>NW_027507764.1:533198485-533798485 GCF_037356315.1 Lithobates pipiens | reverse complement strand
GGTGGGATTATGTGTGCACAGCTAGTAATTTTTTTGTGGCTGGAAATATGACCTGTAGGTTTTTAAAGTTTGCCTGCCATTGAAGTCAACGAACGCCACGAACTTTGCGGTTCGCAAACTTCCGGCCGCGTTCGTTAAACGTCCAGTCGGAAGTTCGTCCATCTCTATCCACTACCCTCTTATTGTAGAGGGAGATCGTTACGTGATTGGTGAAATCAGATCAATATAAGACTCCTGTTCCTCTTGTAACATTTTTAGGTCCTCCTAATTTTTGATCTTTCCCTAGTCTTTCTTGTACTCAGTGTACAAGTATGATTAAGGGAAAAAGCTTTTGCCATCCACATAAAGGATACAACATCAATATTAAAGATAAATTTACCTGTCAGTCATCCTATGTTGTATACATCATTAAATGTCCATGTGGATTAATTTATGTAGGGGAAACAACTCAAAAAGTAAATGACGGGACTGTAAGACACAAGTACCCTATTCGTGATAAATTAGATAAATTACCATTATCGGGGCATTTCTTGGAGAAAAAACACACTTAATCTCAATTAAGATATATGGTTATTGATGGAGTATCCGCAAATAGACGGGGAGGAGACAGGGAATTGATTTAAAAAAACGAGAAGTTTATTGGATCGTTTGTTTGGACACGCTTCAGCCGAAAGGGTTGAACACTGATTTTGACCTGTACCTGTTTCTTTAATGAGTGCAGGTCAAAATGAATAACTAGTATGTTAGGATGGTGCTGATATCTACGGTGGTTAATTGATTGCTTGTTTTACTGATTTATGATTGTGATCGAGCATTTGATTAATCAATAATGTATTTTTTATCTAGTGAGAAATAAGATGTACCCATGACCTATAAAATTGCTCTGATACCACTTGAAAGTGATTGCTAGTAGGATTAAGAAATAGAGTTAAATGTGGCTTAATTGATTCCAGCTAAATTTATTACTGTGATTAAGGAGTATGTGATTCTGATAAATGTTATGTGAAGTGTGTTACCAGTTGCAGACATGAGATTGTGATAGAGCGCGCTAGCTTCATAGCCCGAAACGTCGAATGCCAGTTGTACCTGGTACTTTTTGATATTTCTATCTGATGTAATCCTTTTTTGGAAATAAAGGAATTTTGTGCAGTAATCCGCATTGTTGTTTCTATATATTTTTGTATATATACTCTTTATCTAAATCGTATCCATTTGCATTGTAGTGTTTATACTCTTCATCCATAAATACTACCCTGAAGAAAGAAGGGATTCTGAAACATGTTGGGTGTTGGCACCTGTACTCCATCATTCCACATGGGAGTCCAGGACCTACGAGTATGAGCCCTTGTACACACGGTCGGACATTCCGACAACCAAATCCGTTTGCCGAAGTGGTCCGGAAGTGGTGTTGCATACACACGGTCAGACTAAGTTGTCGGAATTTCCGGTTGCCAAGAAGGCGGTGACGTAAGCTGCGTACGATGGGACTAGAAAAGGGTAGTTCAGCACCACGTTCGGCACCCTTTTGGCTCCTTCTGCTGGTCTCGTGTTTATCGCGTGTTAGAAGAAGTTTGGTTAGAGACCATTTGCGCTTTTCAGATTTGTGCTTCAGATCGTTACTGCTCTTCAGTTTGTGCTTGTCGGTGCGTATCTGCTTATCATTGCGTGTAGTCAGTTAGCATTTGTTGGTCATTGTGGACTATATCTTGGTATAGTACGCTTTGATTCTCATTACTTATTGTCTGCTCGTTTCTGGTTTTCAGTTCATTCTTTCAGGCCTTGCTGTTTATCGGTGCTTTCTGTTGTCCGTTCTGACCAGTTGACCATTTTCAAGCCATGTTTCGTGTACGTACTCGTTGTAGAGTTCGTACTGTGCAGGAACTTGGTGTTGGGCTTTTAGCTTTGACACAAGCCCGGTCCATGAACAGGGCAAGGAGGAGTTCATGGACCAAGAATTGGTTGCGCCAGTGTGACCAGTTCTCGCACATGCCTTTGCTTCGTGAGATCCGGGAGAATAATCCTGATGATTTCAGGAATTATCTCTGGATGACGGACCCCGTTTTTCACAGTCTGCTGGCTTTACTGTCCCCTTATATCAGCAGGCAGGATACCTGCATGCTGCAAGCCATCACTCCGGAGCAGAGGCTCATCGCCACGTTGCGCTACTTGGCGACAGGGAGAAGTCTTCAGGACCTCAAGTTCTCGACAGGCATCTCCCCCCCAGGCTCTGGGAATCATTATTCCAGAGACCTGTTCTGCCATCATTCAGGTCCTGCAGAAGGACTATATGAAGGTAAGTCTTTTTCCTTTAACATCACATTTTATGTATTTAATGTTTGCTAATGTATTGGTTTTCTTTCCTCATTCCCTAATTACCATGATTGCAATATGCTCTAATTGATATGCTGTGTCCCTTTGTTCTCATGCATGCTGGAAGCTTTTCAAGGTTCTTTTTTGTCCTTCATGCATATTTGCCTTCACTAACTTCCCCAGCATGCTCTTCTGGGGCCATAAACCTATAGCCTAGTCACTTAGCAATGTATTTTGTCAGCTCCATAGTATTGCTTTCCCCTAAACACCCCCTAAAATGTGTACAAATGTTATGTGTGTGCTTAAATTCATGCAGAGTGCCAGATTTTTTTTTTTTGGTTGGGCCAAACTCATTAGGAACCCCCCTCCCCCCCAGCTGCTAGGTCAGCTGATAGCAATCCTCTATCTGCCGACTTTGCCAAACCCAATACACACTATACCTACCTTTTTTCTGGTCTGGTTTATGGATGAATTCACCAAAGCATGTAGTACAAGGGCCTGCCTCAATACTTTCAAATGCTACAGTTTAAAGTTTTTTTTTTATCCTATTATTATCTTGATAGGTAATAGCAGAATGTCAAAATGTGCTTCCATTTGTTCTTGTTTTTATGCATTCAGCTCTCATTGAAGTAGAGAGGGTTACCTGTCCAAAACATCCCCTCCCCTCATTTTTTGCAATGGCCCATCAGATTGGGGGGGGGGGGGGGAGTCTGATAAGGGGACCTTATACTTTAGGCTTTAAATACTCATTTCCCAAAATGTTATACTGATATTGTCCAAAAATGTTTGTGTCTAATCTGCTTGCAATGTTAATGTGCAAAATTACTATTTTTTCTTTCTTGTTTCACTCCATAGTTTCCTTCAACGCCACAGGAATGGCAGACTGTGGCCTCCCACTTTGCGAGCCATTGGGACTTTGCCAATTGTGGAGATGCAATTGATGGGAAACACGTCCGTATCGTCCCACCCCCCAACTCGGGGTCCTACTATAATTACAAGGGGTATAATAGTATCGTGATGTTGGCGGTAGTGTCAGCGACCTATGACTACCTGTATGTGGACGTGGGGAAAAATGTCCGGATGTCGGAGTGTTCGCATGGACCGAATTCTACTGGCATCTCCAGAATGGCAGTCTGGGCTTGCCGCCTCCAGAAGAGAATGTAGAAGAACTCCCGTTCATTTTTGTCGCGGTCAGGCGCTTGCTCTGGCAAACCACCTGATGCGGCCTTTCACGTTGGGGACCCTCACTTCGGATCAGAGGATCTTTAATGTGCGGCTGGCCAGAGCCAGAAGAGTAATGGAGGACACTTTTGGAATAATGGCAGGCCGGTTCCACCTATTTTTGACTGCAATACACATGGCTGAATATAAAGGAAATCACATTGTGCTTGCCTGCTACGTTCTGCACAATTTTTTTTAAAAACCTTCATCAAACTATGTGGCCTCAGTTGGCCCTGATGCAGACTTGATGGAAAATGTGAACCTCATGGCCCTTGAAGCTGCTCATCCTGGGTTGCCCCCCAAAGCGCCCATGCGGTCAGAAAGCAATACATGGAGTACCTTGTGGGTGGGGGGGGGGGGGGCATTGATATGCCAGACAGTGTCTGAGAGCTATTTTTTAATACAATTTTCTTTGAAACTGCAATAATCTTTGTTTTCATTTACCGCTTGGGTTTGTTTTGGGTGTCTCCTAGGTATTTTTGCTGTTTTTTGGGCCTTTTTCTACAACAGTGCAAACCCAATATCTGAGCAAGATGAGGTGACAGTCTCTTCTTCAGAAAATCTTATTATGTTGTGGGTCTGCTACACACACACACACACCTTGTTTTTGTTCATAATGTATGTAGTGCATTACTGACAAAAATATTGCTCATTTTCAGGACCATGGCAGAAATATGTGGGGTCATGAAAATGGCGTGATTGGGGAAATGTAAACATCACTGTGGGTGTTATTTACTAAAAGCACATCGACTATGCACTACAAGTGCACTGCAAAAGTGCACCTGAAACTGCACTTGGAGTGCAAAGTGGATTTGCCTTTAGTAAATAACACCCATTGCCACAGAAAACAACAACTTTACTCCAAATACTGCTTTTGCGCATTGAAAAAGGAAGCCACACAGTGTTGATAATTGAACTTTTTACTCAAAGCACATTCACATGTGCGTTTATAAAAGGGTTTTAAAACAAACCAACATATGTGGTGTATATAACATTATTTTGGGTAACATTTTTATAACTTGGCGTTTTTGTGTAAACAGGCATGTATCAAAGCATAACATACAGAACACAGGAACTTACAAAGTTCAACTTTGAAAAGTGAAGACAATATCAGACATGAGTATGTACAAACCAGGCCCGGACTGGGACAAAAAATAGGCCCGGGCATATAAGACTTAGCAGACAATTTTTTTTTGGTTTCGGTAGACAGGGGACACTGATATAATGGGGACAGCACTGTAAAGTGGCACTGTATTAATTACAATGCCCCTTTAAAGGTAGGCCCCTTTATATTACAGTGCCCCTGCAATTACCCCCCCCCCCTTTTCTCTATAATCACAGTGCCCCCTTTTATTCTCTGCTCACTGTGCAGTTTTCCAGCTCCTCCTGCCCCCTTACATCAGAGTCCACACAGACCCCCCCCCCTTACATCAGAGCCCCTTACATCAGAGTCCGCACCGACCCCCCATAACTTCAGAGCCCCTTACCTCAGAGTCCACACAGACCTCCCCTTACATCAGGGCCCCTTACATCAGAATCCACACAGACCTCCCCTTACATCAGGACCCCTTACATCAGAGTCCGCACAGACCCCCCCCTTACATCAGAGCCCCTTACATCAGAGTCCGCACAGACCCCCCCTTACTTCTGAGCCCCTAACATCAGAGTCCGCACAGCCCCCCCCCTTACTTCAGAGCCCCTTACATCAGAGTCCGCACAGACCCCCCCTTACTTCAGAGCCCCTTACATCAGAGTCCGCACAGACCTCCCCTTACATCAGAGTCCCTTACATCAGAGTCTGCACAGAGCCCCCCTTACATCAGAGTCCGCACAGACCCCCCTTACATCACCGCCCCTTACATCAGAGTCCACACAGACCTCCCCTTACATCAAGGCCCCTTACATCAAAGTCCGCACAGACCCCCCTTACTTCAGAGCCCCTTACATCAGAGCCCGCACAGCCCCCCCTTACTTCAGAGCCCCTTACATCAGAGTCCGCACAGACCTCCCCTTACATCAAGGCCCCTTGCATCAAAGTCCGCACAGACCCCCCTTACTTCAGAGCCCCTTATATCAGAGCCCGCACAGCCCCCCCTTACTTCAGAGCCCCTTACATCAGAGTCCGCACAGACCTCCCCTTACATCAGGGCCCCTTACATCAGAGTCCGCACAGACCTCCCCTTACATCAGAGCCCCTTACATCAGAGTCCACACAGACCCACCCTTACTTTAGAGCCCCCTTACATCAGAGCCTGCGCAGACCCCCCTTATGTCAGAGTCTGCACAGACCTCCACCCTTATATCAGAGTACGCACAGACCCCCCCTTATATTAGAGCCCCCTTATATCAGAGTCCGCACAGACCTCCACCCTTATATCAGAGCCACCTTATATCAGAGTCCGCACAGAACCCCCTTATATCAAAGCCCCCTTACATCAGAGTCTGCAGAGAGCCACCTTACATCAGAGTCCACACAGACCCCTCTAACAAAGTCCCCTTACATCAGAGTCCGTACAGATCCCCCTTAGTCTGCAGAATTTCCACTTACTGAATGGTGGAGCTCTGTGGACTCCAATGTAAAGGGGAACCCTTATTTAGGCTGGGTTCACATTTCTGCAATCCGAGAACCCTGTGAATCCACTGCGGGTTCTCGCATCGCACCCAGCTTGCACGCCAGTTCACACTGCCATATGCGAACTGCTGGAGAGTGTCATACTACATTAACGACGCTCCCATTTCAGCTCGCCTATCGCACCGCAAACTGACAGTTCAGACATGAATCGGATCGCATGGGTGTGAACACACATGTGATCTGATTCTGGTGTGGACCATAAAAAGTATCCTGTGCGTGTTTGGTCTGAATGCAGTGCGATTTCAGCCATACTATTTGTATGGCTGAAATCGCATTGCATGCACATTGCATGTGATATTGCACAGTGCACTAGTGTGAACCGTCCCTTAAGGGGGATCTTATGTAAAGTGGTGTTCTGAGGACCCTGATTTAGGCCAGGTTCACACTAGTGTGCTATGCGATATTGCATGTGATTTGCATTGAAGTGCAAATCACATGCAATGTCCGTGCAATGCGATTTCAGTCATACAGATAATATGGCTGATATCGAAATGCATTCAGACCAAACATGAAATAGGACACTTTTTTTGGTCTGCATCAGAATCGGATTGCATGGGTGTTCACACCTATGCGATCCGATTCATGTTCCAAACTGACAGTTCACAGTGCGATATGCAAGCTGAAATGGGGGCGTCGTATGACACTCCGCAATCAAGCAATAATACAAAACAGCCAATAAGTTACTAGAGAATGCCTCTCAAATTTTTGCCCACAATAAGCCAACTTTCAGCCTGACCCAACGACTTCCTAGCAGCTACTGAAAGACTCTCTCCTATTTGTGAGTTCTCCTGTCTTTAATAGGCTGGTTTAGGGGGGAGTACCTGCACTCCCAAATTAACCCCTTATTAGCCATGTTCCAGGCTGACTCTCTATAACTGCTATAAGCATCTAATTCTTTTTGTGACAGTGCCCCACATAAATCATTTATTAATGGCATTAATATCAGGATGTGATATTAAGCAGACCCCAATCTAACATGTTGGGAGACATGTCTCATTCTCTAACCACTGAACGATTATTGTGAGCACTAGAGATAAGCAAACCTATCAGGATTCACTTTGAGCCAGGTTTAAGTGAACTCCGTGGGAAGTCAGCAAACCCTGAGCTTAATGCCAAACCCCAGTGAAGTCTATAGGAAGAGAAAATACAATTTTTTTTTTCTGGCCTGTTTGAAAAAAAGACCTGGGTAGCCGGGCACTGAACTGAAGCAGATGTACCAATGGAAAGCTAACAAAAAAAAATTTCTCTCAGCAGAGAGCAGTTTTTTCATGTGGCACAAAAGTGAGGCCCGGAGTGCATGGACTGCAAGGAAATTTAATGGAGGGCCGGGCATGACAGGGATGGATAAGGGCAGCATGGGGTTAAGTGTGAGTTGAGGCAGAGGCCGATAGGTGGAGCTGGGAGAGTCTATGGCAGGGATATGCAATTAGCGGACCTCCAGCTGTTGCAGAACTTCAAGTCCCATGAGGCATAGCAAGACTCTGACAACAATAAGCATGACTCCCAGAGGCAGAGGAATGATGGAACTTGCTGCTGGACGCTCTGCTGTGGGGGGGAGGGCGGCTCGGGATGGCTCTGCTGGGGATCCGGGTGCTCAGGACGGGGGGGATGTCGCCAGGCCCGGGCAGGTACGTGGATCGCCTGCGGGCTGCTCTGCCCAACATGGATCTAGGAGCGCCCGGGGGTCTGCTGCTCCGGGGGCTGGCAGGGCTGGTCCTCATCGCCAGGCTGCCGTGGATGGATCGGCCGTGAGCGTGGCTGCTCCCCTGCGGGCTGCAACATCGGCCTCCGGGGTCTCTTCCCCCGGGGGGCTTACACCCCGCCTACTTGGGGACCGGATGATCGTTCGGAAGGGGAGGTCTCGGACGATGACGACCTGCCAGGTCCTAGCGGTGCTGTCGCCGGTCCGGCCGTGAGGAATGCCCCTGGGCCGCCAGGTGAGTCCCCTGATGCGTTGTCCTTGTTGCATGCATTGCAGGGTTTGTTGGGGGTGGTGCAGACGGGCACGGGGCACCAGTGCCGCCGGTGGGGGGGGAACCGGGGGGGCGGGTGTCTCGGAAGGGGGGGTGCTGGGGGGGGACTCTGCCGGGGTTTTGAGGGAACTGATGGGTGGCTTGCGGGCGTTGGTTGGCCGCTTCGACCGGGGACAGGCCGCGCCGCCTGTGGCCCCGTAGGTGGCTCCCCCTGGCGGGGGAGCCGGGGGTGGCCCTGGGGGCCGCCGGGGCAGCTCCCCCCGGCAGCTCCTGTGGTGCCCGCGCCAGCGGTGGTGGCGGCTGCGGTAGCGGACGGAGGGAAGAAAGATGCGGTTGTGCGGGAGGACATCGTGCGGTTGGCCGACGCGGTGCAAGGTTTACGTGTGCTTTGAGGGCCCGCTGGGGGCCCATTTGAAACAGGAGGTTCGGGATAAGATCTGGAAAGGGGAGTTTGTGGAGATTTTCTCGCTTCTTCCGTTGGAGAAGTTCAACTTGGATAGGGTCAAGCCCGACGATTCCAAGAAGGAGGACGAGGAGAAGCGGCGGTATCGGCTGATTCCGCGCACGTTCTCCAACTGGCTCCAGGTGTTTGCCATCTTGGCGAGTGTCATCGGCGAGAAAAGCCCCGAGCATTGCTCGGCGCTTTTCTGTTACATGGATGCGATAGGCGAGGCCCATCGGGCGTATGGGGGGTAGCGTGGCTCCGGTACGACGAGCAGTTTTGGCAGCGTAAGGCGGTGCGGCCGGAACTGCGCTGGGACCATAAGGACATCAGCCTCTGGATGAGGCTGATGTCTTCGGCGAGGGCTGTGCCTCAGTTTTTTCAGGGGGGGCCGGGAGTGCGCCTACCTCGGGACTGTCGGCCGGAAAGAAGTGGGGGATTTGCTGGCAATACAACGAGGGTGCCTGCAAGTTCGGGGGCACGTGCAAGTTTAAGCACGAGTGTTCCGGTTGCGGGGGGGCCCACACGTTGTCCCGCTGTTTCCGTAAGGGGAAGCGGGCCGGGGATCCCGCTCAGAAGAGGGAGGACGCCGGTGATGCTGGCAAGGATGCTCCCTTTTCTAAGTAGGTATCCGGATAAGGCGGCGGCTCGGTTGTTGGAGGCGGGGTTTCGGGATGGCTTTCCGTGCTCGTTGCCTGGGGTGCCGCGGGCCGCTAAAAATTTGAAGTCGGCGTTGGAGCGTCCGGGGGTGGTGGACGAGAAGCTGCGGAAGGAGGTGGCGCTGGGGCGCATGGGGGGGGGGCGTTTGCGGTCAAGCCATGGCCCGACTTGGTGGTTTCCCCATTGGGGGTGGTCCCCAAGAAGGAGCCGGGAAGTTTCGGCTCATTCATCACCTGTCCTTTCCAAAGGGGGGCTCGGTGAATGATTTCATCGACCCTGAGGTGTGCACAGTTTCTTACACGTCGTTTGACGCCGCTGTTCGGTGGGTGCGGCGGTATGGGCGTGGGGCACTGATGGCCAAAGCTGATGTGGAGTCGGCTTTTCGGCTGCTTCCGGTTCATCCCGATAGCTTTCGGCTGTTGGGGTGCTGCTGGCGCGACGAGTATTTTGTCGACCTGTGCCTGCCAATGGGTTGTTCGATCTCCTGTGCGTACTTCGAGACGTTTAGCTCCTTTTTGGAATGGGTGGTGCGGGATGTGGCGGGTCTGGAGTCGGTCATTCATTATTTGGATGATTTTCTCTGTGTGGGCCCCCCTGCCTCCGCTGTGTGTGCGATTTTTTTTTTTTTTTTTTTTTTTTTTTTTTTTTTTTTTTGTCCACGTTGCAGCACATCGCGGGCAGGTTTGGGGTTCCCCTGGCGGCTGATAAGACGGAGGGTCCGACGTCTGAGCTGAGTTTCCTAGGGATCGTGATTGGCAGCCGGCATTCCATCGCCCGGGAATCAGAGGCCAAGCTGTTGGATTTGCAGCAGGAGATTCGGGAGATTCAGGGTCGGCGTAAGGTCCAGTTGCGGACCTTGCAGTCGCTTTTGGGTAAGCTGAATTTCGCCTGCAGGATTATTCCCATGGGGCGGATTTTTTGCCGGCGGCTGTCGGCGGCGACGGCGGGTGTCAGCGTTCCCACTCACTTCGTGCGGCTGGGGAGTGAGCACCGTGCGGATTTACGGGTCTGGCACGAGTTTTTGGCTTCTTACAATGGCAGGGCCATGTGGATGGCGGGCCCTGTCAGTAATTTTGATTTGGATTTGGTTACGGACGCTGCGGGTTCCTCGGGTTACGGGGGGGTTTTTCAAGGGCAGGTGGAGTGCGGAGCCTTGGCCGGAGACTTGGCGGGCGGCGGGGTTCCTGGGCAACCTGGTCCTGTTGGAACTCTTTCCGATCGTGTTGGCTATGGAACTGTGGGGGGAGGAGTGTCGGAATCTGAAGTTGCGCATTAATTGCGACAACATGGGGGTGGTGCAGGTGGTGAACCGGGTGTCGGCTTCTTCCCCTCCTGTTATTCGTTTGATGCGGCAGTTGGTCCTGCGTTGTTTACAGCTTAATGTCTTTGTTTACGCTGTCCACATTCCGGGCGTGGAAAACGAGTTGGCTGACCCCCTGTCTCGTTTTCAGTGGGACCGGTTCCGGGAGCTGGCGCCGGGCGCGGAGGCGGACGGGGCGCCTTGCCCGGAGTGGATCTGGAAGCTGCCCTTGGAGTCGTTGCCGGATGGATTCGGCGGTCGGTGAGTGGGCCCACCTGGTTGGCCTATTCCAAGGTTTGGTCAGAATGGTCGGGGCTGGTTCGGGAGGCGGGGGTGGTCGATCGGGGCTCCGATTGGCGGTTGTTGGTGATCTATTTTGTGGCTCGGAATATGGAGTGTGGGGCGTCGGTGTCTGCGATCGGTCGGAAGTTGGCGGGTTTGGCGTTTCTGTTTAAGCTGTTGCGGGTAGAAGACTGGACTAAAGATTTTTGGGTACGTCAGGCGTTGAAGGGTTATCGCAGGCGCTGCAGAGCTAAGGATACGAGGAGGCCGTGACGTTTGCTACCTTGCAGGCGATTTGTGCTCAGTTGGGGGTGGTGTGTTCTTCGGATTATGAGGTGCGTTTGTTTTGGGCGGCCTTTTCCTTGGCGTTCTATGGGGCTTTTCGCGTTGGGGAGTTGGTTAGCCCGTCCAAGCGCGTGGCTGGGGGGTTGTTGGACGGGGAGGTTCGCTTGGGGGCGGACAGGGTTGGCCTCTGGCTGCGCAGGTCCAAAACGGATCAGCTGGGCAAGGGGGTTCTGGTGTCGCTGTTTTCTTTGCCGGGATCCGGGGTGTGCCCGGTGTCGGCGGTACGGGACTTTCGCGCTGTCCGTTGTGGGGGGGAGGGTCCGTTCCTGTGTCACGCAGAGGGGTCCTTTTTGTCGAGATACCAGTTTGTTTCGGTTTTTCGTAAGTGTTTGCGGGTGGTGGGTTTGGATGGGAGAGAATTTGCGTCCCATTCGTTCCGGATCGGGGCGGCCACGGAGGTGGCCCGGTGCGGTCTGGATGAGGCGGCGGTTCGCAGGATTGGGAGGTGGGAGTCGCGGCGTTTCCGTTCTTACGTCAGGCCGCACTTGGTATTGCTTTAATTGTAGCGCTGTGGCCTCTTTCAATTAAAAAAAAAAAAAAAAAAAGAAAACAAAAAAGGGTAATTTTATTGCGCTACCTGTGCTGGGGGTTACATGTGTTGTTCTGACTTCATACACGTCTGTTATTATGTGGGGTTTTTGTTCTGCTTGCTGCCTTCGTTCCCTCCCTTGGGGTTTTTTCTTTGTGGGTTGTTTTGGGGGGGTTGAGGTTGTGTTAATTTCGCTGGGGTGGCACTGTGCCTGGGGTTGGGGTGCTTTTTACGCTGTTGGTTTTTCTTTCAGATGGAGGTCCGGATCGTGGGCCACTCATACGTGTGTTGGGGGGCCAGGAGAGGAGATCAGCGTCCGGAGGGCAGGCAACTTGGGATTTCTAGGGGGGAGGCGTGTTTACGGTGGTTGGGTGTCCCTGGGATGCGCTGGGGTAGTTTGGTGGAGGAGGTTGAGAGACATGTGTCTCGGGGGGGTCCCCCGGCGGTGCTGGTGATTCACGCGGGGGGAATGACCTGGGGGTCAGGAAGGTCCGGGACTTACTTGCGGACATCAAGTCTGACTTCCTGCGGCTGCGTTTCCGTTTTCCGGGTACGGTACTGGTATGGTCGGACATCGTGAAGCGGACGACCTGGCGTTGGGCCCGTTCGGTGGCGAGCATTCAGAAGACCCATATTAGGGTGAACAAGGTTATTGGGCGATTCATGGCCACTCAGGGCGGGATTGTGGTTCGCCACCGGGAACTAGAATGCAATGTGGGCATGTACCTTAGGCGGGATGGGGTGCATTTGTCCGATGTGGGGATTGATTTATGGTCCTTGGGTTTGCAGGAGGGTATCCGAAGGGCTTTGCGGGTGTGGGGTGGCCCGCAAGGGTAAGGGTGTCACCCTTTTGGGCTGTGGCGGTGTGTGTCTTGTGGTCTTTGACGGTTGGCGGTAAAAATCAGAAGTCATCTGATATGGGGTGGGGGGCCCATTGCTAAGATGGGTCCCTCCGGTGTATTCCTGAACGTTGGAGGGAATACCGGTATGGTTGTCACTGCGGAGGTTGTCTCCGAGCGGTCACAGCTGGAGGCCTGGAGAAGTGGGAAGTGGGTACCGCAGTGACTTGTTGGGTTGGTAAATTTATGGGTCACCGTCAGAGATCACCAGACCGGGCATGTTAGCTATATGCTATTCGTTACCAGATGTGTGTTATTGGTTATATGTTTATAAGTATATTTTATATTGTACATTGTTTCGGTTATATATATATATTTATGGAGATATATATTTATATATTTTGGTTGGAGTATTTTTGAGGATTGTAATAAAGGCTGTTATGGCCATTTTACTCCAAAGCAAGGTGTGGTCTCTTACTTATGGGTAAAACATGGGGGGTGGAGGTTGGAGTGGAATGGGTAACAGGTAATAGTGGGGGGCCTTTAGATTACCCTGGTCATGGCAACATTAGAAATAATCACATTCTTTAACCACTTGCTTACTGGGCACTTAAACCCCCCTCAGTCCCAGACCAATTTTCAGCTTTCAGCGCTGATGCACTTTGACAATTGCACGGGCATACAACACTGTACCCAAATGAAATTTTTATCATTTTTTCCCCACAAATAGAGCTTTCTTTTGGTGGTATTTAGTTACAGCTCGGAGTTTTATTTTTTGCTAAACAAACAAAAAAAGATGCAAAAAAAATAAAAAAATAAATCATGTTTTAATAGTTTGTTATAAAATTTTGCAAACGGGTCATTTTTCTCCTTCATTGAAGTGCGCTGATTAGGCGGCACTGATGGGCTGCATTGGTGGGCACTGATGGGCTGCATTGGTGGGCACTGATGGGCTGCATTGGTGGGCACTGATGGGCTGCATTGGTGGGCACTGATGGGCTGCATTGGTGGGCACTGATGGGCATAGTTAAGGCGGCACTAATAGGCACAGATAAGGCGGCACCGATGGGCACAGATAAGGCTGCACTGATGGGCAAAGATGGGCACAGATAAGATGGCACAGATGGGTGGCACGGATGGGCACTGATAGGTACCACTGATAGATGGGACTGATGGGCACTGATAGGTGGCACTGATAGGTAGCTCTGATAGGTGGCACTGCTGGGCACTGATGGGCGGCACTGATGGGCAGCACTGGGGGTACAGCACCTTTGAGGCAGATTGTGGGCACTGCTGGGTGGCACTGCTGGGTGGCACTGTGGGCACTGCTGAGTGGCACTATGGGCACTGCTGGGTGGCACTGACGGGGGGCACTTACTTTTTATTAGGGTGGCACTGCAGGGGGCAGGTGGGCACTGGCAGGGGGCAGGTGGGCGCTTGCATTGCTGGCCCTGATCGGGACTGATGTCCCGATCACGGCCGCCGGTGATCGGCTTTTCTTTTTTCTCCTCGCGCTGTCAGCGCGAGGAGGAATACTAGCCGATTACCGGCTCTGTTATATCACCTGATCAGCTGTCATTGGCTGACAGCTGATCACGTGATAAGGGGTCGGGATCGACCCCTTGCACGGATCGGTGATCAGGTGAGTCTCATGGACTCGCCGATCACAGAGCGCGCCGCGCGCGCCCCTCAGGGGGCGCGCAGGCCGCTCGTACACGGGACTACATCTATTGACGTCGTCCCGGAAAAGGAGATCCGCGCTGTAGCCGTCATTTGGCTATAGCGCGGATCTCAAGTGGTTAAATAACATGCCTTGGGGTGTATTAAATGAGTACAGAATTCACAGTGGGAGGCAGGATAGAGGGTGATCTTACTCACCCCAGGAATGCAGGCTCAGGTACAGGCTGTCTGCTTCCTTCACATCTCCCCGAGTGTGTGGGGGCGTGGCAGACAAAGAACTAGAGGGGCGGGAAGAGGAGGAGCTATTCGAGTGGAGAGCTGAGGCTGAGCTGTGTGTGAGAGATACAAAGCTCAGCCCATGCGCCGGAGAAGACAGAGGCACGGCCACCGCATAGTGGTAGGTGAGAGGCGGCCGCAGGCCTGTGTTAACCCCGTCCAGGCCACCGCTTACCTCCCGCTGTGCGGCCTGGACATCAACGGGCCACAGAGCGGGCGGCCCCAGTCTGCGCAGGCCCAGCCCACCGGGCAAATGCCGGTCTGCCCTATGGCCAGTCCGAGCCTGGTACAAACTGTGCTGATATTGCCTTCATCGGATGGGGTGTCACCCCTGGAAAAGCCAAATTTGGAAGATGCACACAGTGTCAACATGTGCTATCTCCCATTATGGGGTATCAATGTACGTGTTTTGGGGGTGCAACCCCTTCATCTCAGCCACTTTAATAGCAAGGAAGGGGTTGCACCCACAAAAAAACACACATTCATCCCCCATGATGGGAGATGGCACATGTTGACACTGTGTGCATCTTCCAAATTTGGCTTTTCGAAAAATATAAAAGTGTTTTTGAAAATTTAAAAATTATGCTAGCTAGTTTGGGGTGTTTCAGACTCTCCCCAAAACATCAATGATGTTCTTAATTTTTTGTTGAACATCATTGATGTTTTTCTGTATATTCTCTAAATCGCCATTGCACCCCATTATCTCCCCAATGAAAATCTGGGCATTTTCACTGGTAAAATGCGATTCTTCTTCCACATCATCACCTTAAAAAAAAAAAGAAAAAAAAAAAAATCACCATGTATTGTAAATATGCAGACATACATTGATTAGCTTACCAGAAGCTGTGGTCTCCGACACTCACCTGTTGTGGTGCCAATTTCAACAATCTCTCCTTCCTCCTCCGCCTCCTCCTCCTCTGCTTGTGGTATTTCCCCTTCTTTGGGAGGTGTGGGGTCCCTGGTGTCCTCAGATGTCCCGAGTCTTCTCTCCCCTATGAGAATGTAAAAAAGGAATACTTAGCACACTGATATTTGAGGGCAGAACTAGGAATATGAAACATTGCTTGGAAGTGTCGTACAATTGTGTTTTTTGGTAGCGTTCAAAGGTGAAAACATTATTTCTTCATCATACGTCACGGGACACAGGAGCTTCATTACATAGTGGGTTACATAGGCACCTCTGGTGATTGGACACTGGTTGACCCCAATTAAAGAGAATTCCTCCCCTATATAACCCCTCCCATTTGGGAGGCACCTCAGTTTTTTCGCCAGTGTCTGGTCGATGGTCACGTAAAACTTAGCTCTATGCGGGTCCCGGCGAGGGCCGAAGGGCTATAACAAACCAGATCCATACCTCGGGCCGATATTTGACTCCCAAGATGGTATGGTACCCGGGCCTTGTCTGCCGAAGAAACGAGGTTCTGCCTGTAAGTCCTCTCCATTGGAAGACTGGGCTCTGGGACAACCAGACTTGGGGTACTGTTGACTCAGGGCGCCCGTAAGTTTCTGGCAGAGCTTTTTACATGGCCCAGGTAGGAGGATCTTTTCGTAAGAACCCCAGATACGCCTGAAGGTTGGCTAACAATACCCGCCGTGATGGGTGAAGGCTGGAATTGGTCTGAGATCAGCAATTCCTGCGGCGGGGAACAGGTAAGGGAAGTCATCCTATATATTTTAAATATATGAATGGATTTATTCATTGTGAGTAGTTGTATGTCTTACCTGGTTTCCACCACTTGAGGGAGTAAGAGCAGCCTGATGCATACTTACATGCCTTTCAATACAAACACGCTCAGTGAAAGCCTGGTTCTTCCAGCTACTCACGTCTCCTTACAGTTCCTGCCACAGTTAAAGTAAAAAAGGGGTCCCACGCAGGTCAGGGGTCCCACGTTGCTCCCTTTGGGTTCTCCTTCCCCCCCCGGATCCCGCGGTCCTCGTGCACGCGCGCCGGGCGCGCTCCCGGCCTAATGGAGGAGGGGGGGGGGTGTGGTTGCCAGCTGTGCACGATTAGTGTGCTCAATGCTGTAGTGCAGGCGCCAAACGGCCGTTTTAAAAAGCCCAGAGCGTCAGGGGACTGTAACGTGAGACACAGGAGCTGTGGGCTGTAAGCATCCGTGGGATTGGATCCAGGCAAACCTTAAGACACCTACTCAGCATCAGGTTGTGCAGTTAAGCATATATTGATTTATTGTGAGACTTTAAGCACAACAAGTGATTGCATTTGTACTAGTACCTCTGCTTTGTAGCTCAGTACTATGTCTCCTCATAAGAGGGTTTCAGGGGCAGGTAAAAAAAAAAAGAACTGGCAAATCACCGCCTAGGTCCAGGGGTTCCAAAAGTGCATGCAAATTACCATCCCCCTCTGCAAGACTGGAGCCTGCATCTCAAGACGAGTCAGTGCCCCTTTCAGGCTTTGCAGCCTCTCCTAATGTCGCAGCCCCGGTCTATGTCACTGAGGACTCCCTTAGGGCTACATTGGAGAGTTTTGAAGGGAGGATAATGAATTTTATTTCTGCTTCCCTAAAAGATAGCAGAAAAAGGGGTAGATCCCCTCCCTCTGCTGAAATCCCTCTCTCAGACAGTTGCTCTGAAAATGAGGAGAGATCCCTATCTTTGGATTGGGATCATGAGCAGTCGGATGAGTCAGAGGAAGAGGAGTTAGTCCCCTCCTCCCAGGCACTCAGAAAGCAGGTGCAGTATTACACTGAATTGGTGCGTACCACGTTCAGAATGCCTGCTGCTGAAGTCGCTACATCCTTTGTCTCTTCCCTGGGAATCAGGAAAGCCCCACAGACTGCTTGTTCCTTCCCAATTCATCCTTTAATGGGTGACTTGATGTATGAGGACTGGGGACATCCCGATAAACTGTTTACTCCTCCCAAGAGGTTTTCTATGCATTATCCTATGGAGGAAAGTTTCACCAAGAAATGGGGGGCCCCATCTGTCGATGCGGCTATCTCTTGTGTGAATAAAAACCTAACTTGTCCTTTGGATAATGCGCAGGTATTTAAGGATCCAGCTGACAAGAGGCTGGAAACCTTGTTAAAAGCCTCCTTTTCCATGGCCGGCGCTGTGGTGCAACCTACAGTCGCAGCCGTGGGGTTGTGTCAGTTCCTTAAGGAACAGGTTAAACAGATGTTTGAACTCCTCCCCAGTGAGGAAGTAGAGAAATATGCAGAGATGCCTCACATCTTATGTTTCATAATTGATGCTATTTTGGATTCTGTCCAACAAGCATCACGTTTATCCCTCATGTTGGTACACATGCGTAGGGCTCTATGGCTAAAAAATTGGGCTGCTGAAATGTCATGCAAGAAGCATTTGGCTGGGTTCCCATTTAAAGGGGAGCGTTTGTTTGGAGAAGAATTAGATAAATTCGTCCAAAATATTTCGGGAGGTAAATCTACACTCCTTCCAGTCAAAAGGAGTAAACGTCCTTCATTCAGGCGTACTCTTTCTCCCGAAGCATCAAGCTCTAAACAGTGGCGACGGCCTTCCCAGCCCTCCGCTGCTAGAAAGCCTCAGGGCCGAGCCCAGGGACAGAAAAAGACTTGGGGGCGGAAGCCTGCCAAGCAGACCTCCAAAACCTCCTTGTGAAGGGGCGCCCCCACTCGGCCGAGTGGGGGGAAGGCTCCTGCAGTTTGCAGGCGCCTGGCGGGAGGAGATTCAGGACAAATGGGTGATCTCTTCAGTATCTCTGGGCTACAGGCTAGAGTTTCAGAAGATTCCACCTTCTCGTTTTCTAAGGTCAAGGATCCCCAAGGATCCGATAAAGCAGAAACCGCTATTCCTGGCCTTAGATCAGTTACTATCCCAAGGTGTGATAGTAGAAGTGAGCCCGAAAGATCAGGGTTCAGGTTTTTATTCGAATCTCTTCACCGTTCCAAAACCAAACGGAAGTGTCAGACCTATCTTGGATCTGAGAGACTTAAACCGGTTTCTACACATCCAGATCTTCCGGATGCAGTCAATACGCACTGTGGTCTCCTCCCTGCAAGGAGGAGAATTCAGGGCATCAATAGATATCAAAGATGCATATCTCCATGTGCCAATATTTCCCGCACACCAGAAGTTTCTAAGGTTCGCGGTAGAGCAGTGCCACTTTCAATTTGTGGCCCTGCCGTTCGGCCTAGCTACGGCCCCCCGAGTCTTCACGAAGATTCTAGACCCTCTCTTAGCAACCTTAAGAGTTCAGGGCATAGCCGTCATGGCTTACCTAGACGACTTGCTTCTCGTAGAGAGAACTACAACATGCCTAAGTCGCAGCGTCACCAGAATGCTAGAACATCTGGGCCGCCTAGGTTGGATTATAAACCTAGAAAAGTCGTCTTTGCAACCGACCACCAGGTTGGATTACCTGGGTCTGATTATCGACACCGCTCAGGGCAGGGTGTTCCTTCCAGGGCCAAAGGCCTTGGCCATTGGAGATCTGGTGCGCCTGATTCTGGGCAGAAGATCTTCCTCCATTCGCCTATGTATGAGACTGTTGGGAAGGATGGTCGCCTCATTCGAGGCCGTCCCATTCGCCCAGTTCCACTCAAGGCCCCTGCAAAGATGCATCCTTGCGATTTGGAACAGGAAGCCCCAATCCCTGGATCTTCCTATGCGTTTATCCCCCCAGGCACGCAAAAGTCTTGTCTGGTGGTTACAAACCAGAAATTTGCTGAAAGGCAAAACTTTTCTTCCCCTCTCATGGAAGATTGTCACAACGGATGCCAGCCTGACAGGCTGGGGAGCCGTATTGGAGGGAACATGCTCGCAGGGAAAATGGTCTGCGACTGAAAGTCTGTTGCCCATAAATATCCTGGAGATTCGGGCAGTTTACATGGCACTCAGAGAGTGGTCTCACAGACTGCGAGGTTTCCCAGTTCGGATTCAGTCCGACAATGCCACCGCAGTGGCTTATATCACCAGGGCGGTACCAGAAGTCTGGTGGCCCAAAAGGAGGTGAATCGCATACTTGTCTGGGCAGAGGAGCATGTTCCGTGCCTCTCTGCAGTCTTCATCCCAGGAGTGGAGAATTGGCAGGCGGATTATCTCAGCCGCCAGCAGTTGTGCCCAGGAGAATGGGCTCTGCACCCCAATGTGTTTCGAGACATATGTTACAAGTGGGGCACTCCAGACGTGGATCTGTTTGCGTCCAGATTCAACAGGAAACTGGACAACTTTGTGTCAGGGACAAGAGATGCACTTGCTCAGGGGTCAGATGCTCTGACGGTTCCCTGGGATCAGTACAATCTGATCTATGCCTTCCCCCCGAGCCCGCTGCTATCGCGGTTCCTGGGAAGAGTCAAGAGGGAGGCTAAGTCGGTCCTTCTAGTGGCCTCGGCTTGGCCCAGGCGACCATGGTTCGCAGAAATCATGAAGTTGGCAGTGGGCAGGCCATGGACCCTCCCTCTCCGGCCAGATCTGCTCTCACAGGGTCCAATTTACCATCCTGCTTTACGCAGTCTGAATTTGACGGTCTGGCTGCTGAGACCCACATTTTGAGAGGCCGTGGTCTTTCGGGGCCAGTCCTTTCCACTCTGGTCAATGCCAGAAAACCGGCCTCCAGGCGTATCTATTACAAGATCTGGAGGGCATATGTTTCCTGGTGTGAACCCAGGAGATGGCATCCTAGAAGGTATGTCATTAGCAGAATCTTGGCCTTTCTCCAATCAGGCCTTGAAATGAATTTGGCCATAAGCACCATCAAGGTGCAGATTTCGGCCCTATCGGTCTTTTTTCAAAGACCGCTTGCATCACATTCCCTAGTACGGGCTTTTATCCAGGGGGCTATGCGGATAAAACCGCCAGTCAGAACTCCGGTATGCCCATGGGATCTGAATTTGGTTCTCTCGGCCTTAGAAGCCCAACCATTTGAACCTCTGCATCTGGCTTCTTTAGCTCTCTTGACAAAGAAGCTGGTTTTCCTAGTAGCCATATCCACGGCTAGAAGGGTATCAGAATTGGCAGCTCTTTCTTGTAAAGAGCCCTATTTAATTATCCATAAGGACCGGGTGGTTATGCGTCCCAACAGGTCCTTTCTACCTAAGGTGGTTTCAGGTTTTCATCTGAATCAAGATATAATCCTACCATCCTTTTTTCCAAATCCTCAGTCCATAGAGGAAGAGTCCTTACACACTTTAGATGTGGTTAGAGCAATCAGTCTTTATCTTCAAGCAACTGCTCAGATAAGGAAAACTGACTGTTTATTTATTCTGCCAGAAGGCCCTAGAAGGGGTCAGGCAGCGTCAAAGTCCACTCTCTCAAGGTGGATCAGACAGGTTATTTCTCAGGCCTATAACTTAAAGGGGAAGATTCCTCCTTTTCAGGTGAAGGCGCACTCTACTAGGGCTATCAGTGCTTCTTGGGCAGTGCATCACCAGGCCTCCCTGGCTCAGATCTGTAAGGCTGCGACTTGGTCATCAGTCCACACATTCACCAGATTTTATCAGGTGGATGTCAGAGGGCAAGAGGATATTGCCTTCGGGCGCAGTGTACTGCAGGCTGCAGTTTAGGTCCTCAGGTCCGTGGCGGTCTATATTTATGATCTGTGTCTCCCTCCCCTCAACCTGAGCATTGCTATGGGACATCCCACTATGTAATGAAGCTCCTGTGTCCCGTGATGTATGATCAAGAAAATGGGATTTTTATATACAGCTTACCTGTAAAATCCTTTTCTTGAGAGTACATCACGGGACACAGGGCTCCCGCCCCTCTTGGGTTTTACGTGGTTTCTTATTGCTTTGCTACAAAACTGAGGTGCCTCCCAAATGGGAGGGGTTATATAGGGGAGGAATTCTCTTTAATTGGGGTCAACCAGTGTCCAATCACCAGAGGTGCCTATATAACCCACTATGTAATGAAGCTCCTGTGTCCCGTGATGTACTCTCAAGAAAAGGATTTTACAGGTAAGCTGTATATAAAAATCCCATTTTTTGACACTTCCTAAAGCTGGAATACTTACCTGTAGTGTGAACAAATGTAGTCAGATGCAAGTTGGCAAAACATAGTTTTTGGAGTGGGCTAACGAACAATGTTTATTGCGAACGATTGAACCCATGAACATGAAAGGGGCCATTTTAAACTGTACAACATTAAATTAAAGCACATGGAGCAGTATGCAAGCAATAATAATAACATGAACACACAACTACTTACTTTTTTGAAGAACTCACTTGATCCATTTGTACTGATCGTACTCCCTCAGTTTCAGGTCTGACCAGCGTTTTCTTAGTTGATCCTTGGATCGTCGTACCCCAAAATTCTTCTGAAGACTCTTCTGAAGAAGCAACACACTTGTGTGATTTGGACCATGCTCCTCCTCCTTCTGCCACACCTCCAGCACCACAGCCACAGCCTGGAAGGAAGACCAGAGAGTGATGACCTGGGTTTAGTCTGGTCTGACAGAAGATGCAGCCTCTTGTAGGACCACAGCTTGGGAACATAGATTTTGTCTGCTGCTGTTCCGGATTTCTTGGACTTCAGGACCAGACTGCTCTCCCTCAGATATGTACTCCTCTGCCTACCAATTTTTGCATTTAAATAGTTGATGTGTGCCCTGGGGGCCAAAGGCTTTGCTAATCTCCCCAGTGTCTCCAGCGCTGCCTCCCTCTTTATTTGTTACTGACACCTAAATAAATAAAGTTATTTTTTTTTGGCTGAAGAAATACTTGCCTATGTGTTTTACTTAAAAAAGGACAGTATTTGTGAGTAGGCAGGTACATTTCAAAAATACAAAGTCAAATTAATAACAAAGGGGCACCAACACCAAACAACCTCCTCTAGATATAAGATAATACAAGATAATGATGGTGTTGTGGTAAGTTGACACACAAAACACAACAAAAAAAACGCGAAGATGAGCAAACTGTCAAAAAAGGAGATGTTGATTAAAAACAAACAACCACCAAATTTAAAAACAAAAACAAAAATATTGGGGAGATGTGACGAATTAAAATATTGTATTCATGAAATGAGTAAAAAGAATAAAGAAATACGTTTGGGGGAAGTGTGTGTGAATATGAGCAGCAAAACAACTTCATTCTTGTAGCATTGTAAAGAAAAAGAGAATGCGCTGCATGAAAGAATTTTTAACATTGCAGCGTGACGAATGTGCTATATCGATTACAAACGGTAGTTTTACCTGACCGAGCGCTTCCGTCTCAGAATTTTATTGTGAGCATGCGTGGCACCTTGTCCATCGGATCATGTTGTCGGAAAGTTTTATAGCCAAGCTCTCAAACTTGGACCGTCGGATATTCCGACGGAAACAGTCCGATGGAGCCCACACACTGTCGGATTATCCGACAACACAGTCTGATTGGAAATTTTCCATTGAAATATCCAACCGTGTGTACAAGGGCTCAGAGTCTTTGCCATACTATGTTGACTTTTTTGTGTATTTGCCATAAATTATGTATACATTCATCTTTTTTTATTTGTCATAAAATTATATATTTTTCTAAATACTACATACTTTTCTTATCAACACGTTTTCTATTATATGTGTTGCTAACACATGATGATTCATTATCCTCAATCACTAGGGCCATTATAGTCCCAAGAAGGAGGAAAACGTTTTCCATTCTGCCTTAACCCTCTTGGGCTTGGAGTTCACCAGAGCTTCACAGATTGCCACTCTAGTCCTCCATGACAACATCACAGAGCTGGTGGACATTAGAGACCCTGTGCTTCTCCACCTTCCATTTGAGGATGCCCCACAGATGCTCCATAGGGTTTAGACCTCTCAATGTCTGAGCGTTTCATCTTGCTTTCTGCCCCCCCCCCCCCCTTTTTTCCTTATCTAGTATATACTTTTTTCTGCCACCACAATTGATACATATGTAGGGTGTAAGGGTGTTCTACATCAATGTCTGTATTTCCTGTTATTTGTTGTTTGCTTTTTAGATAGCAACAAATCATTGGTATGGTCCAAATACATGCTAGGATTATGTAACTTATCTGCACAGTTTGTGCCAGAATATGATAAACTTTAGCAAGACAGTGGTTGTCTTGGAGGTGTGTTTGGGGTCATTATCATGTTAGAATACTGCCCTGCGACCCAGTCTCTGAAGGGAGGGGATCATGTTCTGTTTCAGTATGTCACAGTACATGTTGGCATTCATGATTCACTCAATGAACCGTAGCTCCCGAGTGCCGGCAGCACTCATGCAGCCCCAGACCATGACACTCCCACCACCATGCTTGACTGTAGGCAAGGCACATTTGTATTTGTACGCCTCACCTGGTTGCCGCTGCACACGCTTGACACCATCTGAACCAAATAAGTTTATCTTGGTCTCATCAGACCACAGGGCATGGTTCCAGTAATCCATGTTCTTAGTCCTCTTGTCTTCAGCAAACTGTTTGCAGCTTTCTTGTGCAACATCTTTAAAAAAGGTTTTATGCAGTGTGCAGCGTATGGTTTAAGCACTGACAGGCTGCCCCCCACCCCTTTAACCTCTGCAGCAATGCCGGCAGCACTCATACGTCTATTTCCCAAAGACAACCTCTGGATATGACACTGAGCAAGTGATCTGTGTGCACGCACCCGTTAGCATCGGGCGGGTTATTTAAACCTGTCTGACATAGGCAACATTGCTGTTTGCTCTGCAGCTCTGTGTATGTGTTCCCTGAAAATCCGATATCTGCTCCTGTTTGACCCTGCTTGTTTTGAGACTGTTCCTGTTATCTGCCTGCATTTGACCCTTGGCTTGTTTGACGATTCCTCTGCCTGCTCATCTTGTACCTTTTGTTTGTTAGCCTGAGTACCGACCTGGCCTGCCTGATGCTCTCCTCCAGTCTGCTATACTTGCCTGTTAAAGCCATTCAGCTCCAGTCCAGGTTTACCTGCTGATCCATCCAGTCTGCTGACTTGTTTGCTAAGCCATCCAGTTTTCTCACCTGTCTGCTGGACTTGCCTGCTGTTCCATCTGGTCTGCTGGACTTGTCTGCTGTTCCATCCGGTCTGCTGGGCCATCCAGTCTGCTGGGCTTGTTTGCTGAGCCATCCCTGTCTGCTGATCATGTCTGCCGAGCTGTCCAGTCTGCACCCTGTCTTCTCTATCAGGGACCTTGAGTCGGAGGCGTAAGAGGCCATTCTCTGCAATTTGGGCTCACCCTTAGGTATGTAACAGTAGCAAACAGCCATGTCTGATCCCAAGCAGGGAACCTCTCCTATGCAGGAACTTTGTTTGCACTTGGCAGGCCTGACCCAGGCTGTCAAGAGTCTCCAGAAAGGATACACCCAGTTGGAGGAACAAGTCCAAGTACTGTCTTCTGCCACCATAGTCCAAGGAACCCCTCAAGCTTCAACCTCCTCAACAGCACATCATCTTCTCCTACTGTGGTGATGCTTCCACTCGGTCCCCACACCCGAAAAGTTTTCCAAGGAACGGAGCAAACTCAGGGCGTTTTCCTGTGAGCTATACTTTGCCCTACAACCACATACTTTCTCTTTGGAAGCCACTAAGGTGGGCTTTGTTGTCTCTTTGCTCTCGAATGAACCCCAAACCGGGGCCAATTGCCTCCTGAAGCAGAAAGCTGAAGTGTTAACCAACCTTACCACCTACTTCAATGCTATGGCTCAACTGCATGAAGACCCTCAGCTTTCTGCATCTGCCAAAGCCGCATTGCACGCCCTTCAACAGGGGCGCCGGGCGGTGGAAGATTATGTGGCTGAATTCCGGTGGTGGATAGTAGACACCCACTGGAATGACACTGCACTTTGTTACCAGTTTTGCATGGGACTGTCTGACCCTTTGGAGGATGAACTAGCCCGAGTTGGTGTACCCCTGACCTTATACGCATTAATCAACCTTGCCATACAGATTGACCGGCATCTGAGGGAACATACGACGGAAAGAGCAACTGGATTGTCCCGACCAACCTGGATGTTACCCAGAGTGCCCAGTCACCTGCATCTGGCCCCTGCCTCTCAGCCTACCCCTACTACGGACATATCGGAACCCATTCAGTTGGGGGTACTTCGCCCTTCTCTTACTATGGAAGAGTGTCAACATTGCCAGGAAAATAATCTATGTCTTTACTGCGGGGAACCTGGGCACTGTGTCAGGAACTGTCCTACCAAACTCAGTATGTGTCTGTTGAAATCTCCTGATCTTGCGCTTACTGGAATTCAGACCTCCTCTCACCTTGCCCTCTCTATCTCATTGCAGCTTCCAGGAAGGACTCTGTCAATCCTCGCCATTATTGATTCAGAAGCCTGCAGCTGCTTTATGGATTCATCTTGTGCAGCAAGACATCAGATTACTCTCCTTCCCATGTCCCAAAGACTGTCCATTCACTTTGCTGATGGATCCACCATAAAATCTGGGCCGGTCACCCAAGAAACTTCCCCCTTGGCAGTTACCATTGCTGGTGCCCACCATGAACTGCTTTGTATGGACATTATCTCCTCACCTTTGTTCCTTGTGATCTTTGGAATGCCCTGGCTGTAGGCCCACAATCCTGGTGTCAACTGGGCCACAGTGGAAGTTACATTTTCCTCTCCTTATTGCCAGCAATTCTGTGGCTCGAAGGACCCTCATGGGCCTGCTCCCTTGCTATGTCTGGACACTGAAACTGAGCTATACCAATCTGTCCCAGAGGTCTACCATGATTTCATTGATGTGTTCAGCAAGAAAGGGGCAGAAACTCTACCACCCCATCGGGCCCATGACTGCCCCATTGAGCTCCTTCCGGGGGCTGAAATCCCCTTCAGCAGAATCTTCCCCTTAACCGAGTTAGAACAAGTGGCCCTTAAAGATTATATTGATGAAAACTTAAAGAAGGGTTTCATCCATCCTTCCACTTCCCCAGCAGGTGCTGGTATCTTTTTTTGTATAGAAGAAGGATCATACCCTACGGCCTTGCATATACTACCGTGAGCTAAATAAAATTGGCGTCAAGAACCGGTATCCCCTTCCCTTGGTTCCCGAGTTATTCCAGAGACTAGGAACTGCTACTATTTTTACCAAACTTGATCTCTGAGGAGCCTATAACTTGGCCCATATCAGGGAAAGAGATGAGTGGAAGACTGTGTTCCGTACCGGTTTTGGGCACTTTGAGTACCCAGTAATGCCCTTTGTGTTGTGTAACTCTCCTGTCACGTTCCAGTATTTTATTAACAATGTTTTTTGGGACTATTTAGATCTGTTTTACATTGTTTACTTAGACAATATTCTAATCTTTTCTTCCTCCCTAGATGCTCATCGCAGACACGTCAGATGCGTTTTAACACAATTTCAACAACATGGCCTGTACGTGAAGTCTGAAAAATGTGAATTCGAACAAGAGAGTATACCATTCCTGGGATTAATCATCTCCATTGACGGCATCAAGATGGACCCGCAGAAGATTGCTGCAATACTTGACTGGCCAATTCCTGCTGATAAAAAGAAATACAGCGTTTTGTTTTGTTTTCCCACCAGAAATTCATTAAGGGGTTCTCTGCCATCATTGCCCCTATTACCCAATTAACTAAACAGGGAGTTACATTGGACCCTGGAAGCCCAAGTTGCCTTCAAAGCTCTCAAAGGATTATTTACATCTGCCTCCATTTTAAAACACCCCGATTCCACCCTGCCATTTGTACTTGAGGTGGATGCTTCCGAGATCACTGTTGGAGCAGTACTCTCCTAATTCCAACGAACCAAGGCACTGCTCCACTCGGTAGCCTTCTTCTCCCTCAAACTATCGTCTGCCAAAAGAAATTATGTTGTGGGGGATCGGGAACTGCTTGCAATCAAATCTGCACTAGAAGAATGGCGGTACTTAATAGAAGGAGCAACTCACCCAATCTTGATCTTCACTGATCATAAGAACCTGGAGTACTTGAGGTCAGCAAAGAGGTTGAAACCATGGCAAGCCAGGTGGGCATTGTTTTTCTCCAGGTTCTCTTTTCATGTCACCTATCCACCAGGCTCTAGAAATACAATACCTGACGCTCTATCCAGAATGTTCCACAAACCTAAAGAGATGACTCTCTCTGATACCATCCTGTCCCCAGGGAATTTTCTTTTGTTGCAGGAAGATTTTCTCTCCTGGATCAAGCAGGCTACTCTGGGGTGGGCACCCCCCGCTGGATCAGAACTACTAGCAAGAGACAGGTTATTCTAGTACAAGAACAAGATTTTTGTACCTGAAAGCTTACGAGTCCCTATATTGCAACTTTGTCATGATCACCCACTAGCTGGACATTTTGGCATAACCAAAACCACCGATTTAGTACAACATACCTTCTGGTGACCTCAGGTAGGCAGAGACTGCAGAAAGTTTGTGGAAACCTGTGTCACTTGCATTTGGAACAAAAGCAGTAGCGCTAAAGCCTGGGGATTATTGAATCAGCTTGCCTGTTCCGGATAGACCCTGTAAGATGTTATCCATAGACTTTATTGTAGAATTACCCCCAGCAGAGGACCATACCACTATCTTTGTGGTGGTAGACCGGTTGTCAAAGGTGGCACACTTTATGCCTATGAAAGGTACTCCCTCAGCTTCCGAGACTGCACAGGTCTTCATCAGAGAAATCGTCAGACTTCATGGAGTACCAGCCAACATGGTCTCAGATCGGGGGGTACAATTTACTTCCCGATTCTGGAGGTCCTTATGTAAAGCTTTGAAGATTGAGCTACTATTCTCTTGCGCTTATCATCCCCAGACAAATGGGAAAAATGGAGAGGACCGACCAAACCCTTGAACAATACCTCCGCTGCTTTTATTCATTTACCCAAGATGACTGGATCTCCTTGCTCCCTCTGGCTGAATTTGCCTACAATAATTCTACACACTCCGCAACAAAACAAACCCAATTTTTGGCAAATTTTGGCTTTCATCCTTCATTTCTGCCTAGCTCCATCCCAGAATGTCCTGTACCAACAATTCATGAAACAATATTTTTTTTTTCTCTCTCAACAATCAGCTCTTGCAAGAAACTATGGCCAGGACACAGGAACACAAGAAAGAGGTGTTTGATAAAAAGAACCATGGGGAACTGTTACTGACACCCAGTAACCTAGTTTGGTTGTCTACACTGAACCTAAAGATGACATGTCCTTCGAAAAAGTTGGGTCCTAAATTCATAGGCCCATTTCCTGTAAAAAAGGAAACTCAATGAAGTGGTTTACGAGCTGGAACTTCCCGACTCACTTAAAATTCATCCCGTTTTTCATGTAACATTGTTAAAACCCTCTGTTGCCAATCCCTTTCCTGGCCGAAGCTCAGATCCTCCTGACCCTGTATTAGTTGAGGGGGAAGAGGAGTTTGAGATAGAAGCAATACTGGATTGTAGGAGAAGAAACAATCAAATTCAATTCCTAATCAAATGGAAGGGTTATGGGGTGAAAGAAAATTCATGGGAACCTGAAGAAAACATCCACGCTAAGAGTCTGTTCCAATCCTTCAAGAGGTCCTGATCCAGCCTGCCTGACACTCCAAGACTCTCCTCCAGTCTGCTATACTTACCTGCTAAAGCCATCCAGCTCCAGTCCCAGTTTGACTCACCTGTCTGCTGATCCATCCGATCTGCTGGACTTGTCTGCTGTTTAATCCGGTCTGCTGGGCCATCCAGTCTGCTGGGCTTGTTTGCTGAGCCATCCCTGTCTGCTGATCAATCCAGTCTGCTGGTCCTGTATGCTGAGCTGTCCAGTCTGCAGTGCCTGTCTTCTAAATCATCCTGTCTGCTGGGCCGGCCATCTGATCTATCTGCTGTTGATCCTGCCAGGCACTCGTACCACTCCTCACTCCTGCACCCCTGTCTTCTCTATCAGGGACCTCAAGCCGGAGGCGTAAGAGGCCATCCTCTGCAATTCAGCTCACCCATAGGTACGTAACATGCACTCAACTTTGGTCGACCATAGCCTAGCTCATCTTTATGTAGAGCAACAACTTTTTTTCAGATCCTCAGAGTTCCCATTCACACCTGAGACCTTGCAACACTAATGAGTCGCATGACACCGGGGAGGAAAAATGGCTAACTGGGCCCAATTTGGACATTTTCCCTTAGGGCTGTACTCACTTTTGTTGCCAGTGGTTTAGACATTAATGGCTGTGTGTTGAGTTATTTTGAGGGGACTGCAAATTTACACTGTTATACAAACTGTACACTTACTACTTTATGTTGTAAATATGAAAAGATATAATAAAATATTTACAAATATGTGAGAGGTGTACTCACTTTTGTGAGATACGGTACATATTTACGATTGTCTAAGAGAATTGATACATTTAGAACAATGCAGGGTTTTTTCCTGGGTGGACTGTTATACCTGACTCTGTTCAGGGCACCAGATCCACCAGTGAAGGCAGTGGATGTTGTTTTGTTTCTGTGGAATGTGTTACACATTCCCTCCCCTGTCCGTGTCCATCTTGCTGTATCGTGCCAAAATGATTCCAATATTGTAGATGGTTCTGGGGTGAAAAGGAACGCGTGGATTGCAGATCTTATTATTCTGATGTCTAGCGGTCCAAGCCCCCTTCTAGATTATCCAGATCTGTTATCACAGGGTTTGACCTGACACCCTTCCTCTCAATTGTTGTTTTTTGCTGCATGACTGAGGCACAGGATTATGAGTAGTGATGTGCCAAAAATACCTGGGTTTTGTTTGAGCAGGGTTCGGAGAACATTACTAAAGTTTGAGTGCCAAATCCAAATGACATGGAGGACTGGGGGAAACGTACCAAAGCAAAAACATTTTTTTTTTTAAGTTTCATTGATGGGGAGCAGAAATGTTAGTAATGTTTTTAAAGTGAAGCATTAATAATGCAAACTTCCATTAAATAACATGCCTGGGGGATTGCCCTGACCCTGTTTGTAAAGTGGCGCATCTGTGTGATGTATACAACCTACTAAACTAATATCTACAAAAAAAATTAAAAGTGTGTTTAAATCCTGGTAAAATTACAGCTCCAGGTACTTCACAAATCGTAGATCCCAATTTAGGTCATTGACCAATTATAGTCATGGTCATATTTTGTTTATTTGAGGTACTAATTTGGTTAATGATGTTACCTGGAAGACCCTGCTAATTTATTAATATTAACTCTCATCTGCCAGAGCTGTCTGTAGCAGACGAGCAGTTGTTGGAATTGAATGTGTCCTCTGTTGGTGGATTGGCGGGCCTCAGGCTTTGTGATTGACATGGATTTACATCGCTGTACTATAATTGATGGATGCACATTGTGGATTTTTTTTTATTTACACTTTGTGTGTCTTTACATTCACATACGTAGGGCTAATATCTGGGGGCCCCGTTATTGTTAGAGGGCATCCAGATTCTGATAAATTCCCCACCTGCAGACCCACACAACCACAGCAGGAATGTTGGGAAGCGGCCCTTGTCCTTATCAACACTGGAAGGTGCTTTGCCAGAATTATCCTCCTGGCAAGGTACCTCCCTGTGTTAAGGGCATGTGGCCTGGTATGGATCAGATGTAAGTGCTGTTTCCATCCCCCTTTATATGGTCTACAAGACTGCATACTCAGATAAGGGTCTGGTGTGGACATCTGGGGGGATGTCATACTTTTCATTCTTGATTTTTGGATAGATTCCCCCCTTAAAATCCATACCAGACTTGAAGGGAAACCCCATGTGTAAAAAAAAAAAAAAAGAAAAAAAGGTCCATCCCAAAAGACTGACACCAAACCCCTGTCCGAGCATGTACTCCCACCTTGAACCATGCAAAGGCCACATATGTTCAAATTGTGTGGGGGGGATACCTTGCTCTTCTTTCTCTGGCAAAGTAGCTTGTTCTAATGTTCATGACAAGGGCCTCTTCACCATGACCTCAGCCTGGTGGTTGTGGGGGTCTGCAGACAGTGGGCTTTTTTGGAGACTGGATGACCACTTTAACATAAAAATGTCCCCCAGATACTGCCGCCCTTGTGAATGAGTAAGGGGTACAAAATACACCTACTGTCATGGTTATGCAGTAATGTTTGTCTGTTAGCTTACCTCTCCATGTGTTCAGATTAAGAGGCCAGTCACTCTCACTTAGCTGTTTAAGTAATCGCTCCTCAAAGCATGGCTCCACCCCAGCCCCTATCAGGGAACTCTATATTAACCTGTGCACTGCAAACCAACTGCAAGCCAACTATTGTGTGATTTGGCTTCTGTGTGCTCATTGCTCTGTGTCATATGTCTGATCCTGTTCACCGATCTTGGCTTGTTCTTGACTATCCCTGCTTGCTTGTGACCGTGACCTTTTGGCGTGTTCTCTGTCTATCCTTGTCTGCTAGTCGCCCTGACCTTTGGCTTATCTCCTTACTATCGCTTGTTCTCCTGGGCAGCTGCTTCCTCTGTGTCTTCCTGTAGCCTACCATGAGAATACAGGTTGCGGCCCCCAGGGTCTCAACTCAATCAGTTGCAGCACAGTCCATCCTCACCACTAGAGGCTCTGGTGAACACTTGCTGGCTCTTAGCCCTTGTACACACGGTCGGACATTCCGATGGAAAATGTCCAATCGGACCGTGTTGTCGGATGATCCGACAGTGTCTGGGCTCCATCGGACTGTTTCCGTCAGAATATCAGACGGACCAAGTTTGAGAGCTTGGCTATAAAACTTTCCGACAACATGATCCGATCGGACTTTGTCTGATCATGTGTAGAGAATTCCGATCGGACAAAGTGCCACGCATGCTCAGATCAAATTCCTAGACCAAAGCTATTGGCTACTAGTCTGAATGTAGTCCCGTCGTGACGAAATAACGTTATCACGTTCTGAACGATCAGATTTTCCGACAACTTTGTCCGACCGTGTGTATGCAACACAAGTTTCGGACAAAATCCGTCAGACAAAATCCGACGGATTTTGTTGTCGGAATGTCTGACTGTGTGTACAAGGGCTTAGACTCCGCACCCTGGGGAATCTTATGCTCTAGCTCCCAGTGGGATCCGTGTTGGTGCCCCAGTGAACCTGCCTTCCCAAACCACCCAGAGTTCCATTGGCAGCAGTCAGCCGTAGGGTCCAATACCTTAGTGGTGCACTCCTGACTCCAACGGTGTGCATCTGTTACCTGGACTCAGGTGACCGGACACCTACCTCATCTCCCAAAAAACACTGAAAAGAAAATAAACACAGTTTTTGACAAGTCCTCTATTTAGAAAAAAAAAACATGAAGTAGATTCACTTCATTAATGCAGCTCAATGCCTGCTGAAATAAAAACCAAATTACCTTAACCTGAGGACACCACTCTCAAATGACAACTTCACAAACTATCATCAGCTATATAAGGGAGGGGTAGGGAACAGTGGTGACATCATTAAAATAAAATGCGGGTGCAGTGCTAGTGCAAATTATGTTCACAATGAAATAAAAAGGTATTCATCGACATTTTGTCTGTACACCTTCATGAAAAACCATCGGTTACCTTTTCACCATATGATTATCCATTTGGGACTGTGCATACTTTTCTCAATTATCGCTTTTGGGACTTTACTTTAGTCTTTTTTTCTCAGACCTTTCACAAAATTTTTTGGAGAATTTATTTTATTTTTTATTAATACTTTTTGCATATGGTGTTAGGTTATTGCTTATGCACTTATTTTAGTTTTTTGTAGGTTTTCAGTAATAATTATTATGCATATTTTATTGATTTGAGCACATTATTATTATTTGCTTCGTAGCACGTTATTGATGATTGTATTGTGTATGGTTTTTCATTAATTTGTTTGTAGTTATTCCAATTTTTGGATTTGGAACTCTACCTTCGTTTTTTATTTTCAGATTGTTTTTCACCATTTCAGAATCTTGATATAATTTTTCCCCTTTTTTTTATATCATTGGGAACATAATTTGCACTAGCACTGCACCTGCATTTTATTTTCATGTACTTGAGTTTTGTATTTAAGACTTTTGGTGCTGGCAGCTTTCTCCACTTGATTCACTGCTAGTGATTCACTTCAATTTAGGGCGGCACAGTGGTGTAGTGGTTAGCACTCTCGCCTAGCAGTAAAAAGGGTTGCTGGTTCATATCCCAACCATAACCCTACCTGCCTGGAGTTTGCTTGTTTTTGTTCTCCCTGTGCCTGCATGGGTTTCCTCCCACACTCCAAAGATATGCAGGTAGGTTAATTGGCTTCTGTCAAAAATTAGCCCTAGTATATGAACAGGGACCTTGGATTGTGGGCTCCTTGAAGGTAGGGACCAATGTGAGTGTGCAATGTACAGGGATAGGGACAATTGTAGACACTCACTCAGGATGGACTGGTGTCTTTAATCAACCTTACTAACTATGTAACTAGTTTATTATATTTATTTCTTTTATTTATTTGCGTTTGACCTTTAGGTCTTTTTTTACCTTCAGTGGTGATATCATTTCCCAAATATGGCCATAGCACCTACTACTTCCTTAGCGACCACGCTGGATTCCCTAAACATTCAGCTGAATGTCCAAACAGTTGGACTGAATATTAAGCTCATCCCTATTTTTGAAGTTTTATTTTTATTTTTTTATTCCACGGTGGTGCTGAAAATGGAAAACAAAAAACATTAAGTGCACAAAAACGTGCACGTGTACACACACTAAAAGGTCCGATTTATTCCCCTCCCCCCCGAAGGGTTAGGTCCTCTCCCCGATCCCCCGGGACATAAGACTCCTGACAAGGACAAAAAGCACACACACAAAATTGAAAGTGACAAAACGTGGAGAAAAATATATTAGTGTCAGTGCAATGTACACTGGCTAGGCCTGGGGCCTGGTAACAAAATTTTCCCCAGACTAAGGCAAAAGGCCTAGCCCTAAATGGCGCAGTGCAAAAAAAAGTTTTTGGTGCTGTGATCATGTGCCTTTCAACACCATGGGGTCACACAAGTGTTACTAAAACAGGGCAACAACTCCCAGGGGGCAAAGACACCATGAACTCTCTGACTTCCCAGCCCATGGCTATACAATGTAGATACATTCAATCCAAGAGAAACTGGGTTTACTCAGTTTTCCCAGGGGAATTGCTCCCATGCCCCAACTGCCAGTGGGCACCCCAGTTTCTGTTCCAGCTGGTACTAGCCTTCAGAGCCCCCATCATACTAGCAATGATACTATGCAACCAGCCTCTTGGCATACTGTTTTGGATTATTCTGTGTCTCTCAAAGGACACCAGAATAAGATTTTTATACTTATCATACAAAAAATCCCTTCTTGGAATCCACTGAGAGATGCAGATCCTTCCCTTGCTACAAAACTGAAGCATGGCAGTGTGGAGGGGGTTTATATACCCTTGGGCTGGTCTACATTCTCCTTGCAGTAGTGTCCAACCTCTTAGCCCTTGTACACGGTCGGACATTCTGACAACCAAATCCGTCGGATTTTGTCCGACGGATTTTGTCCGAAACTGTTGCATACACACAGTCGGACAAAGTTGTCGGAAAATCCGATCGTTCAGAAAGTGGTGACGTTATTTCGTTACGACGGGACTACGTTCAGGCTAGTAGCCAATAGCTTTGGTGTAGGAACTGGGCATGCGTGGCACTTTGTCTGATTGGAATTCTCTACACATGATCGGACAAGGCCCGATCGGATAATGTTGTCGGAAAATTTTATAGCCAAGCTGGAAAACTTGGTCCGTCAGATATTCACGGAAACAGTCCGATGGAGCCCACACACGGTCGGATTATCCGACAACACGGTCCGATCTGACATTTTCCGCCGGAATGCCCGACCGTGTGTACAAGGGCTTATACAGTAGGTGGAGATATATAACTGAGGACCTGAAAAAAATAGAAGTTCCTTTAGGGTTAAGCACTACATATAATTTAACAATAATATTACATTTTGTCACTTTTTGTAAATAGTTACAAAAAATTTACTTTTAGTGAATGCTTGATCTTTTTTCAAATAAAAAAACATTTGTGAGGTTCACATACCTGATACTGTCTGCATTTATCCTGAGATATACATATTCTGTACCAGTCTATATGCTCTGTATTGGACAAGTACTCAAATGAAGTGGGATTACATTTTCCCTGAAATGGCCGAGGAACATTTCTGTTACCAATTTGAGATCACTATAGCAAATCCAGAGGTACAATGTCAGTGCTATAGCCTGGTACAGCTGAATTAGCAGAAGAGGTGTGTAAGTACTGAGATTTTATTTTTATTTTAAATCTCCATGGATGTAATGATCACTAACCTTACTGGATAACGGTGAAATTAACCCTTTCATGACTAAGCCTATTTTTGACATTTGGTGTTTAAAAGTTAAAATCCATATTTTTTGTTAAAAAATTACTTGGAACCCCCAAACATTATATACATATTTTTTTAGCAGAGACTCCAGAGTAGGGATGGCCGAACTGTTCGCCCGGTGGTCCTTTTGCGGCAAATTTTGCGTGTTCGCGATTCGCGCTATCGGCGGACTATTGCCGCTGTTCGCCTGGCGGACATATGTGTTTACAGTGTGAAAGAACTTTGACCCATGCTGACACATCCATCACGGGGTACAGGACAGCCAATTGAGACATTTCAGCACATGGACAATTGGACATTCACCCTACCTTATAAATAGACCTGATCTGGCGGCCATTTTACATTCTGTCTTATTTCAGTGTAGGGACAGGACGCTGTGTGGAGCAGGGAGAGACTGTAGTGACACAAATCGCTAGCTATTAGGTCCACAAAAGTCCTTTTAAGGACTGGTATGGTATAGGTGTAGTACAGTATATAGGGTTGAGTGCACTGCTGTGCTGGTGATTGAAGCAGCCTGTCGTTTGTCAGTGCAGGGAGGGACAGGACGCTGTGTGCAGCAGGGAAAGCCAGTTTAATCACTAGCTAGTTATTACTATTAGGTCCACAAAGGTCCTTTTAAGGACTGGTATAGGTGTACAGTATATAGGGTTGTACACGTATAATATACTTTCTTCCAAATATATAAAGAATATTATACTTGACTGCTGCCCTATTCTGCAGCAGTCACTTATCAGTGTAGGGACTGAGGTACAGTCTGCAAATCACTAGCTACTTGGTCCACAAAGGTCCTTGTAAGGACTGATATAGGTGTACAATATGTAGGGTTGTGGTGCACTGCTGCAGATTGCTGCCCTATTCTGCAGCAGTTCTTTATCAGTGTAGGGACTGAGGTACAGTCTGCAAATCACTAGCTACTTGGTCCACAAAGGTCCTTGTAAGGACTGGTATAGGTGTACAATATATAGGGTTGTGGTGCACTTCTGGAGATTGCTGCCCTATTCTGCAGCAGTCCTTTATCAGTGTAGGGACTGAGGTACAGTCTGCAAATCACTAGCTACTTGGTCCACAAAGGTCCTTGTAAGGACTGGTATAGGTGTACTATTTGGAGGGTTGTGGTGCACTGCTGCAGATTGCTGCCCTATTCTGCAGCAATCCTTTATCAGTGTAGGGACTGAGGTACAGTCTGCAAATAACTAGCTACTTGGTCCACAAAGGTCCTTGTAAGGACTGGTATAGGTGTACAATTTATAGGGTTGTGGTGCACTGCTGCAGATTACTGCCCTATTCTGCAGCAGTCCTTTATCAGTGTAGGGACTGAGGCACAGTCTGCAAATTACTAGCTACTTGGTTCACAAAGGTCCTTGTAAGGACTGGTATAGGTGTACAATATATAGGGTTGTGGTGCACTGCTGTAGATTACTGCTCTATTCTGCAGCAGTCCTTTATCAGTGTAGGGACTGAGGCACAGTCTGCAAATCACTAGCTACTTGGTCCACAAAGGTCCTTGTAAGGACTGGTATAGGTGTACTATTTGGTGTGCAGTATATACAGTAGGTGTGTAATACCTGTATAAAATACTTGCACATATAGAAAGCATAGTATAGTGAATTTCCACTGTGCAGCATTGTGACTGCTGAGTGGTTCTGCAGCGATACTACAGAGAACGACAAACGCAATAAAAAAAGTATTATAACTGGTATGATAGACCAGTGGCCCCTAAAAACAACAGATTGAAGCAGGGTGTTATATACCTTCTTCCACATACATACTGCACTTCTCTAGAGACTTTTGTCACAGGGTCATTTAAAAAATGTCAGGCAGAGGAAGAGGCAGGCCCTTCCGCAGGAGTGGTAGGAGTAGGGCAGGAGCAACAGACTTGAGCCAAAGTGGCAAATTGCAGAAGGTGCGTGCGATTACGTCAAAGGACGCACCAGACTTGGTTGAGTGGCTCACTCAGCCTTACTCTTCTGCACCCTCCTCATCCTCTTGATCTGCACCCTCTTCTTCACTCTCTGCTAGGTGCACCCCCAAAGACACTACCACCAACACCACAACCACCATATTGCGCTTGAGTCACAGGAATTATTTTCTGATCCATATCAAGACATTTCCGATGCGCAGCCACTCTTGGCATTGGATCAGGAAGAGGAGGTAGCAACAACCGCCGCTCAGCAGTCTGACGACAGTAACCAGATCAGCCTAACAAGGAGGTTTGTCCCCACTGTTGCTGCCTACTCTGAGATCTCTAATTATAGTGGTGGGGAAGGTGACGTCGATGATGATGTGTCTACTGATGCCACGTGGGTGCCCACAAGAGAGGAAGAGGAGGGGAGTTCAGAGGGAGATATGGACCAGCAGATAGGGAGGAGAAGCAGGAAGAACTTAGATTGCACAGGAGGGACAAAGCAGAATGCAAATGTTTTAGGAGCAAGGCATCAACCATGTACGGTCACATCAGGCGCTCCCAGGATGCCGGCATATGGCTCCGCAGTGTCGGCTTTTTTTAGCGTGTCCACTAATGACAATAGTGTTGCCATCTGCAATCTTTGCAGTCAACGCATAAGTCGCGGTAAGCCCAACACTCACCTAGGGACGACCGCCTTAAGAAGGCACATTAGCTGCCATCACCGAGCCCAGTGGGAACAACGGAACACACAAAGCCACACTCCAGGCTCTCACCGTCCAGCCTCATCTTCTACTTCTCCTCTCTCCTCACAATTGTCCTCCACTCCACCTTCCAGTACGGCAAGCTCACGTTTTTCTGCAAAAAGGCAGGGCCAAATGTTCGAGCGTAAAAAAATGATGACGCCGGATAACCCTCTTGCCCAACGGTTGACGGGTTGGCTTGTCAGAACTCATAGCCCTTCAACTACTGCCATATAAGCTGGTGGACTCGGAGGCCTTTTGAAAATTTGTGGCCATTGGAACACCACAATGGAAGGTCCCAGGAAGGAAGTATTTCTCACAGAAGGGCATCCCAGAGCTATATGGCCATGTTCAGTGGCAAGTGAATGTATCTCTGGCACACAGGGTTGGTGCCAAGATACATCTGACCACAGACATGTGGTCTAGCAAACACGGGCAGGGAAGGAATATCCCTTTTACTGCCCACTGGGTGAACCTTCTGACGGCCGTCAAGCATGTAACCCGTGGCACCCATGTAGATTTAGTTTTACTGCCACGGATTGCATGCAGGCCTGGTTCTTCTTCTCCTTCTCCTCCTACTCCATCCTCCTCGGCTGACTCCTCCTTTTCCGCCGCTAGCGTCTCTTCCGCTGCGCCGCCCAAGCTCCCCAGAACCTATTCGACATGCCAGGTGAGGAACCTATTCGACATGCCAGGTGAGACGTTGCCATGCCGTGCTGCGTCTGTTGTGTCTTGAAGCCAAGAGCCACACTGGCCCGGCACTCCTTTCAGCTTTGCGTTCACAGGCAGATCAGTGGCTAACACCGCTCAATTTGACAGTTGGTAAAGTGGTGTGTGACAACTGTGCCAATCTGCTTAGCGCATTGAAACAGAGCAAAATTACGCACGTGCCATGCATGGCACACGTCTTAAACTTGGTCGTGCAGCGATTCGTTGTCAAATACCCTGGGGTCCAGGACATCTTGCGGCTGGCAAGGAAAATCTCGGCCCATTTCAGAAGATCTTACACACCCATGGCTTGCCTTGCTGACATTCAGCGGCGACACAATCTGCCGGTCAGAGGTCTTATTTGCGATTGCCTGACGCGATGGAACTCAAACTTCTATATGCTTGATAGGCTGCTCCAGCAGAAATGCACAGTTAACGTCTACCTGTATGAATTCTGTGGCAGAACAGGTTCTGGGAGCTGTTTTTTTTTCACCTCGCCAGTGGCTGCTCATGCGCGGCGCATGCAGACTTCTGTGGCCTTTTGATGAGATCACCAAACTGGTCAGTCGCAGCCATGGCCAGTGACATGGTACCTTATGCCTTCTTTATGGAGCGTGCATTGCGTTGTGTCATTGATCAAGCTGTGGAGGAGCAGGAGCGGGAAGATGAGGAAGTCGCAATGCTGGATGAATTCCCGGGGGGGGGGGGGGGCTACTCTATCTGAGACAAGTCAACAACAGGAGTCTGAAGAGCAGTCAGAGGAGGATGGTGCCGGGGCGGATGAGGAGGAGCAAGAAGAGCATGCTTTAAACCTTTCTGGGATCCCTGTTCTTGTGCATGGATGGGGAGAGGAGAACGAGGAGGACAACATTATCCTGGATGATGAACAGGAGCCTGGCCACCACACCGCTTCCAGTTTAGTGCAAATGGGGGCCTTCATGCTCCGGTGTTTTAACAGGGACCCCTGTATAAAAAGCATAAGGGTCAAGGACCAGTACTGGGTGGCAACGTACTTAGACCCCGGTACAAACACAAAATGGTGGAAATGTTACCACCATCACAGAGGGCTGTCAGAATGGAGCACTTCCAGGCCTTGCTTTGATAAATGCTGCATTCTGCTTTTGCGTGCGCTGGCAGAGGAGCAATTCCCACTCCCAGAGAAAGAGTTGCGGGTACCAATCCAACAGCGCCTGAAAGAAGAGGGCGGTTTGAAGATGTGTTGGTGACTTCTGATATGAGGTCTTCCGGATCCAGCATCAGGGAACGCCTAGACCGACAGGTGTCCGACTACATCGGAGTGATGAACCCCTGGACTACTGGGTGGGCAGGCTTGACCTCTGGCCAGAGCTTGCCCAATTTGCAATGGAACTGTTGGCTTGCCCCTCGTCCAGTGTCCTGTCCGAAAGGACGTTCAGCGCAGCAGGGGGGATCGTGACCGATAAGCGCACTCGCCTAGCTCATGACTACCTCACATTTCTAAAAATGAATGAGGCATGGATCTCGGAGGAATTCAACACATGTGATCAGTAGACTATGTATATATCTGTAAACAATTTATTTAATCGAGCACACAGACCTTTTTTCTACATTTGGCTCACTTCCTTGTACAAAAAAAAGCATATCGTACTATATGCCCATACCCTCCTGTTTGAAGAGGTTAAGCGGTGTCATTTTTGGGGCCCAGCAGCGAGTTGCTGGTATCAGTGCTGATGTCAGTGCGCTCTATCTCGGTGCTGATGTCAGTGCTCTCTATCACGGTGCTGGTGTGGTGTCAGTGCTCTCTATCTCGGTGCTGGTGTGGTCTCAGTGCACTCTATCACGGTGCTGGTGTCAGTGCTCTATATCACGGTGCTGGTGTCAGTGCTCTCCATCACGTTGCTGGTGTGGTGTCAGTGCTCTCTATCTCGGTGCTGGTGTCAGTGCTCTCTATCACGGTGCTGGTGTGGTGTCAGTGCTCTCTATCTCGGTGCTGGTGTGGTCTCAGTGCTCTCTATCCCGATGCTGGTGTCAGTGCTCTATATCACGGTGCTGGTGTCAGTGCACTCTATCTCAGTGCTGGTGTCAGTGCTCTCTATCTCGGTGCTGGTGTCAGTGCTCTCTATCACGGTGCTGGTGATCATCTCCTGTACCCTCTTCATAGCCTACCCTGACCTTTCCTCTCCTCCATTGCCTTCATGCGCTCCTGAGCCTTAATTGTCAAAATTTCACATATAAAAAAAGAATGCTTGTAGTTGTCGATCCCAGATTCACCTCATACATGTGTTATGTCAGTGGCCATGTGGTGGGACTATGTGTGCACAGCTAGTAATTATTTTGTGGCTGGAAATATGACCTGTAGGTTTTTAAAGTTCACCTGCCATTGAAGTCAATGGGGCCCGCCGCAAACTTTGCAGTTCGCAAACTTTCGGCAGCGTTTGCGAAACGTCCCATCGGAAGTTCATCCATCTCTACTCTAGAGAATAAAATGGCGATTGTTGCAATATTTTATGTCACACGGTATTTGCACAGCGATGTTTTAAACGCAACTTTTTGGGAAAAGGGACACTTTCATGAATTTAAAAAAAAGAAACCGTAAAATTAGCCCAATTCTTTTGTATAATGTGAAAGATAATCTTACGCTGAGTAAATAGATACCAAACATGTCACACTTTATAATTGCACGCACTCGTGGAATGAGGACAAACTACGGTACCTAAAAATCTCAATAGGCGGCGCTTTAAAAAAAAATTCCAGTTACCAGGTTAGAGTTACAGAGGAGGTCTAGTGCGAGCATTATTGCGGCGATACCTCACATGTGTGATTTGAACACCGTTCACATATGCGGGCGCAACTTCCGTATGCGTTTTCTTTGCTTCATGAGCTCGCAGAGACGACGGGCGCTTTAAAAAAAAAAGTTAGCATTACTTTTGATCTTCTTTGCTAGGGATGAGCTTGGTGTTCGAGTCGAACGCACGTTCGACTTGAACACAGGCTGTTCGCCCGTTCAGCGAAGCCAGAACTCTGTGGGCTGTTCGCGCACTGTGCCATCGCAGTGCATTGCTGGCTCATGATTGGCCAAGCATGCACTGTGACCCCGCATGCTTGGCCAATCACAGCGCCGGCAGCGAGGAGAGCCATAATTGGCCACAGGCAGGAGGCCTGTGGCCAATTATAACTCAGGCTGTGTAGTACACGCCCCACACTATATAAGGCCGCCAGCACGGCGGCCTTGTGTAGTGTTCCGGCGTCTGCAGGAGTTAGTGGATGTTGTCTGTGTGCCTTCACCGCACAATACATCTGTATCTACCCTTCATTGGTGTTCTGAGTGTTCTCTAATTGAGCCATCTGCCATCTGCAGGAGTTAGTGGGTGACTGGGTGTTGTCTGTGTGTCTGCACCGCAGAATACACCTGTATCTACCCTTTATTGCTGTTCTCTAATTGAGCCATCTGCCATCTGCAGGACTTAGTTGGTGTTGTGTGCCTCCAGCGCAGTATACACCTGTAGCTACCTATATTGCTCTTCTCTAATTGAGCCATCTGCAGGAGTTAGTTGGTGTTGTGTGCCTCCAGCACAGTATACACCTATATCTACCCTTTATTGCTGGTGTTCTATAATAAAGGCATCTGCAAGAGTTAGTGGGTGCTGTGTGCCTCCAGCACAGCACAATATACACTTGTATCTGCCCTTTATTGCTGGTGTTCTATAATAAAGGCATCTGAGTTGGTGGGTGTTTTGTGCCTCCAGCAAAATATACACTACCCAATTGCTGGTTTTCCCATCTCCTTGCAGGCCATTACCATGTCTGGAAGGCCAACAAGGAGAGGCAGACAGACACGAGCCAATAAAAGAGGGCAAGCAGGTTCTGTGTCTAGAGACAACAGTGCTGGTCATGGACGCGGTGCATCGTCATCAGCACGTGGCCATGGGACATGCTTGTCCTTATTTTTGGCAGCTGGACGTGTTGAGCCTCGTCATGCCAAAGACTTGGTAGAGTGGATGGGCCAAGCCCTCTTCATCCTACTCATCCTCTCTCACCCAGGCTCAGGGTACTAGCAAAGCAGCTGCCAATGCATCCTCTTCCCTCGTCTCAATGACATAATCAGTGACTCCTTCCCTAGACCCACCACGTCCTCCTGAGGAGTCCCCCAAACAGTTTGAGCACAGTGTTGCATGCTCCAGGAGGATGCCCAGTGTTTTGTAGGCTCTGATGATACTCAGCTAGAGGAAGGCAGTAGCATGAGCGCAAAGAGAGGGGATGCTCAAGAAGGACGGCAATCTAGCAGTTATGTTCCACAAGCTGCGCTGAGAGGAATGAAGGTGTAGAATTAGGTGTGTCACAGCCAAGTGCTTGCGGGCACTCTGCTAGCAGTACACACACGTCCGATTGTAGCAGGCAAATTTCCCTGCCCCAGCTGCTGGACCATAGAAAGAAGTTCACTCCCAGCCATCCACATGCCCAGCGGTTGAATGCTAGCTTGGCTAAATTTCTAGCACTTTGACTGCTGCCTTTTCAGTTGGTAGACTCGGCCCCCTTCTGTGAGTTTGCGCAATGTGCGGTTCCTCAGTGGCAGGTCCCCAAACGCCACTTTTTCTCACGGAAGGTGATTCCAGCTCTCTACCAGCATGTGGAAGGCAATGTCCTTACCTCGCTGGACAGGGCGGTCAGCAGTAAGGTGCATATTACCGCTGACTCATGGTCCAGCAGGCATGGATAGGGACGTTACCTGTCTTTCACGGTCCATTGGGTCACTCTTCTGGCAGCTGGGAAGGATGCAGGACAAGGTGCAGTAGTGTTGGAGGTTGTTCCGCCACCATGCCTCCAAAATGCTACTACTGGTTGTGACACACCTCTCTCCTCCAATCCCTCCTCTTCTTCTTCCTCCTTCACCTCTTCCAGTGCTCTGTCCTCGGAACCAGCGGTGCTCCGTAGGCGTTCAAGGGGCTACACAAGTACACAGGCAAAATGATGCCATGCCGTGCTTGCGCTGGTTTGTTTGGGGGACAGGAGTCACACTGGGGCAGATATTTTGTCAGCTCAGCAGGGGCAGGCCGAGAGGTGGTTGACGCCATGCCAGCTTAAGCCAGGATTGGTGGTTTGCGACAATGGCACCAACCTCCTCTCCGCCCTCCGACAGAGACAACTGACCCATGTGCCGTGTGTGGCTCATGTCCTTAACCTGGTGGTGCAGCAGTTCTTGGGCAGGTACACAGGCTTACAGGATGTCCTGAGGCAGGCCAGGAAAGTCTGTGTGCATTTCTGCTGATCATATATTGCCAGTGCTTGGCTGGCTGAGCCCCAAGAGGAGTTGAACCTGCCCAAGAACCACCTTATATGTGACATGCCCACCAGGTGGAACTCAACGTTGGCCATGCTGCAGCGGCTGCTTACGCAGCAGAGGGCCATCAATGAGCACCTGTGCGACTACGGCACCAGGACAGGGTCAGGGGAGCTGTTTTTTTTTCACCATGCCCTGTGTGGCTCATGTCCTTAACCTGGTGGTGCAGTAGTTTTTGGGCAGGTACACGGGCTTACAGGATGTCCTGAAGCAGGCCAGTAAAGTCTGTGTGCATTTCCGCTGATCATTTAATGCCAGTGCTTGGCTGGCTGAGCTACAAAAGGAGTTGAACCTGCCCAAGAACCGCCTTATATGTGACATGCCCACCAGGTGGAACTCAACGTTGGCCATGCTGTAGCGGCTGCACATGCAGCAGAGGGCCATCAATGAGTACCTGTGCAACTACGGCACCAGGACAGGGTCAGGGGAGCTCGGTTTTTTCTCCCCATGCCAGTGGGGCATGATCAGGGATGCATGCACGCACTGTCCTGTCACCATTTGAGGAGGCCACAAGGATGGTGAGCAGTGACAGTGCATGCATCAGTGACACTGTACCTCTTGTCCACCTCTTGGAGCATACGCTGCGTGGAATAATGGACAGGGCACTTGAGGCAGAACAGAGGCAGGAAGAGGAGGACTTCCTTGCCTCTCAAGGCCCCCTTTATCCAGACAGTGTTCCTGCTGTCCCACCCATCACACAGGAAGAGGACGAGGAGGAGGAGGATTGTGTCAGCATGGAGGTGGAGCCTGGCACTCTGCATCAGCAGCAGCAGCAATCTTTTAGGGATAATTTACAGTCCCAAGAAACCTGTGGACTTGTACGTGGCTGGGAGGAGGTGGCTGCGGATCATGTTGTCCTTAGTGGCCCAGAGGACTCCAGACCGAATGCCTCAGCTAACCTACGCTGCATGGCCTCCCTGATCCTGCAAAGCCTGCGGAAGGATCCTCGTATTCTTCAGATCAAGGAGAGGGACCATTACTGGCTGGCCACTCTCCTTGATCCACGGTACAAGGGTAAGGTTGCCGACCTTATCTTGCCGTCGAAGAGGGAGCAGAGGATGAGACATCTCCGGGAGGCCTCGCAGAAAGGTCTGTGCAACGCATTTCCAGAGACTGGGAGGTTACAAACTCCTGGTCCTGGACAACGTGTTGCTGAGGCATCGGTCAGAAGAAGCGGTGGAGAAGGTGGCCGTCTGACCGATGCGTTCAGACAATTTTTTAGTCCGCAGCCCCAAGGTATGATCGGTTCCAGCAACCATCGCCAGCGTCTGATTTACATGGTGCAGGAATACCTAGGGGCAAGGTCAGACGTGGACACCTTTCCCACCGAAAATCCTCTGGCTTACTGGGTCTTGAGGATGCTTCACTGGCCAGAGCTTGCACAGTATGCAATTGAGCTACTGGCCTGTCCTGCATCCAGCGTTCTTTTGGAATGCACCTTCAGTGCTGCTGGTGGCTTTGTAACCAATCACAGGGTGCGCCTGTCCACCGACTTGGTTGATCGACTGACCTTCACAAAGATGAATCAGTCTTGGATCATCACCAGCTACCAAGCACCTGAAGCTGATGCAACCGAATAATTTTTTTGAAATATCACATCCCTTCAAGACTGCCTATGCTGATGCTGAGTGACTGTCCTGTTATGTTGACTGTCTATCCTCTTCCTCCTCCGCTGATATCTTGGAAGAACATTTTTGGTTCTGGGTGATGCCACCAGCCCAATTTTTCAGACCCTGTTTAACAGGGGCGTTTAATTACAATTTTTGATGCAATGCTTTGCAGCAGGGCTCATTCCTGCACTCCAACTAGAGTATATGGTAGAGGATTCAGTGTATAGGCCCAATTTTTCAGCCCCTGTTTAACAGGGGCATGTAATACAATTTTTGATGCAATGCTTTGCAGCAGGGCTCATTCCTGCACTCCAACTAGAGTATCTGGGAGAGGTTGCAGTGTTGTGGCACCAGCAAGCAGTTCCCAAGGCCCAATTTTTCAGCCCCTGTTTAACAGGGGCATGTAATTACAATTCTTGATATAATATTTCACAGCAGGGCCCGTTCCTGCGCCCACCAAAAGTAACTGTGAGGACTTAGTGTTGTGGAACCAGCACCACTACCACCACCACAACCACCAAAGGCCCTATTTTTCTACCACTGTTCAACAATGGCATGTAATTACAATTCTTGATATAATTGTTCACAGCAGGGCTCTCCAGTGCCTACCAAGAGTCACTTTGAGGGCTTACAGTGTTGTACCAACACCTTAGACCCCCATTTCTGCAGAGCATATAGGGCAGGCCCCTACTTTCAAACATCCAACTTACAAACATATCCTACTTGCAAACGGAAGGAGACAACAGGAAGTGAGATGAAAAAATATGGATGGCAAAACAAATTATACAGGGGTGATAACTAGGCGCACAGAATTATTATATATTTTTTTAATATAAACTATACATATATTTTGCTATTAAATAGCATTTCTAATCATATGAAGTTAATAACAAGAGTCCCCCTTTACATCAGAGTCCACAGAGTTCCCCTTTTACATTTGAACTCGCAGAGTTCCCATCCACTGTAAGGGGGGATTCTGCAGACTCTGATGTAAGGGAGAACTCTGGGGACTCTGACATAAGGGATGCTCTGGGAACCCTGATCTAAGGGGGAACACTGAGAACTCTGATGTAAGGGGGAACACTGTGGCTTTGGTGTAAAGGAGAACTCTGATGTAAGAGGTGCTCTGAGAACCCTGTTTTACCTTAGTGTACTCACTCAGAGGCAGGAGAGAGAAGGTGGGAGACTTCAGTCACAAACAGTGATGGATGGTGAGCTCACTTACCCATTGGCAGTCAGCAACTTTCATCCAGATGTCTCTGAGGCTGCTGGACTTCAAATTTCCAGCCCCCACTTTCCATTTCCAAGGCACATCCCTGGGGATTGGAGTGTGGATAGAGGGGTAGGGAGCGGGAGGAAGAGGTGCAGATCGAGCCCTCGCTCCTCCCCCATCTGTATGTGTATTTGGGGGGGGGGGGGATTGTTAATAATGGCTTTGGGTAGTGTGAAACAGAGTGTAACGGACACTCTCAGCTTAGACAAATGCAGCCAGCAACCCTGCTGGGAAGCCATAGTCCAGTCTAAATAATGTGTCCGGGTTTCAGGCAGGCTGAAACCTGGACGCATAATGCCAAACCCGAACTGTCCGGGTGAATCCTGGACAGGTGGCAACCCTAGTGATAACCCTTCCCTAAGTTTTCCAAAAAGCTTAAAAATAGATTTTTTGACTGGAGCTACACTGAAATGTACCAGTTCAAAATTACAAACAGATTCTACTTAACACAACAAACCTACACAGTCCCTGTCTTGTTTGCACCGCCTGTATACTCCTGTTCTGAGTAAATAGGGTCTGGGGGCCCCACGCCTTTCCTTTTTTTAATATGGGTACGGGGTTCCCCTTAATATCCGCACAAGACCCAAAGGGGCTGGTAATGGGCAGGGGGGGCTACCTATGCCATTTTTCTCAATGATTTTCATCCATATTGCCGGAACCAGATATTACATTAAAACCGCAAGCAGTTTTAAATGACTTTTTTTCTGTTAAATGTAATTTTGTGCAGGGACTGTTCTAAACACGGGAAACACGTGGCACTTCACAGGCATACTATAGACGCCCCCCCAGGCATGATATTTAAAGGAATATTTCACTTTTTTCACTTTAATTGTCATTAAAATCAGTCATTGTAGGCATTGACCCATGTCCCCTGGGGCAGGAGTCAGGTCCCCAAACCCTTTTTAGGACAATATCTTGCATATTGGCCATTAAAATTAGCACTTTTTATTTCGAACGTTCGAGTTCCATAGACTTCAATGGGGTTCTAAAGTTCGCACAAATTTTCGGTCCGTTTGAAAGTTCTGGTGCGAACCGAACCGGGGGGGTGTTCGGCTCATCCCTATTCTTTGCTATTCAATTAAATGTGAATACTTGTTTTTTGCTCTCTGTTTTACAAACAGACACTGAAACTATTTATATCTTCAAGCTCAAGGATCTCTAGGCTCACATTTGTACATGTATGTATACTAATTTTGTACAGATAGCACTTCCCTTCCTACAGAATCTAATTTATTGTGATGTTTGTAAATTTGTATGAAACTGAGGCCTCTGCTTTTTATTAGGATTCTAAAAAAAAAATGGAGGGTTTAGCTTGTGCTGGTTATAAATATTATTCATGTTATTATTCAGTTATAAGTTACACATGACTGTTGATGGTAAAACCTATAATCTCTAAAACAAAAAATGTTTTCATTTCAGTTTACTAGCCCACGTGATCTCTGCATTGGTTTTCTTTTTTCAGGCTTTTTCCCATTACTTTTACCTGGCTATTATGCCATTAACAGACATCCTGTCCTAAGGTGACAATGCTGGCTCACTCAACTGTATGAAGAAGCTGTGTTTTCACCCTAAACTGCTCTCCTAATCTGTACAAGCACACCCTCCTCTTTATTTCAGCTGATTTCACAGAAACAAGGGTAATGCATGTCTAGCAAGATACACAGGGATTTGTAATTGTATGGTACTTATCCTCATAATGGAAAACAGATGCAGCCACCATATATAAGTCCTGGTAAAATGCAATACATCAATTTTTTCTTCTTTTAATTAGCCCCGGTTCATACTATAACTCACATGTGAATCATACAGGAAGTGCACCACATTCCTGTGCAATTCACATGTCATTCAGTGCATTGCAATTTGCGTCTATTCATTTAAAATAGTCTCAAATTGCACTGCTTTGCACCGAAGGTGTGCAGGCACCATTTTTGGAGCTGCATTTCAACCAGATTTCATGGTTATGTACCATGTAACCTGGTGCAGATCACAAACACAATGCGATTGCATTGCAGTGCAAGGAATGCGTAGGGATTGCAGCAATTCCCACACTCCATATTTGTGAATTGGTGTGTTTAACAGAACAATTTCTTCTTTTCTCTGCCCTGTAAAATGCCAATTAGCTCACAGTGGTAGACCCATGTAAAAAGATGCAAAATGAAAAAGGTTGTTTGAAATTTAGTCTGATACTTTATATTGTACTATCTATTTTCCTAAATAATCCAGAGCTCTGGTACTGATCACCTGCCTGGATACTGCGAGTGCTGGCTTTTCCAATGGGTCACCGTTGGCTTCAATCTAAACAGTCAAGACAAAAACAGAAAACACACTTCAAAAAGAGAGCCATCATTAGACACCCATTAGTCCATCCAGTGCAAATCAGTCAACTTGAACTTCTACCATATAACAAATTTCATTCAACAATGAGCTTATTCATAGATTATGATTAATTCTTAGAAAAAGGTCATTGTTGAGTGAAACATGTTAAAGGGTAGAGGTTCTAGTGGACTGCTTTTGCACTGAATAGATTAATATACATTTTATCATGGCACTTATTTTTGAGTGCAGCTTCCTTTTTTCCTTGACTGATTTTATGCCTGTTACTTTTTAAATGTGGACTGAATAAGACAATAAAGAGACATGGGTAGAGATAGAGGTAAGAGAAACGTAAGCGTATTTAATACATTCAATATTTTGATATCTGCATTAATGACATGCAAAAAAACACAGTTTATCTTGCTTTTTTTTGTAATTAGCAGAATTAACAGATTTTAGTTCTAGCAATAAGGCACTTCCTTTAGCCTGTTCTTCTCTCCTCACTGACTTGGGTCTTTAATATGTCCAATAAGGATAGGAACTTTAATATCACCAGACACTAGAATGAAGAGAAAAGGTCTTCGCACAGCAAAAACTGTGACAGTGCGAGCAATGGTTATAGCAGAGGCAGCCGCAGCCTTCACTCCTTCTTCCTTGATTTGCAGAAGTGCATGATGGTGGACATCGCTTACAGCAAGGTCTGTGCTATTTGATAGAGCACATAGATTTGGATACTCAAATAGATCATAGAGACCTAAAAATGAAAAAGCCAACAGAGAAAAATATGTAGGTAGATCTAATTTCAAAATGGTACATTTTAACATATTTGTAAAAAAATCCTTAGAGTAGAAGAGCAGTGGAAGCCCTTTAACCAGTTGCTTACTGGGCACTTAAACACCCTTCCTGCCCAGACCAATTTTCAGCTTTCGGTGCTCTCACACTTTGAATGACAATTACTCAGTCATGCAACACTGTACCCAAATTAATTTTTTGTCCTTTTTTTTCCCACAAATAGCTTTCTTTTGGTGCTCTCACACTTTGAATGACAATTACTCAGTCATGGAACACTGTACCCAAATTAATTTTTTGTCCTTTTTTTCCCCACAAATAGAGCTTTCTTTTGGTGGTATTTAATCACATCTGGGGTTTTTATTTTTTGCGCTATAAATGAAAAAATACCGAAAATTTTGAAAAAAAAACGCATATTTCTTTGTTTCTGTGACAAAATTATGCAAATTATTAATTTTTTCTTCATAAATTTTGGCCACAATTTATACTGCTACATATCTTTGGTAAAAATAACCCAAATTAGAGGATATTATTTGGTCTTTGTGAAAGTTAGAGAGTCTACAAGCTGTGGTGCGAATCATACAAAATTGATCACATCTGATGTTCTGGTGGCCTATATCACTTCTTGTGACCCGAACAAGCCAGGAAAGTACAAATACCCCCCAAATGACCCCTAAATGAGCACCAGGACAATGACACGTGACACTGATGGCAGATGGCACTGATACGTGGCAATGATGACACTTATACGTGGCACTGATGACAGATGGCACTAATATGTGGCACTGATGACAGATGGCACTTATACGTGGCACTGACACGTGGCACTAATGACAGATGGCACTAATACGTGGCACTGATGACAGATGACACTAATACGTGGCACTAATACGTGGCACCGATGATGCGTGACACTGATGACAGATGGCACTGATAAGTGGCATTGATGACACGTGACACTGACAACAGATGGCACGTGACACTGACAGGTGGCACTGATGACAGATGGCACTAATGACACGTGGCACTGATGACAGATGGCACTAATGACACGTGGCACTGATGACAGATGGCACTGGGGACAAATGGCACTGACAACAGGTGGCACTGGGGACAGATAGCCCTAACAGGTGGCACTGGGGGCAGGTAGCACTGGGGAGGATGGCACTGGGGGAGGGTGGCACTTTTTTTTACTTTTTTTTTTCCACTTACGGCCGCTGCAGCCGTTCATCTCTCCCTTCTCACACGCTGTCTGTGTGAGGAGGGAGAGCGGCGCTGAGAGATGATCTCATATATTTACATATGAGATCATCTCACATTGGACACGCCGATCGCGCTGTAAACGGGCGCTGTGATTGGCCGTTTACAGCGATCTGTGTTTGCCTGTCTCCGGGGGACACGGCAAACACAAAACTTCCCCGATGCGCGCCCGCGGCGGCGTGCATTGTGGAAGTAAAACACGAGGACGTCCAGGGACGAGAGCACCCGCTCTAAAGCCGTCATTCGGCTATAGGGCAGGCGGGAAGCGGTTAATGGGTTTGCTGTGCAGGTACAGCAAACTTAGATATATCAGGTAGTAACATCTATATAAATGGAATCACATTTCATAACAAAAGCAATTTTTCCAAAATCATCTTCCAATACAGCACATGAGTCTCCTCCTCAAACAAGAAAAGGAAATATCAAAAAAACTTTGAGGCTGGCTTCACACCGCAGCACAGAGGCTCACAGCAGGGGTTTGGTGTGTCCCAATTCACTGTATCAGGTCTACTTTCAGCCTGAATTGTTTTCTGAATTCGGACCTGAAGCAGACCAAAATATGCACAAGATTCCTGTGCAAATCACACCGGAGCTACTCCGGAGGTGTGTGAACCAGCTCCATAGAGAGCTGGTCACAATCTGCTGACATGTGAATTGGATGCGTGTGAACCTGAGCGTTATTGTGTTTCCTCCATCCAGGGGCGAGTCATTGCTTGGAGCCTAGTGCTAGGAGGATTCCCCTCTGCAAATTTACACCCACAACCCTTTTTTAATCCTTCCCTACCCTCCTGATAGTGGTATTCTTGTTGATCTTTGCTTCTCCAGTTCTTTCCTCTTTAAGGGGCCTAAGACACCTGGGACTCATTCCCTTTTCAGTGACTGAGAAGGTCCATATTGGGTAGGCCAGTCCACAACTCTGGACTGGCATCTGACTCAGCATCTCAGTGAGACGCTGAGATCCTGAGCCAGCCACTCCCATTCCCTCCACCGCCCAGCACTCCCGTGAGCGATGTGACGAGAAGGCCTGGCTCGCAGTCTCCATTCTAATTCATCCCAAAGGTATTCTATAGGGTTGAGGTTAGGACTCTGTGCAGGCCAATCAAGTACAGACACTGCAATGCGCACCTTCACTGGAACTAAGGGACCAAGGCAAACCCCTAAAACACAACCCCACACCATAATTCCCCCTCCACCAAATGATTTGGACAAGTGCACAAAGCAAGGTCCATAAAAACATGGATGAGCGAGTTTGGGCTTGGCCCCTTAGTTCCAGTGAAGGGAACACTTAAGGCATTAGCATACCAAGACATTTTGGACAATTTCATGATCCCAACTTTGTGATGGCCCCTACCTGTTCCAACATCACTGCGCACCAGTGCACAAACCATGTGCCCTCCTGTATTATTTTGCAAGTTAGTAATTATCATATTGACTACACCACAACTCGGGTGCTGCATCTGTTCCCCGACAGCTCTAAGATTGAATGCCAAATGATCAAAGACCACTGATCGCTCAGTTCTTAGAGCTCCATGTGCAGAGAGCTGGTGACTGGCAGTCACTGCTGTCTGCTCTGAACCCCCCCCCCCTCTCACTGGAGCGATGGGCTGTAGAGGAGACAGGAATGGATGGCACTGGCTCTCAGAGTCTCGTTGAGAGTCAGGGGCCAATCCAGGGTTGTGGGTGGATCCCAACTTTATTCTGCAACGTATGTCTGTCTTGTCAATGTATTTACATACATTGTACATTACATTGGAATCAGTTTTCTATTAAATGCATATCTTATGTATTAATTTTATAATATTTTGTCAGGAATACATATATACCAATCCCTGAGCCAAGTTTTCTAAAGTTCCAGGCACTTCTGTGTGCTCTAACAAGACCTGTGACACATAGGTTAACCACTTAACAACCGGCCCATAGGCGAATGATGGCTACATGCCAGTTGCTTAACTCTGGGAGGACGTACTATGACGTCCTCCCAGAATTCAGCTCTCGCGTGCCCCCTGGGGCTGTGTGGGTACCATTTTTTTTTAAATGTCCTTATGTGCACTGTGTCCCGGGCGCAGTGCAATATGGGAAGCACCACGAGATTGCAGACAAGGCACTTCATTTGGGCCAAAAAAACTTGTTCCGTGGTGCGGTCGATCGCGCCACAGCTTCCGGCGTGATGGACTGGCCAGGCAAGTTCAGTTTCACTGAGCATCGAGTAGGAAGCTCATATTGTTGATGTTCGGTGGCAGAAACCCCCTCCCTTATCGACTAGATTTTTGTTTTCATTGGTTTGAGCACCAACACCCCCCCCCCCCCCCCCACCGCTTATCAACAACACAACACCCTTCATTCCTTCATTTTCTTTGGTGGTAGGATGGCAGCAACCATCCCCCCCCCCCCCCCCCCCTCCGCTTATCTACTTCATTAATTTTTTGGAAGGTTGAACAGCAGAGGTACTCCAAGGAGAGGCAGAGGAACAATCTTGTCTTTAAGAGCCATTACCCATAAATGTTTTTTCGGTGGGCGGACGGCAGAATCCCCCCCCCCCCCCCCCACTTATCATACTCATTGATTTTTTTTTTGAAGGCACATTTTATAATGTGAAGAGCCCTGTGTATAATGTACAGCCTGGTATATGATGTGCAGAGCCCGGTGTATAATGTGCAGCCTGGTATATGATGTGCAGAGCCCTGTGTATAATGTGCAGCCTGGTATATGATGTGCAGAGCCCTGTGTATAATGTGCAGCCTGGTATATTATGTGCAGAGCCCTGTGTATAATGTGCAGCCTGGCATATGATGTGCAGAGCCCTGTGTATAATGTGCAGCCTGGCATATGATGTGCAGAGTCCTGCGTATAATGTGCAGTCTGGTATATGATGTGCAGAGCCCTGTGTATAATGTGCAGTCTGGTATATGATGTGCAGAGCCCTGTGTATAATGTGCAGCTTGGTATATGATGTGGATTCTATAAGGGGTGTGGCTTATGAGAAAAAAACTTCACCAGCCACCACTGCCAGCCATGCTCGGTGATACCCTGCAAAACCCAGCCATACTCAGTGATACTCTGCAATACCCAGCCATGCTCGGCCATGCTCAGCCATACCCAGCCATGCTCGGCTGTACTCGGCCTCTGTATGTGGCCAAGCTGTGGAAGTTTCACACATGTGGTATCGCCGTACTCAGGAGGAGTAGGATAATCTATTTTGGGGTGTCATTTTTGGTATGTACATGCTATGTGTTAGAAATATAGTATAAATGGACAACTTTGTGTTAAAAAAAATAAAATAAAATGCATTTTAACCACTTCCTGCCCGCTGGCCGTCATATGACGTCCTTGAATTTGTGTGGGGATATCTGAATGATGCCTGCAGCTACAGGCATCATTCAGATATCAGCTTTTTCAGCCATCGACTCCCTACACCATAAGAACAATCATAGCGGCTTGATCGTTCTTACAGGAGGCGAGAGGGTACAACCCCCCCCCCCCCTCACGCCGCCCTCCGGTGCTTCTACTGACTCATCGCTACGATCAAAGCCAGAATCGTTTTTTTTTATTTCAGGCTTTTCAGTCTAGAGGTGAGATGTGGGGTCTTATTGACCCTATATCTGACTGTAAAGAGGACCTGTCATGCCATATTCCTATTACAAGGGATGTTTACATTCCTTGTAATATCAATCAAAGTGATCAAAAAATTTTTTTTGGGCGAAAAAAAGTTTCAAACTAAAATGCATAAAGCAAAATGAACAATAATTTTTTTTTTTTAAAGCCCCCCTGTCCCCGTGTGCTCGCATGCAGAAGAGGACGCATACGTAAGTCTCACCCACATATGAAAACGGTGTTCAAACCACACACTTGAGGTATCGCTGCAAACGTTAGAGCAAGAGCATGTAACCAGTAAAAAAATTTAAAGCGTCGCCTATGGGGATTTTTAAGTAACGAAGTTTGGCGGCATTGCACGAGTGTCTGCAATTTTGAAGGGTGACATGTTGGGTATCTATTTATTCGGCGTAACTTCATCTTTCACATTATGCAAAGACATTGGGCTAACTTCACTGTTTTTTTTTAAAGCACAAAAGTGATTTTTTTCCCAAAAAAGTGTTTGAAAAATTGCTGTGCAAATACCGTGCGAGATAAAAAGTTGCAACGACCGCCATTGTATTCTCTAGGGTCTTTGCTAAAAAAACATATATAAATGTTTTGGGGTTCTATTTAATTTTCTAGCAAATAAATGATGATTTTTTGTGAAAAAAAAAAAGGAAAAAAAACCTTGATTTTGCAAAGAATTGTGGGAAAAAAATTACAACTTCAAAAAACTCACTATGCCTCTTACTAAATATCTTGGAATGTCTTCTTTACAAAAAGGGGTCATTTGGGGGGGGGGGTATTTGCACTTTTCTGGCATGTTAGGGTCTCAAGAAATGAGATAGGCCGTCAGTACTTCAGGTGTGATCAATTTTCAGATATTGGCACCATAGCTTGTGAACTCTAAATTTGCTAAATTTTATAACAGAAACTAAGAAAAATGTATTTTTTTACAGTATTTCTGTCTTTTTTCTTTTATAGCACAAAAAATAAAAAACCCAGTGGTGATTAAATACCACCAAAAGAAAGCTCTATTTGTGTGAAAAAAAGGACAAAATTTTCATATAGGTACAGTGTTGCATGACTGAGTAATTGTCATTCAAAATGTGAGAGCACCAAAAGCTGAACATTAGTCTAGTTATTAAGGGGGGTTAAATGCCCAGTGGTCAAGTGGTTAAAGGGGTTGAATGGGGTTTTATTTTTGTATAACAAACATGTCATACTTATCTCCACTGTGCAGTTCGTTTTGCACAGAGTGGCCCGATCCTTCTCTTCTGGGGTTACTCGGCGGCTGTCTCGGCTCCTCCCTGCAAGAGCTAGCCACCCTCTGGGAAGCGCTCTCCCAAGGGGGTTAGCTTGCGGGCTCGCTCCCGTGTGATACACTAGACGGCCATAGCCGCAGAGTGTATCACTCGGCAATGCCCCTGGCATGCCGCATCATTGATTTGATTGACAGCAGTGGGAGCCAATGGCTGGGCTGCTATAAATCATCCAATGAACCCAGGAGCTGGGGGAAAGCAACACTGGATCGCGCCCACTGAGATTTGGGGCTCAGGTGAGTAAAACGGGGGCTTGGGGGGGCTGGAGAGTGCAAGGTGTTTTTTCACCTTAATGCATAGGTGATGCATTAAGGTGAAAAAACCTGAAGCTTTACAACCCCTTTAATGGTAGATATGAGATAGATATGAGATTAATTTTACATAATAATGCGGCTGCTCTGTTAAGATGTGAGATTTTAGGCAAATCTTTTTATAATATAGTTTCTGTTAACATACAGCTGCCATGTTAAGACAGGCCCTTATTAGGTGGTGTTCTTTTAATCAAGTTTACAATACAGGTGTGGTAATGCAGCAAGGGGATTTTTTCAAGATGTTATTATGCAGTTCTATGGAGCTAAGTATTTGTAGTAACTCCTGGTCCTCTTACATTACTTGCTGGATATTATTTTCCACATAATCTATTTACAGCTCAGTTATCAATTATTTTGTAATATGGCTGTGTGGTTCCGACGGTCACAGTGTTTAGCAGCAGGGGACTTTTGCAGGGTATTTATTAACCAATGTGCCTGCATAAGGCTATGTTCACTCTAGTTATTTAGACTAGTGCGCATTGCAGTGTCAGTAATCTTCTGATTCCTGCTGCTGCTATGAGCAGTTTGGTGCAGCCACCAGTTCACTATAATGATAAGTTGCCAGCAGCAACAGCTATTTGCGACTCTCTGCAGCTTGTGGACAGCTGCAAATACGAGATGATAGCAAAAAATTTCAAGACTAGTTTTGTAACACGCCAACAGATAGCAGCACAAGGCTGCACTCAGTCACAGGGAACACCGACCTTCATAAGTCAGTGTGTCAAAAGACATCGTCCTGTGTACAATCGGGAGCTATGCAACTGGTGATATTCTGATGATGTGCATTACCACCAGGGCCGTCTTTAAGGCAGGGCAAAAGGGGCAGCTGCCCTGGGCCCTGTCATTGTTGTGGGGCCCAAAGCAGCTGCCTCATACTTGCCAACCATTCCAGTTTAAATTCCCTTGCCCCTTGAAGTTTTAGACCTGTGCTGTGTCCTGATATCAGTGTGAAGTGCTGCTACTAATGCTGGCCTGCTCTGCCCTATTGTGTAAAGATGACTCACCTGCAGACCTTGTGTTTACATGTAAATAACCAGCATTCATATGTAAATAGTAGCAACATTCATATGTAAATATTGGAGGCTGACGGCATTGATAAGTAAATAAAGGTGGCATTCATATGTATATCATGCCCCCCTGCAGCGAGGAGAAGATGTGATGTAACCTATAGCAACCAGTGAGCAGTATTACTGTACAGTAATCTCTAGCAAACAATCAACAAGCATAAATCATGTGCTGTAACATTTAGTAACTAATCAGTGAGCCTTAATGTGTGCAGTAACCTCTAGTAACCAGTCAGTAAGCGGTAAAGATATGCTGTAACCTCTGACAACCAATCGCAATTGCTGCCTGATCTGATACAGTAAATTGCAGCTAGACTTAAAATCAGTTTACTGTATGTCTCAGAGAAGGTCGAGAGCGAAATTCCATGGGGGGAGGGGGGCCTCCAAGAAAATATTTGCCCCGGGTCCAATCAATATTAAAGACGGCCCTGATTACCACGTCTGCTATTCCTTCATGTTTCTCGCCCGAAGCATGATCTCACTTGAGCACCCACCCTACTCACTAGATTTGGCTCCTGTGGAATTTTCCCTCTTCCCGAAGATGAAGATCCAGCTCAAAGGTCGCTGTTTTGACACCATTATGGTGATCCAGCACAAATCGCAGAAGGTGCTTGACATTTTTCCCCTCCCCCTACCCTTCCCCCTTCTTTTTTTTTTCCTTTCTATATTTATACTTATAATATATGCATTTTATAGATTTTGGGCATAGAAACATTGACTGGCAAATAAGCACGATCCAATTTCTTCACTGCTTGTCCTGGGTGGGTCTGGCCCCTATCGGGAATTAGTCGCTGCGTGCGAGGTATAGAACTACAGTTTAGGGAGTCATGCAATGCTCAACTATACAAAAAAGACCAGGTGAGCACAATAACCATAAATAAACTAAAAAATTTAAAATTAAATATATAAGAAATTTAGCTATTTTATAAAATGTAATGTATTGGATGCATGACAATCTATAATAATGGCCTATTTACATGTATTTATATATCTTATATTTTATAAAATATAGATGAAATCAATGATATGTGCATAAACCCCAATGAAGCTATCTGCGAAAACATGTTGGTTTCCCTGCCTGTCAACGCTTTCTTGATTTCAGATGTTAAGCATCAATCTATGGTCCATTTATTATGTAATGCATTTATGTGTGTTTCTTATCATAATATTTTTTGATACTATGTAATAAACTATAGATTTTTAATAATCTGTTATTGTCTGTGTTTGCCTTTTTCACACACTGGATTGTCTTAGTTTAAAATCCCACTATATTTGCATGAGGTTTTTCTCTTGTTTTTCTTCTTTGACGCTTTGAAAAGGATTCCAGGACACCTTCCAGAAGTGTCAGGAATGCTAGGAGTGCTGTATTGCTGTGCAAGGGGACTATTTTGAAGGTGATAGTGTGTAAATGTAGATAAATAAAACACTTTCTTGTAAACAGAGCTAGTCTCTAAACTTTTTGATACCACCTCAGAGCTGCAGATGGCAGAAACCTGTCATTTTACTGAACGGGGCCCAGCGTTTGCACTTAGCCACTCACAGCAGCAGGAATCATAAGATACCTGCCACTGCAATTTGCACTGGCCTAAATCGCCAATGTAAATGTAGCCTATATGCAGGGCAGGACTTAGGGTGGTGGGGGCTCCTGGGCTTGAGTCACTTCCGGGCCCTACCTTCTATACATTACCGTATTTATCGGCGTATAACACGCCCCCCAAGTTTAGGAGGGAATTTTAAGGAACAAAACTTTTAGGAAGGAAGTTTAAGGGGAAAAAAATGGGCATTTAAATGCCCATCAATGCAGCCTTATCAGTGTCCATCTGCAGCTGTGCCCATCCATCTGCAGCCTTGTCAGTGTAGCCTTGTCATTTGCAGCCTTGCCCCAGTGTCATTTGCAGCCTTGTCATTGCTGTGCCTCCCGGTGCCTCTCGGGTCCTCTCGCAGTCCCAAGCGGAGCCGAGAGTAGCCGAATGTACTTGGCTCGGCTCACAGTCATACCGAGTCCCTGTGTTATGTCCATCATAGGGCGGGACTGGGCATGACTGTGAGTGGAGCCGAACTGAGTACACTATGTATCTCGGCGGGGCCCCCTATTGGGCGGGGCCCATGGGCTTGAGCCCACTCAAGCCCAATGGTAAGTCCTGCCCTGCCTATATGTTAACACTTTTAGCCATGTACACATGTGTGTATATGCGCTTCTGCAGCAGACCCTTCCTTTCTTTATACTATTATATTGTATGGGGTCTGGATATATCTCCAACACAGCACAGTCCTAAACTAGCACATGCATGTTTTTGTGGGGCTATACATTTGTCCACTTGCACTCAAAACTTCATAAAAAGTTTTCATCAATAGATGCATATCTCTCATATGCAGAATATAATCATGGCTGTATATAATACAAAACCAAATAGAGGGCCTAATTGTTCCTTAAAGTGGTTCTGCACCTAAAAAAAAAAATATTAAAAGCCAGCAGCTACTAATATTGCAGCTGCTGACTTTTAATAAAATCACACTTACCTGTCCTAGGGTCCAGCGATGTCGGCGGCAGATGACGAGCAATCGCTCGTCTCGCTGCTGCCCCCGCCGCCATCCTCTGTCAGGGAATCGGGAAGTGAAGCATGTTGGCTTCACTGCCCGGCTCCCTACTGCGCATGCGCGAGTCGCGCTGCACGTCTCTTCAGATCCCCCGCTGTGTCCTGGGAACTGTGTGTTTCCCAGAACACAATGGGGGGGGGCATCTGCGGGGGTCTGCGGCGGTCTGCCCGGAAGTGGGTGCAGATACCTGGATTATCCAGGTAACTGCACCCCCCTCCCCCTGAAAGGTGCCGATTGTGGCACCGGAGGGGGGGAGGGATCAGATTAGCGGAACTTCCCCTTTAGGGTGAAGAACCGCTTTAATTACCCATTTATGTTAAAGTGATACCAAAGGCTATTTTGTTTGTTTAAAAATAACAACCATATTATACTTACCTGCTCTGTGCAGTGGTTTTGCACAGAGCAGCTCAGATCCTCCTCTTTTCGGGTCCCGCACTGACACTCCTGGCTTCTCCTTCTTGCCGAGTGCCCCCACAGCAAGCAGCTTGCTATGGGGCACCCAAACTGATTTGTTGCTCTGTGTGTCTATTCACACTCGGCCCCACCCCCTTTCTCTTCTCATTGCCTCACTGACTTTGACAGCAGCGTGAGCCAATCTGCATGGAAAGCCTAGGCTCTTGTGTGCAACATCGCTGGATCAAGATGGGGCTCAGGTAAGTATTAGGGAGTTTTAGGGGGGCTGCTGCACATGGAAGCTTTTTTTTTATCTTACTGGATAGAATACTGTTAAAAAGGTGAGTATAGAGAGTAAAATGTAATGTAGTGTAGAAGCAACTCTACATACTCACTCACAGGGGCGTTTCTTAATAACTAGCAAAGTCTTTGTGTTATATGTGAATCAGTAACCCTTCTCCAAAGGGTGTGTTTAGCGGAGATATGTAATTTTCATCCAAGGCATTTCAAACGTACTTTCAGGAGTAGAAATGGAAGAATCCTTCGTCCGTTCAATTGTTGGTTTATTTTTCAGAAAGACCAGATTGACATCTGGTAACATATGGCATGGTGATGGCTTCAGAAGGAGGAATAGGTTTTCTGATCTACATTCTCCAAAGTGTAGAATCCTTTCTCATCCCACCATTCCTGCTATTCCCATAATCCTACCCCATTCTTATACTGTTTCAAGATGTTATGTCAGCAAATCCTAATAACTCCCACATTTGCATATATACCCAATATGGTTCAGTCTATAGATAAGTAGCATAACTCCACCCATTGTTCTGACATAGTAACTCAAAAATAGATACCTACTCAGCAAATCCACTCCTCTCTATATGATCTGCTGTAGTGTGACCTTCAGAAACCATCACTTAACCACCGAACATATAACATACATATATTTTCAGAAACCCTTATTACTTAAAATATTAATTACCGCAAAAACTTCTAACATATTCCCCCTCAATGCACGATATTCAACAAATAATAAGTGCATTCATCTTAAATAATAAATGTCTCTGATTCTCTTTTTTCCAATACAAACAATACAATAAACATTAATACAATACACATTAATACATTTTAGTGAGTCAGATATTGTACATAAACATTTTCAAAAATTCTGAGATGTTTCTATGAAAAATATTTAAATATTTCATTCTATTGAGAAAGTATAAACTATTATATTTAATTTTAATTAATTCTCCATCTAAATCATGTTATATTAAATATTTCCTTCTTTCAACTTTATAAATGTATTTAACTTCTTGTGAAACTCTTATAACTTTAATCATATCATATAAATATTTTATGGATAATCTATGATCTTACTTTAAAAATGATCTTTTTTTTCAAGTATACTGTTCCATTATATGACACACTCTCTATGTGTTTTCTTATCTGTGAAACCACTGACCTAATGACCTTTAGTCATAAACTCTGGTCATAAAGAACAACTGGTTACAAAATGACATTCACACAACTTAGATATTACCTAAATCACTCACACTTCATTTATGGCCCTTTCATACACATTTTGAATCAATTGCTCCAGATGTACCATAGCTAATCACTGGATCAGATAAACCAGAAGTAATTTTCTGACTAAAAATACTTGTCATAATTTTTTCCACCTTTTTTTTTTTTTTTTTTCATTTCTTCCTTAATCGATTTATAAATTTGTTTCATTCTAACCATTAATATAGATTTGAAACAAAATAAATAAAAACGTTCCCATTAGTTGATTGTCATATTTTATATATTCTATCTATCATTCTATTTATTTTTCAATTTATTTATCCATCTATCCATGACCAGCAAGCAACTTTTTCTATTTATTTTTTTTAAACATTCCAAAATTATTTAAATTCAACAATAACTTTGTTTAGATACATTGAAATCCTTTTCTTCATATACTCTAATTATACCTTTTTGTCTTTCCTATTATCTTATTACTATCATCATTATTCATAATTCATAAAAAAAATTCTTATGAGAAGCACATTCTAACTCCCCCTCACATAATGATCGACCGATCAATATATCGCTTTTGATGCAAATTCACCAAAAAATTATAGTCCTAGATAACATAATCAAAAAATAATAATTTTTGAAAAAACAAGAAATAGTAACAAATAGAAATTTAGTTGTGCTTGTTGCATTGTCATGGAAAAATTTAAAAAAAAACGAAATAAAAAATTAAAATAAAATCGTTTTCTTTAAATTTAGAAGCAAAAGACATATCTATAAAAGAAAATGAAAACAAGTATCAAATTCTTTTAAAAATTATGTTTTCCTAAATAATTTTCATTAATCAATGTAAACCATTTTAGAATGATAATTCTTTCTGTGTTTACCCATTTTATTCTTATTTTTACCAATTATTTTTATTTTTACCAATACTTTTGAAACAAAAACTATAATCCCAATGTACCTTAAAAATAACAAAATAATCTTCCCAACTGATATCCCAGTTGACATTTCTGTTGACATCCTTGGTACCTTCAGATCTAGAATTAATAACCATAAGTTTAGCTACTGGAATAAATTACTAAACATACTCATTAGAAGTAGAAATCTCATTCAAGACATCATTTCTATTTAAATTAGCATAGGCCTAGCCATGTTTTGTGAACAAACTTCTGAAATACCGATACCTGTTGTTTGCAAAATTTGCAACCACACTACTTTCTATACAACAGATAATATAAAAAAACTAAGTATGCTAATCTCAAAAGACTGTCATTAACTCAAAAAGTTAACAAACCCTATGTTTAGAAAATAATAACATTTTTAAACTATAGCAGGTAAATAAGTCACCCAATATTTACCTTTATCATCTTAACCAATACTATTCATACGTTCTACAATACCTGAGTACTTAAGATGATAAGAAACAAAAACTTTACTAAACCTAAAATAGCATACATGTCCTTCACTACCTGTCCTATAAAATGTTAAATCATTAACTGATTCCATGGTTTGAAAACCAACCCCAATGGAATATGACATAAGTTCACAACAACTTCGTTTTTATAAAAAATATTATTTTTTCTAGAATTACCTCAATTAATTTATCAAAAAGAAACATTAACTAAAAAAACAATATCCTTGTAATCCTCCTGTAGCAAGTGAAAAAACTAATATAATCAATCTATATAGACTTGCCAAATCCCTCAATACTTTGTAGTATCAGGTTAGGCCTCTTTCACTTTAGATAATTCTATAAACAAATAAAACAATTTTCAGAAGTTTGATGACAAAGTGTTCTAAAATGAGTAGTTCAGAATTTTTTCATAAGCTAAAACAAAAAATCAATCAATCAGGTACCTGGATATGCAAAAAGAAATATTTTTCATTTAAAAATAACTCTATCCATTATTGTTGGAATACAATTATTTTTACAATAAATTTTCTCCTTTATCAGTCTGTACTGATTCTAACTAAGACAATGTCATAGTCCCCCTCTTTATCCTGTGACTAAATTAAATCTTCTAAAAGAATAATCTTGCCAGATTACTGTTTTTTCCTCTACACTGACAATTTATTTTAATTTTGTAAAAAAACATTAATTTAGGTTGGGCTTTCCTAAATATTCTATTTCTGAAAGAAATCTGATCATGTTGAAGTTTCTTTTCAGAACCCAGCATTCCCCTCATACAGTATGATTGAATGAACCACACCTGCTCTGTCACTGACTGCTCACATGACAGTCTTAAATTCAGCTTTCAATGCGTCCACTAAAAGTTGAAAAAGTGACATTCTCATGATTAATTTACACAACTGTGGCTCTGTCCCTCACACTACAACTGATCTTTTTATCATTCAATTGCCATTAGACAAAGTTGTGTGTATTGACACCTCCTGTTTTCCTTGAAATAACACCTTTAGTGTAACATAAGATGTTTTTCAAAACAAATGGTGCTAAACCCACAATGTCTCAGATCCGTAGCATTGGACAATGCACCCCTAACACATTTATTTATAAATACCAATGAAACTGTCTCATAATCCACATATACTTAAATGTAAAATGACAGAGAGATTTCTATATTTACCAAAAATACTAAATTTATAAGGGCTTTCTTCAGATCTTCAAATGTTTGTATATAAGTAATCTTTTGTTATTAAAAATATATTTGCCCTACAGTAAGCCTATATAATTCATTAAAATTTACTCAGACAGATACTTTGTCTGCAAAAATCTCAATGAACTCTCGAAAAAGTTATTAAGGCCTAAAAAATCTTATTTTTCAAAACAATTACTTTTAGTAAGTGATGATACCTTTTAAATATATATTTTCCTTTATCAGTGAACCCTCTTCAAAGTATCTGGAAAATTTAACACAAAAATATATTGTGCTTTGATCCATTAAAGTGAAAAATGTCATGGCATGTCTGACCAGTCTGTAACTTGATCTGCATCTCTCTGTTGGTAATACACTCCTCACATGTCACATACTCTTCAGAGAATGATCTGTTACTGACAGTCTTAGCTACCATGCTTTGTACACCCTACACTGTACAATTCGGTAACAATCTTGTTTCTTGTTTTTAAAATGTTTAACTTTTTTAACACTTTTTAAACATATTTTGTTTGTACATCTACGAAAAATCATGTACACTATGTTATATGACTTTCCTGATTATAATAATGACAAAAAATTGTTTAGAAGACAATCTCGTGAAACTCACAGATTGGATCCTGCCCATGACCTGCGATTGCCATTTCCCCGAGAAAACTTCTCCCGCAAACCAAAGTCCTTACTTTTACCAGAAATACTCATTTACAAGAACCTTTAACAATAGTTATTTTTTTAAATTTTTTTTTTAGATTGAACAAAAACTTTCATATTTTAATATTTTCTCTGGGTCACCTTAAGTAAATTAGAACAATTTACTACTTTTAATTTAATAACCAAATCCAAGTTTGGATTTTTTTGTAAAAATTGTTCAATCCTTAACTTATTATTTCCTAAAACCAAATCTGTAGAATTTTTGTAAAACACTAAACATCATGTTTTTTCCATTATCTCAATTTCATATAGTTCTTTCCACATTTTAACCAATATTTTTTCTCTGAAAACTTTGTTCAGGGCTTAATACATAAAGATATACATGCAGCATTAAACTTAATTTTCTTCTTAATGAACTTCTTTACACTCTGGCATAAATTAATTAATTACCTTACTACTGCATGTATTCCTATATTCCATACATATGAAATATATACATTTCCCGATCGTACTGAGACTTACTTCTGAGCCTAGAGATTAACCATTGCCATATTACCCTGTTATATAAACAGACACACTCACCCCTTGTTAGTATGATAGTCCTGTGTGTACTTAAAATAAAACAAGAGATGAATAATGTCCCTTTAACTTTGTTGTTCGTTGCTTTATCTTCATTTTTTCTTCTTTTGTAGCTCTTTGCCTTGTTTCTTGAATTCTTGAATTGTGTGCTGTAATGTGCTGTAGTGTATAGCCTGTTGATCTATTCTTTGCCTTTGTGCTTGGACCTTCCATCTTCAAACATCAAAATCCGACTTCCATATTAGCTCACCCAAAGTGTACATTTGCCTTTGTACCAACAATGGTGACTTTTTCAAATACCGTGAAGTCTTTGTTCTTATTTCAACACTTTTTTCTTCTTGGGTAACAACCCAATATTTTCTTATGTGAGACTCTCTCACCTTCTTAGGAACAAACCTTGGCAGATATCTTCACGTACGTAACTAAATTACGTCTTCACAAAGTCCTGGATTTTCCAAAAATAACTTGAAGTATACCGTCCAACTGGCCTTGTCAATCAACTTCGTAGGCTGTATCTTTTTTTTTTATTTTTTTCATCTGTGTACAGAGAGGTGAGAAAACAAAGAGAAAAAAACTCACCCTTCACTGTTTTTCTTCTGGACCGTTTGTCCGCATCTGATGCAAACGCCTCCTTCTAGGTTCTTTGATCATTTGTTGCCAAAAACTTGACAAATCTCTCATTTCCCCCCTTTGGCAAGGAATTGATCATTGTGGCTGGCACGACAATGTTAAAAAGGTGAGTATAGAGAGTAAAATGTAATGTAGTGTAGAAGCAACTCTACATACTCACTCACAGGGGCGTTTCTTAATAACTAGCAAAGTCTTTGTGTTATATGTGAATCAGTAACCCTTCTCCAAAGGGTGTGTTTAGCGGAGATATGTAATTTTCATCCAAGGCATTTCAAACGTACTTTCAGGAGTAGAAATGGAAGAATCCTTCGTCCGTTCAATTGTTGGTTTATTTTTCAGAAAGACCAGATTGACATCTGGTAACATATGGCATGGTGATGGCTTCAGAAGGAGGAATAGGTTTTCTGATCTACATTCTCCAAAGTGTAGAATCCTTTCTCATCCCACCATTCCTGCTATTCCCATAATCCTACCCCATTCTTATACTGTTTCAAGATGTTATGTCAGCAAATCCTAATAACTCCCACATTTGCATATATACCCAATATGGTTCAGTCTATAGATAAGTAGCATAACTCCACCCATTGTTCTGACATAGTAACTCAAAAATAGATACCTACTCAGCAAATCCACTCCTCTCTATATGATCTGCTGTAGTGTGACCTTCAGAAACCATCACTTAACCACCGAACATATAACATACATATATTTTCAGAAACCCTTATTACTTAAAATATTAATTACCGCAAAAACTTCTAACATATTCCCCCTCAATGCACGATATTCAACAAATAATAAGTGCATTCATCTTAAATAATAAATGTCTCTGATTCTCTTTTTTCCAATACAAACAATACAATAAACATTAATACAATACACATTAATACATTTTAGTGAGTCAGATATTGTACATAAACATTTTCAAAAATTCTGAGATGTTTCTATGAAAAATATTTAAATATTTCATTCTATTGAGAAAGTATAAACTATTATATTTAATTTTAATTAATTCTCCATCTAAATCATGTTATATTAAATATTTCCTTCTTTCAACTTTATAAATGTATTTAACTTCTTGTGAAACTCTTATAACTTTAATCATATCATATAAATATTTTATGGATAATCTATGATCTTACTTTAAAAATGATCTTTTTTTTCAAGTATACTGTTCCATTATATGACACACTCTCTATGTGTTTTCTTATCTGTGAAACCACTGACCTAATGACCTTTAGTCATAAACTCTGGTCATAAAGAACAACTGGTTACAAAATGACATTCACACAACTTAGATATTACCTAAATCACTCACACTTCATTTATGGCCCTTTCATACACATTTTGAATCAATTGCTCCAGATGTACCATAGCTAATCACTGGATCAGATAAACCAGAAGTAATTTTCTGACTAAAAATACTTGTCATAATTTTTTCCACCTTTTTTTTTTTTTTTTCATTTCTTCCTTAATCGATTTATAAATTTGTTTCATTCTAACCATTAATATAGATTTGAAACAAAATAAATAAAAACGTTCCCATTAGTTGATTGTCATATTTTATATATTCTATCTATCATTCTATTTATTTTTCAATTTATTTATCCATCTATCCATGACCAGCAAGCAACTTTTTCTATTTATTTTTTTTAAACATTCCAAAATTATTTAAATTCAACAATAACTTTGTTTAGATACATTGAAATCCTTTTCTTCATATACTCTAATTATACCTTTTTGTCTTTCCTATTATCTTATTACTATCATCATTATTCATAATTCATAAAAAAAATTCTTATGAGAAGCACATTCTAACTTCCCCTCACATAATGAAGAAAAACACCTGCAATTCGCAGTGGATCTCCGCAATGGTGTAAAAATGGTGACCTTTGAGTTGGATCATCATCGGCGGGAAGAGGGCGATGTCCTCAGGAGCCAAATCTGGTGAGTAGGGTGCGTGCAAAAGTGAGATCATGTTGTTTCCAGTGAGAAGCTCGCATTTGTTCTAACTTGCTGTCCATGATGAAATAGCAATTGTGATAATGCACATGGTCAGAATAACACCAGTTGCACAGCTCCCAATGTACCCAGGAAAATGTCTTGACACACTGATGTATGAAGGTCAGTGCTTCCTGTGACTTTGCATGCAGCCTTGTGCTGCCATCTGTTGGTGTGTTACAAAACTAGTCTCAAAACTTTTTGATACCACCTCGTATAAAAATATATACAGTGGGTCAATAAAAGAATCATCCCCCCCCTTTAAAATAATCACATTTTGTTGCTTTACAGCCTGAAGTGAAGACAGACACAGTTTTTGTTTTATCCAGCTGTGCAGTGCAACTTGTGTAAGGATGACCGCAGGTCAGCCTGTGTCTGTGGAAAAGAGTTGGGTAGTTCACGTATGAGTGTCATTTCCGGGCGATGATTCCTTCACTTTTGGTTTTTGGGGTACGTGCAGTCCCATCCTCTCTCTCGCACAGGACAAGCGGTCTCCTCTCAGTCCGGTAGGAGTGTTCGTTTTTGACGGGGCAAGTAAGGGGGGGGTGGTTCTTCCCTTTGGTCGGCTCTCTCATGATTTTCGGGTCCTCCATTGTTCTAGCTATTGTGCAAGCTCCATGTGGGATGGTGTCAAAATTCCCAAGCGCTAAATCACTGGTTGATATCCCGCGCTCCCTCAGCCCTGTATGCTTCCAAGTATGTTTTGTGACAAGCTCCATGTCGGATTATTATTAGGCTTACACAAGATCACTGCACTACTCTGCCTGTAACAAGAAACACTAACCTCCCTTATGTTGGCATTACCTCTCTTCATGCCCCGAGCTGGGATTCTCCACATTTCAATACCAACCTTTTTGTGCTGACAGTTACCATAAAAATAGGAAAAAAAAACACCTGGGATTGTAGGTCGCACTCTTAAATGACAAAATGTATTAAATTGCACAACACAAATATTTGGTATTAAAACGGCCGCGGCACCTTTATTGGTGTTGAAATCTAATAAGCTTTATTCAAATAACAATAAATAATAAATATGTACTTCAAAATGTAAAACAAACAATAAACTTGCTCAGTCATAGAACTCGAGCTATAAATGAATAAATTCATAAAAAGGCCCCACCAGCCGTGCTTGTTGTAAACAAGCATGGCTACCCCAGCACCGTGGCCCTTTCAATGATATTTTAAAGACCTAAGTTAAAGATGTCTAAATCAACATCAGGCAGATGAACACCATCTTGTCTGTATAGACCAGGGAAACAATAAAGTAAAAAGTGTACTAAAGCGCTGATATGAACTAATAAATAAGTGACAAATACTAGAAGATGACCAAATAATATAGCTGCAATTGTTGTGTGTATGAACTGATATCACACAAAAAATGTTGTTTATATTTAGAATGTATAATGCACATTATACATTCTAAATATAGACCAGGGAAACCTCCTTCCAAGTCAACGTGATGAAAAGTGAACCCCCCCAGCAACCGCATGAACTTTTCAATGGAGTGATTGACTCTCTTCTTAATTTTCTCAAGCGATTTGCTTCCAGGAGAATATAACCAATGCAACCGAGAAACCATTTCAGAAAAAATAATACAGGTATTTGGAAAATAACGTTTCAAACGGTGTAAATCCTGTTTACACCGTTTTCATCTTACCAACGTCATTACCTCCAAGGTGAAAAATTGAAATAGATGGATAAGGCCAATAATGAAATACAGTGGACAGATGAAAGAAAAGATCAGTTCAATGTAGACCTTGAATACCTTTCCAACAAATATGAAACTTATCTGAAGGTAAGGATAGGTTGGAACCGTAGCAACATTGAGAAGCTCTTTTGTGAGCCCAATATATATATGAATGCCCAACTATCCAAATATAATAACTGCTGAAAATTGAAATTTCACCATAGGAGAAGATTCCTGATGAACTAGAACGTGACCCCCAACAATTGGTCTACAACAAAGGTCTCTATTTTGGAATTAACAGAATCATTGGAACATTAAAGACCTCAAACATCATTCAAGATTCCAACATACATTCCAAACCCACCCTACTACTTAGCCTTGATATACACAAAGCTTTTGATGGCATTTCCTGGTCATATCTCGACACTCTACTCCCCAAATATGGCATTAACAATGATTTCTTACATGGCTTTAAGGCTCTCTATCACAACCCACAAACACATATTAAACTCCCAGGTAACAACTCTGACTTTTTCCCCCTGACCAAAGGTACCAGACAGGGTTGTCCCCTCTCCCCTCTACTTTTCGCACTTGCGATAGAACCCGTAGCCTGCACTATTAGAAACAACACAGATATTAAAGAATACTTTAAGGCAGTGGTCATCAACCCTGTCCTCAAGGCCCACTAACAGGCCAGGTTTTATGTATTACCTTGGGGAGATGCAGACTAGAATACGGCAATCACCGAACAGCAAATGATATCACCTGTGATGTATTTCAGTCATCTTGCAAACCTGGCCTGTTAGTGGGCCCCGAGGACAGGGTTGATGACCACTGCTTTAAGGGATCCAGAGAATACAAATTAAGTCTTTATGCTGATGAGGTGCTTCTATTTATAACTGGCCTACCCAATCTAACTAAAACTCTTGACATCTTTCATGACCTGACAGGTCTTGGTGTAAATTTATCTAAGTGCTCAGCTTTACCAGTTGATATTCCCCCAGCCTTAATATCTTCACTTAAAGATAAATTCTCATTCAATTGGAACGTGGATTAGTTTAGAAATCTAGGTATCCAGATTACACCATTATATAAATCATTATACCAAGCAAACTACCCTCCCTTAATTAACAGTATTAAAAATCTGCTTAAACCTTGGTCATCATACCAGATTTCATTCTCGGGCAGAATAGTGGCCGTAAAAATGATGATATTACTCTTTAGAGCCCTTCCTCTTATTCTATCTAAAAAAACATTAGAATCCTTACAGAGAGACATCAACAAATTTATTTGGCTAAACAAGAAACCCAGATTTAGCTATTCCCTTATGTTTAGACCCCAAATAAAAGGAGGCCTCAGCATTCCCAACCTTGGGCTTTATTATCTTTTGGCCAGATTCACCCAATTAGCCCAATGGTATGCCCCTTCACTCCATATCCCTTGGCTCTGTTTTGAGGAAGAATCTATCCTACCCTACAATCTACAAGGACTCCTTTGGTCCAAGACTATCCCACCACAAAAATTAAGGCACTTAAACCTTATCGTCACTCACACCCTTCAACTATGGAAATCACTAAATTCAATTTATTCTCTGACACCCCCCCTTGCTTCCTTTCTGGGCAACCCTCATTTTCCTCCCCAGATACAGCTCAAGATCAAAACTTTCTAATGAATTGAAAGTTACATAACCTAACACATTTAAAATTGCTCTCGCAATAATTCATTCCTCACCTTTACTAGACAAAATATGATTTCCCATCTACTGAACTAGAAAACTATACAAATATAAGACAATTCTATCAGAAATATCATTCACCCCCTTGCATCTCCCCTCGAGATAGGGGTTTAATCTCCAGAATATATAAGCGTTTAAATGAGACTGATATGCCTGAGAAAACACACCCCATGCTACAATGGGAATCTGATTTAAATACCTAATTTACTCTTGAACAATGGGACTCTATTTTTTCAAATCTACAACCTTGATCAGAGAATCAGCCATCAAATTGCTATATAGATGGTATCTTACCCCCGCCAAACTTAACTCATTTTATCCCTCACTTTCCCCACTTTGGGATTGTCTCCACATAAAAGCATAGTTACATAGTAAGGTTGAATAAAGACACCAATCCATCCAGTTCAACCTGAGTCTACAATTGTCCCTATCCCTGTATATTGCACACTCACATCGGTCCCTACCCTCAAGGAGCCCACGATCTAAGATCCCCAATTCATACACTAGGGCCAATTTTGGACAGAAGCCAATTAACCTACCTGCATGTCTTTGGAGTGTGGGAGGAAACTGGAGTACCCAGAGGAAAACCACACAGGCACAGGGAGAACTTGCAAACTCCAGGCAGGTAGTGTCGTGGTTGGGATTTGAACTAGTGGCCTTTTTTACTGCTAGGTGAGAGTGCTAACCACTACACCACTGCGCCGCCCAAACATCTGGCATAAGGCACAATTATAGAAAAAATATCTGGTAGAAAGTTTGCTCTTACTCCCCAAATATGTCTCCTATTCTCCCCTATACAAGATATTCCAAAGATTAACACAAGCCTAATCCATACATTCCTTAGCTCTATACATTGGGCCATAGCCTTTAATTTACGCTCCACTACAGTACCTTGGCCACAAATTCTCATCCAAATGACGAACCTCAAACTTTCAGAAAGAATTCACCACATGTCATATAATTCAATGCCCCTCCATCAATAAAAATTGATTCTATGGGATATTACCCCTTTGACTTAGGAGGGGGGTAGAGGTGTGGGGTGGAGAGGAGAGAGAGGAAGGGGGAGTTTTGGTTCTGTTCTTTTTTTTTTTTCTCGCCTCCCCTTCCTAACATGTACGCATTAGTCGTTATTTATCTCTTCCCTCTACTACTACTCTCGAATTGCCCGATTATAGTGCAATTTTTTTTCTTCTTTACCTGACTAACCATAACCCTTTGTCTCTTCCTGTACAACATTCACTGTCAAAGATATTTGTATTTATACCTGTACCATCATTGTAATTGTTTTATACCTTGACCTTTTACATAATAAAAATCGTTTGTAAAAAAAAAAAAAAGAAAAAAAAGAAGGGTATCTATTAAATACTAATGCCGCATACACACGGTTGGAATTCCGGCCAGAAAAAGACCAATGAGATATTTTCATCGGAAAATGTGACCGTGTGTATGCTCCATCGGAATTAAGCGGTCCGAATTTCCGCAAGCCAAAAATTGATAGCATGTTCTAAATTTTCCAGACGGAAAAACTTTCTATCGGGAATTCCAATTGTGTGTATGAAATTCCGACATGCCAAAAAATCACGCATGCTCAGAATCCAGTATGAGACAGAACCGCTCGGTCTGGTAAAACTAGCGTTCGTAATGGAGATAGCAGATTCGTCACACTGCAAATTTTTAAAGTGTTCAATGCCGTGCATTCTCTTCTTTATATAATGCTAGAAGAATGAAGTTGTTTTGCTGCTCATATTCACACAGAGTTATCACAAACTTATTTCTTTATTATTTCTAGGTATCTCCTGAATAATCTTTTTTTAATTTAAGCCAGATTTTTTCGCCAGTGTCTATGGTGGTTGGTCAGGTAAAACATGTGCTATGAAGAAAGCTCTGTGCAGGTCCCTGCGGGGGCCTAAGGACTACAACAAACCAGATCTATATCTCGGGCCGATATTTTGACTCCCAAGATGGTATGGTAACTGGGCCTCGTCATCCGAAGAAACAAGGTTTTGCCTGTAAGTCCTCTCCTATTGGAAGACTGGGCTCTGGGAAAACCAGACTTGGTGTACTATTTACATAGTGGCACGAAAGTTTCTGGCAGAGTCTTTTACAAGGTCCAGGTAGGAGGTTCTTCTGAGTAAGAACCCCCCAAAAAAAAAAAACCTGAAGGTTGGCACAACTCTGCCCGCTGTGATGGGTGAAGGCTGGAATCTGTCTGTTTTCAGCAATTCCTCTGGCGAGGACAGGTAAGGGAAGTTAATCCTATATATATTATGGATTTCTTCATTTGAATAGTAGTATGTCTTACCAGGTTTCCACCACTAGAGGGGGTAAGAGCAGCCTTATGCATACTTACATGCCTTTCAGTACACACGCTCAGTGAAGCCTGGTTCTCCAGCTGTCTCACGTCTCCACTGCAATCCCTGCCACAATATAGGTAATACAGGGGTCCCACGTAGTTATTTTATTTTATTTATGCTTCCCTGAAAGATAGCAGGAAAAGGGGTAGATCCCCCCCCCCCCCTCTGCTGAGATTCCTCTTTCAGATGACTCTTCTGACAATGAGGAGAGATCCCTATCTTGGGACAGGGATCTTGAGCAGTCGGAGGAATCAGAGGAAGAGGAGAGCGTCCCCTCCTCCCAGGCGCTCAGAAAACAGGTGCAGTATTATACTGAATTGGTGTGTACCACATTCAGAATGCCTGCTGCTGAAGTCGCTACGTCCTCTGTTTCTTCCCTGGGAGTCAGGAAAGTCCCACAGACTGCTTTTTCCTTTCCAATTCATCCCTTAATGGATAAATTGTTGTATGAGGATTGGGGACATCCCAATAAACTGTTTGCTCCTCCTAAAAGGTTTTCTATGCATTATCCTCTGGAGGAAAGTTTCACCAAGAAATGGGGGGTCCCATCTGTTGATGCGGCTGTTTCTTGCGTGAATAAAAACCTGACCTGTCCGTTGGATAATGCGCAGGTATTTAAAGATCCAACTGATAAGAAGCTGGAAACATTATTAAAAGCCTCCTTTTCCATGACTGGCGCTATAGTGCAACCTACAGTCGCAGCCGTGGGGTTGTGTCAGTTCCTCAAGGAACAGGTTAAGCAGATGCTTGGCCTCCTTCCCAGTGAGGAAGTGGAGAATTATGCAGAAATACCTCAAATTCTGTGTTTCATGATTGATGAGATTTTGGATTCTGTCCAACAAGCATCTCGTTTGTCTCTCCTGTTGGTACACATGCAAAGGGCCCTATGGCTAAAGAATTGGGCAGCTGAGCTGTCATGCAAGAAGCATTTGATTGGGTTCCCGTTTAAAGGGGAACGTTTGTTTGGAGAAGAATTAGACAAATTCATCCAAAAAATTTCAGGGGGTAAATCTACTCTCCTTTCAGTCAAAAGGAGCATACGTCCATCATTTAGGCGTTCTCTCTCCCGGAGCATCAAGCTCTAAGCAGTGGCGATGGCCTTCTCAACCCTCCTCTACAGGAAAGGCTCAAGGCCGGGCCCAGGGGCAGAAGAAATCTTGGGGGGCGAAAGCCTGCCAAGCAGAGCCCAAAAGCTTCCTTGTGAAGGGGCGCCCACGCTTGGCCGAGTGGGGGGAAGGCTCCTGCAGTTTGCGGAAGCCTGGCGGAAAGAGATCCGGGACAAGTGGGTGATCTCTTCGGTGTCTCTGGGCTACAAGCTAGAGTTTCAGGAGATTCCACCTTCTCGTTTTCTAAGGTCAAGGATCCCCAGGGACCCAGTAAAGCAAAAACCGCTATTTCTGGCCTTAGATCATTTACTATCCCAGGGGGTGATAGTAGAAGTGGACCCAAAAGAACAGGGTTCAGGGTTTTACTCAAATCTCTTCACCGTTCCGAAGCCAAATGGAAGTGTCAGTCCTATCCTGGATCTGAAGGATCTGAACCGGTGGTCTCCTCCCTGCAAGGGGGAGAGTTTATGGCATCAATAGACATCAAGGATGCATATCTCCATGTGCCAATTTTTCCTGCACACCAAAAGTATCTAAGGTTCGTGGTAGAACGGCGCCATTTTCAATTTGTGGCCTTGCCGTTCGGGCTCGCTACGGCCCCTCGAGTCTTCACAAAGATTCTGGACCCTCTCTTGGCAAACCTAAGAGCTCAGGGTATAGCCGTCATGGCTTATCTAGACAATTTTCTTCTCATGGAGAAAACAGTAGCGTTCCTGAACCACAGTGTTACCAGAACGCTAGAACACCTGGAACTCCTAGGTTGGATTATAAACCTAGAAAAGTCATCCCTACAGCCTGCTACCAGGTTGGAATACCTAGGTATGCTTATCGACACCGCTCAGGGCAAGGTGTTTCTTCCAAGGCCAAAAGCCTTGGCCATTGGGGATCTGGTGCGCCTAATTCTGGGCAGGAGATCTTGCCCCATTCGGTTGTGCATGAGACTGTTAGGGAAAATGGTCGCCTCCTTCGAGGCCGTTCCATTCGCCCAGTTCCACTCAAGGCCTCTGCAAAGATGCATCCTTGCGGCTTGGAACAGGAAGCCCCAGTCCTTGGATCTTCCTATGCATCTATCCCCAGGGACACGCAAGAGTCTCGTCTGGTGGTTACAAACCGAGAATTTGCTGAAAGGCAAAACTTTTCTTCCTCTTCCATGGAAGATTATTACGACAGATGCCAGCCTGTCAGGCTGGGGAGCAGTGTTGGAGGAGACGTGCTCGCAGGGGAAATGGTCTGCGATTGAGAAGCTATTGCCCATAAATGTCTTGGAGATCCGGGCAGTTTATATGGCTCTCATAAAGTGGTCTTACAGACTAAGGGGTCTCCCTGTTCGGGTTCAGTCCGACAATGCCACAGCAGTGGCCTATATCAATCACCAGGGCGGTACCAGGAGTCTGGTTGCGCAAAAAGAGGTGAATCGCATACTTGTCTGGGCAGAAAAGCATGTTCCATGCCTTTCTGCAGTCTTCATTCCAGGAGTGGAAAATTGGCAGGCGGTTTTTCTGAGCCACCAGCAGCTGTGCCCAGGAGAATGGGCTCTGCACCCCGACGTGTTTTGGAACATATGTCGCAGGTGGGGTACTCCAGACATAGATCTGTTTGCGTCCAGGTTCAACAGAAAACTGGACAAATTTGTGTCAAGAACAAGAGATGCACTTGCTCAGGGGTCAGATGCTCTGACAGTTCCCTGGGATCAGTACAATCTGATTTATGCCATTCCCCCATGCCTGCTTCTGTCGCGGTTCCTGGGAAGAGTCAAGAGGGAGACAAAATCGGTTCTTTTGGTAGCCCTGGCTTGGCCCAGGCGACCATGGTACACAGAAATCATGAAGTTGGCAGTAGGCAGGCCATGGATCCTCTCTCTCCGGCCAGATCTACTCTCACAGGGTCCAATTTACCATCCTGCTTTACACAGTCTGAATTTGACGGTTTGGCTGCTGAGACCCACATTCTGAGAGACTGTGGGCTTTCGGGGCCAGTCCTTTCTACTCTGGTCAATGCCAGAAAGCCGGCCTCGAGGCTTATTTACTACAAAATCTGGAGGGCATATGTTTACTGGTGTGAACTCAGGGAATGGCATCCTAGAAAGTATGTCCTTAGCAGGATCTTGGCCTTTCTCCAGTCAGGCCTAGAAATTAATTTGGCCGTAAGCACTATCAAGGTGCAGATTTCGGCCTTGTCAGTGTTTTTTCAGAAGCCACTTGCATCGCATTCCCTGGTGCGGGCTTTCATTCAGGGGGCTATGCGGATAAGGCCGCCAGTCAAACCTCCGGTATGCCCATGGGATCTGAATTTGGTTCTCTCGGCTTTGCAGGGGCACCCATTTGAACCTTTGAATCTGGCTTCATTAGTTCTTCTGACTAAAAAATTGGTTTTCTTGGTAGCCATATCCACGGCTAGAAGAGTGTCAAAACTAGCAGCTCTCTCCAGCAAAGAGCCGTATCTAATTATGCATAAGGACCGGGTGGTCATATGTCCCAACAGGTCCTTTCTACCTAAGGTGGTTTCGGGATTCCATTTGAATCAAGATGTAATCCTACCATCCTTTTTTCCGGACCCACAGTCCGCAGAAGAACAATCTTTGCACACTTTGGATGTGGTTAGGGCAATCAGTATATATCTTCAAGCAACTGCTCAGATGAGGAAAACTGATTGCTTATTTATTTTGCCGGAAGGCCCTAGGAAGGGCCAGGCGGCGTCAAAATCCACTCTCTCAAGGTGGATTAGACAGATTATTTCTCAGGCCTATAGTGTTAAAGGGAAAATCCCGCCTTTTCAAGCGAAAGCGCACTCTACTAGGGCTGTAAGTGCTTCTTGGGCAGTGCATCACCAGGCCTCCCTGGCTCAGATCTGTAAGGCTGCAACATGGTCATCAGTCCACACATTCACCAGATTCTATCAGGTGGATGTCAGAGGGCAAGAGGATATCGCCTTTGGGCGCAGTGTACTGCAGGCTGCAGTTTAGGTCCTCCGGTCCCTGGCGGTCTATAATTATGAGCTGTGTCTCCCTCCCCTCAATCTGAGCATTGCTTTGGGACATCCCACTATGTAATGAGCTCCTGTGTCCCGTGATGTATGATCAAGAAAATAGGATTTTTATATACAGCTTACCTGTAAAATCCTTTTCTTGAGAGTACATCACAGGACACAGAGCTCCCGCCCCTCTTGGGTTTTACGTGGTTTCTTATTGCTTTGCTACAAAACTGAGGTGCCTCCCATATGGGAGGGGTTATATAGGGGAGGAATTCTCCTTAATTGGGGTTAACCAGTGTCCAATCACCAGAGGTGCCTATATAACCCACTAGGTAATGAGCTGCTGTGTCCCGTGATGTACTCTCAAGGAAAGGATTTTAAAGGTAAGCTGTATATAAAAATCCTATTATTTGCCATTTGAAGAAAAACACATAGGCAAGTATTTTCTTGAAAAAAAAAAAATCACAATTTATTTTACATCATAAAAACAAACTAAAGATGAAGGCAACGCTGGAGAAAGTGCTTGAATTTGCAAAGCCTTTGGCCCCCAAGGCACAAATGAACTTTGTGGGTCAAAAACTTGGTAGCTTGAGAAGTCCATATAGAAAGGAGGTCAGTCTGGTCCAGGAATCCCAGAGAACAGGAGCAGCAGCAGATGACATATGTACCCAGGCTGTGGTACTACAACAGGCTGCGTGTTCTTCAGATACAAAAGGAAACAAATATATCAAGCACGGCGCTGTCACATCCTATCCAGTTCCTCCAGAATAGGGATGAGCCGAACACCCCCCGGTTCGGTTCGCACCAGAACTTGCGAACGACCCCCGCGTTCGGTACGAACGTTAGAACCCCATTGAAGTCTATGGGACTCGAACGTTCGAATTGGAAAGTGCTAATTTTAACGGCTAATATGCAAGATAGTGTCCTAAAAAGGGTTTGGCGACCTGCCTCCTGCCTCAGGGGACATGGGTCACTGCAAAAAAAAGTTTTAAAAACTACCGTTTTGGCGGGAGCACTGATTTTAATGACGATTAAAGTGAAAAAAAAAGGTGAAATATTCCTTTAAATATGGTGCCTGGGGGGTGTCTGTAGTATGCCTGTGAAGTGCCACGTGTTTCCCGTGTTTAGAACAGTCCCTGCACAAAATGACATTAAACGGAAATAACACCATTTAAAACTGCTTGCGGTTTTAATGTTATATCTGGTTCCTGCAATATGGTTGAAAATCATTCAGAAAAATGGCATGGGTAGCCCTCCCTGCCCATTACCAGCCTATTTGGGTCTTGTACACATATTAAGGGGAACCCCGTACCCATATTAAAAAAAGGAAATGCGTGTGGCCCCCAGGCCCTATATACTCAGAACAGCAGTATACAGGCGGTGCAAACAAGACAGGGACTGTGTAGGTTTGTTGTGTTAAGTTGAATCTGTTTGTCATTTTCAACCGGTACATTGTTAAAGTGTAGCTCCAGTCAAAAAAAATATCTTTAAGCTTTTTGGAAAACATAGGGAAGGGTTATCACCCCTGTATAATTTGTTTTGTCGTCCATCTTTTTTCATCTCACTTGCTGCTGTCTCCTTGCGTTTGCAAGTAGGAGATGTTTGTAAGTTGGATGTTTGAAAGTAGGGGCCTGCCCTATATTATAGCGGTATGTACTGGGTACAGAGCACGCAGACAGCACGCACTATCTCCTAACACTACTGACTGCAAGCTCTATTATTAACCACTTGTTAGCCCAATGTTTGCATAAAGTGAAAGATGAAGTTATGCTGAGTAAATAGATATCAAACATGTCACTCTTCAAAATTGCACATGCCCGTGGAATGGCGCCAAACGTCGCTACTTAAAAAATCCCCATAGGCGACGCTTTAAATATTTTTTTACTGGTTACATGTTTTGAGTTGCAGAGGAGGTCTAGGACTAGAATTATTGCTCTCGCTCTAACATTCTCGGCGATACCTCACATGTGTGGCACATGCGAGCACATGGGGACATGGGCGCTTTAATTTTTATTTTATTTTTTTATTGTTCATTTTACTTTATTTATTTTAGTTTGACATTTTTTTTCCCAAAAATATATTTTTGATCACTTTTATTCCTATTACAAGAAATGTAAACATCCCTTGTAATAGGAATATGGGGTGACAGGTCCTCTTTACAGTGAAATCTGGGGGGTCAATATGACCCCACATCTCACCTCTAGGCTGGGAAGCCTGAAATAAAAAATAAAAAAAAGATTCTGGCTTTGATCGTATTGGCGAGTTGGTAGAAGCACCGGAGGGCGGTGAGGGGTGGGGGGCATCTATGGCTGGGTATTTCAGGGTATCACCGAGTATGGCTGGGTATCTCTGAGTATGGCTGGGTATGGCAATTTATGGCAGGGTATTACAGAGTATTGGCGGGGTATTGGCGGGGTACTACAGAGTAATAGCAGGGTACTGCAGAGTATTGGGGGTACTGCAGAGTAATGGCGGGTTACTGCACTGCAGAGTAATGGCGGGGTATTGCACTGCAGAGTAATGGCGGGATACTGCACTGCAGAGTAATGGCCGGGTACTGCAGAGTAATGGCCGGGTACTGCAGAGTAATGGCAGGGTACTGCACTGCAGAGTAATGGCGGGGTACTGCACTGCAGAGTAATGGCGGGGTACTGCACTGCAGAGTAATGGCGGGGTACTGCAGAGTAATGGCGGGGTACTGCACTGCAGAGTAATGGCGGGGTACTGCAGAGTAATGGCGGGGTACTGCAGAGTAATGGCAGGGTACTGCACTGCAGAGTAATGGCGGGGTACTGCACTGCAGAGTAATGGCGGGGTACTGCAGAGTAATGGCGGGGTACTGCAGAGTAATGGCGGGGTACTGCAGAGTAATGGCAGGGTACTGCAGAGTATGCACTGGTATTGCAGAGTATTGGCAGGGAATTGAGGGGTTAAATTCGGTGAGCAGCGATGTGGGCACTGCAGATGCAGCCCACATCGCTGCTGACACCGATCTCTTCCCCTCCGCTGTACTGATCGGTACAGAAAGGGGAGGGAGGAACAGGCGTCATAACATGACGCCGGTTTGTTTCCAAGTGATCACTCCGTCATTTGACGGAGCAATCACGTGGTAAACGGCCGCTATGAGCGGCCGTTTACCGTGATGCGCCGGGTCCTATGGACCCGGCGATCACGGATGCTCTCGAGTGCGCACACCTCGGGGCACGCGAGAGCAGAATTCTGGGAGGCCGTTAATTAACGGCCTCTCTGAGTTAAACAACCGCCCTGAAGCCGTTAATCGGCAATGGGCAGTTGTTAAGTGGTTAAAGCTAGATCACTAACTATATAGGTGAGGTGAATATAGTGGTGTATACTGCAGTCAGGGCACAGACAACAACCACTACACAGCAGCAAGATAGGAAATCAGCCAAAAACGATTGGTGTGTACTGTGTTGAAGGTACACAGAACACCCACTGCTTCAGATGCAAAGTAACACACTACAGGAGGCCGCCTTAAAGGCGGCCTTATATAGTGTGGGGCGTGCACTACACAGCCTGAGCTATGATTGGCCACAGGCAGGATGCCTGTGGCCAATCATGGCTCTCCTCGCTGCCGGCGCTGCGATTGGCCAAGCATGCGGGGTCACAGTGCATGCTTGGCCAATCATCGGGCAGCAATGCACTGCGCCAACGCAGTGCATTGTGGTCCGCGCGCGCGTCACTCGAATTTTGACGCGAACGGCCAAAACGTTCGGAATTCGCCGAACGCACGAACAGCCAATGTTCGAGTCGAACGTACGTTCGACTCGAACACGAAGCTCATCCCTACTCCAGAATACTACTAAACAATATATATTGTTTGTTACATCCACTCTGGGCGTTGCTGCTCTTACTAAGGTCCACTGGGTGGCAGACAAACCTAAAAAGCACAAGAACGAAAAAGAGCGCACACCAGCCCTAGTGCATTAACGTTTATTTAACTCAGTAAAAAATTAAAAACGCCAGCTATATCACTCACAAACATCCAATTGAATGGTTGCATTGACAATTGAAGCCTCCACTGTTGCCTCCTTCCCCGATTTTAAGCTCCCTGCAGTAGCTGACAATATGGATGGTTGAGCACTCTATTCGCCTGCTTGCTGCAGGTACACTATCCCTCTCTCCACGCCTCACACGCACGGACCTGCCGGCTATGGATGACGTCACTCGCAACGGGGGGCGGATCTATCGACGTGTGTGCTGGCTCTGACGCTGGCTCTAGCTGATTGTTTCCAAGACAACATGTTTCGGAGGCGTGGCCTCCTTCTTCAGGTGACACCCTAGTGTATGTTTACAATATGAATACGCTGACACCCTCCCCGCCCTCCCCGCTAGTGCCAATCACAGGGAGCTTAATATCTAGGGGAGGGGATGAGCCCATCTACCAAACAAAAAGAGCGACAAGGAAACAAGGATAAACTCATGATTACAGGTATTCTAGAACTACTATGGTAATAGTTGCTATTGGAAGTGAATCTATATCTTTCAATGCATATCTGTATGTGAACCATAACAAGGAAATGAATTAATTTTACATAAGATTAAAGTAATAATGAAAAAGTGAAAAAGAAAAATTATTATATATAAGAGATTAGAGAAAATAAAAATAAAAAATAAAAATAAAATAAAAAAATAAAATAAATAATAAAAATAAAAATAAAAAAATAAAAATAAAAATAAAAATAAAAATGAAAATAAAAATGAAAATGAAACTAAAAATAAATATAAAAAATAATAAATAAAAATAAAAATAAAAATTAAAGTAAAGACAACAACATAAATAAAGATAGACATGGGAATAATAGTAAGAGAAAAAAAATAATATATATATATATATATATATATATATATATATGTAAAGATTCTCTGCATACACATATATATACAAATATACATATATGTGTATAGAAAATGGGGTAACACATTATGAAACATCCCCAAAGCTGACATACAGTTACAATGGTACTCAAGGAGCCAAACACTATAACTAATATATCCATAATGTATATAAATGTAGGTATAAACAATACAACTAAAAAGAAACCACCACTAAATATATAAAAAGTATATATATACACATATAAAAAAAAAAAAATATATATATATATATATATATATATATACACACATACATATAACAGGTATGCATATATAGACAATATACATATATAAGAAGATATATATATATACCCACACCTTTCACACTTTTCATATAAAACATATAATAATTTTCTTTTTCCCCCCTTCCCCTTATGGACAGTTACTATATAATTAACAGATTCCAAATTTCAAAAAATAAAATAAAAATGAAATAAATGAATAAATAAACAATAAAAAGATAAAAGATTGAAAATTAAAATATTAGAAATCTATTACGGGGGACTAGTAGGGATGGGTTTCTGAGATATAAAGATATGTAAAAATTCTTCATATAAAAACAAGAGCTATTTATTTGTAGCAAGTATATACATACACGCACACATAAAAATATATCTCTGTATATGCATGTGCAAAACGTTCACCCTTTGACAGATTGTGCAAACGTGAATCCTTTTGGATTTTTACGTTAAATAGTATGGCGCCGGAAGGGCTAAATGAGGAGCTGGAAATTGGGGCCCTCATATAACCCCAGGCTGTGTATACCGCCTACCAGATGCAAGGTGTGTCCAAGCTGATAACATGCATGCTGGTATGCAGGGGTGTGAGTATGTATGTGCATGCATATACAGAGATATATTTTTATGTGTGCGTGTATGTATATACTTGCTACAAATAAATAGCTCTTGTTTTTATATGAAGAATTTTTACATATCTTTATATCTCAGAAACCCATCCCTACTAGTCCCCCGTAATAGATTTCTAATATTTTAATTTTCAATCTTTTATCTTTTTAACTTTTTATTGTTTATTTATTCATTTATTTCATTTTTATTTTTTGAAATTTGGAATCTGTTAATTATATAGTAACTGTCCATAAGGGGAAGGGGGGAAAAAGAAAATTATTATATGTTTTATATGAAAAGTGTGAAAGGTGTGGGTATATATATATCTTCTTATATATGTATATTGTCTATATATGCATACCTGTTATATGTATGTGTATATATATATATATATATTTTTTTTTTTTTTTTTTTTTTTATATGTGTATATATATACTTTTTATATATTTAGTGGTGGTTTCTTTTTAGTTGTATTGTTTATACCTACATTTATATACATTATGGATATATTAGTTATAGTGTTTGGCTCCTTGAGTACCATTGTAACTGTATGTCAGCTTTGGGGATGTTTCATAATGTGTTACCCCATTTTCTATACACATATATGTATATTTGTTTATATATGTGTATGCAGAGAATCTTTCCATATATATATATATATATATATATATTTTTTTTTTTTTTTTTTTTTCTCTTACTATTATTCCCATGTCTATCTTTATTTCTGTTGTTGTCTTTACTTTAATTTTATTTTTATTTTTATTTTTATTTATTATTTTTTATATTTATTTTCATTTTTATTTTCATTTTCATTTTCATTTTTATTTTCATTTTTATTTTTATTTTTATTTTTATTATTTATTTTATTTATTTATTTTATTTTTATTTATTATTTATTATTTTTTATTTTTATTTTCTCTAATCTCTTATATATAATAATTTTTCTGTTTTACTTTTTCATTATTACTTTAATCTTATGTAAAATTAATTAATTTCCTTGTTATGGTTCACAGACAGATATGCATTGAAAGATATAGATTCACTTCCAATAGCAACTATTACTATAGTAGTTCTAGAATACCTGTAATCATGAGTTTATCCTTGTTTCCTTGTCGCTCTTTTTGTTTGGTAGATGGGCTCGTCCCCTCCCCTAGATATTAAGCTCCCTGTGATTGGCACTAGCGGGGAGGGCTGGGAGGGTGTCAGCGTATTTATATTGTAAACATACACTAGGGCGTCACCTGAAGAAGGAGGCCACGCCTCCGAAACATGTTGTCTTGGGAACAATCAGCTAGGGCCAGCGTCAGAGCCAGCACACACGTCGATAGATCCGCCCCCCGTTGCGAGTGACGTTATCCATAGCCGGCAGGTCCGTGCGTGTGAGGCGTGGAGAGAGGGATAGTGTACCTGCAGCAAGCAGGCGAATAGAGTGCTCAACCATCCATATTGTCAGCTACTGCAGGGAGCTTAAAATCGGGGAAGGAGGCAACAGTGGAGGCTTCAATTGTCAATGCAACCATTCAATCTGATGTTTGTGAGTGATATACCTGGCTTTTTTAATTTTTTACTGAGTTAAATAAACGTTAATGCACTAGGGCTGGTGTGCGCTCTTTTTCGTTCTTGTGCTTTTTGCGTGTTCTTCAGACCAGACTGAAGGCAGGCAATCACTTTCTTGTCTTCCGTACAGTCTTCCCTGCAGCCTCCCCTACAGCCTTCCCTGGAGGCTGTGGCTCTGGAGGTGGACCTGTGGCAGGAGGAGGCGGGAGATGGGGGAGCGCACACAACTGGTCGTCATCAGTTATTTCGCCATTCAACCCCTTCTGGTAAAAATTATTTTTTCACATTTGCGCCATTGGCCCTCCTCCATTTGCTGTAAATTGGAGGCTATGTAGATGCCATAGGCCTCTATAGCATCGAAGGGGGATTTCAGGGCGTCATTAGCCTCCTTGATGAGGGCCAGTGCGGCCGCCTCTGTTTTAGTCCCCTTCCTGGGCCCTTTGTATGGAAGGACGAGGAGAGGCACCTGAGATTGGGTGTTACTGGGCCCTGCCACCTCCTGGCTGTCACCTTCCCCCGCCACCTCCTGGCTGTCACCTTCCCCCGCCTCCTCCTGTGTACCACTTGCCAGAGCCTCGTCCTGGCTGAGGTCTTCCTGTGTATGAAAAAGGGACTTCGTTTTTTGTTCATCAAACACACACACAATTTTCAGCTCATGACTGTTGCAAATTTAATGTTACCAAATAGAAAAGACTATCATTCTGAGCCCAGCATTTTTCATTCTTACCCCAATCATTTTTGGCCACTACTGTCTATTGATATGTGAAACACTTTTTGTTAAATCATTAATTTCTTATCATTAATAACATCTAATTAACAATCATCATTTTCACATAAAAAATATGTATAAAAATCCTATACCTGGCTCCAACTGGGCTATTCAATCTCCTCCTGGTTGGAAGGCCCAGGTTGGTCCACAGAAGCCTCAGCTGGGGTGGAGGGAAGGCTGAAGGGAAGGGGTGCTGGAAGAGTCTAAAGCGATTCCCTGGCCTCAATCTGGTCATCAAGAAAGCGCATCCTGTTATAGTACCACAGACTAGGTACATACACCTTATCTGCTGCTGCTCCTGACCTCAGGGATTGCAGGACCTTCTGATACTTCTTCTTATAGGTGCTTCTCAAGCTACCAATTTTTGTTTCCAGAGACCTCATGTCTGCATTGGGGGCCCGAGTCTTTACAAACTCAAGCAGCTTCTCCAGCATTGCCTTCCTAGCTGCTTTGTTGTGATATAAGGGGTTTTTCACCTCCCATAGATTTCTTATATCTCTGTATTTATCCAGGAATTCGCCCAGGAATTCTTGATCTTTAAATGGATACATATTCTCTGCAAGACCAAACAACAGCGCCCAAAGGCTAATCCAGGATACCATGTGGTGCAGTCAGGATTTACACATTATCAAACAGAAAACTATGGATATTGAAGTAAAACTTAACATGATTGATGTCCTAGGAAGAATTTAATTTTACAAAAAATTGGCACTATTTTGTGTCAAAAAGTTTTACATTTAAAAAAAGCCTAATTTTGAAGATACACAGTATGTCAACATGTGCTATCTGTCATCAGGGGATAGCAATGTATGGGTTTTGTGCCTGCAACCCCTTCCTCAAAACTCAAGTAGGTGAGAGGAAAGTGTTGCACCCCCAAAACACATCCATTTGTCCCCCATGATGGGAGATAGCACATGTTGACATTAGGCATAGGATCAGAATGCAAATGCCCAGTTTGACTCCCAATTTGTGTGCATCTTCAAAATTAGGCTTTTACAGGGGTGACTTCACCCCATCTGTTGAAGGCAAGAGCCACACATTTTGGACAATATAATGTGTGATCCTGCCTTTTAAGTTTGAACTTTGTAAGTTCCATAGTTGTGTATGTTCTGTTTTGAAACATGGCTGTTTATGTAACCTTAACACCAAAAAATATGTAACAAAATTTTTTATATTTTTTTACAAAAAAATGTTTTAAAACGCACATGTGAATGTGTACAGAGTAAAATAATTTTTACTCAACAATGTGTGGCTTCTTCTTTCAATGATCAATACCATTTTTTGTGTTTAAATTGTTTTTACACTGTCAATGGGTATAGATAATAATGTACAAACCACTTGGTACTGCAAGTGCACTAGGAGACAGAAAAAATAAACACAAGCAGGAATTCAAAAATCCAGATTTTTTCCAGCTTTAAAATGTAAAATGTATTCAAACATGTGCTGGCAAAGCACTGGCCCCCCTCCCCGAAAAATATTACAAATCATTTTGGCACACTTCATGGGCACTTTGGGGGGGGGGGGCAAGCCAGGACGGGCCGCTTCCAGGGATGTCATTAATTGCAAAGGTCCAGCATCAGGCCCAACTGTGACCACATAATTGGGTTGTTTCTTTTCATAAAGTTCTGCAAGATGCAACATGATAAAATTATGGTGTTAAGTTTGTATTCCGCCAAATTAATGGCCGTTTGAAACAGGCGGAACCGGCTGGCCAGAACCCCAAACGCGTTCTCCACAACTCTTCTGGCTCCGGCCAGCCGGTAATTAAAAACCCTCTTCTCAGGGGTGAGGGTCCCCTGGGGGAATGGCCTCATGATATTGTTTCCCAGACCGAAAGCCTCATCTGCTACGAAGACAAATGGCAGTCCTTCGACGTTCTCCTCTGGGGGTGGCAATCCCAAGCCACCACTCTCGAGACGTCGATAAAACTCGGTCCGGGTAAATACTCCTCCATCCGGCCATTCCTCCCCACGCAGGCAGAGAGCATGGGGGGATGTGGAGAGTATGGCAGAAAGCATGGGGGGATGGCAGAGAGCATGGGGGGATGGCAGAGAGCATGGGGGGGTGGCAGAGAGTATGGGGGGGCGGAGGTGGAGACTATGGGGGGATGGCAGAGAGCATGGGGGGGTGCCATGGGGGGATGGCAGAGAGCATGGGGGGAGGGCAGAGAGCATGGGGGATGTGGAGAGTACGGCAGAAAGCATGGGGGGAGGTGGAGACTATGGGGGGATGGCAGAGAGCATGGGGGGATGGCAGAGAGCATGGGGGGGAGGTGGAGAGCATAGGGGGATGGCAGAGAGCATGGGGGGGGGGAGGTGGAGACTATGGGGTGATGGCAGAGAGCATGGGGGATGGAAGAGAGCATGAGCGGGATATAAGAGAGCATGGAGAGAATGGAAGAGAGCATGGGGGGGGTGGCAGAGGGTGAGACTATGGGGGATGGCAGTGAGCATGGGGGAATGGCAGAGAGCATGGGGGGATGGCGGAGAGCATGGGGGGGTGGCAGAGAGCATGAGGGGATGGCAGAGAGCATGAGGGGATGGCAGAGAGCATGGGGGGGTGGCAGAGAGCATGAGGGGGGATGGCAGAGAGCATGGGGGGGTGGCAGAGAGCATGGGGGGGTGGCAGAGAGCATGGGGGGGATGGCAGAGAGCATGAGGGGGATGGCAGAGAGCATGGGGGGGGATGGCAGAGAGCATGGGGGGATGGCAGAGAGCATGGGGGGAGGCAGAGAGCATGAGGGGTGGGGTGGCAGAGAGCATGGGGGGGATGGCAGAGAGCATGGGGGGGTGGCAGAGGGCATGGGGGGTGGCAGAGAGCATGAGGGGGGGATGGCAGAGAGCATGGGGGGATGGCAGAGAGCATGGGGTGGGATGGCAGAGAGCATGGCGGGGATGGCAGAGAGCATGAGGGGGATGGCAGAGAGCATGGGGGGATGGCAGAGAGCATGGGGTGGATGGCAGAGAGCATGGGGGGAGGAGGCGGAGACCATGGGGGATGGCAGAGAGCATGGGGGGATGGCAGAGAGCATGGGGGGGGGTGGCAGAGAGCATGGGGAGGGGGGTGGCAGAGAGCATGAGGGGTGGGGTGGCAGAGAGCATGGGAGGGGATGGCAGAGAGCATGGGGGGGTGGCAGAGGGCATGGGGGGATGGCAGAGAGCATGAGGGGGGGATGGCAGAGAGCATGGGGGATGGCAGAGAGAATGGGGTGGGATGGCAGAGAGAATGGGGTGGGATGGCAGAGAGCATGGGGGGGATGGCAGAGAGCATGGGGGGGATGGCAGAGAGCATGAGGGGGATGGCAGATAGCATGGGGGGGATGGCAGAGAGCATGGGGGGATGGCAGATAGCATGGGGGGGATGGCAGAGAGCATGGGGGGATGGCAGATAGCATGGGGGGGATGGCAGAGAGCATGGGGGGATGGCAGAGAGCATGGGGGGGTGGCAGAGAGCATGAGGGGGGTGGCAGAGAGCATGAGGGGTGGGGTGGCAGAGAGCATGGGGGGGATGGCAGAGAGCATGGGGGGGTGGCAGTGAGCATGAGGGGGGTGGCAGAGAGCATGGGGGGATGGCAGAGAGCATGGGGGGATGGCAGATAGCATGGGGGGGATGGCAGAGAGCATGGGGGGATGGCAGAGAGCATGGGGGGGGGGTGGCAGAGAGCATGAGGGGGGTGGCAGAGAGCATGAGGGGTGGGGTGACAGAGAGCATGGGGGGGTGGCAGAGAGCATGGGGGGGTGGCAGTGAGCATGAGGGGGGTGGCAGAGAGCATGGGGGGATGGCAGAGAGCATGGGGGGGGATGGCAGAGAGCATGGGGGGGATGGCAGAGAGCATGGGGAGGGGGGTGGCAGAGAGCATGAGGGGTGGGGTGGCAGAGAGCATGGGAGGGGATGGCAGAGAGCATGGGGGGGTGGCAGAGGGCATGGGGGGGATGGCGGAGAGCATGAGGGGGGGATGGCAGAGAGCATGGGGGGATGGCAGAGAGAATGGGGTGGGATGGCAGAGAGAATGGGGTGGGATGGCAGAGAGCATGGGGGGGTGGCAGAGAGCATGAGGGGGATGGCAGATAGCATGGGGGGGATGGCAGAGAGCATGGGGGGATGGCAGAGAGCATGGGGGGGGGTGTCAGAGAGCATGAGGGGGTGGCAGAGAGCATGAGGGGTGGGGTGGCAGAGAGCATGGGGGGGTGGCAGAGAGCATGGGGGGGTGGCAGAGAGCATGGGGGGGATGGCAGAGAGCATGGGGGGATGGCAGAGAGCATGGGGGGGTGGCAGTGAGCATGAGGGGGGTGGCAGAGAGCATGGGGGGGATGGCAGAGAGCATGGGGGGGATGGCAGAGAGCATGGGGGGGGGGGATGGCAGAGAGCATGGGGGGATGGCAGAGAGCATGGGGGGGGGGATGGCAGAGAGCATGAAGGTATGGCAGAGAGCATGGGGGGATGGCATAGAGCATGGGGGGATGGCAGAGAGCATGGGGGGGTGGCAGAGAGCATGGGGGGGGGTGGCAGAGAGCATGAGGGGTGGGGTGGCAGAGAGCATGGGGGGGTGGCAGAGAGCATGGGGGGATGGCAGAGAGCATGGGGGGGTGGCAGAGAGCATGGGGGGATGGCAGAGAGCATGGGGGGATGGCAGAGAGCATGGGGGGGATGGCAGAGAGCATGGGGGGATGGCAGAGAGCATGGGGGGGATGGCAGAGAGCATGGGGGGATGCCAGAGAGCATGGGGGGATGGCATAGAGCATGGGGGGATGGCAGAGAGCATGGGGGGGTGGCAGAGAGCATGGGGGGGGGGGTGGCAGAGAGCATGGGGGGATGGCAGAGAGCATGGGGGGGATGGCAGAGAGCATGGGGGGATGGCAGAGAGCATGGGGGGGATGGCAGAGAGCATGGGGGGATGGCAGAGAGCATGGGGGGATGGCAGAGAGCATGGGGGGGATGGCAGAGAGCATGGGGGGATGGCAGAGAGCATGGGGGGGGATGGCAGAGAGCATGGGGGGATGGCAGAGAGCATGGGGGGGGATGGCAGAGAGCATGGGGGGATGCCAGAGAGCATGGGGGGATGGCATAGAGCATGGGGGGATGGCAGAGAGCATGGGGGGGTGGCAGAGAGCATGGGGGGGTGGCAGAGAGCATGAGGGGTGGGGTGGCAGAGAGCATGGGGGGGTGGCAGAGAGCATGGGGGGGGGTGGCAGAGAGCATGGGGGGGATGGCAGAGAGCATGGGGGGGGGGATGGCAGAGAGCATGGGGGGGATGGCAGAGAGCATGGGGGGGGATGGCAGAGAGCATGGGGGGATGGCAGAGAGCATGGGGGGATGGCATAGAGCATGGGGGGATGGCAGAGAGCATGGGGGGGTGGCAGAGAGCATGGGGGGATGGCAGAGAGCATGAGGGGGGGTGGCAGAGAGCATGGGGGGTGGCAGAGAGCATGGGGGGATGGAAGAGAGCATGGGGGGGTGGCAGAGAGCATGGGGGGTGGCAGAGAGCATGGGGGGATGGAAGAGAGCATGGGGGGGTGGCAGAGAGCATGGGGGGGATGGCAGAGAGCATGGGGGGATGGCAGAGAGCATGGGGGGGTGGCAGAGAGCATGGGGGGATGTGCATAGTATGGCAGAGAGCATGGGGGGATGGCAGAGAGCATGGGGGGATGGCAGAGAGCATGGGGGGATGTGGAGAGTATGGCAGAGAGCATGGGGGGATGGAAGAGAGCATGGGGGGATGGCAGAGAGCATGGGGGGATGGCAGAGAGCATGGGGGGGGGGAATGGCAGAGAGCATGTGGGGGAGGACGTGGAGACTATGGGGGATGGCAGAGAGCATGGGGGGATGGCAGAGAGCATGGGGGGGTGGCAGAGAGCATGGGGGGGGTGGCAGGGAGCATGGGGGGATGGCAGAGAGCATGGGGGGGTGGCAGGGAGCATGGGGGGATGGCAGAGAGCATGGGGGGGTGGCAGAGAGCATGGGGGGGGTGGCAGGGAGCATGGGGGGATGGCAGAGAGCATGGGGGGGTGGCAGAGAGAATGGGGTGATGGCAGAGAGCATGGGGGGATGGAAGAGAGCATGGGGGGATGGCAGAGAGCATGGGGGGATGGAAGAGAGCATGGGGGGATGGCAGAGAGCATGGGGGGATGGCAGAGAGCATGGGGGGATGGCAGAGAGCATGGGGGGGGGAATGGCAGAGAGCATGTGGGGGAGGACGTGGAGACTATGGGGGATGGCAGAGAGCATGGGGGGATGGCAGAGAGCATGGGGGGGGGTGGCAGAGAGCATGGGGGGGGGTGGCAGGGAGCATGGGAGGATGGCAGAGAGCATGGGGGGGTGGCAGAGAGCATGGGGGGGGTGGCAGGGAGCATGGGGGGATGGCAGAGAGCATGGGGGGGTGGCAGAGAGCATGGGGGGATGGCAGAGAGCATGGGGGGGCGATGGCAGAGAGCATGGGGGGTGGCAGAGAGCATGGGGGGGTGGCAGAGAGCATGGGGGGGATGGCAGAGAGCATGGGGGGGCGATGGCAGAGAGCATGGGGGGTGGCAGAGCATGAGGGGGCGATGGCAGAGAGCATGGGGGGGTGGCAGAGAGCATGGGGGGGATGGCAGAGAGCATGGGGGGGCGATGGCAGAGAGCATGAGGGGGCGATGGCAGAGAGCATGGGGGGGTGGCAGAGAGCATGGGGGGTGGCAGAGAGCATGGGGGATGGCAGAGAGCATGGGGGGATGGCAGAGAGCATGGGGGGGTGGCAGAGAGCATGGGGGGATGGCAGAGAGCATGGGGGGATGGCAGAGAGCATGGGGGGGATGGCAGAGAGCATGGGGGGATGGCAGAGAGCATGGGGGGGGATGGCAGAGAGCATGGGGGGATGCCAGAGAGCATGGGGGGATGGCATAGAGCATGGGGGGATGGCAGAGAGCATGGGGGGGTGGCAGAGAGCATGGGGGGGGGTGGCAGAGAGCATGGGGGGATGGCAGAGAGCATGGGGGGGATGGCAGAGAGCATGGGGGGATGGCAGAGAGCATGGGGGGATGGCAGAGAGCATGGGGGGATGGCAGAGAGCATGGGGGGATGGCAGAGAGCATGGGGGGGATGGCAGAGAGCATGGGGGGATGGCAGAGAGCATGGGGGGGATGGCAGAGAGCATGGGGGGATGGCAGAGAGCATGGGGGGGATGGCAGAGAGCATGGGGGGATGCCAGAGAGCATGGGGGGATGGCATAGAGCATGGGGGGATGGCAGAGAGCATGGGGGGGGTGGCAGAGAGCATGGGGGGGTGGCAGAGAGCATGAGGGGTGGGGTGGCAGAGAGCATGGGGGGGGGGGTGGCAGAGAGCATGGGGGGGATGGCAGAGAGCATGGGGGGGGGGATGGCAGAGAGCATGGGGGGGATGGCAGAGAGCATGGGGGGGGGGGGATGGCAGAGAGCATGGGGGGATGGCAGAGAGCATGGGGGGATGGCATAGAGCATGGGGGGATGGCAGAGAGCATGGGGGGGTGGCAGAGAGCATGGGGGGGATGGCAGAGAGCATGAGGGGGGGTGGCAGAGAGCATGGGGGGTGGCAGAGAGCATGGGGGGATGGAAGAGAGCATGGGGGGGTGGCAGAGAGCATGGGGGGGATGGCAGAGAGCATGGGGGGATGGCAGAGAGCATGGGGGGTGGCAGAGAGCATGGGGGGATGTGCATAGTATGGCAGAGAGCATGGGGGGATGGCAGAGAGCATGGGGGGATGGCAGAGAGCATGGGGGGATGTGGAGAGTATGGCAGAGAGCATGGGGGGATGGAAGAGAGCATGGGGGGATGGCAGAGAGCATGGGGGGATGGCAGAGAGCATGGGGGGGGGGAATGGCAGAGAGCATGTGGGGGAGGACGTGGAGACTATGGGGGATGGCAGAGAGCATGGGGGGATAGCAGAGAGCATGGGGGGGTGGCAGAGAGCATGGGGGGGTGGCAGGGAGCATGGGGGGATGGCAGAGAGCATGGGGGGGTGGCAGGGAGCATGGGGGGATGGCAGAGAGCATGGGGGGGTGGCAGAGAGCATGGGGGGGGGTGGCAGGGAGCATGGGGGGATGGCAGAGAGCATGGGGGGGTGGCAGAGAGAATGGGGTGATGGCAGAGAGCATGGGGGGATGGAAGAGAGCATGGGGGGATGGCAGAGAGCATGGGGGGATGGAAGAGAGCATGGGGGGATGGCAGAGAGCATGGGGGGATGGCAGAGAGCATGGGGGGATGGCAGAGAGCATGGGGGGGGGAATGGCAGAGAGCATGTGGGGGAGGACGTGGAGACTATGGGGGATGGCAGAGAGCATGGGGGGATGGCAGAGAGCATGGGGGGGGGTGGCAGAGAGCATGGGGGGGGGGTGGCAGGGAGCATGGGAGGATGGCAGAGAGCATGGGGGGGTGGCAGAGAGCATGGGGGGGTGGCAGGGAGCATGGGGGGATGGCAGAGAGCATGGGGGGGTGGCAGAGAGCATGGGGGGATGGCAGAGAGCATGGGGGGGCGATGGCAGAGAGCATGGGGGGTGGCAGAGAGCATGGGGGGGTGGCAGAGAGCATGGGGGGGATGGCAGAGAGCATGGGGGGGCGATGGCAGAGAGCATGGGGGGTGGCAGAGCATGAGGGGGCGATGGCAGAGAGCATGGGGGGGTGGCAGAGAGCATGGGGGGGATGGCAGAGAGCATGGGGGGGCGATGGCAGAGAGCATGAGGGGGCGATGGCAGAGAGCATGGGGGGGTGGCAGAGAGCATGGGGGGGTGGCAGAGAGCATGGGGGGATGGCAGAGAGCATGGGGGGCGATGGCAGAGAGCATGGGGGGGTGGCAGAGAGCATGGGGGGGGGTGGCAGAGAGCATTAGGGGGCGATGGCAGAGAGCATGGGGGGGGTGGCAGAGAGCATGGGGGGTGGCAGAGAGCATGAGGGGGATGGCAGAGAGCATGGGGGGATGGCAGAGAGCATGGGGGGATGGCAGTGAGCATGAGGGGGGGGGGTGGCAGAGAGCATGGGGGGGGGGGGTGGCAGAGAGCATGGGGGGGATGGAAGAGAGCATGGGGGGGTGGCAGAGAGCATGGGGGGGATGGCAGAGAGCATGGGGGGATGGCAGCGAGCATGGGGGGGGGGTGGTAGAGAGCATGGGGGGGTGGCAGGGAGCATGGGGGGATGGCAGAGAGCATGGGGGGTGGCAGAGAGCATGGGGGGGGTGGCAGAGAGCATGGGGGGATGGCAGAGAGCATGGGGGGGGGGTGGCAGAGAGCATGGGGGGATGGCAGAGCGCATGGGGGGGGTGGCAGAGAGCATGGGGGGTGGCAGAGAGCATGGGGGGGTGGCAGAGAGCATGGGGGGATGGCAGAGAGCATGGGGGGGGTGGCAGAAAGCATGGGAGGGTGGCAGAGAGCATGGGAGGGTGGCAGAGAGCATGGGGGGTGGCAGAAGGCATGGGGGGGTGGCAGAGGGCATGGGGGGGTGGCAGAGAGCATGAGGGGGGATGGCAGAGTGCATGGGGGGGATGGCAGAGAGCATGGGGGGAAGGCAGAGAGCATGGGGGGATGGCAGAGAGCATGGGGGGGATGGCAGAGAGCATGAGGGGGATGGCAGAGAGCATGGGGGGGGTGGCAGAGAGCATGGGGGGATGGCAGAGAGCATGGGGGGTGGCAGAGAGCATGAGGGGGGGGTGGCAGAGAGCATGAGGGGTGGGGTGGCAGAGAGCATGGGGGGGATGGCAGAGAGCATGGGGGTGGCAGAGGGCATGGGGGGGGGATGGCAGAGAGCATGAGGGGGGGATGGCAGAGAGCATGGGGGGATGGCAGAGAGCATGGGGTGGGATGGCAGAGAGCATGGGTGGGATGGCAGAGAGCATGGGGGGATGGCAGAGAGCATGGGGGGGGTGGCAGAGATCATGAGGGGGGGTGGCAGAGAGCATGAGGGGTGGGGTGGCAGAGAGCATGGGGGGGGGGAATGGCAGAGAGCAGGGGGGGGGTGGCAGAGGGCATGGGGGGGGTGGCAGAGAGCATGAGGGGGGGATGGAAGAGAGCATGGGGGGATGGCAGAGAGCATGGGGTGGGATGGCAGAGAGCATGGGGGGGATGGCAGAGAGCATGGGGGGGGGTGGCAGAGAGCATGGGGGGGGTGGCAGAGAGCATGGGGGGATGGCAGAGAGCATGGGGGGGTGGCAGAGAGCATGGGGGGTGGCAGAGAGCATGGGGGGGTGGCAGAGAGCATGGGGGGATGGCAGAGAGCATGGGGGGGATGGCAGAGAGCATGGGGGGGATGGCAGAGAGCATGGGAGGGTGGCAGAGAGCATGGGGGGGTGGCAGAGGGCATGGGGGGGATGGCAGAGAGCATGAGGGGGGATGGAAGAGTGCATGGGGGGGATGGCAGAGAGAATGGGGGGATGGAAGAGAGCATGGGGGGATGGCAGAGAGCATGGGGGGATGGCAGAGAGCATGGGGGGGGATGGCAGAGAGCATGGGGGGATGGCAGAGAGCATGGGGGGATGGCAGAGAGCATGGGGGGGATGGCAGAGAGCATGGGGGGATGGCAGAGAGCATGGGGGGGGATGGCAGAGAGCATGAGGGGGATGGCAGAGAGCATGGGGGGGTGGCAGAGAGCATGGGGGGGTGGCAGAGAGCATGAGGGGGGGGGGTGGCAGAGAGCATGAGGGGTGGGGTGGCAGAGAGCATGGGGGGGATGGCAGAGAGCATGGGGGTGGCAGAGGGCATGGGGGGGATGGCAGAGAGCATGAGGGGGGGATGGCAGAGAGCATGGGGGGATGGCAGAGAGCATGGGGTGGGATGGCAGAGAGCATGGGGGGGATGGCAGAGAGCATGAGGGGGATGGCAGAGAGCATGGGGGGATGGCAGAGAGCATGGGGGGATGGCAGAGAGCATGGGGGTGGCAGAGGGCATGGGGGGGGATGGCAGAGAGCATGAGGGGGGGATGGCAGAGAGCATGGGGGGATGGCAGAGAGCATGGGGTGGGATGGCAGAGAGCATGGGTGGGATGGCAGAGAGCATGGGGGGATGGCAGAGAGCATGGGGGGGGTGGCAGAGAGCATGAGGGGGGGGTGGCAGAGAGCATGAGGGGTGGGGTGGCAGAGAGCATGGGGGGGGAATGGCAGAGAGCATGGGGGGGTGGCAGAGGGCATGGGGGGGGGGTGGCAGAGAGCATGAGGGGGGGATGGAAGAGAGCATGGGGGGATGGCAGAGAGCATGGGGTGGGATGGCAGAGAGCATGGGGGGGATGGCAGAGAGCATGGGGGGGGGGTGGCAGAGAGCATGGGGGGGGGGGTGGCAGAGAGCATGGGGGGTGGCAGAGAGCATGGGGGGATGGCAGAGAGCATGGGGGGGATGGCAGAGAGCATGGGAGGGAGGCAGAGAGCATGGGGGGGTGGCAGAGGGCATGGGGGGGATGGCAGAGAGCATGAAGGGGGATGGAAGAGTGCATGGGGGGGATGGCAGAGAGAATGGGGGGATGGCAGAGAGCATGGGGGGATGGCAGAGAGCATGGGGGGATGGCAGAGAGCATGGGGGGGGATGGCAGAGAGCATGGGGGGATGGCAGAGAGCATGGGGGGATGGCAGAGAGCATGGGGGGGGATGGCAGAGAGCATGAGGGGGATGGCAGAGAGCATGGGGGGGTGGCAGAGAGCATGGGGGGGTGGCAGAGAGCATGAGGGGGGGGTGGCAGAGAGCATGAGGGGTGGGGTGGCAAAGAGCATGGGGGGGATGGCAGAGAGCATGGGGGTGGCAGAGGGCATGGGGGGGGGATGGCAGAGAGCATGAGGGGGGGATGGCAGAGAGCATGGGGGGATGGCAGAGAGCATGGGGTGGGATGGCAGAGAGCATGGGGGGGATGGCAGAGAGCATGAGGGGGATGGCAGAGAGCATGGGGGGATGGCAGAGAGCATGGGGGGATGGCAGAGAGCATGGGGGGGGTGGCAGAGTGCATGAGGGGTGGGGTGGCAGAGAGCATGGGGGGGGGAATGGCAGAGAGCATGGGGGGGTGGCAGAGGGCATGGGGGGGGGGTGGCAGAGAGCATGAGGGGGGGATGGAAGAGAGCATGGGGGGATGGCAGAGAGCATGGGGTGGGATGGCAGAGAGCATGGGGGGGATGGCAGAGAGCATGAGGGGGATGGCAGAGAGCATGGGGGGGTGGCAGAGAGCATGAGGGGGGGGGTGGCAGAGAGCATGAGGGGTGGGGTGGCAGAGAGCATGGGGGGGATGGCAGAGAGCATGGGGGTGGCAGAGGGCATGGGGGGGATGGCAGAGAGCATGAGGGGGGGATGGCAGAGAGCATGGGGGGATGGCAGAGAGCATGGGGTGGGATGGCAGAGAGCATGGGGGGATGGCAGAGAGCATGAGGGGGATGGCAGAGAGCATGGGGGGATGGCAGAGAGCATGGGGGGATGGCAGAGAGCATGGGGGGGTGGCAGAGAGCATGAGGGGGGGTGGCAGAGAGCATGAGGGGTGGGGTGGCAGAGAGCATGGGGGGGGGGGAATGGCAGAGAGCATGGGGGGGTGGCAGAGGGCATGGGGGGGGGGTGGCAGAGAGCATGAGGGGGGGATGGAAGAGAGCATGGGGGGATGGCAGAGAGCATGGGGTGGGATGGCAGAGAGCATGGGGGGGATGGCAGAGAGCATGAGGGGGATGGCAGAGAGCATGGGGGGATGGCAGAGAGCATGGGGGGATGGCAGAGAGCATGGGGTGGATGGCAGAGAGCATGGGGGGAGGAGGCGGAGACCATGGGGGATGGCAGAGAGCATGGGGGGATGGCAGAGAGCATGGGGGGGTGGCAGAGAGCATGAGGGGGTGGGGTGGCAGAGAGCATGAGGGGTGGGGTGGCAGAGAGCATGGGGGGGATGGCAGAGAGCATGGGGGGGTGGCAGAGGGCATGGGGGGGATGGCAGAGAGCATGAGGGGGGGATGGCAGAGAGCATGGGGGGATGGCAGAGAGCATGGGGTAGGATGGCAGAGAGCATGGGGGGGATGGCAGAGAGCATGGGGGGATGGCAGAGAGCATGGGGGGGATGGCAGAGAGCATGGGGGGGTGGCAGTGAGCATGAGGGGGATGGCAGAGAGCATGGGGGGGATGGCAGAGAGCATGGGGGGGTGGCAGTGAGCATGAGGGGGGTGGCAGTGAGCATGAGGGGGATGGCAGAGAGCATGGGGGGGATGGCAGAGAGCATGGGGGGATGGCAGAGAGTATGGCAGAGAACATGGGGGGATGGAAGAGAGCATGGGGGGATGGAAGAGAGCATGGGGGGATGGCAGAGAGCATGGGGGGATGGCAGAGAGCATGGGGCGATGGCAGAGAGCATGGGGGAAGGAGGCGGAGACCATGGGGGATGGCAGAGAGCATGGGGGGATGGCAGAGAGCATGGGGGGGTGGCAGAGAGCATGAGGGGGTGGGGTGGCAGAGAGCATGAGGGGTGGGGTGGCAGAGAGCATGGGGGGATGGCAGAGAGCATGGGGGGGTGGCAGAGGGCATGGGGGGGATGGCAGAGAGCATGAGGGGGGGATGGCAGAGAGCATGGGGGGATGGCAGAGAGCATGGGGTAGGATGGCAGAGAGCATGGGGGGGATGGCAGAGAGCATGGGGGGATGGCAGAGAGCATGAGGGGGATGGCAGAGAGCATGGGGGGGGATGGCAGAGAGCATGGGGGGGTGGCAGTGAGCATGAGGGGGATGGCAGAGAGAATGGGGGGGATGGCAGAGAGCATGGGGGGGATGGCAAAGAGCATGGGGGGGGGATGGCAGAGAGCATGGGGGGGGGTGGCAGAGAGCATGGGGGGATGGCAGAGAGCATGGGGGGATGGCAGAGAGCATGAGGAGGGGGGGTGGCAGAGAGCATGGGGGTGGCAGAGAGCATGGGGGGATGGAAGAGAGCATGGGGGGGGGGTGGCAGAGAGCATGGGGGGGGATGGCAGAGAGCATGGGGGGATGGCAGAGAGCATGGGGGGGGATGGCAGAGAGCATGGGGGGATGGCAGAGAGCATGGGGGGATGGCAGAGAGTATGGCAGAGAACATGGGGGGATGGAAGAGAGCATGGGGGGATGGAAGAGAGCATGGGGGGATGGCAGAGAGCATGGGGGGATGGCAGAGAGCATGGGGCGATGGCAGAGAGCATGGGGGGGGGAATGGCAGAGAGCATGTGGGGGAGGACGTGGAGACTATGCGGGATGGCAGAGAGCATGGGGGGATGGCAGTGAGCATGAGGGGGGGTGGCAGAGAGCATGGGGGGTGGCAGAGAGCATGGGGGGGATGGAAGAGAGCATGGGGGTGTGGCAGAGAGCATGGGGGGGATGGCAGAGAGCATGGGGGGGATGGCAGAGAGCATGGGGGGGGGTGGCGGAGAGCATGGGGGGATGGCGGAGAGCATGGGTGGAATGGCAGAGAGCATGGGGGGATGGCAGAGTGCATGGGGGGAGGGGATGGCGGAGAGTATTTGGGGATGGCAGAGAGCATGGGGGGGTGGCAGAGAGCATGGGGGTGTGGTGGCAGAGAGCATGTGGGGGAATGGCAGAGAGCATGGGGGGGTGGCAGAGAGCATGGGGGGGTGGCAGAGAGCATGGGGGTGTGATGGCAGAGAGCATGGGGGGGATTGGCAGAGAGCATGGGGGGGGGATGGCAGAGAGCATGGGGAGGGTGGCGGAGAGCATGGGGGGGGGGTGGCGGAGAGCATGGGGGGGGGGTGGCAGAGAGCATGGGGGGGGTGGCAGAGAGCATGGGGGGATGGCAGAGAGCATGGGGGGATGGCAGAGAGCATGGGGGGGGTGGCAGAGAGCATGGGGGGGGTGGCAGAGAGCATGGGGGGATGGCAGAGAGCATGGGGGGGGGTGGCAGAGAGCATGGGGGGTGGCAGAGAGCATGGGGGGGTGGCAGAGAGCATGGGGGGATGGCAGAGAGCATGGGGGGGTGTCAGAAAGCATGGGAGGGTGGCAGAGAGCATGGGGGGGTGGCAGAGGGCATGGGGGGGGGTGGCAGAGAGCATGAGGGGGGGTGGCAGAGTGCATGGGGGGGATGGCAGAGAGCATGGGGGGATGGTAGAGAGCATGGGGGGATGGCAGAGAGCATGGGGGGGAATGGCAGAGAGCATGAGGGGGATGGCAGAGAGCATGGGGGGGTGGCAGAGAGCATGGGGGGATGGCAGAGAGCATGGGGGGGTGGCAGAGAGCATGAGGGGTGGGGTGGCAGAGAGCATGATGGGGGGATGGCAGAGAGCATGGGGGTGGCAGAGGGCATGGGGGGGATGGCAGAGAGCATGAGGGGGGGATGGCAGAGAGCATGGGGGGATGGCAGAGAGCATGGGGTGGGATGGCAGAGAGCATGGGGTGGGATGGCAGAGAGCATGGGTGGGATGGCAGAGAGCATGGGGGGGATGGCAGAGAGCATGAGGGGGATGGCAGAGAGCATGGGGGGGATGGCAGAGAGCATGGGGGGATGGCAGAGAGCATGGGGGGGTGGCAGGGAGCATGGGGGGATGGCAGAGAGCATGGGGGGGTGGCAGAGAGCATGGGGGGGGTGGCAGAGAGCATGGGGGATGGCAGAGAGCATGGGGGGGTGGCAGAGAGCATGAGGGGGGATGGCAGAGAGCATGGGGGGGTGGCAGAGAGCATGAGGGGGGATGGCAGAGAGCATGGGGGGGTGGCAGAGAGCATGAGGGGGGATGGCAGAGAGCATGGGGGGGTGGCAGAGAGCATGGGGGGGGTGGCAGAGAGCATGGGGGGATGGCAGAGAGCATGGGGGGGTGGCAGAGAGCATGGGGGGGGTGGTAGAGAGCATGGGGGGGGTGGCAGAGAGCATGGGGGGATGGCAGAGAGCATGGGGGGGATGGCAGAGAGCATGGGAGGGTGGCAGAGAGCATGGGGGGGTGGCAGAGGGCATGGGGGGGATGGCAGAGAGCATGAGGGGGGATGGAAGAGTGCATGGGGGGGATGGCAGAGAGCATGGGGGGATGGCAGAGAGCATGGGGGGATGGCAGAGAGCATGGGGGGGGGATGGCAGAGAGCATGAGGGGGATGGCAGAGAGCATGGGGGGGTGGCAGAGAGCATGGGGGGATGGCAGAGAGCATGGGGGGGGGTGGCAGAGAGCATGAGGGGGGGGTGGCAGAGAGCATGAGGGGGGGGGGGGTGGCAGAGAGCATGAGGGGTGGGGTGGCAGAGAGCATGGGGGGGGATGGCAGAGAGCATGGGGGTGGCAGAGGGCATGGGGGGGGGGGGATGGCAGAGAGCATGAGGGGGGGATGGCAGAGAGCATGGGGGGATGGCAGAGAGCATGGGGTGGGATGGCAGAGAGCATGGGGGGGATGGCAGAGAGCATGAGGGGGATGGCAGAGAGCATGGGGGGATGGCAGAGAGCATGGGGGGATGGCAGAGAGCATGGGGGGGTGGCAGAGAGCATGAGGGGGGGTGGCAGAGAGCATGAGGGGTGGGGTGGCAGAGAGCATGGGGGGGGTGGCAGAGAGCATGGGGGGGTGGCAGAGGGCATGGGGGGGGTGGCAGAGAGCATGAGGGGGGGATGGAAGAGAGCATGGGGGGATGGCAGAGAGCATGGGGTGGGATGGCAGAGAGCATGGGGGGGATGGCAGAGAGCATGAGGGGGATGGCAGAGAGCATGGGGGGATGGCAGAGAGCATGGGGGGATGGCAGAGAGCATGGGGTGGATGGCAGAGAGCATGGGGGGAGGAGGCGGAGACCATGGGGGATGGCAGAGAGCATGGGGGGATGGCAGAGAGCATGGGGGGGGTGGCAGAGAGCATGAGGGGGTGGGGTGGCAGAGAGCATGAGAGGTGGGGTGGCAGAGAGCATGGGGGGGATGGCAGAGAGCATGGGGGGGTGGCAGAGGGCATGGGGGGGATGGCAGAGAGCATGAGGGGGGGATGGCAGAGAGCATGGGGGGATGGCAGAGAGCATGGGGTAGGATGGCAGAGAGCATGGGGGGGATGGCAGAGAGCATGTGGGGATGGCAGAGAGCATGAGGGGGATGGTAGAGAGCATGGGGGGATGGCAGAGAGCATGGGGGGGATGGCAGAGAGCATGGGGGGGTGGCAGTGAGCATGAGGGGGATGGCAGAGAGCATGGGGGGGATGGCAGAGAGCATGGGGGGGTGGCAGTTAGCATGAGGGGGGTGGCAGTGAGCATGAGGGGGATGGCAGAGAGCATGGGGGGATGGCAGAGAGTATGGTAGAGAACATGGGGGGATGGAAGAGAGCATGGGGGGATGGCAGAGAGCATGGGGGGTGGCAGTGAGCATGAGGGGGGTGGCAGTGAGCATGAGGGGGATGGCAGAGAGCATGGGGGGGATGGCAGAGAGCATGGGGGGGGATGGCAGAGAGCATGGGGGGGTGGCAGAGAGCATGGGGGGGATGGCAGAGAGCATGGGGGGATGGCAGAGAGCATGAGGAGGGGGGGTGGCAGAGAGCATGGGGGGATGGAAGAGAGCATGGGGGGGGTGGCAGAGAGCATGGGGGGGGGATGGCAGAGAGCATGGGGGGATGGCAGAGAGCATGGGGGGATGGCAGAGAGTATGGCAGAGAACATGGGGGGATGGAAGAGAGCATGGGGGGATGGAAGAGAGCATGGGGGGATGGCAGAGAGCATGGGGGGATGGCAGAGAGCATGGGGTGATGGCAGAGAGCATGGGGGGGGGGGGAATGGCAGAGAGCATGTGGGGGAGGACGTGGAGACTATGCGGGATGGCAGAGAGCATGGGGGGATGGCAGTGAGCATGAGGGGGGGTGGCAGAGAGCATGGGGGGGTGGCAGAGAGCATGGGGGGGATGGAAGAGAGCATGGGGGGGTGGCAGAGAGCATGGGGGGGATGGCAGAGAGCATGGGGGGATGGCAGAGAGCATGGGGGGGATGGCAGAGAGCATGGGGGGGGGTGGCGGAGAGCATGGGGGGATGGCGGAGAGCATGGGGGGAATGGCAGAGAGCATGGGGGGATGGCAGAGAGCATGGGGGGATGGGAGAGAGCATAGGGGGATGGCGGAGAGCATGGGGGGGATGGCGGAGAGCATGGGGGGGATGGCGGAGAGCATGGGGGGAGGGGATGGCGGAGAGTATTTGGGGATGGCAGAGAGCATGGGGGGGGGTGGCAGAGAGCATGGGGGGTGGTGGCAGAGAGCATGGGGGGGAATGGCAGAGAGCATGGGGGGGGTGGCAGAGAGCATGGGGGGGGTGGCAGAGAGCATGGGGGTTGGTGGCAGAGAGCATGGGGGGGAATGGCAGAGAGCATGGGGGGGAATGGCAGAGAGCATGGGGGGGATGGCGGGAGCATGGGGGGGGTGGCAGAGAGCATGGGGGGATGGCAGAGAGCATGGGGTAGTGGCAGAGAGCATGGGGGGGAATGGCGGAGAGCATGGGGGGATGGCGGAGAGCATGGGGGGATGGCGGAGAGCATGGGGGGGATGGCGGAGAGCATGGGGGGATGGCAGAGAGCATGGGGGGGAGGAGGTGGAGACTATGGGGGATGGCAGAGAGCATGGGGGGATGGCAGAGAGCATGGGGGGGTGGCAGAGAGCATGGGGGGATGGCAGAGAGCATGGGGGGGATGGCAGAGAGCATGAGGGGGGATGGCAGAGAGCATGGGGGGGATGGCAGAGAGCATGGGGGGATGGCAGAGAGCATGGGAGGGTGGCAGAGAGCATGGGGGGATGGCAGAGAGCATGGGGGGGATGGCAGAGAGCATGGGGGGGGATGGCAGAGAGCATGGGGGGATGGCAGAGAGCATGGGGGGATGGCATAGAGCATGGGGGTATGGCAGAGAGCATGGGGGGGATTTTAGAGAGCATGGGGGGATGGCAGAGAGCATGGGGGGATGGCAGAGAGCATATGGGGGGGGTGGCAGAGAGCATGGGGGATGGCAGAGAGCATGGGGGGGTGGCAGAGAGCATGGGGGGATGGCAGAGAGCATGGGGGGAATGGCAGAGAGCATGGGGGGGGGGTGGCAGAGAGCATGGGGGGATGGCAGAGAGCATGGGGGGATGGCAGAGAGCATGGGGGGGTGGCAGAGAGCATGGGGGGGATGGCAGAGAGCATGGGGGGGTGGCAGAGAGCAATGAGGGGGATGGTAGAGAGCATGGTGGGATGGCAGAGAGCATGGGGGGGGGTGGCAGAGAGCATGGGGGGTGGCAGAGAGCATGGGGGGATGGCAGAGAGCATGGGGGGGGTGGCAGAGAGCATGGGGGGATGGCAGAGGAGCATGGGGGGGGGGTGGCAGAGAGCATGGGGGGATGGCAGAGAGCATGGGGGGATGGCAGAGAGCATGGGGGGGATGGCAGAGAGCATGGGAGGGTGGCAGAGAGCATGGGGGTGGCAGAGGGCATGGGGGGGATGGCAGAGAGCATGAGGGGGGATGGCAGAGTGCATGGGGGGATGGCAGAGAGCATGGGGGGATGGCAGAGAGCATGGGGGGATGGCAGAGAGCATGGGGGGGGTGGCAGAGAGCATGAGGAGGATGGCAAAGAGCATGGGGGGGTGGCAGAGAGCATGGGGGGATGGCAGAGAGCATGGGGGGGTGGCAGAGAGCATGAGGGGGGGGGGGTGGCAGAGAGCATGAGGGGTGGGGTGGCAGAGAGCATGGGGGGGGGGATGGCAGAGAGCATGGGGGTGGCAGAGGGCATGGGGGGGGATGGCAGAGAGCATGAGGGGGGGATGGCAGAGAGCATAGGGGGATGGCAGAGAGCATGGGGTGGGATGGCAGAGAGCATGGGGGGGATGGCAGAGAGCATGAGGGGGATGGCAGAGAGCATGGGGGGGATGGCAGAGAGCATGGAGGGATGGCAGAGAGCATGGGGGGGGTGGCAGAGAGCATGAGGGGGGGTGGCAGAGAGCATGGGGGGGGATGGCAGAGAGCATGGGGGGGTGGCAGAGGGCATGGGGGGTGGCAGAGAGCATGAGGGGGGGATGGAAGAGAGCATGGGGGGATGGCAGAGAGCATGGGGGGAGGAGGCGGAGACCATGGGGGATGGCAGAGAGCATGGGGGATGGCAGAGAGCATGGGGGGGTGGCAGAGAGCATGAGGGGGTGGGGTGGCAGAGAGCATGAGGGGTGGGGTGGCAGAGAGCATGGGGGGGATGGCAGAGAGCATGGGGGGTGGCAGAGGGCATGGGGGGGATGGCAGAGAGCATGAGGGGGGGATTGGCAGAGAGCATGGGGGGATGGCAGAGAGCATGGGGTAGGATGGCAGAGAGCATGGGGGGGATGGCAGAGAGCATGGGGGGGATGGCAGAGAGCATGAGGGGGATGGCAGAGAGCATGGGGGGATGGCAGAGAGCATGGGGGGTGGCAGTGAGCATGAGGGGGGTGGCAGTGAGCATGAGGGGGATGGCAGAGAGCATGGGGGGGATGGCAGAGAGCATGGGGGGGATGGCAGAGAGCATGGGGGGGGGTGGCAGAGAGCATGGGGGGGGATGGCAGAGAGCATGGGGGGGGTGGCAGAGAGCATGGGGGGGATGGCAGAGAGCATGGGGGGATGGCAGAGAGCATGAGGAGGGGGGTGGCAGAGAGCATGGGGGTGGCAGAGGCATGGGGGGATGGAAGAGAGCATGGGGGGTGGCAGAGAGCATGGGGGGATGGAAGAGAGCATGGGGGGGTGGCAGAGAGCATGGGGGGGGATGGCAGAGAGCATGGGGGGATGGCAGAGAGCATGGGGGGTGGCAGAGAGCATGGGGGGATGGCAGAGAGCATGGGGGGATGGCAGAGAGTATGGCAGAGAACATGGGGGGGGTGGAAGAGAGCATGGGGGGATGGAAGAGAGCATGGGTGGATGGCAGAGAGCATGGGGGGATGGCAGAGAACATGGGGGGGTGGCAGAGAGCATGGGGGGTGGTGGCAGAGAGCATGGGGGGGAATGGCAGAGAGCATGGGGGGGAATGGCAGAGAGCATGGGGGGGATGGCGGAGAGCATGGGGGGGGGGTTGCAGAGAGCATGGGGGGGGGATGGCAGAGAGCATGGGGGGATGGCAGAGAGCATGGGGTAGTGGCAGAGAGCATGGGGGGGAATGGCGGAGAGCATGGGGGGATGGCAGAGAGTATGGCAGAGAACATGGGGGGATGGAAGAGAGCATGGGGGGATGGAAGAGAGCATGGGGGGATGGCAGAGAGCATGGGGGGGTGGCAGTGAGCATGAGGGGGTGGCAGTGAGCATGAGGGGGATGGCAGAGAGCATGGGGGGGATGGCAGAGAGCATGGGGGGGGATGGCAGAGAGCATGGGGGGGGGGATGGCAGAGAGCATGGGGGGGGTGGCAGAGAGCATGGGGGAGATGGCAGAGAGCATGGGGGGATGGCAGAGAGCATGAGGAGGGGGGGTGGCAGAGAGCATGGGGGTGGCAGAGAGCATGGGGGGATGGAAGAGAGCATGGGGGGGGTGGCAGAGAGCATGGGGGGGGGGATGGCAGAGAGCATGGGGGGATGGCAGAGAGCATGGGGAGATGGCAGAGAGTATGGCAGAGAACATGGGGGGATGGAAGAGAGCATGGGGGGATGGAAGAGAGCATGGGGGGATGGCAGAGAGCATGGGGGGATGGCAGAGAGCATGGGGCAATGGCAGAGAGCATGGGGGGGGGAATGGCAGAGAGCATGTGGGGGAGGACGTGGAGACTATGCGGGATGGCAGAGAGCATGGGGGGATGGCAGTGAGCATGAGGGGGGGTGGCAGAGAGCATGGGGGGGTGGCAGAGAGCATGGGGGGGATGGAAGAGAGCATGGGGGGGTGGCAGAGAGCATGGGGGGGATGGCAGAGAGCATGGGGGGGATGGCAGAGAGCATGGGGGGATGGCAGAGAGCATGGAGGGGATGGCAGAGAGCATGGGGGGGGGGGTGGCGGAGAGCATGGGGGGATGGCGGAGAGCATGGGGGGAATGGCAGAGAGCATGGGGGGATGGCAGAGAGCATGGGGGGATGGCAGAGAGCATAGGGGGATGGCGGAGAGCATGGGGGGATTGCGGAGAGCATGGGGGGGATGGCAGAGAGCATGGGGGGATGGCAGAGAGCATGAGGGGGATGGCAGAGAGCATGGGGGGGATGGCAGAGAGCATGGGGGGGATGGCAGAGAGCATGGGGGGGTGGCAGTGAGCATGAGGGGGATGGCAGAGAGCATGGGGGGGATGGCAGAGAGCATGGGGGGGTGGCAGTGAGCATGAGGGGGGTGGCAGTGAGCATGAGGGGGATGGCAGAGAGCATGGGGGGATGGCAGAGAGTATGGTAGAGAACATGGGGGGATGGAAGAGAGCATGGGGGGATGGCAGAGAGCATGGGGGGGTGGCAGTGAGCATGAGGGGGGTGGCAGTGAGCATGAGGGGGATGGCAGAGAGCATGGGGGGGATGGCAGAGAGCATGGGGGGGGATGGCAGAGAGCATGGGGGGGTGGCAGAGAGCATGGGGGGGATGGCAGAGAGCATGGGGGGATGGCAGAGAGCATGAGGAGGGGGGTGGCAGAGAGCATGGGGGGATGGAAGAGAGCATGGGGGGGTGGCAGAGAGCATGGGGGGGGGATGGCAGAGAGCATGGGGGGATGGCAGAGAGCATGGGGGGATGGCAGAGAGTATGGCAGAGAACATGGGGGGATGGAAGAGAGCATGGGGGGATGGAAGAGAGCATGGGGGGATGGCAGAGAGCATGGGGGGATGGCAGAGAGCATGGGGTGATGGCAGAGAGCATGGGGGGGGGGGAATGGCAGAGAGCATGTGGGGGAGGACGTGGAGACTATGCGGGATGGCAGAGAGCATGGGGGGATGGCAGTGAGCATGAGGGGGGGTGGCAGAGAGCATGGGGGGGTGGCAGAGAGCATGGGGGGGATGGAAGAGAGCATGGGGGGGTGGCAGAGAGCATGGGGGGGATGGCAGAGAGCATGGGGGGATGGCAGAGAGCATGGGGGGGATGGCAGAGAGCATGGGGGGGGTGGCGGAGAGCATGGGGGGATGGCGGAGAGCATGGGGGGAATGGCAGAGAGCATGGGGGGATGGCAGAGAGCATGGGGGGATGGCAGAGAGCATAGGGGGATGGCGGAGAGCATGGGGGGGATGGCGGAGAGCATGGGGGGGATGGCGGAGAGCATGGGGGGGATGGCGGAGAGCATGGGGGGGATGGCGGAGAGCATGGGGGGAGGGGATGGCGGAGAGTATTTGGGGATGGCAGAGAGCATGGGGGGGGTGGCAGAGAGCATGGGGGGTGGTGGCAGAGAGCATGGGGGGGAATGGCAGAGAGCATGGGGGGGTGGCAGAGAGCATGGGGGGGGGTGGCAGAGAGCATGGGGGGTGGTGGCAGAGAGCATGGGGGGGAATGGCAGAGAGCATGGGGGGGGAATGGCAGAGAGCATGGGGGGGATGGCGGAGAGCATGGGGGGGGTGGCAGAGAGCATGGGGGGGATGGCAGAGAGCATGGGGGGATGGCAGAGAGCATGGGGTAGTGGCAGAGAGCATGGGGGGGAATGGCGGAGAGCATGGGGGGATGGCGGAGAGCATGGGGGGATGGCGGAGAGCATGGGGGGGATGGCGGAGAGCATGGGGGGATGGCAGAGAGCATGGGGGGGAGGAGGTGGAGACTATGGGGGATGGCAGAGAGCATGGGGGGATGGCAGAGAGCATGGGGGGGTGGCAGAGAACATGGGGGGATGGCAGAGAGCATGGGGGGATGGCAGAGAGCATGAGGGGGGATGGCAGAGAGCATGGGGGGGATGGCAGAGAGCATGGGGGGATGGCAGAGAGCATGGGAGGGTGGCAGAGAGCATGGGGGGATGGCAGAGAGCATGGGGGGGATGGCAGAGAGCATGGGGGGGATGGCAGAGAGCATGGGGGGATGGCAGAGAGCATGGGGGGATGGCATAGAGCATGGGGGTATGGCAGAGAGCATGGGGGGGATGGTAGAGAGCATGGGGGGATGGCAGAGAGCATGGGGGGATGGCAGAGAGCATATGGGGGGGGGTGGCAGAGAGCATGGGGGGATGGCAGAGAGCATGGGGGGGTGGCAGAGAGCATGGGGGGATGGCAGAGAGCATGGGGGGAATGGCAGAGAGCATGGGGGGGGGTGGCAGAGAGCATGGGGGGATGGCAGAGAGCATGGGGGGATGGCAGAGAGCATGGGGGGGTGGCAGAGAGCATGGGGGGGATGGCAGAGAGCATGGGGGGGTGGCAGAGAGCATGAGGGGGATGGTAGAGAGCATGGTGGGATGGCAGAGAGCATGGGGGGTGGCAGAGAGCATGGGGGGTGGCAGAGAGCATGGGGGGATGGCAGAGAGCATGGGGGGTTGGCAGAGAGCATGGGGGGATGGCAGAGAGCATGGGGGGGTGGCAGAGAGCATGGGGGGATGGCAGAGAGCATGGGGGGGTGGCAGAGAGCATGGGGGGGGTGGCAGAGAGCATGGGGGGGTGGCAGAGAGCATGGGGGGATGGCAGAGAGCATGGGGGGGATGGCAGAGAGCATGGGAGGGTGGCAGAGAGCATGGGGGGTGGCAGAGGGCATGGGGGGATGGCAGAGAGCATGAGGGGGGATGGCAGAGTGCATGGGGGGATGGCAGAGAGCATGGGGGGATGGCAGAGAGCATGGGGGGATGGCAGAGAGCATGGGGGGGGGGTGGCAGAGAGCATGAGGAGGATGGCAAAGAGCATGGGGGGGTGGCAGAGAGCATGGGGGGATGGCAGAGAGCATGGGGGGGTGGCAGAGAGCATGAGGGGGGGGGGTGGCAGAGAGCATGAGGGGTGGGGTGGCAGAGAGCATGGGGGGGGGATGGCAGAGAGCATGGGGGTGGCAGAGGGCATGGGGGGGATGGCAGAGAGCATGAGGGGGGGATGGCAGAGAGCATAGGGGGATGGCAGAGAGCATGGGGTGGGATGGCAGAGAGCATGGGGGGATGGCAGAGAGCATGAGGGGGATGGCAGAGAGCATGGGGGGGATGGCAGAGAGCATGGGGGGATGGCAGAGAGCATGGGGGGGTGGCAGAGAGCATGAGGGGGGGGGGTGGCAGAGAGCATGGGGGGGGATGGCAGAGAGCATGGGGGGGTGGCAGAGGGCATGGGGGGGTGGCAGAGAGCATGAGGGGGGGATGGAAGAGAGCATGGAGGGATGGCAGAGAGCATGGGGTGGGATGGCAGAGAGCATGGGGGGGGGTGGCAGAGAGCATGAGGGGGATGGCAGAGAGCATGGGGGGATGGCAGAGAGCATGGGGGGATGGCAGAGAGCATGGGGTGGATGGCAGAGAGCATGGGGGGAGGAGGCGGAGACCATGGGGGATGGCAGAGAGCATGGGGGGATGGCAGAGAGCATGGGGGGTGGCAGAGAGCATGGGGGGATGGCAGAGAGCATGGGGTGGATGGCAGAGAGCATGGGGGGAGGAGGCGGAGACCATGGGGGATGGCAGAGAGCATGGGGGGATGGCAGAGAGCATGGGGGGTGGCAGAGAGCATGAGGGGACGGGGTGGCAGAGAGCATGAGGGGTGGGGTGGCAGAGAGCATGGGGGGGATGGCAGAGAGCATGGGGGGGTGGCAGAGGGCATGGGGGGGATGGCAGAGAGCATGAGGGGGGGATGGCAGACAGCATGGGGGGATGGCAGAGAGCATGGGGTAGGATGGCAGAGAGCATGGGGGGGATGGCAGAGAGCATGGGGGGGATGGCAGAGAGCATGAGGGGGATGGCAGAGAGCATGGGGGGGATGGCAGAGAGCATGGGGGGGTGGCAGTGAGCATGAGGGGGGTGGCAGTGAGCATGAGGGGGATGGCAGAGAGCATGGGGGGGATGGCAGAGAGCATGGGGGGGGGTGGCAGAGAGCATGGGGGGGGGGTGGCAGAGAGCATGGGGGGGGATGGCAGAGAGCATGGGGGGGGTGGCAGAGAGCATGGGGGGGGATGGCAGAGAGCATGGGGGGATGGCAGAGAGCATGAGGAGGGGGGGTGGCAGAGAGCATGGGGGTGGCAGAGAGCATGGGGGGATGGAAGAGAGCATGGGGGGGGGTGGCAGAGAGCATGGGGGGGGGTGGCAGAGAGCATGGGGGGATGGCAGAGAGCATGGGGGGTGGCAGAGAGCATGGGGGGATGGCAGAGAGCATGGGGGGATGGCAGAGAGTATGGCAGAGAACATGGGGGGGTGGAAGAGAGCATGGGGGGATGGAAGAGAGCATGGGTGGATGGCAGAGAGCATGGGGGGATGGCAGAGAACATGGGGGGGGTGGCAGAGAGCATGGGGGGTGGTGGCAGAGAGCATGGGGGGGAATGGCAGAGAGCATGGGGGGGGAATGGCAGAGAGCATGGGGGGGATGGCGGAGAGCATGGGGGGGGTTGCAGAGAGCATGGGGGGGGATGGCAGAGAGCATGGGGGGATGGCAGAGAGCATGGGGTAGTGGCAGAGAGCATGGGGGGGAATGGCGGAGAGCATGGGGGGATGGCAGAGAGTATGGCAGAGAACATGGGGGGATGGAAGAGAGCATGGGGGGATGGAAGAGAGCATGGGGGGATGGCAGAGAGCATGGGGGGGTGGCAGTGAGCATGAGGGGGGTGGCAGTGAGCATGAGGGGGATGGCAGAGAGCATGGGGGGGATGGCAGAGAGCATGGGGGGGATGGCAGAGAGCATGGGGGGGGATGGCAGAGAGCATGGGGGGGGTGGCAGAGAGCATGGGGGAGATGGCAGAGAGCATGGGGGGATGGCAGAGAGCATGAGGAGGGGGGGTGGCAGAGAGCATGGGGGTGGCAGAGAGCATGGGGGGATGGAAGAGAGCATGGGGGGGGGTGGCAGAGAGCATGGGGGGGGGATGGCAGAGAGCATGGGGGGATGGCAGAGAGCATGGGGGGATGGCAGAGAGTATGGCAGAGAACATGGGGGGATGGAAGAGAGCATGGGGGGATGGAAGAGAGCATGGGGGGATGGCAGAGAGCATGGGGGGATGGCAGAGAGCATGGGGCAATGGCAGAGAGCATGGGGGGGGGAATGGCAGAGAGCATGTGGGGGAGGACGTGGAGACTATGCGGGATGGCAGAGAGCATGGGGGGATGGCAGTGAGCATGAGGGGGGGGTGGCAGAGAGCATGGGGGGGTGGCAGAGAGCATGGGGGGGATGGAAGAGAGCATGGGGGGGTGGCAGAGAGCATGGGGGGGATGGCAGAGAGCATGGGGGGGATGGCAGAGAGCATGGGGGGATGGCAGAGAGCATGGGGGGGATGGCAGAGAGCATGGGGGGGGGGTGGCGGAGAGCATGGGGGGATGGCGGAGAGCATGGGGGGAATGGCAGAGAGCATGGGGGGATGGCAGAGAGCATGGGGGGATGGCAGAGAGCATAGGGGGATGGCGGAGAGCATGGGGGGGATGGCGGAGAGCATGGGGGGGATGGCGGAGAGCATGGGGGGAGGGGATGGCGGAGAGTATTTGGGGATGGCAGAGAGCATGGGGGGGTGGCAGAGAGCATGGGGGGTGGTGGCAGAGAGCATGGGGGAGAATGGCAGAGAGCATGGGGGGGTGGCAGAGAGCATGGGGGGGTGGCAGAGAGCATGGGGGGTGGTGGCAGAGAGCATGGGGGGGAATGGCAGAGAGCATGGGGGGGGAATGGCAGAGAGCATGGGGGGGATGGCGGAGAGCATGGGGGGGGTGGCAGAGAGCATGGGGGGGGATGGCAGAGAGCATGGGGGGATGGCAGAGAGCATGGGGTAGTGGCAGAGAGCATGGGGGGGAATGGCGGAGAGCATTGGGGGATGGCAGAGAGCATGGGGGGGATGGCAGAGAGCATGGGGGGGGGTGGCGGAGAGCATGGGGGGATGGCGGAGAGCATGGGGGGAATGGCAGAGAGCATGGGGGGATGGCAGAGAGCATGGGGGGATGGCAGAGAGCATAGGGGGATGGCGGAGAGCATGGGGGGGATGGCGGAGAGCATGGGGGGGATGGCGGAGAGCATGGGGGGGATGGCGGAGAGCATGGGGGGAGGGGATGGCGGAGAGTATTTGGGGATGGCAGAGAGCATGGGGGGGGTGGCAGAGAGCATGGGGGGTGGTGGCAGAGAGCATGGGGGGGAATGGCAGAGAGCATGGGGGGGTGGCAGAGAGCATGGGGGGGTGGCAGAGAGCATGGGGGGTGGTGGCAGAGAGCATGGGGGGGAATGGCAGAGAGCATGGGGGGGGAATGGCAGAGAGCATGGGGGGGATGGCGGAGAGCATGGGGGGGGGTGGCAGAGAGCATGGGGGGGGATGGCAGAGAGCATGAGGGGATGGCAGAGAGCATGGGGTAGTGGCAGAGAGCATGGGGGGGAATGGCGGAGAGCATGGGGGGATGGCGGAGAGCATGGGGGGATGGCGGAGAGCATGGGGGGGATGGCGGAGAGCATGGGGGGATGGCAGAGAGCATGGGGGGGAGGAGGTGGAGACTATGGGGGATGGCAGAGAGCATGGGGGGATGGCAGAGAGCATGGGGGGGTGGCAGAGAGCATGGGGGGATGGCAGAGAGCATGGGGGGGATGGCAGAGAGCATGAGGGGGATGGCAGAGAGCATGGGGGGATGGCAGAGAGCATGGGAGGGTGGCAGAGAGCATGGGGGGATGGCAGAGAGCATGGGGGGGGATGGCAGAGAGCATGGGGGGATGGCAGAGAGCATGGGGGGATGGCATAGAGCATGGGGGTATGGCAGAGAGCATGGGGGGTATGGTAGAGAGCATGGGGGGATGGCAGAGAGCATATGGGGGGGTGGCAGAGAGCATGGGGGGATGGCAGAGAGCATGGGGGGGTGGCAGAGAGCATGGGGGGATGGCAGAGAGCATGGGGGGAATGGCAGAGAGCATGGGGGGGGGTGGCAGAGAGCATGGGGGGATGGCAGAGAGCATGGGGGGATGGCAGAGAGCATGGGGGAAGGCAGAGAGCATGGGGGGGTGGCAGAGAGCATGGGGGGGATGGCAGAGAGCATGGGGGGGTGGCAGAGAGCATGAGGGGGATGGTAGAGAGCATGGTGGGATGGCAGAGAGCATGGGGGGTGGCAGAGAGCATGGGGGGTGGCAGAGAGCATGGGGGGATGGCAGAGAGCATGGGGGGGGTGGCAGAGAGCATGGGGGGATGGCAGAGAGCATGGGGGGGGTGGCAGAGAGCATGGGGGGGTGGCAGAGAGCATAGGGGGATGGCAGAGAGCATGGGGGGGATGGCAGAGAGCATGGGAGGGTGGCAGAGAGCATGGGGGGTGGCAGAGGGCATGGGGGGGATGGCAGAGAGCATGAGGGGGGATGGCAGAGTGCATGGGGGGGTGGCAGAGAGCATGGGGGGGGTGGCAGAGAGCATGGGGGGGTGGCAGAGAGCATAGGGGGATGGCAGAGAGCATGGGGGGGATGGCAGAGAGCATGGGAGGGTGGCAGAGAGCATGGGGGGTGGCAGAGGGCATGGGGGGATGGCAGAGAGCATGAGGGGGGATGGCAGAGTGCATGGGGGGGATGGCAGAGAGCATGGGGGGATGGCAGAGAGCATGGGGGGATGGCAGAGAGCATGGGGGGGGGTGGCAGAGAGCATGAGGAGGATGGCAAAGAGCATGGGGGGATGGCAGAGAGCATGGGGTGGGATGGCAGAGAGCATGGGTGGGATGGCAGAGAGCATGGGGGGGATGGCAGAGAGCATGGGGGGGATGGCAGAGAGCATGGGGGGATGGCAGAGAGCATGGGGGGGGGGTGGCAGAGAGCATGAGGGGGGGGGTGGCAGAGAGCATGAGGGGTGGGGTGGCAGAGAGCATGGGGGGGGATGGCAGAGAGCATGGGGGGGTGGCAGAGGGCATGGGGGGGTGGCAGAGAGCATGAGGGGGGGATGGAAGAGAGCATGGGGGGATGGCAGAGAGCATGGGGTGGGATGGCAGAGAGCATGGGGGGGATGGCAGAGAGCATGAGGGGGATGGCAGAGAGCATGGGGGGATGGCAGAGAGCATGGGGGGATGGCAGAGAGCATGGGGTGGATGGCAGAGAGCATGGGGGGAGGAGGCGGAGACCATGGGGGATGGCAGAGAGCATGGGGGGATGGCAGAGAGCATGGGGGGGGTGGCAGAGAGCATGAGGGGGTGGGGTGGCAGAGAGCATGAGGGATGGGGTGGCAGAGAGCATGGGGGGATGGCAGAGAGCATGGGGGGGTGGCAGAGGGCATGGGGGGGATGGCAGAGAGCATGAGGGGGGGATGGCAGAGAGCATGGGGGGATGGCAGAGAGCATGGGGAAGGATGGCAGAGAGCATGGGGGGGATGGCAGAGAGCATGGGGGGGATGGCAGAGAGCATGAGGGGGATGGCAGAGAGCATGGGGGGGATGGCAGAGAGCATGGGGGGGTGGCAGTGAGCATGAGGGGGGTGGCAGTGAGCATGAGGGGGATGGCAGAGAGCATGGGGGGGATGGCAGAGAGCATGGGGGGGATGGCAGAGAGCATGGGGGGGGATGGCAGAGAGCATGGGGGGGTGGCAGAGAGCATGGGGGGGATGGCAGAGAGCATGGGGGGATGGCAGAGAGCATGAGGAGGGGGGGTGGCAGAGAGCATGGGGATGGCAGAGAGCATGGGGGGGATGGCAGAGAGCATGGGGGGGGGATGGCAGAGAGCATGGGGGGGTGGCAGAGAGCATGGGGGGGATGGCAGAGAGCATGGGGGGGTGGCAGAGAGCATGAGGAGGGGGGGTGGCAGAGAGCATGGGGGTGGCAGAGAGCATGGGGGGATGGAAGAGAGCATGGGGGGGTGGCAGAGAGCATGGGGGGGGGATGGCAGAGAGCATGGGGGGATGGCGGAGAGCATGGGGGGGATGGCGGAGAGCATGGGGGGGATGGCGGAGAGCATGGGGGGAGGGGATGGCGGAGAGTATTTGGGGATGGCAGAGAGCATGGGGGGGGGTGGCAGAGAGCATGGGGGGTGGTGGCAGAGAGCATGTGGGGGAATGGCAGAGAGCATGGGGGGGTGGCAGAGAGCATGGGGGGGGGTGGCAGAGAGCATGGGGGGTGGTGGCAGAGAGCATGGGGGGGATTGGCAGAGAGCATGGGGGGGAATGGCAGAGAGCATGGGGGGGGGTGGCGGAGAGCATGGGGGGGGTGGCAGAGAGCATGGGGGGGGTGGCAGAGAGCATGGGGGGATGGCAGAGAGCATGGGGGGATGGCAGAGAGCATGGGGGGGGGGTGGCAGAGAGCATGGGGGGGGGTGGCAGAGAGCATGGGGGGATGGCAGAGAGCATGGGGGGGGTGGCAGAGAGCATGGGGGGTGGCAGAGAGCATGGGGGGTGGCAGAGAGCATGGGGGGATGGCAGAGAGCATGGGGGGGTGGCAGAAAGCATGGGAGGGTGGCAGAGAGCATGGGAGGGTGGCAGAGAGCATGGGGGGGTGGCAGAGGGCATGGGGGGGGGGTGGCAGAGAGCATGAGGGGGGATGGCAGAGTGCATGGGGGGGATGGCAGAGAGCATGGGGGGATGGCAGAGAGCATGGGGGGATGGCAGAGAGCATGGGGGGGAATGGCAGAGAGCATGAGGGGGATGGCAGAGAGCATGGGGGGTGGCAGAGAGCATGGGGGGATGGCAGAGAGCATGGGGGGGTGGCAGAGAGCATGAGGGGTGGGGTGGCAGAGAGCATGATGGGGGGATGGCAGAGAGCATGGGGGTGGCAGAGGGCATGGGGGGGATGGCAGAGAGCATGAGGGGGGGATGGCAGAGAGCATGGGGGGATGGCAGAGAGCATGGGGTGGGATGGCAGAGAGCATGGGGGGGATGGCAGAGAGCATGAGGGGGATGGCAGAGAGCATGGGGGGGGATGGCAGAGAGCATGGGGGGATGGCAGAGAGCATGGGGGGGTGGCAGGGAGCATGGGGGGATGGCAGAGAGCATGGGGGGGTGGCAGAGAGCATGGGGGGGGGGTGGCAGAGAGCATGGGGGATGGCAGAGAGCATGGGGGGGTGGCAGAGAGCATGAGGGGGGATGGCAGAGAGCATGGGGGGGGGGTGGCAGAGAGCATGAGGGGGGATGGCAGAGAGCATGGGGGGGTGGCAGAGAGCATGAGGGGGGATGGCAGAGAGCATGGGGGGTGGCAGAGAGCATGGGGGGTGGCAGAGAGCATGGGAGGGTGGCAGAGAGCATGGGGGGTGGCAGAGGGCATGGGGGGGATGGCAGAGAGCATGGGGGGGGTGGCAGAGAGCATGAGGGGGGATGGCAGAGAGCATGGGGGGGTGGCAGAGAGCATGGGGGGGTGGCAGAGAGCATGGGGGGGTGGCAGAGAGCATGGGGGGATGGCAGAGAGCATGGGGGGGATGGCAGAGAGCATGGGAGGGTGGCAGAGAGCATGGGGGGGTGGCAGAGGGCATGGGGGGGATGGCAGAGAGCATGAGGGGGGATGGAAGAGTGCATGGGGGGGGTGGCAGAGAGCAAGGGGGTGATGGCAGAGAGCATGGGGGGATGGCAGAGAGCATGGGGGGGGGGATGGCAGAGAGCATGAGGGGGATGGCAGAGAGCATGGGGGGGTGGCAGAGAGCATGGGGGGATGGCAGAGAGCATGGGGGGGTGGCAGAGAGCATGAGGGGGGGGGGTGGCAGAGAGCATGAGGGGGGGGGGTGGCAGAGAGCATGAGGGGTGGGGTGGCAGAGAGCATGGGGGGGATGGCAGAGAGCATGGGGGTGGCAGAGGGCATGGGGGGGGGATGGCAGAGAGCATGAGGGGGGGATGGCAGAGAGCATGGGGGGATGGCAGAGAGCATGGGGTGGGATGGCAGAGAGCATGGGGGGGATGGCAGAGAGCATGAGGGGGATGGCAGAGAGCATGGGGGGATGGCAGAGAGCATGGGGGGGTGGCAGAGAGCATGAGGGGGGGGGTGGCAGAGAGCATGAGGGGTGGGGTGGCAGAGAGCATGGGGGGGATGGCAGAGAGCATGGGGGGGTGGCAGAGGGCATGGGGGGGGGTGGCAGAGAGCATGAGGGGGGGATGGAAGAGAGCATGGGGGGATGGCAGAGAGCATGGGGTGGGATGGCAGAGAGCATGGGGGGGATGGCAGAGAGCATGAGGGGGATGGCAGAGAGCATGGGGGGATGGCAGAGAGCATGGGGGGATGGCAGAGAGCATGGGGTGGATGGCAGAGAGCATGGGGGGAGGAGGCGGAGACCATGGGGGATGGCAGAGAGCATGGGGGGATGGCAGAGAGCATGGGGGGGTGGCAGAGAGCATGAGGGGGTGGGGTGGCAGAGAGCATGAGAGGTGGGGTGGCAGAGAGCATGGGGGGGATGGCAGAGAGCATGGGGGGGTGGCAGAGGGCATGGGGGGGATGGCAGAGAGCATGAGGGGGGGATGGCAGAGAGCATGGGGGGATGGCAGAGAGCATGGGGTAGGATGGCAGAGAGCATGGGGGGGATGGCAGAGAGCATGGGGGGATGGCAGAGAGCATGAGGGGGATGGCAGAGAGCATGGGGGGGATGGCAGAGAGCATGGGGGGGTGGCAGTGAGCATGAGGGGGATGGCAGAGAGCATGGGGGGGATGGCAGAGAGCATGGGGGGGTGGCAGTGAGCATGAGGGGGGTGGCAGTGAGCATGAGGGGGATGGCAGAGAGCATGGGGGGGATGGCAGAGAGCATGGGGGGATAGCAGAGAGTATGGTAGAGAACATGGGGGGATGGAAGAGAGCATGGGGGGATGGCAGAGAGCATGGGGGGGTGGCAGTGAGCATGAGGGGGGTGGCAGTGAGCATGAGGGGGATGGCAGAGAGCATGGGGGGGATGGCAGAGAGCATGGGGGGGGGGTGGCAGAGAGCATGGGGGGGATGGCAGAGAGCATGGGGGGATGGCAGAGAGCATGAGGAGGGGGGGTGGCAGAGAGCATGGGGGTGGCAGAGAGCATGGGGGGGTGGCAGAGAGCATGGGGGGGGGATGGCAGAGAGCATGGGGGGATGGCAGAGAGCATGGGGGGATGGCAGAGAGTATGGCAGAGAACATGGGGGGATGGAAGAGAGCATGGGGGGATGGAAGAGAGCATGGGGGGATGGCAGAGAGCATGGGGGGATGGCAGAGAGCATGGGGCGATGCAGAGAGCATGGGGGGGGGGAATGGCAGAGAGCATGTGGGGGAGGACGTCGAGACTATGCGGGATGGCAGAGAGCATGGGGGGATGGCAGTGAGCATGAGGGGGGGTGGCAGAGAGCATGGGGGGGTGGCAGAGAGCATGGGGGGGATGGAAGAGAGCATGGGGGGTGGCAGAGAGCATGGGGGGGATGGCAGAGAGCATGGGGGGGATGGCAGAGAGCATGGGGGGATGGCAGAGAGCATGGGGGGGATGGCAGAGAGCATGGGGGGGGGTGGCGGAGAGCAAGGGGGGATGGCGGAGAGCATGGGGGGAATGGCAGAGAGCATGGGGGGATGGCAGAGAGCATGGGGGGATGGCAGAGAGCATAGGGGGATGGCGGAGAGCATGGGGGGGATGGCGGAGAGCATGGGGGGGATGGCGGAGAGCATGGGGGGAGGGGATGGCGGAGAGTATTTGGGGATGGCAGAGAGCATGGGGGGGTGGCAGAGAGCATGGGGGGTGATGGCAGAGAGCATGGGGGGGAATGGCAGAGTGCATGGGGGGGTGGCAGAGAGCATGGGGGGGGGGGTGGCAGAGAGCATGGGGGGTGGTGGCAGAGAGCATGGGGGGGAATGGCAGAGAGCATGGGGGGGGAATGGCAGAGAGCATGGGGGGATGGCAGAGAGCATGGGGGGGAGGAGGTGGAGACTATGGGGGATGGCAGAGAGCATGGGGGGATGGCAGAGAGCATGGGGGGGTGGCAGAGAGCATGGGGGGATGGCAGAGAGCATGGGGGGGATGGCAGAGAGCATGAGGGGGGATGGCAGAGAGCATGGGGGGGATGGCAGAGAGCATGGGGGGATGGCAGAGAGCATGGGAGGGTGGCAGAGAGCATGGGGGGATGGCAGAGAGCATGGGGGGGATGGCAGAGAGCATGGGGGGGGATGGCAGAGAGCATGGGGGGATGGCAGAGAGCATGGGGGGATGGCATAGAGCATGGGGGTATGGCAGAGAGCATGGGGGGGATGGTAGAGAGCATGGGGGGATGGCAGAGAGCATGGGGGGATGGCAGAGAGCATGGGGGGATGGCAGAGAGCATAGGGGGATGGCGGAGAGCATGGGGGGGATGGCGGAGAGCATGGGGGGGATGGCGGAGAGCATGGGGGGAGGGGATGGCGGAGAGTATTTGGGGATGGCAGAGAGCATGGGGGGGTGGCAGAGAGCATGGGGGGTGATGGCAGAGAGCATGGGGGGGAATGGCAGAGAGCATGGGGGGGTGGCAGAGAGCATGGGGGGGGTGGCAGAGAGCATGGGGGGTGGTGGCAGAGAGCATGGGGGGGAATGGCAGAGAGCATGGGGGGGGAATGGCAGAGAGCATGGGGGGGATGGCGGAGAGCATGGGGGGGGGGTGGCAGAAAGCATGGGGGGGGATGGCAGAGAGCATGGGGGGATGGCAGAGAGCATGGGGTAGTGGCAGAGAGCATGGGGGGGAATGGCGGAGAGCATGGGGGGATGGCGGAGAGCATGGGGGGGATGGCGGAGAGCATGGGGGGATGGCAGAGAGCATGGGGGGGAGGAGGTGGAGACTATGGGGGATGGCAGAGAGCATGGGGGGGTGGCAGAGAGCATGGGGGGATGGCAGAGAGCATGGGGGGGATGGCAGAGAGCATGAGGGGGGATGGCAGAGAGCATGGGGGGGATGGCAGAGAGCATGGGGGGATGGCAGAGAGCATGGGAGGGTGGCAGAGAGCATGGGGGGATGGCAGAGAGCATGGGGGGGATGGCAGAGAGCATGGGGGGGATGGCAGAGAGCATGGGGGGATGGCAGAGAGCATGGGGGGATGGCATAGAGCATGGGGGTATGGCAGAGAGCATGGGGGGGATGGTAGAGAGCATGGGGGGATGGCAGAGAGCATGGGGGGATGGCAGAGAGCATATGGGGGGGGTGGCAGAGAGCATGGGGGGATGGCAGAGAGCATGGGGGGGTGGCAGAGAGCATGGGGGGATGGCAGAGAGCATGGGGTGGGATGGCAGAGAGCATGGGGGGGATGGCAGAGAGCATGGGGGGATGGCAGAGAGCATGGGGTGGATGGCAGAGAGCATGGGGGGAGGAGGCGGAGACCATGGGGGATGGCAGAGAGCATGGGGGGATGGCAGAGAGCATGGGGGGGTGGCAGAGAGCATGAGGGGGTGGGGTGGCAGAGAGCATGAGGGGTGGGGTGGCAGAGAGCATGGGGGGATGGCAGAGAGCATGGGGGGGTGGCAGAGGGCATGGGGGGGATGGCAGAGAGCATGAGGGGGGATGGCAGAGAGCATGGGGGGATGGCAGAGAGCATGGGGTAGGATGGCAGAGAGCATGGGGGGGATGGCAGAGAGCATGGGGGGGATGGCAGAGAGCATGAGGGGGATGGCAGAGAGCATAGGGGGGATGGCAGAGAGCATGGGGGGGTGGCAGTGAGCATGAGGGGGGTGGCAGTGAGCATGAGGGGGATGGCAGAGAGCATGGGGGGGATGGCAGAGAGCATGGGGGGGATGGCAGAGAGCATGGGGGGGGATGGCAGAGAGCATGGGGGGGTGGCAGAGAGCATGGGGGGGGAAGGCAGAGAGCATGGGGGGATGGCAGAGAGCATGAGGAGGGGGGGTGGCAGAGAGCATGGGGGTGGCAGAGAGCATGGGGGGATGGAAGAGAGCATGGGGGGGTGGCAGAGAGCATGGGGGGGATGGCAGAGAGCATGGGGGGATGGCAGAGAGCATGGGGGGGGTGGCAGAGAGCATGGGGGGATGTGCATAGTATGGCAGAGAGCATGGGGGGATGGCAGAGAGCATGGGGGGATGGCAGAGAGTATGGCAGAGAACATTGGGGGATGGAAGAGAGCATGGGGGGATGGAAGAGAGCATGGGGGGATGGCAGAGAGCATGGGGGGATGGCAGAGAACATGGGGGGGGGTGGCAGAGAGCATGGGGGGTGGTGGCAGAGAGCATGGGGGGGAATGGCAGAGAGCATGGGGGGGGAATGGCAGAGAGCATGGGGGGGGTGGCGGAGAGCATGGGGGGGGGGTTGCAGAGAGCATGGGGGGGATGGCAGAGAGCATGGGGGGATGGCAGAGAGCATGGGGTAGTGGCAGAGAGCATGGGGGGGAATGGCGGAGAGCATGGGGGGATGGCAGAGAGCATGGGGGGATGGCGGAGAGCATGGGGGGGATGGCGGAGAGCATGGGGGGGATGGCAGAGAGCATGAGGGGGGATGGCAGAGAGCATGGGGGGATGGCAGAGAGCATGGGGGGGATGGCAGAGAGCATGAGGGGGGATGGCAGAGAGCATGAGGGGGAGGAGGTGGAGACTATGGGGGATGGCAGAGAGCATGGGGGGATGGCAGAGAGCATGGGGGGATGGCAGAGAGCATGGGGGGGATGGCAGAGAGCATGAGGGGGGATGGCAGAGAGCATGGGGGGGATGGCAGAGAGCATGGGGGGATGGCAGAGAGCATGGGAGGGTGGCAGAGAGCATGGGGGGATGGCAGAGAGCATGGGGGGGGATGGCAGAGAGCATGGGGGGGATGGCAGAGAGCATGGGGGGATGGCAGAGAGCATGGGGGGATGGCAGAGAGCATGGGGGGGTGGCAGAGAGCATGAGGGGGGGTAGCAGAGAGCATGAGGGGTGGGGTGGCAGAGAGAATGGGGGGGGGGGGGTGGCAGAGAGCATGGGGGGGTGGCAGAGGGCATGGGGGGGTGGCAGAGAGCATGAGGGGGGGATGGAAGAGAGCATGGGGGGATGGCAGAGAGCATGGGGTGGGATGGCAGAGAGCATGGGGGGGATGGCAGAGAGCATGAGGGGGATGGCAGAGAGCATGGGGGGATGGCAGAGAGCATGGGAGGGTGGCAGAGAGCATGGGGGGTGGCAGAGGGCATGGGGGGGATGGCAGAGAGCATGAGGGGGGATGGCACAGTGCATGGGGGGGATGGCAGAGAGCATGGGGGGATGGCAGAGAGCATGGGGGGGGGTGGCAGAGAGCATGAGGAGGATGGCAAAGAGCATGGGGGGGTGGCAGAGAGCATGGGGGGATGGCAGAGAGCATGAGGGGGGATGGCAGAGAGCATGGGGGGATGGCAGAGAGCATGGGGTAGGATGGCAGAGAGCATGGGGGGGATGGCAGAGAGCATGGGGGGGATGGCAGAGAGCATGAGGGGGATGGCAGAGAGCATAGGGGGGATGGCAGAGAGCATGGGGGGTGGCAGTGAGCATGAGGGGGGTGGCAGTGAGCATGAGGGGGATGGCAGAGAGCATGGGGGGGATGGCAGAGAGCATGGGGGGGATGGCAGAGAGCATGGGGGGGGATGGCAGAGAGCATGGGGGGGTGGCAGAGAGCATGGGGGGGGATGGCAGAGAGCATGGGGGGATGGCAGAGAGCATGAGGAGGGGGGGTGGCAGAGAGCATGGGGGTGGCAGAGAGCATGGGGGGATGGAAGAGAGCATGGGGGGGGTGGCAGAGAGCATGGGGGGGATGGCAGAGAGCATGGGGGGATGGCAGAGAGCATGGGGGGGTGGCAGAGAGCATGGGGGGATGTGCATAGTATGGCAGAGAGCATGGGGGGATGGCAGAGAGCATGGGGGGATGGCAGAGAGTATGGCAGAGAACATTGGGGGATGGAAGAGAGCATGGGGGGATGGAAGAGAGCATGGGGGGATGGCAGAGAGCATGGGGGGATGGCAGAGAACATGGGGGGGGGGGTGGCAGAGAGCATGGGGGGTGGTGGCAGAGAGCATGGGGGGGAATGGCAGAGAGCATGGGGGGGGAATGGCAGAGAGCATGGGGGGGGGTGGCGGAGAGCATGGGGGGGGGGGTTGCAGAGAGCATGGGGGGGATGGCAGAGAGCATGGGGGGATGGCAGAGAGCATGGGGTAGTGGCAGAGAGCATGGGGGGGAATGGCGGAGAGCATGGGGGGATGGCGGAGAGCATGGGGGGATGGCGGAGAGCATGGGGGGATGGCGGAGAGCATGGGGGGGATGGCAGAGAGCATGAGGGGGGATGGCAGAGAGCATGGGGGGATGGCAGAGAGCATGGGGGGGATGGCAGAGAGCATGAGGGGGGATGGCAGAGAGCATGAGGGGGAGGAGGTGGAGACTATGGGGGATGGCAGAGAGCATGGGGGGATGGCAGAGAGCATGGGGGGATGGCAGAGAGCATGGGGGGGATGGCAGAGAGCATGAGGGGGGATGGCAGAGAGCATGGGGGGGATGGCAGAGAGCATGGGGGGATGGCAGAGAGCATGGGAGGGTGGCAGAGAGCATGGGGGGATGGCAGAGAGCATGGGGGGGGATGGCAGAGAGCTTGGGGGGGGATGGCAGAGAGCATGGGGGGATGGCAGAGAGCATGGGGGGGATGGCATAGAGCATGGGAGGATGGCAGAGAGCATGGGGGGGATGGTAGAGAGCATGGGGGGATGGCAGAGAGCATGGGGGATGGCAGAGAGCATATGGGGGGGGGTGGCAGAGAGCATGGGGGGATGGCAGAGAGCATGGGGGGTGGCAGAGAGCATGGGGGGATGGCAGAGAGCATGGGGGGGATGGCAGAGAGCATGGGGGGGGATGGCAGAGAGCATGGGGGGAATGGCAGAGAGCATGGGGGGGGGGTGGCAGAGAGCATGGGGGGATGGCAGAGAGCATGGGGGGGTGGCAGAGAGCATGGGGGATGGCAGAGAGCATGGGGGGGTGGCAGAGAGCATGGGGGGGATGGCAGAGAGCATGGGGGGGTGGCAGAGAGCATGAGGGGGATGGTAGAGAGCATGGTGGGATGGCAGAGAGCATGGGGGGTGGCAGAGAGCATGGGGGGTGGCAGAGAGCATGGGGGGATGGCAGAGAGCATGGGGGGGTGGCAGAGAGCATGGGGGGATGGCAGAGAGCATGGGGGGGGGGTGGCAGAGAGCATGGGGGGTGGCAGAGAGTATGGGGGGATGGCAGAGAGCATGGGGGGGTGGCAGAGAGCATGGGGGGGTGGCAGAGAGCATGGGGGGATGGCAGAGAGCATGGGGGATGGCAGAGAGCATGGGAGGGTGGCAGAGAGCATGGGGGGGTGGCAGAGAGCATGGGGGGGTGGCAGAGAGCATGGGGGGGTGGCAGAGAGCATGGGGGGGGGGTGGCAGAGAGCATGGGGGGGGGTGGCAGAGAGCATGGGGGATGGCAGAGAGCATGGGGGGATGGCAGAGAGCATGGGAGGGTGGCAGAGAGCATGGGGGGGTGGCAGAGGGCATGGGGGGATGGCAGAGAGCATGAGGGGGGATGGCAGAGTGCATGGGGGGGATGGCAGAGAGCATGGGGGGATGGCAGAGAGCATGGGGGGATGGCAGAGGGCATGGGGGGGGGATGGCAGAGAGCATGAGGGGGGGATGGCAGAGAGCATGGGGGGATGGCAGAGAGCATGGGGTGGGATGGCAGAGAGCATGGGGGGGATGGCAGAGAGCATGAGGGGGATGGCAGAGAGCATGGGGGGGATGGCAGAGAGCATGGGGGGATGGCAGAGAGCATGGGGGGGTGGCAGAGAGCATGAGGGGGGGGGGTGGCAGAGAGCATGAGGGGTGGGGTGGCAGAGAGCATGGGTGGGTGGCAGAGGGCATGGGGGGGGTGGCAGAGAGCATGAGGGGGGGATGGAAGAGAGCATGGGGGGATGGCAGAGAGCATGGGGTGGGATGGCAGAGAGCATGGGGGGATGGCAGAGAGCATGAGGGGGATGGCAGAGAGCATGGGGGGATGGCAGAGAGCATGGGGGGATGGCAGAGAGCATGGGGTGGATGGCAGAGAGCATGGGGGGAGGAGGCGGAGACCATGGGGGATGGCAGAGAGCATGGGGGGATGGCAGAGAGCATGGGGGGGTGGCAGAGAGCATGAGGGGGTGGGGTGGCAGAGAGCATGAGGGGTGGGGTGGCAGAGAGCATGGGGGGGATGGCAGAGAGCATGGGGGGGTGGCAGAGGGCATGGGGGGGATGGCAGAGAGCATGAGGGGGGGATGGCAGAGAGCATGGGGGGATGGCAGAGAGCATGGGGTAGGATGGCAGAGAGCATGGGGGGGATGGCAGAGAGCATGGGGGGGATGGCAGAGAGCATGGGAGGGATGGCAGAGAGCATGAGGGGGATGGCAGAGAGCATGGGGGGGATGGCAGAGAGCATGGGGGGGTGGCAGAGAGCATGAGGGGGGTGGCAGTGAGCATGAGGGGGATGGCAGAGAGCATGGGGGGGGATGGCAGAGAGCATGGGGGGGATGGCAGAGAGCATGGGGGGGTGGCAGAGAGCATGGGGGGGATGGCAGAGAGCATGGGGGGATGGCAGAGAGCATGAGGAGGGGGGGTGGCAGAGAGCATGGGGGTGGCAGAGAGCATGGGGGGATGGAAGAGAGCATAGGGGGGGGTGGCAGAGAGCATGGGGGGGGATGGCAGAGAGCATGGGGGGATGGCAGAGAGCATGGGGGGGTGGCAGAGAGCATGGGGGGATGTGCATAGTATGGCAGAGAGCATGGGGGGATGGCAGAGAGCATGGGGGGATGGCAGAGAGCATGGGGGGATGGCAGAGAGTATGGCAGAGAACATGGGGGGATGGAAGAGAGCATGGGGGGATGGAAGAGAGCATGGGGGGATGGCAGAGAGCATGGGGGGATGGCAGAGAGCATGGGGGGGGGATGGCAGAGAGCATGGGGGGGTGGCAGAGAGCATGGGGTGGGATGGCAGAGAGCATGGGGGGATGGCAGAGAGCATGAGGAGGGGGGGTGGCAGAGAGCATGGGGGTGGCAGAGAGCATGGGGGGATGGAAGAGAGCATGGGGGGGGTGGCAGAGAGCATGGGGGGGGATGGCAGAGAGCATGGGGGGATGGCAGAGAGCATGGGGGGGTGGCAGAGAGCATGGGGGGATGTGCATAGTATGGCAGAGAGCATGGGGGGATGGCAGAGAGCATGGGGGGATGGCAGAGAGTATGGCAGAGAACATGGGGGGATGGAAGAGAGCATGGGGGGATGGCAGAGAGCATGGGGGGATGGCAGAGAGCATGGGGCGATGGCAGAGAGCATGGGGGGGGGGGAATGGCAGAGAGCATGTGGGGGAGGACGTGGAGACTATGCGGGATGGCAGAGAGCATGGGGGGATGGCAGTGAGCATGAGGGGGGGTGGCAGAGAGCATGGGGGGGTGGCAGAGAGCATGGGGGGGATGGAAGAGAGCATGGGGGGGTGGCAGAGAGCATGGGGGGGATGGCAGAGAGCATGGGGGGGATGGCAGAGAGCATGGGGGGGGGATGGCAGAGAGCATGGGGGGGGTGCCGGAGAGCATGGGGGGATGGCGGAGAGCATGGGGGGAATGGCAGAGAGCATGGGGGGATGGCAGAGAGCATGGGGGGATGGCAGAGAGCATAGGGGGATGGCGGAGAGCATGGGGGGATGGCAGAGAGCATGGGGGGATGGCAGAGAGCATAGGGGGATGGCGGAGAGCATGGGGGGGATGGCGGAGAGCATGGGGGGGATGGCGGAGAGCATGGGGGGAGGGGATGGCGGAGAGTATTTGGGGATGGCAGAGAGCATGGGGGGGGTGGCAGAGAGCATGGGGGGTGGTGGCAGAGAGCATGGGGGGGAATGGCAGAGAGCATGGGGGGTTGGCAGAGAGCATGGGGGGGGGTGGCAGAGAGCATGGGGGGTGGTGGCAGAGAGCATGGGGGGGAATGGCAGAGAGCATGGGGGGGAATGGCAGAGAGCATGGGGGGGATGGCGGAGAGCATGGGGGGGTGGCAGAGAGCATGGGGGGGATGGCAGAGAGCATGGGGGGATGGCAGAGAGCATGGAGTAGTGGCAGAGAGCATGGGGGGAATGGCAAAGAGCATGGGGGGATGGCGGAGAGCATGGGGGGGATGGCAGAGAGCATGGGGGGATGGCAGAGAGCATGGGGGGGAGGAGGTGGAGACTATGGGGGATGGCAGAGAGCATGGGGGGATGGCAGAGAGCATGGGGGGGTGGCAGAGAGCATGGGGGGGTGGCAGAGAGCATGGGGGGATGTGCATAGCATGGCAGAGAGCATGGGGGGATGGCAGAGAGCATGGGGGGATGGCAGAGAGCATGGGGGGATGGCAGAGAGTATGGCAGAGAACATGGGGGGATGGAAGAGAGCATGGGGGGATGGAAGAGGGCATGGGGGGATGGCAGAGAGCATGAGGGGGGATGGCAGAGTGCATGGGGGGGATGGCAGAGAGCATGGGGGGATGGCAGAGAGCATGGGGGGATGGCAGAGGGCATGGGGGGGATGGCAGAGAGCATGAGGGGGGGATGGCAGAGAGCATGGGGGGATGGCAGAGAGCATGGGGTGGGATGGCAGAGAGCATGGGGGGGATGGCAGAGAGCATGAGGGGGATGGCAGAGAGCATGGGGGGGATGGCAGAGAGCATGGGGGGATGGCAGAGAGCATGGGGGGGTGGCAGAGAGCATGAGGGGGGGGGGGGTGGCAGAGAGCATGAGGGGTGGGGTGGCAGAGAGCATGGGGGGGTGGCAGAGGGCATGGGGGGGTGGCAGAGAGCATGAGGGGGGGATGGAAGAGAGCATGGGGGGATGGCAGAGAGCATGGGGTGGGATGGCAGAGAGCATGGGGGGGATGGCAGAGAGCATGAGGGGGATGGCAGAGAGCATGGGGGGATGGCAGAGAGCATGGGGGGATGGCAGAGAGCATGGGGTGGATGGCAGAGAGCATGGGGGGAGGAGGCGGAGACCATGGGGGATGGCAGAGAGCATGGGGGGATGGCAGAGAGCATGGGGGGGGTGGCAGAGAGCATGAGGGGGATGGCAGAGAGCATGGGGGGGATGGCAGAGAGCATGGGGGGATGGCAGAGAGCATGAGGGGGATGGCAGAGAGCATGGGGGGGATGGCAGAGAGCATGGGGGGGTGGCAGAGAGCATGAGGGGGGTGGCAGTGAGCATGAGGGGGATGGCAGAGAGCATGGGGGGGATGGCAGAGAGCATGGGGGGGATGGCAGAGAGCATGGGGGGGATGGCAGAGAGCATGGGGGGGGATGGCAGAGAGCATGGGGGGGTGGCAGAGAGCATGGGGGGGGATGGCAGAGAGCATGGGGGGATGGCAGAGAGCATGAGGAGGGGGGGTGGCAGAGAGCATGGGGGTGGCAGAGAGCATGGGGGGATGGAAGAGAGCATGGGGGGGTGGCAGAGAGCATGGGGGGGGGATGGCAGAGAGCATGGGGGGATGGCAGAGAGCATGGGGGGGTGGCAGAGAGCATGGGGGGATGTGCATAGTATGGCAGAGAGCATGGGGGGATGGCAGAGAGCATGGGGGGATGGCAGAGAGCATGGGGGGATGGCAGAGAGTATGGCAGAGAACATGGGGGGATGGAAGAGAGCATGGGGGGATGGAAGAGAGCATGGGGGGATGGCAGAGAGCATGGGGGGATGGCAGAGAGCATGGGGGGGGATGGCAGAGAGCATGGGGGGGGGGGGGTGGCAGAGAGCATGGGGGGGGATGGCAGAGAGCATGGGGGGATGGCAGAGAGCATGAGGAGGGGGGGTGGCAGAGAGCATGGGGGTGGCAGAGAGCATGGGGGGATGGAAGAGAGCATGGGGGGGGGGTGGCAGAGAGCATGGGGGGGATGGCAGAGAGCATGGGGGGATGGCAGAGAGCATGGGGGGGTGGCAGAGAGCATGGGGGGATGTGCATAGTATGGCAGAGAGCATGGGGGGATGGCAGAGAGCATGGGGGGATGGCAGAGAGCATGGGGGGATGGCAGAGAGTATGGCAGAGAACATGGGGGGATGGAAGAGAGCATGGGGGGATGGAAGAGAGCATGGGGGGATGGCAGAGAGCATGGGGGGATGGCAGAGAGCATGGGGCGATGGCAGAGAGCATGGGGGGGGAATGGCAGAGAGCATGTGGGGGAGGACGTGGAGACTATGCGGGATGGCAGAGAGCATGGGGGGATGGCAGTGAGCATGAGGGGGGGTGGCAGAGAGCATGGGGGGGTGGCAGAGAGCATGGGGGGGATGGAAGAGAGCATGGGGGGGTGGCAGAGAGCATGGGGGGGATGGCAGAGAGCATGGGGGGGGGTGGCAGAGAGCATGGGGGGGGATGGCGGAGAGCATGGGGGGAATGGCAGAGAGCATGGGGGGATGGCAGAGAGCATGGGGGGATGGCAGAGAGCATAGGGGGATGGCGGAGAGCATGGGGGGATGGCAGAGAGCATGGGGGGATGGCAGAGAGCATAGGGGGATGGCGGAGAGCATGGGGGGGGGATGGCAGAGAGCATGGGGGGGGATGGCAGAGAGCATGGAGGGGGGTGCCGGAGAGCATGGGGGGATGGCGGAGAGCATGGGGGGAATGGCAGAGAGCATGGGGGGATGGCAGAGAGCATGGGGGGATGGCAGAGAGCATAGGGGGATGGCGGAGAGCATGGGGGGATGGCAGAGAGCATGGGGGGATGGCAGAGAGCATAGGGGGATGGCGGAGAGCATGGGGGGGATGGCGGAGAGCATGGGGGGAGGGGATGGCGGAGAGTATTTGGGGATGGCAGAGAGCATGGGGGGGGTGGCAGAGAGCATGGGGGGTGGTGGCAGAGAGCATGGGGGGGAATGGCAGAGAGCATGGGGGGTTGGCAGAGAGCATGGGGGGGGGGGTGGCAGAGAGCATGGGGGGTGGTGGCAGAGAGCATGGGGGGGAATGGCAGAGAGCATGGGGGGGAATGGCAGAGAGCATGGGGGGGATGGCGGAGAGCATGGGGGGGTGGCAGAGAGCATGGGGGGGGATGGCAGAGAGCATGGGGGGATGGCAGAGAGCATGGAGTAGTGGCAGAGAGCATGGGGGGGAATGGCGGAGAGCATGGGGGGATGGCGGAGAGCATGGGGGGGATGGCGGAGAGCATGGGGGGATGGCAGAGAGCATGGGGGGGAGGAGGTGGAGACTATGGGGGATGGCAGAGAGCATGGGGGGATGGCAGAGAGCATGGGGGGGTGGCAGAGAGCATGGGGGATGGCAGAGAGCATGGGGGGGATGGCAGAGAGCATGAGGGGGGATGGCAGAGAGCATGGGGGGGATGGCAGAGAGCATGGGGGGATGGCAGAGAGCATGGGAGGGTGGCAGAGAGCATGGGGGGATGGCAGAGAGCATGGGGGGGGATGGCAGAGAGCATGGGGGGGGGATGGCAGAGAGCATGGGGGGGATGGCATAGAGCATGGGGGTATGGCAGAGAGCATGGGGGGGATGGTAGAGAGCATGGGGGGATGGCAGAGAGCATTGGGGGATGGCAGAGAGCATGGGGGGGGTGGCAGAGAGCATGGGGGGATGGCAGAGAGCATGGGGGGTGGCAGAGAGCATGGGGGGATGGCAGAGAGCATGGGGGGGATGGCAGAGAGCATGGGGGGGGTGGCAGAGAGCATGGGGGGAATGGCAGAGAGCATGGGGGGTGGCAGAGAGCATGGGGGGGGGGTGGCAGAGAGCATGGGGGGATGGCAGAGAGCATGGGGGGATGGCAGAGAGCATGGGGGATGGCAGAGAGCATGGGGGGATGGCAGAGAGAATGGGGGGGTGGCAGAGAGCAAGGGGGGGATGGCAGAGAGCTTGGGGGGGTGGCAGAGAGCTTGGGGGGGTGGTAGAGAGCATGGTGGGATGGCAGAGAGCATGGGGGGTGGCAGAGAGCATGGGGGGTGGCAGAGAGCATGGGGGGATGGCAGAGAGCATGGGGGGGTGGCAGAGAGCATGGGGGGATGGCAGAGAGCATGGGGGGGGTGGCAGAGAGCATGGGGGTGGCAGAGAGCATGGGGGGGATGGCAGAGAGCATGGGGGGTGGCAGAGAGCATGGTGGGGGATGGCAGAGAGCATGGGGGGGAGGAGGTGGAGACTATGGGGATGGCAGAGAGCATGGGGGGATGGCGGAGAGCCTAGGGGGGTGGCAGAGAGCATGGGGGGGTGGCGGAGAGCATGGGGGGGTGGCGGAGAGCATGGGGGGGTGGCAGAGAGCATGTGGGGGTGGCGGAGAGCATGGAGGGGATGGCAGAGATCATGGGGGGTTGGCGGAGAGCATGGGGGGGGTGGCAGAGAGCATGGAGGGGGGATGGCAGAGAGCATGGAGGGGGGATGGCAGAGAGCATGGGGGGAGGAGGTGGAGACTATGGGGGATGGCAGAGAGCATGGGGGGATGGCGGGGAGCATGGGAGGGGGTGGCGGAGAGCATGGGGGGTGGCGGTGAGCATGGGGGGGGTGGCGGAGAGCATGGGGGGATGGCAGAGAGCATGGGGGGATGGCAGAGAGCATGGGGGGGTGGCAGAGAGCATGGGGGGATGGCAGAGAGCATGGGGGGAGGAGGTGGAGACTATGGGGGATGGCAGAGAGCATGGGGGGATGGCGGAGAGCATGGGGGGGATGGCAGAGTGCATGGGGGGATGGCAGAGAGCATGGGGGGGTGGCAGAGAGCATGGGGGGATGGCAGAGAGCATGGGGGGAGGAGGTGGAGACTATGGGGGATGGCAGAGAGCATGGGGGATGGCAGAGAGCATGGGGGATGGCGGAGAGCATGGGGGGATGGCGGAGAGCATGGGGGGGATGGTGGAGAGCATGGGGGGATGGCGGAGAGCATGGGGGGGATGGCGGAGAGCATGGGGGGATGGCGGAGAGCATGGGGGGATGGCGGAGGGCATGGGGGGATGGCGGAGAGCATGGGGGGATGGCGGAGAGCATGGGGGGGGATGGCGGAGAGCATGGGGGGGATGGCAGAGAGCATGGGGGGGAGGAGGTGGAGACTATGGGGGATGGCAGAGAGCATGGGGGGATGGCGGAGAGCATGGGAGGGGGTGACGGAGAGCATGGGGGTGGCGCTGATCATAGGGGGGATGGCGGAGAGCATGGGGGGGATGGCGGAGAGCATGGGGGGGATGGCAGAGAGCATGGGGGGGAGGAGGTGGAGACTATGGGGGATGGCAGAGAGCATGGGGGGATGGCGGAGAGCATGGGAGGGGGTGGCGGAGAGCATGGGGGGATGGCGGAGAGCATGGGGGGTGGCAGAGAGCATGGGGGGGTGGCGGAGAGCATGGGGGGATGGCGGAGAGCATGGGGGGTGGCAGAGAGCATGGGGGGGTGGCGGAGAGCATGGGGGGATGGCGGAGAGCATGGGGGGGATGGCAGAGAGCATGGGGGGGTGGCAGAGAGCATGGTGGGGGATGGCAGAGAGAATGGGGGGGAGGAGGTGGAGACTATGGGGATGGCAGAGAGCATGGGGGGATGGCGGAGAGCCTAGGGGGGTGGCAGAGAGCATGGGGGGGTGGCGGAGAGCATGGGGGGGTGGCGGAGAGCATGGGGGGGTGGCAGAGAGCATGTGGGGGTGGCGGAGAGCATGGAGGGGATGGCAGAGATCATGGGGGGTTGGCGGAGAGCATGGGGGGGGTGGCAGAGAGCATGGAGGGGGGATGGCAGAGAGCATGGAGGGGGGATGGCAGAGAGCATGGGGGGAGGAGGTGGAGACTATGGGGGATGGCAGAGAGCATGGGGGGATGGCGGGGAGCATGGGAGGGGGTGGCGGAGAGCATGGGGGGTGGCGGTGAGCATGGGGGGGTGGCGGAGAGCATGGGGGGATGGCAGAGAGCATGGGGGGGATGGCAGAGAGCATGGGGGGGTGGCAGAGAGCATGGGGGGATGGCAGAGAGCATGGGGGGAGGAGGTGGAGACTATGGGGGATGGCAGAGAGCATGGGGGGATGGCGGAGAGCATGGGGGGGATGGCAGAGTGCATGGGGGGATGGCAGAGAGCATGGGGGGGTGGCAGAGAGCATGGGGGGATGGCAGAGAGCATGGGGGGAGGAGGTGGAGACTATGGGGGATGGCAGAGAGCATGGGGGATGGCAGAGAGCATGGGGGATGGCGGAGAGCATGGGGGGGATGGTGGAGAGCATGGGGGGATGGCGGAGAGCATGGGGGGGATGGTGGAGAGCATGGGGGGATGGCGGAGAGCATGGGGGGATGGCGGAGAGAATGGGGGGATGGCGGAGAGCATGGGGGGATGGCGGAGAGCATGGGGGGATGGCGGAGGGCATGGGGGGATGGCGGAGAGCATGGGGGGGATGGCGGAGAGCATGGGGGGGATGGCAGAGAGCATGGGGGGGGAGGAGGTGGAGACTATGGGGGATGGCAGAGAGCATGGGGGGATGGCGGAGAGCATGGGAGGGGGTGACGGAGAGCATGGGGGGTGGCGCTGATCATAGGGGGGATGGCGGAGAGCATGGGGGGATGGCGGAGAGCATGGGGGGGATGGCAGAGAGCATGGGGGGGAGGAGGTGGAGACTATGGGGGATGGCAGAGAGCATGGGGGGATGGCGGAGAGCATGGGAGGGGGTGGCGGAGAGCATGGGGGGATGGCGGAGAGCATGGGGGGTGGCAGAGAGCATGGGGGGGTGGCGGAGAGCATGGGGGGATGGCGGAGAGCATGAGGGGTGGCGGAGAGCATGGGGGGGGGTGGCGGAGAGCATGGGGGGATGGCAGAGAGCATGGGGGGAGGAGGTGGAGACTATGGGGGATGGCAGAGAGCATGGGGGATGGCAGAGAGCATGGGGGATGGCAGAGAGCATGGGGGATGGCGGAGAGCATGGGGGGATGGCGGAGAGCATGGGGTGGATGGCGGAGAGCATGGGGGGATGGCGGAGAGCATGGGGGGATGGCGGAGAGCATGGGGGGGATGGCGGAGAGCATGGGGGGATGGCGGAGAGCATGGGGGGATGGCGGAGAGCATGGGGGGGATGGCAGAGAGCATGGGGGGGAGGAGGTGGTGACTATGGGGGATGGCGGAGAGCATGGGGGGTGGCAGAGTGCATGGGGGGATGGCAGAGAGCATGGGGGGGTGGCAGAGAGCATGGGGGGATGGCAGAGAGCATGGGGGGAGGAGGTGGAGACTATGGGGGATGGCAGAGAGCATGGGGGATGGCAGAGAGCATGGGGGATGGCAGAGAGCATGGGGGATGGCGGAGAGCATGGGGGATGGCGGAGAGCATGGGGGGATGGCGGAGAGCATGGGGTGGATGGCGGAGAGCATGGGGGGATGGCGGAGAGCATGGGGGGATGGCGGAGAGCATGGGGGGGATGGCGGAGAGCATGGGGGGATGGCGGAGAGCATGGGGGGATGGCGGAGAGCATGGGGGGGATGGCGGAGAGCATGGGGGGATGGCAGAGAGCATGGGGGGAGGAGGTGGAGACTATGGGGGATGGCAGAGAGCATGGGGGGATGGCGGAGAGCATAGGAGGGGGTGGCGGAGAGCATGGGAGGGGGTGACGGAGAGCATGGGGGGTGGCGCTGAGCATGGGGGGGATGGCGGAGAGCATGGGGGGTGGCAGAGAGCATGGGGGGGTGGCAGAGAGCATGGGGGGGTGGCGGAGAGCATGGGGGGTGGCGGAGAACATGGGGGGATGGCGGAGAGCATGGGGGGGATGGCGGAGAGCATGGGGGGATGGCGGAGAGCATGGGGGGGTGGCGGAGAGCATGGGGGGATGGCAGAGAGCATGGGGGGGAGGAGGTGGAGACTATGGGGGATGGCAGAGAGCATGAGGGGGGGATGGCAGAGAGCATGGGGGGATGGCAGAGAGCATGGGGTGGGATGGCAGAGAGCATGGGGGGGATGGCAGAGAGCATGAGGGGGATGGCAGAGAGCATGGGGGGGGATGGCAGAGAGCATGGGGGGATGGCAGAGAGCATGGGGGGGGGGGGTGGCAGAGAGCATGAGGGGGGGGTGGCAGAGAGCATGAGGGGTGGGGTGGCAGAGAGCATGGGGGGGGGATGGCAGAGAGCATGGGGGGGTGGCAGAGGGCATGGGGGGGTGGCAGAGAGCATGAGGGGGGGATGGAAGAGAGCATGGGGGGATGGCAGAGAGCATGGGGTGGGATGGCAGAGAGCATGGGGGGGATGGCAGAGAGCATGGGGGGGATGGCAGAGAGCATGAGGGGATGGCAGAGAGCATGGGGTGGATGGCAGAGAGCATGGGGGGAGGAGGCGGAGACCATGGGGGATGGCAGAGAGCATGGGGGGATGGCAGAGAGCATGGGGGGGTGGCAGAGAGCATGAGGGGGTGGGGTGGCAGAGAGCATGAGGGGTGGGGTGGCAGAGAGCATGGGGGGGATGGCAGAGAGCATGGGGGGGTGGCAGAGGGCATGGGGGGGATGGCAGAGAGCATGAGGGGGGGATGGCAGAGAGCATGGGGGGATGGCAGAGAGCATGGGGTAGGATGGCAGAGAGCATGGGGGGGATGGCAGAGAGCATGGGGGGGGGATGGCAGAGAGCATGAGGGGGATGGCAGAGAGCATGGGGGGGATGGCAGAGAGCATGGGGGGGGTGGCAGTGAGCATGAGGGGGGTGGCAGTGAGCATGAGGGGGATGGCAGAGAGCATGGGGGGGTGGCAGAGAGCATGGGGGGGGATGGCAGAGAGCATGGGGGGATGGCAGAGAGCATGAGGAGGGGGGGTGGCAAAGAGCATGGGGGTGGCAGAGAGCATGGGGGGATGGAAGAGAGCATGGGGGGGGTGGCAGAGAGCATGGGGTGGGATGGCAGAGAGCATGGGGGGATGGCAGAGAGCATGGGGGGGTGGCAGAGAGCATGGGGGGATGTGCATAGTATGGCAGAGAGCATAGGGGGATGGCAGAGAGCATGGGGGGATGGCAGAGAGTATGGCAGAGAACATGGGGGGATGGAAGAGAGCATGGGGGGATGGAAGAGAGCATGGGGGGATGGCAGAGAGCATGGGGGGATGGCAGAGAACATGGGGGGGGTGGCAGAGAGCATGGGGGGTGGTGGCAGAGAGCATGGGGGGGAATGGCAGAGAGCATGGGGGGGGAATGGCAGAGAGCATGGGGGGGATGGTGGAGAGCATGGGGGGGGGTTGCAGAGAGCATGGGGGGGGATGGCAGAGAGCATGGGGGGATGGCAGAGAGCATGGGGGATGGCAGAGAGCATGGGGGGATGGCAGAGAGCATGGGGGGGTGGCAGAGAGCATGGGGGGGATGGCAGAGAGCTTGGGGGGGTGGCAGAGAGCATGAGGGGGATGGTAGAGAGCATGGTGGGATGGCAGAGAGCATGGGGGGTGGCAGAGAGCATGGGGGGTGGCAGAGAGCATGGGGGGATGGCAGAGAGCATGGGGGGGTGGCAGAGAGCATGGGGGGATGGCAGAGAGCATGGGGGGGGTGGCAGAGAGCATGGGGGTGGCAGAGAGCATGGGGGGGATGGCAGAGAGCATGGGGGGGTGGCAGAGAGCATGGTGGGGGATGGCAGAGAGCATGGGGGGGAGGAGGTGGAGACTATGGGGATGGCAGAGAGCATGGGGGGATGGCGGAGAGCCTAGGGGGGTGGCAGAGAGCATGGGGGGGTGGCGGAGAGCATGGGGGGGTGGCAGAGAGCATGTGGGGGTGGCGGAGAGCATGGAGGGGATGGCAGAGATCATGGGGGGTTGGCGGAGAGCATGGGGGGGTGGCAGAGAGCATGGAGGGGGGATGGCAGAGAGCATGGAGGGGGGATGGCAGAGAGCATGGGGGGAGGAGGTGGAGACTATGGGGGATGGCAGAGAGCATGGGGGGATGGCGGGGAGCATGGGAGGGGGTGGCGGAGAGCATGGGGGGTGGCGGTGAGCATGGGGGGGTAGCGGAGAGCATGGGGGGTGGCGGAGAACATGGGGGGATGGCGGAGAGCATGGGGGGGATGGCGGAGAGCATGGGGGGATGGCGGAGAGCATGGGGGGGTGGCGGAGAGCATGGGGGGATGGCAGAGAGCATGGGGGGGAGGAGGTGGAGACTATGGGGGATGGCAGAGAGCATGAGGGGGGGATGGCAGAGAGCATGGGGGGATGGCAGAGAGCATGGGGTGGGATGGCAGAGAGCATGGGGGGGATGGCAGAGAGCATGAGGGGGATGGCAGAGAGCATGGGGGGGGATGGCAGAGAGCATGGGGGGATGGCAGAGAGCATGGGGGGGTGGCAGAGAGCATGAGGGGGGGTGGCAGAGAGCATGAGGGGTGGGGTGGCAGAGAGCATGGGGGGGGATGGTAGAGAGCATGGGGGGGTGGCAGAGGGCATGGGGGGGTGGCAGAGAGCATGAGGGGGGGATGGAAGAGAGCATGGGGGGATGGCAGAGAGCATGGGGTGGGATGGCAGAGAGCATGGGGGGATGGCAGAGAGCATGGGGGGGATGGCAGAGAGCATGAGGGGATGGCAGAGAGCATGGGGTGGATGGCAGAGAGCATGGGGGGAGGAGGCGGAGACCATGGGGGATGGCAGAGAGCATGGGGGGATGGCAGAGAGCATGGGGGGGTGGCAGAGAGCATGAGGGGGTGGGGTGGCAGAGAGCATGAGGGGTGGGGTGGCAGAGAGCATGGGGGGGATGGCAGAGAGCATGGGGGGGTGGCAGAGGGCATGGGGGGATGGCAGAGAGCATGAGGGGGGGATGGCAGAGAGCATGGGGGGGGATGGTAGAGAGCATGGGGGGGTGGCAGAGGGCATGGGGGGGTGGCAGAGAGCATGAGGGGGGGATGGAAGAGAGCATGGGGGGATGGCAGAGAGCATGGGGTGGGATGGCAGAGAGCATGGGGGGGATGGCAGAGAGCATGGGGGGGATGGCAGAGAGCATGAGGGGATGGCAGAGAGCATGGGGTGGATGGCAGAGAGCATGGGGGGAGGAGGCGGAGACCATGGGGGATGGCAGAGAGCATGGGGGGATGGCAGAGAGCATGGGGGGGTGGCAGAGAGCATGAGGGGGTGGGGTGGCAGAGAGCATGAGGGGTGGGGTGGCAGAGAGCATGGGGGGGATGGCAGAGAGCATGGGGGGGTGGCAGAGGGCATGGGGGGATGGCAGAGAGCATGAGGGGGGGATGGCAGAGAGCATGGGGGGATGGCAGAGAGCATGGGGTAGGATGGCAGAGAGCATGGGGGGGATGGCAGAGAGCATGGCGGGGGATGGCAGAGAGCATGAGGGGGATGGCAGAGAGCATGGGGGGGATGGCAGAGAGCATGGGGGGGTGGCAGTGAGCATGAGGGGGGTGGCAGTGAGCATGAGGGGGATGGCAGAGAGCATGGGGGGATGGCAGAGAGCATGGGGGGGATGGCAGAGAGCATGGGGGGATGGCAGAGAGCATGAGGAGGGGGGGTGGCAAAGAGCATGGGGGTGGCAGAGAGCATGGGGGGATGGAAGAGAGCATGGGGGGGTGGCAGAGAGCATGGGGTGGGATGGCAGAGAGCATGGGGGGATGGCAGAGAGCATGGGGGGGTGGCAGAGAGCATGGGGGGTGGCAGAGAGCATGGGGGGATGTGCATAGTATGGCAGAGAGCATGGGGGGATGGCAGAGAGTATGGCAGAGAACATGGGGGGATGGAAGAGAGCATGGGGGGATGGAAGAGAGCATGGGGGGATGGCAGAGAGCATGGGGGGATGGCAGAGAACATGGGGGGGGGGTGGCAGAGAGCATGGGGGGTGGTGGCAGAGAGCATGGGGGGGAATGGCAGAGAGCATGGGGGGGGAATGGCAGAGAGCATGGGGGGGATGGCGGAGAGCATGGGGGGGGGGTTGCAGAGAGCATGGGGGGGGGGATGGCAGAGAGCATGGGGGGATGGCAGAGAGCATGGGGGATGGCAGAGAGCATGGGGGGATGGCAGAGAGCATGGGGGGGTGGCAGAGAGCATGGGGGGGGTGGCAGAGAGCTTGGGGGGTGGCAGAGAGCATGAGGGGGATGGTAGAGAGCATGGTGGGATGGCAGAGAGCATGGGGGGTGGCAGAGAGCATGGGGGGTGGCAGAGAGCATGGAGGGATGGCAGAGAGCATGGGGGGGTGGCAGAGAGCATGGGGGGATGGCAGAGAGCATGGGGGGGGTGGCAGAGAGCATGGGGGTGGCAGAGAGCATGGGGGGGATGGCAGAGAGCATGGGGGGGTGGCAGAGAGCATGGTGGGGGATGGCAGAGAGCATGGGGGGGAGGAGGTGGAGACTATGGGGATGGCAGAGAGCATGGGGGGATGGCGGAGAGCCTAGGGGGGTGGCAGAGAGCATGGGGGGGTGGCGGAGAGCATGGGGGGGTGGCGGAGAGCATGGGGGGGTGGCAGAGAGCATGTGGGGGTGGCGGAGAGCATGGAGGGGATGGCAGAGATCATGGGGGGTTGGCGGAGAGCATGGGGGGGGTGGCAGAGAGCATGGAGGGGGGATGGCAGAGAGCATGGAGGGGGGATGTCAGAGAGCATGGGGGGAGGAGGTGGAGACTATGGGGGATGGCAGAGAGCATGGGGGGATGGCGGGGAGCATGGGAGGGGGTGGCGGAGAGCATGGGGGGTGGCGGTGAGCATGGGGGGGTGGCGGAGAGCATGGGGGGATGGCAGAGAGCATGGGGGGGATGGCAGAGAGCATGGAGGGGTGGCAGAGAGCATGGGGGGATGGCAGAGAGCATGGGGGGAGGAGGTGGAGACTATGGGGGATGGCAGAGAGCATGGGGGGATGGCGGAGAGCATGGGGGGGATGGCAGAGTGCATGGGGGGATGGCAGAGAGCATGGGGGGGTGGCAGAGAGCATGGGGGGATGGCAGAGAGCATGGGGGGAGGAGGTGGAGACTATGAGGGATGGCAGAGAGCATGGGGGATGGCAGAGAGCATGGGGGATGGCGGAGAGCATGGGGGATGGCGGAGAGCATGGGGGGATGGTGGAGAGCATGGGGGATGGCGGAGAGCATGGGGGGGATGGCGGAGAGCATGGGGGGATGGCGGAGAGCATGGGGGGATGGCGGAGAGCATGGGGGGATGGCGGAGGGCATGGGGGGATGGCGGAGAGCATGGGGGGATGGCGGAGAGCATGGGGGGATGGCGGAGAGCATGGGGGGGATGGCAGAGAGCATGGGGGGGGGGGGAGGTGGAGACTATGGGGGATGGCAGAGAGCATGGGGGGATGGCGGAGAGCATGGGAGGGGGTGACGGAGAGCATGGGGGTGGCGCTGATCATAGGGGGGATGGCGGAGAGCATGGGGGGGATGGCGGAGAGCATGGGGGGGATGGCAGAGAGCATGGGGGGGAGGAGGTGGAGACTATGGGGGATGGCAGAGAGCATGGGGGATGGCGGAGAGCATGGGACTGGGTGGCGGAGAGCATGGGGGGATGGCGGAGAGCATGGGGGGTGGCAGAGAGCATGGGGGGGTGGCGGAGAGCATGGGGGGATGGCGGAGAGCATGGGGGGGATGGCAGAGAGCATGGGGGGGTGGCAGAGAGCATGGTGGGGGATGGCAGAGAGCATGGGGGGAGGAGGTGGAGACTATGGGGATGGCAGAGGAGCCTAGGAGGGTGGCAGAGAGCATGGGGGGGTGGCGGAGAGCATGGGGGGGTGGTGGAGAGCATGGGGGGGTGGCAGAGAGCATGTGGGGGTGGCGGAGAGCATGGAGGGGATGGCAGAGATCATGGGGGGTTGGCGGAGAGCATGGGGGGGGTGGCAGAGAGCATGGAGGGGGGATGGCAGAGAGCATGGAGGGGGGATGGCAGAGAGCATGGGGGAGGAGGTGGAGACTATGGGGGATGGCAGAGAGCATGGGGGGATGGCGGGGAGCATGGGAGGGGGTGGCGGAGAGCATGGGGGGTGGCGGTGAGCATGGGGGGGTGGCGGAGAGCATGGGGGGATGGCAGAGAGCATGGGGGGATGGCAGAGAGCATGGGGGGGTGGCAGAGAGCATGGGGGGATGGCAGAGAGCATGGGGGGAGGAGGTGGAGACTATGGGGGATGGCAGAGAGCATGGGGGGATGGCGGAGAGCATGGGGGGATGGCAGAGTGCATGGGGGGATGGCAGAGAGCATGGGGGGGTGGCAGAGAGCATGGGGGGATGGCAGAGAGCATGGGGGGAGGAGGTGGAGACTATGGGGGATGGCAGAGAGCATGGGGGATGGCAGAGAGCATGGGGGATGGCGGAGAGCATGGGGGGATGGCGGAGAGCATGGGGGGATGGTGGAGAGCATGGGGGGATGGCGGAGAGCATGGGGGGGGATGGCGGAGAGCATGGGGGGATGGCGGAGAGCATGGGGGGATGGCGGAGAGCATGGGGGGATGGCGGAGGGCATGGGGGGATGGCGGAGAGCATGGGGGGATGGCGGAGAGCATGGGGGGGATGGCGGAGAGCATGGGGGGGATGGCAGAGAGCATGGGGGGGAGGAGGTGGAGACTATGGGGGATGGCAGAGAGCATGGGGGGATGGCGGAGAGCATGGGAGGGGGTGACGGAGAGCATGGGGGGTGGCGCTGATCATAGGGGGGATGGCGGAGAGCATGGGGGGGATGGCGGAGAGCATGGGGGGGATGGCAGAGAGCATGGGGGGGAGGAGGTGGAGACTATGGGGGATGGCAGAGAGCATGGGGGGATGGCGGAGAGCATGGGAGGGGGTGGCGGAGAGCATGGGGGGATGGCGGAGAGCATGGGGGGTGGCAGAGAGCATGGGGGGGTGGCGGAGAGCATGGGGGGATGGCGGAGAGCATGAGGGGTGGCGGAGAGCATGGGGGGGGGTGGCGGAGAGCATGGGGGGATGGCAGAGAGCATGGGGGGAGGAGGTGGAGACTATGGGGGATGGCAGAGAGCATGGGGGATGGCAGAGAGCATGGGGGATGGCAGAGAGCATGGGGGATGGCGGAGAGCATGGGGGATGGCGGAGAGCATGGGGGGATGGCGGAGAGCATGGGGTGGATGGCGGAGAGCATGGGGGGATGGCGGAGTGCATGGGGGGATGGCGGAGAGCATGGGGGGATGGCGGAGAGCATGGGGGGGATGGCGGAGAGCATGGGGGGATGGCGGAGAGCATGGGGGGGATGGCAGAGAGCATGGGGGGAGGAGGTGGTGACTATGGGGGATGGCAGAGAGCATGGGGGATGGCAGAGAGCATGGGGGATGGCAGAGAGCATGGGGGATGGCGGAGAGCATGGGGGATGGCGGAGAGCATGGGGGGATGGCGGAGAGCATGGGGTGGATGGCGGAGAGCATGGGGGGATGGCGGAGAGCATGGGGGGATGGCAGAGAGCATGGGGGGGGGGGGAGGTGGAGACTATGGGGGATGGCAGAGAGCATGGGGGGATGGCGGAGAGCATGGGAGGGGGTGACGGAGAGCATGGGGGGTGGCGCTGATCATAGGGGGGATGGCGGAGAGCATGGGGGGGATGGCGGAGAGCATTGGGGGATGGCAGAGAGCATGGGGGGGAGGAGGTGGAGACTATGGGGGATGGCAGAGAGCATGGGGGGATGGCGGAGAGCATGGGAGGGGGTGGCGGAGAGCATGGGGGGATGGCGGAGAGCATGGGGGGTGGCAGAGAGCATGGGGGGGTGGCGGAGAGCATGGGGGGATGGCGGAGAGCATGGGGGGGATGGCAGAGAGCATGGGGGGGTGGCAGAGAGCATGGTGGGGGATGGCAGAGAGCATGGGGGGGAGGAGGTGGAGACTATGGGGATGGCAGAGAGCATGGGGGGATGGCGGAGAGCCTAGGAGGGTGGCAGAGAGCATGGGGGGGTGGCGGAGAGCATGGGGGGGTGGCGGAGAGCATGGGGGGGTGGCAGAGAGCATGTGGGGGTGGCGGAGAGCATGGAGGGGATGGCAGAGATCATGGGGGGTTGGCGGAGAGCATGGGGGGGTTGGCAGAGAGCATGGAGGGGGGATGGCAGAGAGCATGGAGGGGGGATGGCAGAGAGCATGGGGGGAGGAGGTGGAGACTATGGGGGATGGCAGAGAGCATGGGGGGATGGCGGGGAGCATGGGAGGGGGTGGCGGAGAGCATGGGGGGTGGCGGTGAGCATGGGGGGGTGGCGGAGAGCATGGGGGGATGGCAGAGAGCATGGGGGGATGGCAGAGAGCATGGGGGGGTGGCAGAGAGCATGGGGGGATGGCAGAGAGCATGGGGGGAGGAGGTGGAGACTATGGGGGATGGCAGAGAGCATGGGGGGATGGCGGAGAGCATGGGGGGATGGCAGAGTGCATGGGGGGATGGCAGAGAGCATGGGGGGGTGGCAGAGAGCATGGGGGGATGGCAGAGAGCATGGGGGAGGAGGTGGAGACTATGGGGGATGGCAGAGAGCATGGGGGATGGCAGAGAGCATGGGGGATGGCGGAGAGCATGGGGGGATGGCGGAGAGCATGGGGGGGATGGTGGAGAGCATGGGGGGATGGCGGAGAGCATGGGGGGGATGGCGGAGAGCATGGGGGGATGGCGGAGAGCATGGGGGGATGGCGGAGAGCATGGGGGGGATGGCGGAGAGCATGGGGGGGATGGCAGAGAGCATGGGGGGGAGGAGGTGGAGACTATGGGGGATGGCAGAGAGCATGGGGGGATGGCGGAGAGCATGGGAGGGGGTGACGGAGAGCATGGGGGGTGGCGCTGATCATAGGGGGATGGCGGAGAGCATGGGGGGGATGGCGGAGAGCATGGGGGGGATGGCAGAGAGCATGGGGGGGAGGAGGTGGAGACTATGGGGGATGGCAGAGAGCATGGGGGGATGGCGGAGAGCATGGGAGGGGGTGGCGGAGAGCATGGGGGGATGGCGGAGAGCATGGGGGGTGGCAGAGAGCATGGGGGGTGGCGGAGAGCATGGGGGGATGGCGGAGAGCATGAGGGGTGGCGGAGAGCATGGGGGGGGTGGCGGAGAGCATGGGGGGATGGCAGAGAGCATGGGGGGAGGAGGTGGAGACTATGGGGGATGGCAGAGAGCATGGGGGATGGCAGAGAGCATGGGGGATGGCAGAGAGCATGGGGGATGGCGGAGAGCATGGGGGGATGGCGGAGAGCATGGGGTGGATGGCGGAGAGCATGGGGGATGGCGGAGAGCATGGGGGGATGGCGGAGAGCATGGGGGGATGGCAGAGAGCATGGGGGGGATGGCGGAGAGCATTGGGGGATGGCGGAGAGCATGGGGGGATGGCAGAGAGCATGGGGGGAGGAGGTGGTGACTATGGGGGATGGCAGAGAGCATGGGGGATGGCAGAGAGCATGGGGGATGGCAGAGAGCATGGGGGATGGCGGAGAGCATGGGGGATGGCGGAGAGCATGGGGGGATGGCGGAGAGCATGGGGTGGATGGCGGAGAGCATGGGGGGATGGCGGAGAGCATGGGGGGGATGGCGGAGAGCATGGGGGGGATGGCGGAGAGCATGGGGGGATGGCGGAGAGCATGGGGGGATGGCGGAGAGCATGGGGGGGATGGCGGAGAGCATGGGGGGGATGGCAGAGAGCATGGGGGGGAGGAGGTGGAGACTATGGGGGATGGCAGAGAGCATGGGGGGATGGCGGAGAGCATGGGAGGGGGTGGCGGAGAGCATGGGAGGGGGTGACGGAGAGCATGGGGGGTGGCGCTGAGCATGGGGGGGATGGCGGAGAGCATGGGGGGTGGCAGAGAGCATGGGGGAGTGGCAGAGAGCATGGGGGGGTGGCAGAGAGCATGGGGGGGTGGCGGAGAGCATGGGGGGGTGGCGGAGAACATGGGGGGATGGCGGAGAGCATGGGGGGGATGGCGGAGAGCATGGGGGGATGGCGGAGAGCATGGGGGATGGCAGAGAGCATGGGGGGATGGCAGAGAGCATGGGGGGGATGGCAGAGAGGTGGAGGGGGGATGGCAGAGAGCATGGGGGGGATGGCAGAGAGCATGGGGGGATGGCAGAGAGCATGGGAGGGTGGCAGAGAGCATGGGGGGATGGCAGAGAGCATGGGGGGGGATGGCAGAGAGCATGGGGGGGGGATGGCAGAGAGCATGGGGGGATGGCATAGAGCATGGGAGGATGGCAGAGAGCATGGGGGGATGGTAGAGAGCATGGGGGGATGGCAGAGAGCATGGGGGGATGGCAGAGAGCATATGGGGGGGTGGCAGAGAGCATGGGGGGATGGCAGAGAGCATGGGGGGGTGGCAGAGAGCATGGGGGGATGGCAGAGAGCATGGGGGGGATGGCAGAGAGCATGGGGGGGATGGCAGAGAGCATGGGGGGAATGGCAGAGAGCATGGGGGGGGGGTGGCAGAGAGCATGGGGGGATGGCAGAGAGCATGGGGGGATGGCAGAGAGCATGGGGGATGGCAGAGAGCATGGGGGGGTGGCAGAGAGCATGGGGGGATGGCAGAGAGCATGGGGGGGTGGCAGAGAGCATGAGGGGGATGGTAGAGAGCATGGTGGGATGGCAGAGAGCATGGGGGGTGGCAGAGAGCATGGGGGGTGGCAGAGAGCATGGGGGGGTGGCAGAGAGCATGGGGGGTGGCAGAGAGCATGGGGGGATGGCAGAGAGCATGGGGGGGTGGCAGAGAGCATGGGGGGGTGGCAGAGAGCATGGGGGGATGGCAGAGAGCATGGGGGGGTGGCAGAGAGCATGGGGGGGGGTGGCAGAGAGCATGGGGGGGTGGCAGAGAGCATGGGGGGATGGCAGAGAGCATGGGGGGGATGGCAGAGAGCATGGGAGGGTGGCAGAGAGCATGGGGGGGGGTGGCAGAGAGCATGGGGGGGTGGCAGATAGCATGGGGGGTGGCAGAGAGCATGGGGGGATGGCAGAGAGCATGGGGGGGGTGGCAGAGAGCATGGGGGGGGGTGGCAGAGAGCATGGGGGGTGGCAGAGAGCATGGGGGGATGGCAGAGAGCATGGGGGGATGGCAGAGAGCATGGGAGGGTGGCAGAGAGCATGGGGGGGTGGCAGAGGGCATGGGGGGATGGCAGAGAGCATGAGGGGGGATGGCAGAGTGCATGGGGGGGATGGCAGAGAGCATGGGGGATGGCAGAGAGCATGGGGGGATGGCAGAGGGCATGGGGGGGGGATGGCAGAGAGCATGAGGGGGGGATGGCAGAGAGCATGGGGGGATGGCAGAGAGCATGGGGTGGGATGGCAGAGAGCATGGGGGGGATGGCAGAGAGCATGAGGGGGATGGCAGAGAGCATGGGGGGATGGCAGAGAGCATGGGGGGATGGCAGAGAGCATGGGGGGGTGGCAGAGAGCATGAGGGGGGGGGGGGTGGCAGAGAGCATGAGGGGTGGGGTGGCAGAGAGCATGGGGGTTGTGGCAGAGGGCATGGGGGGGTGGCAGAGAGCATGAGGGGGGGATGGAAGAGAGCATTGGGGGATGGCAGAGAGCATGGGGTGGGATGGCAGAGAGCATGGGGGGGATGGCAGAGAGCATGAGGGGGATGGCAGAGAGCATGGGGGGATGGCAGAGAGCATGGGGGGATGGCAGAGAGCATGGGGTGGATGGCAGAGAGCATGGGGGAGGAGGCGGAGACCATGGGGGATGTCAGAGAGCATGGGGGGATGGCAGAGAGCATGGGGGGGTGGCAGAGAGCATGAGGGGGTGGGGTGGCAGAGAGCATGAGGGGTGGGGAGGCAGAGAGCATGGGGGGGATAGCAGAGAGCATGGGGGGTGGCAGAGGGCATGGGGGGGATGGCAGAGAGCATGAGGGGGGATGGCAGAGAGCATGGGGGGATGGCAGAGAGCATGGGGTAGGATGGCTGAGAGCATGGGGGGGATGGCAGAGAGCATGGGGGGGATGGCAGAGAGCATGAGGGGGATGGCAGAGAGCATGGGGGGGATGGCAGAGAGCATGGGGGGGTGGCAGAGAGCATGAGGGGGGTGGCAGTGAGCATGAGGGGGATGGCAGAGAGCATGGGGGGGATGGCAGAGAGCATGGGGGGGATGGCAGAGAGCATGGAGGGCTGGCAGAGAGCATGGGGGGGGTTGGCAGAGAGCATGGGGGGATGGCAGAGAGCATGAGGAGGGGGGGTGGCAGAGAGCATGGGGGTGGCAGAGAGCATGGGGGGATGGAAGAGAGCATGGGGGGGGGTGGCAGAGAGCATGGGGGGGGGATGGCAGAGAGCATGGGGGGATGGCAGAGAGCATGGGGGGGTGGCAGAGAGCATGGGGGGATGCGCATAGTATGGCAGAGAGCATGGGGGGATGGCAGAGAGCATGGGGGGATGGCAGAGAGCATGGGGGGATGGCAGAGAGTATGGCAGAGAACATGGGGGATGGAAGAGAGCATGGGGGGATGGAAGAGAGCATGGGGGGATGGCAGAGAGCATGGGGGGATGGCAGAGAGCATGGGGGGGGGATGGCAGAGAGCATGGGGGGGTGGCAGAGAGCATGGGGGGGGGGATGGCAGAGAGCATGGGGGGATGGCAGAGAGCATGAGGAGGGGGGGTGGCAGAGAGCATGGGGGTGGCAGAGAGCATGGGGGGGATGGAAGAGAGCATGGGGGGGGGTGGCAGAGAGCATGGGGGGGATGGCAGAGAGCATGGGGGGATGGCAGAGAGCATGGGGGGGTGGCAGAGAGCATGGGGGGATGTGCATAGTATGGCAGAGAGCATGGGGGGATGGCAGAGAGCATGGGGGGATGGCAGAGAGCATGGGGGGATGGCAGAGAGTATGGCAGAGAACATGGGGGGATGGAAGAGAGCATGGGGGGATGGAAGAGAGCATGGGGGGATGGCAGAGAGCATGGGGGGATGGCAGAGAGCATGGGGCGATGGCAGAGAGCATGGGGGGGGGGGAATGGCAGAGAGCATGTGGGGGAGGACGTGGAGACTATGCGGGATGGCAGAGAGCATGGGGGGATGGCAGTGAGCATGAGGGGGGGTGGCAGAGAGCATGGGGGGGTGGCAGAGAGCATGGGGGGGGATGGAAGAGAGCATGGGGGGGATGGCAGAGAGCATGGGGGGGGATGGCAGAGAGCATGGGGGGGGTGGCGGAGAGCATGGGGGGATGGCGGAGAGCATGGGGGGAATGGCAGAGAGCATGGGGGGATGGCAGAGAGCATGGGGGGATGGCAGAGAGCATAGGGGGATGGCGGAGAGCATGGGGGGGATGGCGGAGAGCATGGGGGGGATGGCGGAGAGCATGGGGGGAGGGGATGGCGGAGAGTATTTGGGGATGGCAGAGAGCATGGGGGGGGGTGGCAGAGAGCATGGGGGGTGGTGGCATAGAGCATGGGGGGGGTGGTGGCATAGAGCATGGGGGGGAATGGCAGAGAGCATGGGGGGTTGGCAGAGAGCATGGGAGGGGGGTGGCAGAGAGCATGGGGGGTGGTGGCAGAGAGCATGGGGGGAAATGGCAGAGAGCATGGGGGGGGAATGGCAGAGAGCATGGGGGGGATGGCGGAGAGCATGGGGGGGGTGGCAGAGAGCATGGGGGGGGGATGGCAGAGAGCATGGGGGGATGGCAGAGAGCATGGAGTAGTGGCAGAGAGCATGGGGGGGAATGGCGGAGAGCATGGAGGGATGGCGGAGAGCATGGGGGGGATGGCGGAGAGCATGGGGGGATGGCAGAGAGCATGGGGGGGAGGAGGTGGAGACTATGGGGGATGGCAGAGAGCATGGGGGGATGGCAGAGAGCATGGGGGGTGGCAGAGAGCATGGGGGATGGCAGAGAGCATGGGGGGGATGGCAGAGAGCATGAGGGGGGATGGCAGAGAGCATGGGGGGGATGGCAGAGAGCATGGGGGGATGGCAGAGAGCATGGGAGGGTGGCAGAGAGCATGGGGGGATGGCAGAGAGCATGGGGGGGATGGCAGAGAGCATGGTGGGGGATGGCAGAGAGCATGGGGGGATGGCAGAGAGCATGGGGGGGATGGCATAGAGCATGGGGGGATGGAAGAGAGCATGGGGGGGGTGGCAGAGAGCATGGGGTGGGATGGCAGAGAGCATGGGGGGATGGCAGAGAGCATGGGGGGGTGGCAGAGAGCATGGGGGGATGTGCATAGTATGGCAGAGAGCATGGGGGGATGGCAGAGAGCATGGGGGGATGGCAGAGAGTATGGCAGAGAACATGGGGGGATGGAAGAGAGCATGGGGGGATGGAAGAGAGCATGGGGGGATGGCAGAGAGCATGGGGGGATGGCAGAGAACATGGGGGGGGTGGCAGAGAGCATGGGGGGTGGTGGCAGAGAGCATGGGGGGAATGGCAGAGAGCATGGGGGGGGAATGGCAGAGAGCATGGGGGGGATGGCGGAGAGCATGGGGGGGGGTTGCAGAGAGCATGGGGGGGGGATGGCAGAGAGCATGGGGGGATGGCAGAGAGCATGGGGTAGTGGCAGAGAGCATGGGGGGGAATGGCGGAGAGCATGGGGGGATGGCGGAGAGCATAGGGGGATGGCGGAGAGCATGGGGGGGATGGCGGAGAGCATGGGGGGATGGCAGAGAGCATGGGGGGGAGGAGGTGGAGACTATGGGGGATGGCAGAGAGCATGGGGGGATGGCAGAGAGCATGGGGGGGTGGCAGAGAGCATGGGGGGATGGCAGAGAGCATGGGGGGGATGGCAGAGAGCATGAGGGGGAATGGCAGAGAGCATGGGGGGGATGGCAGAGAGCATGGGGGGATGGCAGAGAGCATGGGAGGGTGGCAGAGAGCATGGGGGGATGGCAGAGAGCATGGGGGGGGATGGCAGAGAGCATGGGGGGGATGGCAGAGAGCATGGGGGGATGGCAGAGAGCATGGGGGGATGGCATAGAGCATGGGAGGATGGCAGAGAGCATGGGGGGGATGGTAGAGAGCATGGGGGGATGGCAGAGAGCATGGGGGATGGCAGAGAGCATATGGGGGGGGGTGGCAGAGAGCATGGGGGGATGGCAGAGAGCATGGGGGGGTGGCAGAGAGCATGGGGGGATGGCAGAGAGCATGGGGGGGATGGCAGAGAGCATGGGGGGGATGGCAGAGAGCATGGGGGGAATGTCAGAGAGCATGGGGGGGGTGGCAGAGAGCATGGGGGGATGGCAGAGAGCATGGGGGGATGGCAGAGAGCATGGGGGATGGCAGAGAGCATGGGGGGGTGGCAGAGAGCATGGGGGGGATGGCAGAGAGCATGGGGGGGTGGCAGAGAGCATGGGGGGGAGGAGGTGGAGACTATGGGGGATGGCAGAGAGCATGGGGGGATGGCAGAGAGCATGGGGGGGTGGCAGAGAGCATGGGGGGATGGCAGAGAGCATGGGGGTGATGGCAGAGAGCATGAGGGGGGGTGGCAGAGAGCATGGGGGGGATGGCAGAGAGCATGGGGGGATGGCAGAGAGCATGGGAGGGTGGCAGAGAGCATGGGGGGATGGCAGAGAGCATGGGGGGGGATGGCAGAGAGCATGGGGGGGATGGCAGAGAGCATGGGGGGATGGCAGAGAGCATGGGGGGGATGGCATAGAGCATGGGAGGATGGCAGAGAGCATGGGGGGGATGGTAGAGAGCATGGGGGGATGGCAGAGAGCATGGGGGGATGGCAGAGAGCATATGGGGGGGTGGCAGAGAGCATGGGGGATGGCAGAGAGCATGGGGGGGTGGCAGAGAGCATGGGGGGATGGCAGAGAGCATGGGGGGGATGGCAGAGAGCATGGGGGGGGATGGCAGAGAGCATGGGGGGAATGGCAGAGAGCATGGGGGGGGGTGGCAGAGAGCATGGGGGGATGGCAGAGAGCATGGGGGGATGGCAGAGAGCATGGGGGATGGCAGAGAGCATGGGGGGGTGGCAGAGAGCATGGGGGGGATGGCAGAGAGCATGGGGGGTGGCAGAGAGCATGAGGGGGATGGTAGAGAGCATGGTGGGATGGCAGAGAGCATGGGGGGTGGCAGAGAGCATGGGGGGTGGCAGAGAGCATGGGGGGGTGGCAGAGAGCATGGGGGGGTGGCAGAGAGCATGGGGGGATGGCAGAGAGCATGGGGGGGTGGCAGAGAGCATGGGGGGTGGCAGAGAGCATGGGGGGATGGCAGAGAGCATGGGGGGGTGGCAGAGAGCATGGGGGGGGGTGGCAGAGAGCATGGGGGGGTGGCAGAGAGCATGGGGGGATGGCAGAGAGCATGGGGGGGGTGGCAGAGAGCATGGGAGGGTGGCAGAGAGCATGGGGGGGGTGGCAGAGAGCATGGGGGGGTGGCAGAGAGCATGGGGGGGTGGCAGAGAGCATGGGGGGATGGCAGAGAGCATGGGGGGGGGGGTGGCAGAGAGCATGGGGGGGGGGTGGCAGAGAGCATGGGGGGGTGGCAGAGAGCATGGGGGGATGGCAGAGAGCATGGGGGGGATGGCAGAGAGCATGGGAGGGTGGCAGAGAGCATGGGGGGGTGGCAGAGGGCATGGGGGGATGGCAGAGAGCATGAGGGGGGATGGCAGAGTGCATGGGGGGGATGGCAGAGAGCATGGGGGGATGGCAGAGAGCATGGGGGGATGGCAGAGGGCATGGGGGGGGGGATGGCAGAGAGCATGAGGGGGGGATGGCAGAGAGCATGGGGGGATGGCAGAGAGCATGGGGTGGGATGGCAGAGAGCATGGGGGGGATGGCAGAGAGCATGAGGGGGATGGCAGAGAGCATGGGGGGATGGCAGAGAGCATGGGGGGATGGCAGAGAGCATGGGGGGGTGGCAGAGAGCATGAGGGGGGGGGGTGGCAGAGAGCATGAGGGGTGGGGTGGCAGAGAGCATGGGGGGGTGGCAAAGGGCATGGGGGGGGGTGGCAGAGAGCATGAGGGGGGGATGGAAGAGAGCATGGGGGGATGGCAGAGAGCATGGGGTGGGATGGCAGAGAGCATGGGGGGGATGGCAGAGAGCATGAGGGGGATGGCAGAGAGCATGGGGGGATGGCAGAGAGCATGGGGGGATGGCAGAGAGCATGGGGTGGATGGCAGAGAGCATGGGGGGAGGAGGCGGAGACCATGGGGGATGGCAGAGAGCATGGGGGGATGGCAGAGAGCATGGGGGGGTGGCAGAGAGCATGAGGGGGTGGGGTGGCAGAGAGCATGAGGGGTGGGGAGGCAGAGAGCATGGGGGGGATAGCAGAGAGCATGGGGGGTGGCAGAGGGCATGGGGGGATGGCAGAGAGCATGAGGGGGGGATGGCAGAGAGCATGGGGGGATGGCAGAGAGCATGGGGTAGGATGGCTGAGAGCATGGGGGGGATGGCAGAGAGCATGGGGGGGATGGCAGAGAGCATGAGGGGGATGGCAGAGAGCATGGGGGGGATGGCAGAGAGCATGGGGGGGTGGCAGAGAGCATGAGGGGGGTGGCAGTGAGCATGAGGGGGATGGCAGAGAGCATGGGGGGGATGGCAGAGAGCATGGGGGGGATGGCAGAGAGCATGGAGGGCTGGCAGAGAGCATGGGGGGGATGGCAGAGAGCATGGGGGGATGGCAGAGAGCATGAGGAGGGGGGGTGGCAGAGAGCATGGGGGTGGCAGAGAGCATGGGGGGATGGAAGAGAGCATGGGGGGGGTGGCAGAGAGCATGGGGGGGATGGCAGAGAGCATGGGGGGATGGCAGAGAGCATGGGGGGGTGGCAGAGAGCATGGGGGGATGTGCATAGTATGGCAGAGAGCATGGGGGGATGGCAGAGAGCATGGGGGGATGGCAGAGAGCATGGGGGGATGGCAGAGAGTATGGCAGAGAACATGGGGGGATGGAAGAGAGCATGGGGGGATGGAAGAGAGCATGGGGGGATGGCAGAGAGCATGGGGGGATGGCAGAGAGCATGGGGGGGGATGGCAGAGAGCATGGGGGGGTGGCAGAGAGCATGGGGGGGGATGGCAGAGAGCATGGGGGGATGGCAGAGAGCATGAGGAGGGGGGGTGGCAGAGAGCATGGGGGTGGCAGAGAGCATGGGGGGGATGGAAGAGAGCATGGGGGGGTGGCAGAGAGCATGGGGGGGATGGCAGAGAGCATGGGGGGATGGCAGAGAGCATGGGGGGGTGGCAGAGAGCATGGGGGGATGTGCATAGTATGGCAGAGAGCATGGGGGGATGGCAGAGAGCATGGGGGGATGGCAGAGAGCATGGGGGGATGGCAGAGAGTATGGCAGAGAACATGGGGGGATGGAAGAGAGCATGGGGGGATGGAAGAGAGCATGGGGGGATGGCAGAGAGCATGGGGGGATGGCAGAGAGCATGGGGCGATGGCAGAGAGCATGGGGGGGGGAATGGCAGAGAGCATGTGGGGGAGGACGTGGAGACTATGCGGGATGGCAGAGAGCATGGGGGGATGGCAGTGAGCATGAGGGGGGGTGGCAGAGAGCATGGGGGGGTGGCAAAGAGCATGGGGGGGATGGAAGAGAGCATGGGGGGGTGGCAGAGAGCATGGGGGGGATGGCAGAGAGCATGGGGGGGGATGGCAGAGAGCATGGGGGGGTGGCGGAGAGCATGGGGGGATAGCGGAGAGCATGGGGGGAATGGCAGAGAGCATGGGGGGATGGCAGAGAGCATGGGGGGATGGCAGAGAGCATAGGGGGATGGCGGAGAGCATGGGGGGGATGGCGGAGAGCATGGGGGGGATGGCGGAGAGCATGGGGGGAGGGGATGGCGGAGAGTATTTGGGGATGGCAGAGAGCATGGGGGGGGGGGGTGGCAGAGAGCATGGGGGGTGGTGGCATAGAGCATGGGGGGGAATGGCAGAGAGCATGGGGGGTTGGCAGAGAGCATGGGAGGGGGGTGGCAGAGAGCATGGGGGGTGGTGGCAGAGAGCATGGGGGGAATGGCAGAGAGCATGGGGGGGGAATGGCAGAGAGCATGGGGGGGATGGCGGACAGCATGGGGGGGGTGGCAGAGAGCATGGGGGGGGGATGGCAGAGAGCATGGGGGAATGGCAGAGAGCATGGAGTAGTGGCAGAGAGCATGGGGGGGAATGGCGGAGAGCATGGGGGGATGGCGGAGAGCATGGGGGGATGGCGGAGAGCATGGGGGGATGGCAGAGAGCATGGGGGGGAGGAGGTGGAGACTATGGGGGATGGCAGAGAGCATGGGGGGATGGCAGAGAGCATGGGGGGGTGGCAGAGAGCATGGGGGATGGCAGAGAGCATGGGGGGGATGGCAGAGAGCATGAGGGGGGATGGCAGAGAGCATGGGGGGGATGGCAGAGAGCATGGGGGGATGGCAGAGAGCATGGGAGGGTGGCAGAGAGCATGGGGGGATGGCAGAGAGCATGGGGGGGGGATGGCAGAGAGCATGGGGGGGATGGCAGAGAGCATGGGGGGATGGCAGAGAGCATGGGGGGATGGCATAGAGCATGGGGGTATGGCAGAGAGCATTGGGGGGATGGTAGAGAGCATGGGGGGATGGCAGAGAGCATTGGGGGATGGCAGAGAGCATGGGGGGGGTGGCAGAGAGCATGGGGGGATGGCAGAGAGCATGGGGGGTGGCAGAGAGCATGGGGGGATGGCAGAGAGCATGGGGGGGATGGCAGAGAGCATGGGGGGGGGATGGCAGAGAGCATGGGGGGAATGGCAGAGAGCATGGGGGGGGTGGCAGAGAGCATGGGGGGGGGTGGCAGAGAGCATGGGGGGATGGCAGAGAGCATGGGGGGATGGCAGAGAGCATGGGGGATGGCAGAGAGCATGGGGGGATGGCAGAGAGCATGGGGGGGTGGCAGAGAGAATTGGGGGGATGGCAGAGAGCTTGGGGGGGTGGCAGAGAGCATGAGGGGGATGGTAGAGAGCATGGTGGGATGGCAGAGAGCATGGGGGGTGGCAGAGAGCATGGGGGGTGGCAGAGAGCATGGGGGGATGGCAGAGAGCATGGGGGGGTGGCAGAGAGCATGGGGGGATGGCAGAGAGCATGGGGGGGTGGCAGAGAGCATGGGGGTGGCAGAGAGCATGGGGGGGATGGCAGAGAGCATGGGGGGGTGGCAGAGAGCATGGTGGGGGATGGCAGAGAGCATGGGGGGATGGCAGAGAGCATGGGGGGGTGGCAGAGAGCATGGGGGGATGGCGGAGAGCATGGGGGGATGGCGGAGAGCCTGGGGGGGTGGCAGAGAGCATGGGGGGTGGCGGAGAGCATGGGGGGGGGATGGCGGAGAGCATAGGGGGGTGGCGGAGAGCATGGGGGGTGGCGGAGAGCATGGGGGGTGGCGGAGAGCATGGGGGGGATGGCGGAGAGCATGGGGGGGATGGCGGAGAGCATGGGGGGGGATGGCAGAGACCATGGGGGGGTTGGCGGAGAGCATGGGGGGGATGGCAGAGAGCATGGAGGGGGGATGGCAGAGAGCATGGGGGGGAGGAGGTGGAGACTATGGGGATGGCAGAGAGCATGGGGGGATGGCGGAGAGCATGGGGGGGATGTGGAGAGTATGGCAGAGAGCATGGGGGGATGGTAGACAGCATGGGGGGATGGCGGAGAGCATGGGGGGTTGGCAGAGAGCATGGGGGGATGGCAGAGAGCATTGGGGGGTGGCAGAGAGCATGGGGGGATGGCAGAGAGCATAGGGGGATGGCAGAGAGCATAGGGGGAGGCAGAGAGCATGGGGGGAGGCAGAGAGCATGGGGGGATGTGGGGGGCTGGCGGAGAGCATGGGGGGATGGCAGAGAGCATGGGGGGATGGCAGAGAGCATAGGAGGATGGCAGAGAGCGGGGAGGCGGAGAGCATGGGGGGGATGTGGAGAGTATGGCAGAGAGCATGGGGGGATGGCGGAGAGCATGGGGGGATGGTAGAGAGCATGGGGGGATGGCAGAGAACATAGGGGGATGGCAGAGAGCAAGGGGGATGTGGGGGGATAGCGGAGAGCATGGGGGGATGGCAGAGAGCATGGGAGGAAGGCAGAGAGCATGGGGGGATGGCAGAGATCATAGGGGGAGGCAGAGAGCATGGGTGGAGGCGGAGAGCATGGGGGGAGGCGGAGAGCATGGGGGGGATGTGGAGAGTATGGCAGAGAGCATGGGGGGATGGTAGAGAGCATGAGGGGATGGGGGAGAGCATGGGGGGATGGCAGAGAGCATGGGTGGATGGCAGAGAGCATTGGGGGATGGCAGAGAGCATAGGGGGATGGCAGAGAGCATAGGGGGATGGCAGAGAGCATAGGGGGAGGCAGAGAGCATGGGGGAGGCAGAGAGCATGGGGGGATGGCAGAGAGCATGGGGGGATGGCAGAGAGCATGGGGGGATGTGGAGAGTATGGCAGAGAGCATGGGGGGATGGCAGAGAGCATGGGGGGATGGCAGAGAGCATGGGGGAGGCAGAGAGCATGGGGGGATGTGGAGAGTATGGCAGAGAGCATGGCGGGATGGTAGAGAGCATGGGGGGGGGATGGCAGAGAGCATGGTGGGAGGCAGAGAGCATGGGGGGATGTGGAGAGTATGGCAGAGAGCATGGGGGGATGGCAGAGAGCATGGGAGGATGGCAGAGAGCATGGGGGGATGTCAGAGAGCGTGGGGGGATGTCGAGAGTATGGCAGAGAGCATGGGGGGGTGGCAGATAGCATAGGGGGGAGGCAGAGAGCATGGGGGGGAGTCAGAGAGCATGGGGGGACGGAGGTGGAGACTATGGGGGGATGGCAGAGAGCATAGGGGGGGTGCCATGGGGGGATGGCAGAGAGCATGGGGGGAGGCAGAGAGCATGGGGGGATGTGGAGAGTATGGCAGAGAGCATGGGGGATGGCAGAGAGTATGGGGGGATGGCAGAGAGCATGGGGGGAATGCAGAGAGCATGGGGGGATGTGGAGAGTAAGGCAGAGAGCATGGGGGGATGGCAGAGAGCATGGGGGGATGGCAGAGAGCATGGGGGGGGATGTGGAGAGAGCATGGGGGGATGTGGAGAGAGCATGGGGGGATGTGGAGAGTATGGCAGAGAACATGGGGGAGGTGGAGACTATGGGGGGGTGGCAGAGAGCATGGGGGGATGTGGAGACTATGGGGTAATGACAGGGAGCATGGGGGGGAAATGGAGAGCATGGGGGATGACAGAGAGCATGGGGGGGAAATGGAGAGCATGGGGGGATGGCAGAGAGCATGGGGGGATGGCAGAGAGGATGGGGGGGATGGCAGAGAGCATGGGGGGGAGGAGGTGGAGACTATGGGGGATGGCAGAGAGCATGGGGGGATGGCAGAGAGCATGGGGGGAGGCAGAGAGCATGGGGGGATGGCAGAGAGCATGGGGGGATGTGGAGAGTATGGAAGAGAGCATGGGGGGATGGCAGAGAGCATGGGGGGATGGCAGAGAGCATGGGGGGATGGCAGAGAGCATGGGGGGATGTGGAGAGTATGGCAGAGAGCATGGGGGGATGGCAGAGAGCATGGGGGGATGGCAGAGAGCATGGGGGGAGGGCAGAGAGCATGGGGGGATGGCGGAGAGCATGGGGGGAGGCAGAGAGCATGGGGGGAGGCAGAGAGCATGAGGGGAGGCAGAGAGCATGAGGGGAGGCAGAGAGCATGAGGGGAGGCAAAGAGCATGGGGGGATGTGGAGAGTATGGCAGAGAGCATGGGGGGATGGCGGAGAGCATGGGGGATGACAGAGAGCATGGGGGGATGGCAGAGAGCATGGGGGGATGTGGAGAGTATGGCAGAGAGCATGGGGGGAGGCAGAGAGCATGGGGGGATGTGGAGAGAGCATGGGGGGATGGCAGAGAGCATGGGGGGATGGCAGAGAGCATGGGGGGAGGCAGAGAGCATGGGGGGAGGCGGAGAGCATGGGGGGATGTGGAGAGTATGGCAGAGAGCATGGGGGGATGGCAGAGAGCATGGAGGGGGATAGAAGAGAGCATGGAGGGGATAGAAGAGAGCATGGAGGGGATGGAAGAGAGCATGGAGGGGATGGAAGAGAGCATGGAGGGAGGGATGTGGAGAGAGCATTTAGGGGGGGATGTGGAGAGAGCATGGAGGAGCGGATGTGGAGAGAGCATGGAGGGGGGGATGTGGAGAGAGCATGGAGGAGGGGATGTGGAGAGAGAATGGAGGGGGGATGTGGAGAGAGCATGGGGGGGGGTGTGGAGAGAGCATGGGGGGATGTGGAGAGAGCATGGGGGGGGATGTGGAGAGAGCATGGGGGGATGTGGAGAGAGCATGGGGGGGATGTGGAGAGAGCATGGGGGGGGTGTGGAGAGAGCATGGGGGGATGTGGAGAGTATGGCAGAGACCATGGGGGAGGTGGAGACTATGGGGGGATGGCAGAGAGCATGGGGGGAGGTGGAGACTATGGGGTAATGACAGAGAGCATGGGGGGGAAATGGAGAGCATGGGGGGGTGGCAGAGAGCATGGGGGGATGGCAGAGAGCATGGGGGGATGGCAGAGAGCATGGGGGGATGGCAGAGAGCATGGGGGGAGGCAGAGAGCATGGGGGGATTTTTAGAGTATGGCAGAGAGCATGGGGGATGGCAGAGAGCATGGGGGGGGTGGCAGAGAGCATGGGGGGGGGTGGCAGAGAGCATAGGGGGACGGCAGAGAGCATAGGGGGATGTGGAGAGTATGGCAGAGAGCATGGGGGATGGCAGAGAGCATGGGTTGATGGCAGAGAGCATGGGGGGATGGCAGAGAGCATAGGGGGAGGCAGAGAGCATGGGGGGAGGCCGAGAGCATGGGGGGATGTGGAGAGTATGGCAGAGAGCATGGGGGGATGGCAGAGAGCATGGGGGGGTGGCAGAGAGCATGGGGGGATGGCAGAGAGCATGGGGGGAGGGCAGAGAGCATGGGGGGAGGGCAGAGAGCATGGGGGGATGTGGAGAGTATGGCAGAGAGCATGGGGGGATGGCGGAGAGCATGGGGGGATGGCAGAGAGCATGGGGGATGGCAGAGAGCATGGGGGGATGGCAGAGAGCATAGGGGGAGGCAGAGAGCATGGGTGGATGTGGGGGGATGGTGGAGAGCATGGGGGGATGGCAGAGAGCATAGGGGGGGTGGCAGAGAGCATAGGGGGATGGCAGAGAGCATAGGGGGAGGCAGAGAGCATGGGGGGAGGCGGAGAGCATGGGGGGGATGTGGAGAGTATGGCAGAGAGCATGGGGGGATGGTAGACAGCATGGGGGGATGGCGGAGAGCATGGGGGGATGGCATAGAGCATGGGGGGATGGCAGAGAGCATTGGGGGATGGCAGAGAGCATTGGGGGGTGGCAGAGAGCATGGGGGGATGGCAGAGAGCATAGGGGGGTGGCAGAGAGCATAGGGGGATGGCAGAGAGCATAGGGGGATGTGGGGGGCTGGCGGAGAGCATGGGGGGATGGCAGAGAGCATGGGGCGATGGCAGAGAGCATAAGGGGATGGCAGAGAGCGGGGAGGCGGAGAGCATGGGGGGGATGTGGAGAGTATGGCAGAGAGCATGGGGGGATGGCAGAGAGCATGGGGGGATGGCAGAGAGCATGGGGGGATGGCAGAGAGCATAGGGGGAGGCAGAGAGCAAGGGGGATGTGGGGGGATGGCGGAGAGCATGGGGGGATGTGGAGAGTATGGCAGAGAGCATGGGAGGATGGCAGAGAGCATGGGGGGATGGCGGAGAGCATGGGGGGATGGCAGAGAGCATGGGTGGATGGCAGAGAGCATTGGGGGATGGCAGAGAGCATGGGGGGATGGCAGAGAGCATAGGGGGATGGCAGAGAGCATAGGGGGATGGCAGAGAGCATAGGGGGAGGCAGAGAGCATGGGGGGATGTGGGGGGATGGCGGAGAGCATGGGGGGGGGCAGAGAGCATGGGGGGAGGCAGAGAGCATGAGAGATGTGGAGAGTATGGCAGAGAGCATGGCAGAGAGCATGGGGGGATGGCAGAGAGCATGGGGGGATGGAAGAGAGCATGGGGGGAGGCAGAGAGCATGGGGGGAGGCGGAGAGCATGGGGGGAGGCGGAGAGCATGGGGGTAGGCGGAGAGCATGGGGGGAGGCGGAGAGCATGGGGGGAGGCGGAGAACATTGGGGGGGATGTGGAGAGTATGGCAGAGAGCATGGGGGGGGGTGGCAGAGAGCATGGGGGGGTGTGGAGAGTATGGCAGACAGCATGGGGGGATGGCAGAGAGCATGGGGGGATGGCAGAGAGCATGGGGGGAGGCAGAGAGCATGGGGGGAGGCAGAGAGCATGGGGGGGGAGGCAGAGAGCATGGGGGGATGTGGAGAGTATGGCAGAGAGCATGGGGGGATGGCAGAGAGCATGGGGGGATGGCAGAGAGCATGGGGGGATGGCAGAGAGCATGGGGGGATGGCAGAGAGCATGGGGGATGGCAGAGAGCATGGGGGGATGTGGAGAGTATGGCAGAGAGCATGGGGGGATGGCAGAGAGCATGGGGGGATGGCAGAGAGCATGGGGGGAGGCAGAGAGCATGGGGGGATGTGGAGAGTATGGCAGAGAGCATGGCGGGATGGTAGAGAGCATGGGGGGGGGGGGATGGCAGAGAGCATGGTGGGAGGCAGAGAGCATGGGGGGATGTGGAGAGTATGGCAGGGAGCATGGGGGGATGGCAGAGAGCATGGGAGGATGGCAGAGAGCATGGGGGGATGGCAGCGAGCATGGGGGGATGTGGAGAGTATGGCAGAGAGCATGGGGGGATGGCAGAGAGCATAGGGGGGGAGGCAGAGAGCATGGGGGGAGACAGAGAGCATGGGGGGATGTGGAGAGTATGGCAGAGAGCATGGGGGGATGGCGGAGAGCATGGGGGGATGGCGGGGAGCATGGGGGGATGGCAGAGAGCATGGGGGGATGGCAGAGAGCATGGGGGGAGGCAGAGAGCATGGGGGAGGCAGAGAGCATGGGGGGATGGCAGAGAGCATGGGGGGATGGCAGAGAGCATGGGGGGATGTGGAGAGTATGGCAGAGAGCATGGGGGGATGGCAGAGAGCATGGGGGGATGGCAGAGAGCATGGGGGGATGTGGAGAGTATGGGGGGATGTGGAGAGTATGGCAGAGAGCATGGCGGGATGGTAGAGAGCATGGGGGGGGGGATGGCAGAGAGCATGGTGGGAGGCAGAGAGCATGGGGGGATGTGGAGAGTATGGCAGAGAGCATGGGGGGATGGCAGAGAGCATGGGAGGATGGCAGAGAGCATGGGGGGATGGCAGAGAGCGTGGGGGGATGTGGAGAGTATGGCAGAGAGCATGGGGGGATGGCAGATAGCATAGGGGGGGAGGCAGAGAGCATGGGGGGGAGTCAGAGAGCATGGGGGGACGGAGGTGGAGACTATGGGGGGATGGCAGAGAGCATAGGGGGGGATGCCATGGGGGGATGGCAGAGAGCATGGGGGGATGGCAGAGAGCATGGGGGGATGTGGAGAGTAAGGCAGAGAGCATGGGGGGATGGCAGAGAGCATGGGGGGATGGCAGAGAGCATGGGGGGATGGCAGAGAGCATGGGGGGATGGCAGAGAGCATGGGGGGATGTGGAGAGTATGGCAGAGAGCATGGGGGGATGGCAGAGAGCATGGGGGGATGGCAGAGAGCATGGGGGGATGTGGAGAGTAAGGCAGAGAGCATGGGGGGATGGCAGAGAGCATGGGGGGATGGCAGAGAGCATGGGGGGATGGAAGAGAGCATGGGGGGAGGCAGAGAGCATGGGGGGATGGCAGAGAGCATGGGGGGATGGCAGAGAGCATGGGGGGAGGCAGAGAGCATGGGTGGATGTGGAGAGTATGGCAGAGAGCATGGGGGGAGGCACAGAGCATGGGGGGATGTGGAGAGTATGGCAGAGAGCATGGGGGGATGGCAGAGAGCATGGGGGGATGGCAGAGAGCATAGGGGGAGGCAGAGAGCATGGGAGAGGCAGAGAGCATGGGGGGAGGCGGAGAGCATGGGGGGATGTGGAGAGTATGGCAGAGAGCATGGGGGGATGGCGGAGAGCATGGGGGGATGGCAGAGAACATGGGGGGATGGCAGAGAGCATGGGGGGAGGCAGAGAGCATGGGGGGATGGCAGAGAGCATGGGGGGATGGCAGAGAGCATGGGGGGATGGCAGACAGCATGGGGGGATGTGGAGAGTATGGCAGAGAGCATGGGGGGATGGCAGAGAGCATGGGGGGGGATGGCAGAGAGCATGGGGGGAGGCAGAGAGCATGGGGGGATGTGGAGAATATGGCAGAGAGCATGGCGGGATGGCATAGAGCATGGGGGGGATGGCAGAGAGCATGGGGGGAGGCAGAGAGCAGGGGGAGATGTGGAGAGTATGGCAGAGAGCATGGGGGGGTGGCAGAGAGCATGGGAGGATGGCAGAGAGCATGGGGGATGGCATAGAGCATAGGGGGGGAGGAAGAGAGCATGGGGGGGAGTCAGGGAGCATGGGGGGGAGGCAGATAGCATGGGGGGATGTGGAGAGTATGGCAGAGAGCATGGGGGGGTGGCAGAGAGCATAGGGGGGGAGGCAGAGAGCATGGGGGGGGCAGAGAGCATGGGCGGGCGGAGGTGGAGACTATGGGGGGATGGCAGAGAGCATAGGGGGGATGCCATGGGGGGATGGCAGAGAGCATGGGGTTATAGCAGAGAGCATGGGGGGAGAGGTGGAGAGCATAGGGGGATGGCAGAGAACATGGGGGGAGGTGGAGACTATGGGGTGATGGTAGAGAGCATGGGGGGGATATAAGAGAGCATGGGGGGGATATAAGAGAGCATGGAGGGGGATGGAAGAGAGCATGGAGGGGATGGAAGAGAGCATGGAGGGGGATGGAAGAGAGCATGGAGGGGGATGGAAGAGAGCATGGAAGGGGGGATGTGGAGAGAGCATGGAGGGGGGGATGTGGAGAGAGCATGGAGGGGGGGATGTGGAGAGAGCATGGGGGGGTGTGCAGAGAGCATGGGGGGGATGTGGAGAGAGCATGGGGGGGAATGTGGAGAGAGCATTAGGGGGGGATGTGGAGAGAGCATGGGGGGGATGTGGAGAGAGCATGGGGGGGATGTGGAGAGAGCATGGGGGGGATATGTGGAGAGAGCATGGGGGGGATGTGGAGAGAGCATGGGGAGATGTGGAGAGTATGGCAGAGATCATTGGGGAGATGGAGACTATGGGGGGATGGCAGAGACTATGGGGGGAGGGTTGCAGAGAGCATAGGGGGAGGTGGAGAGCACGGGGGATGGCAGAGAGTATGTCACAGAGCATGGGGGGAGGTGGAGACTATGGGGTAATGGCAGAGAGCATGGGGGGGGGGGGTGGAGAGCATGGGGAATGGCAGAGAGCATGGGGGGATGGCAGAGAGCACGGGGGGATGGCAGAGAGCATGGGGGAATGGCAGAGAGCATGGGGGGAGGAGGTAGAGACTATGGGGGATGGCAGAGAGCATGGGGGGGTGGCAGAGAGCATGGGGGGATGACAGAGAGCATGGGGGGGATGGCAGAGAGCATGGGGGGATGGCAGAGAGCATGGGGGGATGTGGAGAGTATGGCAGAGAGCATGGGGGGATGGCAGAGAGCATGGGGGGATGGCAGAGAGCATGGGGGGAGGCAGAGAGCATGGGGGGATGGCAGAGAGCATGGGGGGATGGCAGAGAGCATGGGGGAGGCAGAGAGCATGGGGGAGGCAGAGAGCATGGGGGGATGTGGAGAGTATGGCAGAGAGCATGGGGGATGGCAGAGAGCATGGGGGAATGGCAGAGAGCATGGGGGGATGGCAGAGAGCATAAGGGGAGGCAGAGAGCATGGGGGGATGTGGAGAGTATGGCAGAGAGCATGGGGGGATGGCAGAGAGCATGGGGGGAGGCAGAGAGCATGGGGGGAGGCAGAGAGCATGGGGGGATGTGGAGAGTATGGCAGAGAGCATGGGGGGATGGCGGAGAGCATGGGGGGATGGCGGAGAGCATGGGGTGATGGCAGAGAGCATGGGGGGATTGGAGAGTATGGCAGGGAGCATGGGGGGATGGCAGAGAGCATGGGGGGATGGCAGAGAGCATGTGGGGAGGCAGAGCGCATGGGGGAAGGCAGAGAGCATGAGGGGAGGCAGAGAGCATGAGGGGAGGCAGAGAGCATGGGGGGATGTGGAGAGTATGGCAGAGAGCATGGGGGGATGGCGGAGAGCATGGGGGAATGATGGAGAGCATGGGTGGATGTGGAGAGTATGGCAGAGAGCATGGGGGGATGGCGGAGAGCATGGGGGGATGGCAGAGAGCATGGGGGGAGGCAGAGAGCATGGGGGGATGTAGAGAGTATGGCAGAGAGCATGGGGGGATGGCAGAGAGCATGGGGGGATGGCAGAGAGCATAGGGGGAGGCAGAGAGCATGGGGGGAGGCGGAGAGCATGGGGGGATGTGGAGAGTATGGCAGAGAGCATGGGGGGATGGCGGAGAGCATGGGGGGATGGCAGAGAGCATGGGGGGATGGCAGAGACCATGGGGGGAGGCAGAGAGCATGGGGGGAGGCAGAGAGCATGGAGGGAGGCAGAGAGCATGGGGGGATGGCAGAGAGCATGGGGGGATAGCAGAGAGCATGGGGGGATGGCAGAGAGCATGGGGGGATGTGGAGAGTATGGCAGAGAGCATGGGGGAATGGCAGAGAGCATGGGAGGATGGCAGAGAGCATGGGGGGATGTGGAGAGTATGGCAGAGAGCATGGGGGAATGGCAGAGAGCATAGGGGGGAGGAAGAGAGCACGGGGGGGAGTCAGAGAGCATGGGGGTGAGGCAGAAAGCATGGGGGGATGGCAGAGAGCATGGGAGGATGGCAGAGAGCATGGGGGGATGTGGAGAGTATGGCAGAGAGCATGGGGGAATGGCAGAGAGCATAGGGGGGAGTCAGAGAGCATGGGGGGAGGCAGAAAGCATGGGGGGATGTGGAGAGTATGGCAGAGAGCATGGGGGGATGGCGGAGAGCATGGGGGGATGGCAGAGAACATGGGGGGATGGCAGAGAGCATGGGGGGAGGCAGAGAGCATGGGGGGATGGCAGAGAGCATGGGGGGATGGCAGAGAGCATGGGGGGATGGCAGAGAGCATGGGGGGATGTGGAGAGTATGGCAGAGAGCATGGGGGGATGGCAGAGAGCATGGGGGAGATGGCAGAGAGCATGGGGGGAGGCAGAGAGCATGGGGGGATGTGGAGAATATGGCAGAGAGCATGGCGGGATGGCATAGAGCATGGGGGGGATGGCAGAGAGCATGGGGGGAGGCAGAGAGCATGGGGAGATGTGGAGAGTATGGCAGAGAGCATGGGGGGATGGCAGAGAGCATGGGAGGATGGCAGAGAGCATGGGGGGATGGCATAGAGCATAGGGGGGGAGGAAGAGAGCATGGGGGGAGTCAGGGAGCATGGGGGGGAGGCAGATAGCATGGGGGGATGTGGAGAGTATGGCAGAGAGCATGGGGGGGGGGGTGGCAGAGAGCATAGGGGGGAGGCAGAGAGCATGGGGGGGAGGCAGAGAGCATGGGCGGGTGGAGGTGGAGACTATGGGGGGATGGCAGAGAGCATAGGGGGGATGCCATGGGGGGATGACAGAGAGCATGGGGTGATAGCAGAGAGCATGGGGGGGGGGGGGGTGGAGAGCATAGGGGGATGGCAGGGAACATGGGGGGAGGTGGAGACTATGGGGTGATGGTAGAGAGCATGGGGGGGATATAAGAGAGCATGGGGGGGATATAAGAGAGCATGGAGGGGGATGGAAGAGAGCATGGAGGGGATGGAAGAGAGCATGGAGGGGATGGAAGAGAGCATGGAGGGGGATGGAAGAGAGCATGGAGGGGGATGGAAGAGAGCATGGAAGGGGGGATGTGGAGAGAGCATGGAGGGGGGGATGTGGAGAGAGCATGGGGGGGTGTGGAGAGAGCATGGGGGGGGGGATGTGGAGAGAGCATGGGGGGGAATGTGGAGAGAGCATGAGGGGGGGATGTGGAGAGAGCATGGGGGGGATGTGGAGAGAGCATGGGGGGGGATGTGGAGAAAGCATGGGGGGGATATGTGGAGAGAGCATGGGGGGATGTGGAGAGAGCATGGGGAGATGTGGAGAGTATGGCAGAGATCATTGGGGAGATGGAGACTATGGGGGGATGGCAGAGACTATGGGGGGAGGGTTGCAGAGAGCATAGGGGGAGGTGGAGAGCATGGGGGATGGCAGAGAGTATGTCACAGAGCATGGGGGGAGGTGGAGACTATGGGGTAATGGCAGAGAGCATGGGGGGGGGGGTGGAGAGCATGGGGAATGGCAGAGAGCATGGGGGGATGGCAGAGAGCATGGGGGGATGGCAGAGAGCATGGGGGAATGGCAGAGAGCATGGGGGGAGGAGGTAGAGACTATGGGGGATGGCAGAGAGCATGGGGGGGTGGCAGAGAGCATGGGGGGATGACAGAGAGCATGGGGGGGATGGCAGAGAGCATGGGGGGATGGCAAAGAGCATGGGGGGATGTGGAGAGTATGGCAGAGAGCATGGGGGGATGGCAGAGAGCATGGGGGGATGGCAGAGAGCATGGGGGGAGGCAGAGAGCATGGGGGGATGGCAGAGAGCATGGGGGGATGGCAGAGAGCATGGGGGGAGGCAGAGAGCATGGGGGGAGGCAGAGAGCATGGGGGGATGTGGAGAGTATGGCAGAGAGCATGGGGGATGGCAGAGAGCATGGGGGAATGGCAGAGAGCATGGGGGGATGGCAGAGAGCATAAGGGGAGGCAGAGAGCATGGGGGGATGTGGAGAGTATGGCAGAGAGCATGGGGGGATGGCAGAGAGCATGGGGGGAGGCAGAGAGCATGGGGGGAGGCAGAGAGCATGGGGGGATGTGGAGAGTATGGCAGAGAGCATGGGGGGATGGCGGAGAGCATGGGGGGATGGCGGAGAGCATGGGGTGATGGCAGAGAGCATGGGGGGGTGGCAGAGAGCATGGGGGGATGGCAGAGAGCATGGGGGATGGCGGAGAGCATGGGGGGAGGCGGAGAGCATGGAGGGAGGCGGAGAGCATGGGGGGAATTGGAGAGTATGGCAGGGAGCATGGGGGGATGGCAGAGAGCATGGGGGGATGGCAGAGAGCATGTGGGGAGGCAGAGCGCATGGGGGAAGGCAGAGAGCATGAGGGGAGGCAGAGAGCATGAGGGGAGGCAGAGAGCATGGGGGGATGTGGAGAGTATGGCAGAGAGCATGGGGGGATGGCGGAGAGCATGGGGGAATGATGGAGAGCATGGGGGGATGTGGAGAGTATGGCAGAGAGCATGGGGGGATGGCGGAGAGCATGGGGGGATGGTAGAGAGCATGGGGGGAGGCAGAGAGCATGGGGGGATGTAGAGAGTATGGCAGAGAGCATGGGGGGATGGCAGAGAGCATGGGGGGATGGCAGAGAGCATAGGGGGAGGCAGAGAGCATGGGGGGAGGCGGAGAGCATGGGGGGATGTGGAGAGTATGGCAGAGAGCATGGGGGGATGGCGGAGAGCATGGGGGGATGGCAGAGAGCATGAGGGGATGGCAGAGAGCATGGGGGGAGGCAGAGAGCATGGGGGGAGGCAGAGAGCATGGAGGGAGGCAGAGAGCATGGGGGGATGGCAGAGAGCATGGGGGGATGGCAGAGAGCATGGGGGGATGGCAGAGAGCATGGGGGGATGTGGAGAGTATGGCAGAGAGCATGGGGGAATGGCAGAGAGCATGGGAGGATGGCAGAGAGCATTGGGGGATGTGGAGAGTATGGCAGAGAGCATAGGGGGGAGGAAGAGAGCATGGGGGGGAGTCAGAGAGCATGGGGGTGAGGCAGAAAGCATGGGGGGATGGCAGAGAGCATGGGAGGATGGCAGAGAGCATGGGGGGATGTGGAGAGTATGGCAGAGAGCATCGGGGAATGGCAGAGAGCATAGGGGGGAGGAAGAGAGCATGGGGGGAGTCAGAGAGCATGGGGGGAGGCAGAAAGCATGGGGGGATGTGGAGAGTTTGGCAGAGAGCATAGGGGGATGGCAGAGAGCATAGGGGGGGAGGCAGAGAGCATGGGGGGAGGCAGAGAGCATGGCCGGGCAGAGGTGGAGACTATGGGGGGATGGCAGAGAGCATAGGGGGGATGCCATGGGGGGATGGCAGAGAGCATGGGGTGATAGCAGAGAGCAAGGGGGGAGGTGGAGAGCATAGGGGGATGGCAGAGAGCATGGGGGAGGTGGAGACTATGGGGTGATGGTAGAGAGCATGGAGGGGATGGAAGAGAGCATGGAGGGGATGGAAGAGAGCATGGAGGGGGGAATGTGGAGAGAGCATGTAGGGGGGATGTGGAGAGAGCATGGGGGGGTGTGGAGAGAGCATGGGGGGGATGTAGAGAGCGCATGGGGGGGAATGTGGAGAGAGCATGGGGGGGGGATGTGGAGAGAGCATGGGGGGGGATGTGGAGAGAGCATGGGGGGGGATGTGGAGAGAGCATGGGGGGGATATGTGGAGAGAGCATGGGGGGATGGCGGAGAGCATGGGGGGATGGCGGAGAGCAAGGGGGGAGGCAGAGAGCATGGGGGGAGTCAGAGAGCATGAGGGGAGGCAGAGAGCATGGGGGGATGTGGAGAGTATGGAAAGAGAGCATGGGGGGATGGCGGAGAGCATGGGGGGATGGCGGAGAGCATGGGGGGAGGCAGAGAGCATGGGGGGAGGCAGAGAGCATGGGGGGAGGCAGAGAGCATGAGGGGAGGCAAAGAGCAATGGGGGGATGTGGAGAGTATGGCAGAGAGCATGGGGGGATGGCGGAGAGCATGGGGGGATGGCGGAGAGCATGGGGGGATGGCAGAGAGCATGGGGGGAGGCAGAGAGCATGGGGGGATGTAGAGAGTATGGCAGAGAGCATGGGGGGATGGCAGAGAGCATGGGGGGATGGCAGAGAGCATAGGGGGAGGCAGAGAGCATGGGGGGAGGCAGAGAGCATGGGGGGAGGCGGAGAGCATGGGGGGATGTGGAGAGTATGGCAGGGGGCATGGGGGGATGGCGGAGAGCATGGGGGGTGGCAGAGAGCATGGGGGGAGGCAGAGAGCATGGGGGGATGGCAGAGAGCATGGGGGGGTGGCAGAGAGCATGGGGGGATGGCAGAGAGCATGGGGGGGGTGGCAGAGAGCATGGGGGGATGGCAGAGAGCATGGGGGGATGTGGAGAGTATGGCAGAGAGCATGGGGGGATGGCAGAGAGCATGGGGGGGATGGCAGAGAGCATGGGGGGAGGCAGAGAGCATGGGGGGGGATGTGGAGAGTATGGCAGAGAGCATGGGGGGGATGGCAGAGAGCATGGGGGGAGGCAGAGAGCATGGGGGGATGTGGAGGGTATGGCAGAGAGCATGGGGGGATGGCAGAGAGCATGGGAGGATGGCAGAGAGCATGGGGGGATGGCAGAGAGCATGGGGGGATGTGGAGAGTATGGCAGAGAGCATGGGGGAATGGCAGAGAGCATGGGGGGGGGAGGAAGAGAGCATGGGGGGGGGAGTCAGAGAGCATGGGGGGGAGGCAGAAAGCATGGGGGGATGTGGAGAGTATGGCAGAGAGCACAGGGGGGATGGCAGAGAGCATAGGGGGGAGGCAGAGAGCATGGGGGAGGCAGAGAGCATGGGGGGGGGATGTGGAGAGTATGGCAGAGTGCATGGGGGGATGGCAGAGAGCATGGGGGGAGGCAGAGAGCATGGGGGGATGTGGAGAGTATGGCAGAGAGCATGGGGGGATGGCAGAGAGCATGGGAGGATGGCAGAGAGCATGGGGGGATGGCAGAGAGCATGGGGGGATGTGGAGAGTATGGCAGAGAGCATGGGGGAATGGCAGAGAGCATAGGGGGGGGAGGAAGAGAGCATGGGGGGGGGGAGTCAGAGAGCATGGGGGGGAGGCAGAAAGCATGGGGGGATGTGGAGAGTATGGCAGAGAGCACAGGGGGGGTGGCAGAGAGCATAGGGGGGGAGGCAGAGAGCATGGGGGGGAGGCAGAGAGCATGGGCGGGCGGAGGTGGAGACTATGGGGGGATGGCAGAGAGCATAGGGGGGATGCCATGGGGGGATGGCAGAGAGCATGGGGTGATAGCAGAGAGCATGGGGGGGAGGTGGAGAGCATAGGGGGATGGCAGAGAGCATGGGGGGAGGTGGAGACTATGGGGTGATGGTAGAGAGCATGGGGGGGATATAAGAGAGCATGGGGGGGATATAAGAGAGCATGGGGGGGATATAAGAGAGCATGGAGGGGGATGGAAGAGAGCATGGAGGGGATGGAAGAGACCATGGAGGGGATGGAAGAGAGCATGGAGGGGGATGGAAGAGAGCATGGAGGGGGATGGAAGAGAGCATGGAGGGGGATGGAAGAGAGCATGGAGGGGGGAATGTGGAGAGAGCATGGAGGGGGGGATGTGGAGAGAGCATGGGGGGGTGTGGAGAGAGCATGGGGGGGATGTGGAGAGAGCATGGGGGGGGAATGTGCTTAGAGCATGGGGGGGATGTGGAGAGAGCATAGGGGGGGGGTGTGGAGAGAGCATGGGGGGATGTGGAGAGAGCATGGGGGGGAATGTGCTGAGAGCATGGGGGGGATGTGGAGAGAGAATGGGGGGATGTGGAGAGAGCATGGGGGGGGATGTGGAGAGAGCATGGGGGGGATGTGGAGAGAGCATGGGGGGGATATGTGGAGAGAGCATGGGGGGATGTGGAGAGAGCATGGGGGGATGTGGAGAGTATGGCAGAGATCATGGGGGAGATGGAGATTATGGGGGGATGGCAGAGACTATGGGGGGAGGGTGGCAGAGAGCATAGGGGGAGGTGGAGAGCACGGGGGATGGCAGAGAGTATGTCACAGAGCATGGGGGAGGTGGAGACTATGGGGTAATGGCAGAGAGCATGGGGGGGGGGGATGGAGAGCATGGGGGGATGGCAGAGAGCATGGGGGTGCGGAGGTGGAGACTATGGGGGGATGGCAGAGAGCATGGGGGGGATGCCATGGGGGGGTGGCAGAGAGCATGGGGGGAGGGCAGAGAGCATGGGGGATGTGGAGAGTATGGCAGAAAGCATGGGGGGAGGTGGAGACTATGGGGGGATGGCAGAGAGCATGGGGGAATTGCAGAGAGCACGGGGGGGGGGGGGGGGGGTGGAAGAGAGCATGGAGGGGATATAAGAGAGCATGAAGGGGATGGAAGAGAGCATGGAGGGGATGGAAGAGAGCATGGAGGGGATGGAAGAGAGTATGGCAGAGAGCATGGGGGGATGGCAGAGAGCATGGGGGGATGGCAGAGAGCATGGGGGGAGGCAGAGAGCATGGGGGGATGGCAGAGAGCATGGGGGGGTGGCAGAGAGCATGGGGGGAGGCAGAGAGCATGGGGGGAGGCAGAGAGCATGGGGGGATGTGGAGAGTATGGCAGAGAGCATGGGGGATGGCAGAGAGCATGGGGGAATGGCAGAGAGCATGGGGGGATGGCAGAGAGCATAAGGGGAGGCAGAGAGCATGGGGGGATGTGGAGAGTATGGCAGAGAGCATGGGGGGATGGCAGAGAGCATGGGGGGAGGCAGAGAGCATGGGGGGAGGCAGAGAGCATGGGGGGATGTGGAGAGTATGGCAGAGAGCATGGGGGGATGGCGGAGAGCATGGGGGGATGGCGGAGAGCATGGGGTGATGGCAGAGAGCATGGGGGGGTGGCAGAGAGCATGGGGGGATGGCAGAGAGCATGGGGGATGGCGGAGAGCATGGGGGGAGGCGGAGAGCATGGAGGGAGGCGGAGAGCATGGGGGAATTGGAGAGTATGGCAGGGAGCATGGGGGGATGGCAGAGAGCATGGGGGGATGGCAGAGAGCATGTGGGGAGGCAGAGCGCATGGGGGAAGGCAGAGAGCATGAGGGGAGGCAGAGAGCATGAGGGGAGGCAGAGAGCATGGGGGGATGTGGAGAGTATGGCAGAGAGCATGGGGGGATGGCGGAGAGCATGGGGGAATGATGGAGAGCATGGGGGGATGTGGAGAGTATGGCAGAGAGCATGGGGGGATGGCGGAGAGCATGGGGGGATGGCAGAGAGCATGGGGGGAGGCAGAGAGCATGGGGGGATGTAGAGAGTATGGCAGAGAGCATGGGGGGATGGCAGAGAGCATGGGGGATGGCAGAGAGCATAGGGGGAGGCAGAGAGCATGGGGGGAGGCGGAGAGCATGGGGGGATGTGAAGAGTATGGCAGAGAGCATGGGGGGATGGCGGAGAGCATGGGGGGATGGCAGAGAGCATGAGGGGATGGCAGAGAGCATGGGGGGAGGCAGAGAGCATGGGGGGAGGCAGAGAGCATGGAGGGAGGCAGAGAGCATGGGGGGATGGCAGAGAGCATGGGGGGATGGCAGAGAGCATGGGGGGATGGCAGAGAGCATGGGGGGATGTGGAGAATATGGCAGAGAGCATGGGGGAATGGCAGAGAGCATGGGAGGATGGCAGAGAGCATGGGGGGATGTGGAGAGTATGGCAGAGAGCATGGGGGAATGGCAGAGAGCATAGGGGGGAGGAAGAGAGCATGGGGGGGAGTCAGAGAGCATGGGGGTGAGGCAGAAAGCATGGGGGGATGGCAGAGAGCATGGGAGGATGGCAGAGAGCATGGGGGGATGTGGAGAGTATGGCAGAGAGCATGGGGGAATGGCAGAGAGCATAGGGGGGAGGAAGAGAGCATGGGGGGGAGTCAGAGAGCATGGGGGGAGGCAGAAAGCATGGGGGGATGTGGAGAGTATGGCAGAGAGCATAGGGGGGATGGCAGAGAGCATGGGGGGGAGGCAGAGAGCATGGGGGGAGGCAGAGAGCATGGCCGGGCGGAGGTGGAGACTATGGGGGGATGGCAGAGAGCATAGGGGGGATGCCATGGGGGGATGGCAGAGAGCATGGGGTGATAGCAGAGAGCAAGGGGGGAGGTGGAGAGCATAGGGGGATGGCAGAGAGCATGGGGGAGGTGGAGACTATGGGGTGATGGTAGAGAGCATGGAGGGGGATGGAAGAGAGCATGGAGGGGATGGAAGAGAGCATGGGGGGGATGGAAGAGAGCATGGAGGGGGATGGAAGAGAGCATGGAGGGGGATGGAAGAGAGCATGGAGGGGGGAATGTGGAGAGAGCATGTAGGGGGGATGTGGAGAGAGCATGGGGGGGTGTGGAGAGAGCATGGGGGGGATGTGGAGAGCGCATGGGGGGGAATGTGGAGAGAGCATGGGGGGGGGTGTGGAGAGAGCATGGGGGGGATGTGGAGAGAGCATGGGGGGGGGATGTGGAGAGAGCATGGGGGGGATATGTGGAGAGAGCATGGGGGGATGGCGGAGAGCATGGGGGGATGGCGGAGAGCAAGGGGGGAGGCAGAGAGCATGGGGGGAGTCAGAGAGCATGAGGGGAGGCAGAGAGCATGGGGGGATGTGGAGAGTATGGCAGAGAGCATGGGGGGATGGCAGAGAGCATGGGGGGATAGCGGAGAGCATGGGGGGAGGCAGAGAGCATGGGGGGAGGCAGAGAGCATGGGGGGAGGCAGAGAGCATGAGGGGAGGCAAAGAGCAATGGGGGGATGTGGAGAGTATGGCAGAGAGCATGGGGGGATGGCGGAGAGCATGGGGGGATGGCGGAGAGCATGGGGGGATGGCAGAGAGCATGGGGGGAGGCAGAGAGCATGGGGGGATGTAGAGAGTATGGCAGAGAGCATGGGGGGATGGCAGAGAGCATGGGGGGATGGCAGAGAGCATAGGGGGAGGCAGAGAGCATGGGGGGAGGCAGAGAGCATGGGGGGAGGCGGAGAGCATGGGGGGATGTGGAGAGTATGGCAGGGGGCATGGAGGGATGGCGGAGAGCATGGGGGGGTGGCAGAGAGCATGGGGGGAGGCAGAGAGCATGGGGGGATGGCAGAGAGCATGGGGGGGTGGCAGAGAGCATGGGGGGATGGCAGAGAGCATGGGGGGGTGGCAGAGAGCATGGGGGGATGGCAGAGAGCATGGGGGGATGTGGAGAGTATGGCAGAGAGCATGGGGGGATGGCAGAGAGCATGGGGGGATGGCAGAGAGCATGGGGGGAGGCAGAGAGCATGGGGGGGATGTGGAGAGTATGGCAGAGAGCATGGGGGGGATGGCAGAGAGCATGGGGGGAGGCAGAGAGCATGGGGGGATGTGGAGAGTATGGCAGAGAGCATGGGGGGATGGCAGAGAGCATGGGAGGATGGCAGAGAGCATGGGGGGATGGCAGAGAGCATGGGGGGATGTGGAGAGTATGGCAGAGAGCATGGGGGAATGGCAGAGAGCATAGGGGGGGGGAGGAAGAGAGCATGGGGGGGGGAGTCAGAGAGCATGGGGGGGAGGCAGAAAGCATGGGGGGATGTGGAGAGTATGGCAGAGAGCACAGGGGGGATGGCAGAGAGCATAGGGGGGGAGGCAGAGAGCATGGGGGAGGCAGAGAGCATGGGGGGGGGTGTGAAGAGTATGGCAGAGAGCATGGGGGGGATGGCAGAGAGCATGGGGGGAGGCAGAGAGCATGGGGGGATGTGGAGAGTATGGCAGAGAGCATGGGGGGATGGCAGAGAGCATGGGAGGATGGCAGAGAGCATGGGGGGATGGCAGAGAGCATGGGGGGATGTGGAGAGTATGGCAGAGAGCATGGGGGAATGGCAGAGAGCATAGGGGGGGGAGGAAGAGAGCATGGGGGGGGAGTCAGAGAGCATGGGGGGGAGGCAGAAAGCATGGGGGGATGTGGAGAGTATGGCAGAGAGCACAGGGGGGATGGCAGAGAGCATAGGGGGGAGGCAGAGAGCATGGGGGGGAGGCAGAGAGCATGGGCGGGCGGAGGTGGAGACTATGGGGGGATGGCAGAGAGCATAGGGGGGATGCCATGGGGGGATGGCAGAGAGCATGGGGTGATAGCAGAGAGCATGGGGGGGAGGTGGAGAGCATAGGGGGATGGCAGAGAGCATGGGGGGAGGTGGAGACTATGGGGTGGTGGTAGAGAGCATGGGGGGGATATAAGAGAGCATGGGGGGGATATAAGAGAGCATGGGGGGGATATAAGAGAGCATGGAGGGGGATGGAAGAGAGCATGGAGGGGATGGAAGAGACCATGGAGGGGATGGAAGAGAGCATGGAGGGGGATGGAAGAGAGCATGGAGGGGGATGGAAGAGAGCATGGAGGGGGGAATGTGGAGAGAGCATGGAGGGGGGGATGTGGAGAGAGCATGGGGGGGTGTGGAGAGAGCATGGGGGGGATGTGGAGAGAGCATGGGGGGGAATGTGCTGAGAGCATGGGGGGGGGATGTGGAGAGAGCATGGGGGGGGGGGCTGTGGAGAGAGCATGGGGGGATGTGGAGAGAGCATGGGGGGGGAATGTGCTGAGAGCATGGGGGGGATGTGGAGAGAGAATGGGGGGGATGTGGAGAGAGCATGGGGGGGGATGTGGAGAGAGCATGGGGGGGATGTGGAGAGAGCATGGGGGGGATATGTGGAGAGAGCATGGGGGGATGTGGAGAGAGCATGGGGGGATGTGGAGAGTATGGCAGAGATCATGGGGGAGATGGAGATTATGGGGGGATGGCAGAGACTATGGGGGGAGGGTGGCAGAGAGCATAGGGGGAGGTGGAGAGCACGGGGGATGGCAGAGAGTATGTCACAGAGCATGGGGGAGGTGGAGACTATGGGGTAATGGCAGAGAGCATGGGGGGGGGGGGGATGGAGAGCATGGGGGGATGGCAGAGAGCATGGGGGTGCGGAGGTGGAGACTATGGGGGGATGGCAGAGAGCATGGGGGGGATGCCATGGGGGGGTGGCAGAGAGCATGGGGGGAGGGCAGAGAGCATGGGGGATGTGGAGAGTATGGCAGAAAGCATGGGGGGAGGTGGAGACTATGGGGGGATGGCAGAGAGCATGGGGGAATTGCAGAGAGCACGGGGGGGGGGGGGGGGTGGAAGAGAGCATGGAGGGGATATAAGAGAGCATGAAGGGGATGGAAGAGAGCATGGAGGGGATGGAAGAGAGCATGGAGGGGATGGAAGAGAGCATGGAGGGGATGGAAGAGAGCATGGACGGGGGGATGTGGAGAGAACATGGGGGGGGATGTGGAGAGAACATGGGGGGTGGAGAGAGCATGGGGGGAGGGTATGTGGAGAGCATGGGGGGATGGCAGAGAGCATGGGGGGATTGGCAGAGAGCATGGGGGGTGGCAAAGAGCATGGGGGGGTGGCAGAGAGCATGGGGGAGGGTGGCAGAGAGCATGGGGGGGATGGCAGAGAGCATGGGGGGAGCGGAGGTGGAGACTATGGGGGGATGGCAGAGAGCATGGGGGGATGCCATGGGGGGATGGTAGAGAGCATGGGGGGAGGGCAGAGAGCATGGGGGATGTGGAGAGTATGACAGAAAGCATGGGGGGAGGTGGACACTATGGGGGGAGGGCAGAGAGCATGGGGGGATGGCAGAGAGCATGGGGGGGAGGTGGAGACTATGGGGTGATGGCAGAGAGCATGGGGGTGATAGAGAGCATGGGGGGATGAAAGAGAGCATGGGGGGATGGCAGAGAGGATGAGGAGGTGGGGGGAGGTGGAGAGCATGGGGGTAGGGGGAGGTAGAGAGCATGGGGGGAGGCAGAGAGCATGGGGGATGTGGAGAGTATGGCAGAGAGCATGGGGGATGGCGGAGAGCATGGGGGGATGGCAGAGAGCATGGGGGGGGTGGCAGAGAGCATGGGGGGGTGGCAGAGAGCATGGGGGGATGGCAGAGAGCATGGGGGGATGGCGGAGATCATGGGGGGGATGGCAGAGAGCATGGGGGGGATGGCAGAGAGCATGGGGGGATGTGGAGAGTATGACAGAGAGCATGGGGGGATGGCAGAGAGCATGGGGGATGGCACAGAGCATGGGGGGGCGGAGGTGGAGACTATGGGGGATGGCAGAGAGCATGGGGGGATGCTATGGGGGGATGGCAGAGAGCATGGGGGGAGGGCAGAGAGCATGGGGGATGTGGAGGGTATGGCAGAAAGCATGGGGGGAGGTGGAGACTATGGGGAATGGCAGAGAGCATGGGGGGATGTGGAGAGTATGACAGAGAGCATGGGGGGATGGCAGAGAGCATGGGGGATGGCACAGAGCATGGGGGGCGGAGGTGGAGACTATGGGGGGATGGCAGAGAGCATGGGGGGATGCCATGGGGGGATGGCAGAGAGCATGGGGGGAGGGCAGAGAGCATGGGGGGAGACAGAGAGCATGGGGGGAGCGGAGGTGGAGACTATGGGGGGGATGGCAGAGAGCATGGGGGGATGCCATGGAGGGATGGGAGAGAGCATGGGGGGAGGGCAGAGAGCATGGGGGATGTGGAGAGTATGGCAGAAAGCATGGGGGGAGGTGGACACTATGGGGGTATGGCAGAGAGCATGGGGGGATGGCAGAGAGCATGGGGGGGAGGTGGAGACTATGGGGTGATGGCAGAGAGCATGGGGGGTGGCAGAGAGCATGGGGGGATGGAAGAGAGCATGGGGGGATGGCTGAGAGGATGAGGAGGTGGGGGAGGTGGAGAGCATGGGGGGAGGCAGAGAGCATGGGGGGATGTGGAGAGTATGGCAGAGAGCATGGGGATGGCAGAGAGCATGGGGGGGCAGAGGTGGAGACTATGGGGGGATGGCAGAGAGCATGGGGGTATGGCAGAGAGCATGGGGGAGGCGGAGTTGGAGACTATGGGGGGATGGCAGAGAGCATGGGGGGATTGGCAGAGAGCATGGGGGGGGATGGCAGAGAGCATGGGGGGGTGGCAGAGAGCATGGGGGAGGGTAGCAGAGAGCATGGGGTGATGGCAGAGAGCATGGGGGGATGGCAGAGAGCATGGGGGGTGGCAGAGAGCATGGGGGGTGGCAGAGAGCATGGGGGGGATGGCAGAGAGCATGGGGGGGATGGCAGAGAGCATGGGGGGATGGCAGAGAGCATGGGGGGATGGCGGAGATCATGGGGGGGGTGGCAGAGAGCATGGGGGGGGATGGCAGAGAGCATGGGGGGATGTGGAGAGTATGACAGAGAGCATGGGGGATGGCAGAGAGCATGGGGGATGGCACAGAGCATGGGGGGGGGCGGAGGTGGAGACTATGGGGGGATGGCAGAGAGCATGGGGGGATGGCAGAGAGCATGGGGGGATGCTATGGGGGGATGGCAGAGAGCATGGGGGGAGGGCAGAGAGCATGGGGGATGTGGAGGGTATGGCAGAAAGCATGGGGGGAGGTGGAGACTATGGGGGAATGGCAGAGAGCATGGGGGGATGTGGAGAGTATGACAGAGAGCATGGGGGGATGGCAGAGAGCATGGGGGATGGCACAGAGCATGGGGGGCGGAGGTGGAGACTATGGGGGGATGGCAGAGAGCATGGGGGGATGCCATGGGGGGATGGCAGAGAGCATGGGGGGAGGGCAGAGAGCATGGGGGGAAACAGAGAGCATGGGGGGAGCGGAGGTGGAGACTATGGGGGGATGGCAGAGAGCATGGGGGGATGCCATGGAGGGATGGGAGAGAGCATGGGGGGAGGGCAGAGAGCATGGGGGATGTGGAGAGTATGGCAGAAAGCATGGGGGGAGGTGGACACTATGGGGGTATGGCAGAGAGCATGGGGGGATGGCAGAGAGCATGGGGGGGAGGTGGAGACTATGGGGTGATGGCAGAGAGCATGGGGGGTGGCAGAGAGCATGGGGGGATGGAAGAGAGCATGGGGGGATGGCAGAGAGGATGAGGAGGTGGGGGAAGGTGGAGAGCATGGGGGGAGGCAGAGAGCATGGGGGGATGTGGAGAGTATGGCAGAGAGCATGGGGATGGCAGAGAGCATGGGGGGGCGGAGGTGGAGACTATGGAGGGATGGCAGAGAGCATGGGGGTATGGCAGAGAGCATGGGGGGGGCGGAGTTGGAGACTATGGGGGGATGGCAGAGAGCATGGGGGGATTGGCAGAGAGCATGGGGGGGGGGGATGGCAGAGAGCATGGGGGGGGGTGGCAGAGAGCATGGGGGAGGGTAGCAGAGAGCATGGGGTGATAGCAGAGAGCATGGGGGGGATGGCAGAGAGCATGGGGGGTGGCAGAGAGCATGGGGGGTGGCAGAGAGCATGGGGGGGTGGCAGAGAGCATGGGGGGATGGCAGAGAGCATGGGGGGATGGCGGAGATCATGGGGGGGGGGGGGGTGGCAGAGAGCATGGGGGGGGTGGCAGAGAGCATGGGGGGATGTGGAGAGTATGACAGAGAGCATGGGGGATGGCAGAGAGCATGGGGGATGGCACAGAGCATGGGGGGGCGGAGGTGGAGACTATGGGGGGATGGCAGAGAGCATGGGGGATGCCATGGGGGGATGGCAGAGAGCATGGGGGGAGGGCAGAGAGCATGGGGGATGTGGAGAGTATGGCAGAAAGCATGGGGGGAGGTGGAGACTATGGGGGGATGGCAGAGAGCATGGGGGGATGTGGAGAGTATGACAGAGAGCATGGGGGGATGGCAGAGAGCATGGGGGGGAGGTGGAGACTATGGGGTGATGGCAGAGAGCATGGGGGGTGGCAGAGAGCATGGGGGGATGGAAGAGAGCATGGGGGGATGGCAGAGAGGATGAGGAGGTGGGGGGAGGTGGAGAGCATGGGGGTAGGGGTAGGTAGAGAGCATGGGGGGAGGCAGAGAGCATCGGGGGATGTGGAGAGTATGGCAGAGAGCATGGGGGATGGCAGAGAGCATGGGGGGATGGCAGAGAGCATGGGGGGGGGGCGGAGGTGGAGACTATGAGGGGATGGCAGAGAGCATAAGGGAATGCCATGGGGGGATGGTAGAGAGCATGGGGGGAGGGCAGAGAGCATGGGGGATGTGGAGAGTATGGCAGAAAGCATGGGGGGAGGTGGACACTATGGGGGGATGGCAGAGAGCATGGGGGATGGCAGAGAGCATGGGGGGGGGGAGTTGGAGACTATGGGGTGATGGCAGAGAGCATGGGGGGTGGCAGAGAGCATGGGGGGTGGCAGAGAGCATGGGGGGATGGAAGAGAGCATGGGGGGATGGCAGAGAGGATGAGGAGGTGGGGGGAGGTGGAGAGCACGGGGTTAGGGGGAGGTAGAGAGCATGGGGGGAGCCAGAGAGCATGGGGGATGTGGAGAGTATGGCAGAGAGCATGGGGGATGGCAGAGAGCATGGGGGGATGGCAGAGAGCATGGGGGGGGGGGCGGAGGTGGAGACTATGGGGGGATGGCAGAGAGCATGGGGGGGGCGGAGTTGGAGACTATGGGGGGATGGCAGAGAGCATGGGGGGATGCCATGGGGGGATGGCAGAGAGCATGGGGGATGTGGAGAGTATGGCAGAAAGCATGGGGGGAGGTGGAGACTATGGGGGGGTGGCAGAGAGCATGGGGGGTGTCAGAGAGCATGGGGGGGATGGCAGAGAGCATGGGCGGGATGGCGGAGAGAATGGGCGGGATGGCGGAGAGCATGGGCGGGATGGCGGAGAGCATGGGGGGGAGGTGGAGAGCATGGGGGGGGAGGTGGAGACTATGGGGGGATGGCAGAGAGCATGGGGGTATGGCAGAGAGCATGGGGGGGCGGAGTTGGAGACTATGGGGGGATGGCAGAGAGCATGGGGGGATTGGCAGAGAGCATGGGGGGGGGATGGCAGAGAGCATGGGGGGGTGGGAGAGAGCATGGGGGAGGGTAGCAGAGAGCATGGGGTGATGGCAGAGAGCATGGGGGGATGGCAGAGAGCATGGGGGGTGGCAGAGAGCATGGGGGGTGGCAGAGAGCATGGGGGGGTGGCAGAGAGCATGGGGGGATGGCAGAGAGCATGGGGGGATGGCGGAGATCATGGGGGGGGGTGGCAGAGAGCATGGGGGGGGGTGGCAGAGAGCATGGGGGGATGTGGAGAGTATGACAGAGAGCATGGGGGATGGCAGAGAGCATGGGGGATGGCACAGAGCATGGGGGGGCGGAGGTGGAGACTATGGGGGGATGGCAGAGAGCATGGGGGATGCCATGGGGGGATGGCAGAGAGCATGGGGGGAGGGCAGAGAGCATGGGGGATGTGGAGAGTATGGCAGAAAGCATGGGGGGAGGTGGAGACTATGGGGGGATGGCAGAGAGCATGGGGGGGTGTGGAGAGTATGACAGAGAGCATGGGGGGATGGCAGAGAGCATGGGGGGGAGGTGGAGACTATGGGGTGATGGCAGAGAGCATGGGGGGTGGCAGAGAGCATGGGGGGATGGAAGAGAGCATGGGGGGATGGCAGAGAGGATGAGGAGGTGGGGGGAGGTGGAGAGCATGGGGGTAGGGGTAGGTAGAGAGCATGGGGGGAGGCAGAGAGCATCGGGGGATGTGGAGAGTATGGCAGAGAGCATGGGGGATGGCAGAGAGCATGGGGGGATGGCAGAGAGCATGGGGGGGGCGGAGGTGGAGACTATGAGGGGATGGCAGAGAGCATAGGGGAATGCCATGGGGGGATGGTAGAGAGCATGGGGGGAGGGCAGAGAGCATGGGGGATGTGGAGAGTATGGCAGAAAGCATGGGGGGAGGTGGACACTATGGGGGGATGGCAGAGAGCATGGGGGATGGCAGAGAGCATGGGGGGGGGGAGGTGGAGACTATGGGGTGATGGCAGAGAGCATGGGGGGTGGCAGAGAGCATGGGGGGATGGAAGAGAGCATGGGGGGATGGCAGAGAGGATGAGGAGGTGGGGGGAGGTGGAGAGCACGGGGTTAGGGGGAGGTAGAGAGCATGGGGGGAGCCAGAGAGCATGGGGGATGTGGAGAGTATGGCAGAGAGCATGGGGGATGGCAGAGAGCATGGGGGGATGGCAGAGAGCATGGGGGGGGGCGGAGGTGGAGACTATGGGGGGATGGCAGAGAGCATGGGGGGGGCGGAGTTGGAGACTATGGGGGGATGGCAGAGAGCATGGGGGGATGCCATGGGGGGATGGCAGAGAGCATGGGGGATGTGGAGAGTATGGCAGAAAGCATGGGGGGAGGTGGAGACTATGGGGGGGGTGGCAGAGAGCATGGGGGGTGTCAGAGAGCATGGGGGGGATGGCAGAGAGCATGGGCGGGATGGCGGAGAGAATGGGCGGGATGGCGGAGAGCATGGGCGGGATGGCGGAGAGCATGGGGGGGAGGTGGAGAGCATGGGGGGGGGGAGGTGGAGAGCATGGCAGAGAGCATGGGGGAGGTGGAGACTATGGGGGGATAGCAGAGAGCATCGGGGGAGGTGGAGACTATGGGGGGGTGGCAGAGAGCATGGGAGGAAGGTGGAGAGCATAGGTGGAGGGGGAGGTGGAGAGCATGGGGGGATGGCAGAGAGCATGAGGGGGTGGGGGGAGGTGGAGAGCATGGGGGGATGGCATAGAGTATGGGGGGAGGGGAAGGGGGAGAGCATAGCGGGAGGGGGATGGCAGAGAACATGGGGGGAGGTGGAGAGCATGGAGGGGGCGGTGGAGAGTATGGCGGAGAGCATGGGGGGACGGTGGAGAGTATGGCGGAGAGCATGGGGGGGTGGCAGAGAGCATGGGGGGAGGTGGAGAGTATGTCAGAGAGCATGGGGGGAGGTGGAGAGTATGTTAGAGCGCATGGGGGAGGTGGAGAGTATGTCAGAGACTATGGGGGATGGCAGAGAGCATGGGGGATAGCAGAGAGCATGGGGGGGGGGGGGTGGCGGAGAGAATGGGGGGTGTGGCGGAGAGAATGGGGGGGGAGGCAGAGAGCATGGGGGATGTGGAGAGTATGGCAGAGAGCATGGGGGGATGGCAGAGCCTGGGGGGAGGTGGAGACTATGGGAGGATGGCAGAGACTACTGGGGGGGATGGCAGAGAGCATGGGGGATGGCAGAGAACATGGGGGGATGGCAGAGAACATGGGGGAGTGGCAGAGAGCACGGGGGGAGTGGCAGAGAGCATTGGGGGAGTGGCAAAGAGCATGGGGGGGAGTGGCAGAGAGCATGGGGGGAGTGGCAGAGAGCATGGGGGGGAGTGGCAGAGAGCATGGGGAGGAGTGGCAGAGAGCATGGGGAGGAGTGGCAGAGAGCATGGGGAGGAGTGGCAGAGAGCATGGGGGAGTGGCAGAGAGCATGGAGGGAGTGGCAGAGAGCACGGGAGGATGGCAGAGAGCATGGGAGGATGGCAGAGAGCATGGGAGGATGGCAGAGAGCATGGGGGGGGAGTGGCAGAGAGCATGGGGGGAGTGGCAGAGAGTATGGGGGGGAGTGGCAGAGAGTATGGGGGGAGTGGCAGAGAGCATGGGGGGAGTGGCAGAGAGCATGGGGGAGTGGCAGAGAGCATGGGGGGAGTGGCAGAGAGCATGGGGGGGAGTGGCAGAGAGCATGGGGGGGCTACAGCGCGGACCTGCTATGCCGGGACGACGTCTATTGACGTCGTCCCGTGCACGAGAGGCCTGCGCGTGCCCTGAGAGGCGCGCCTGGCGCGCTCTGTGATGAGCGAGTCTATGAGACTCGCCTGATCACAGATCGGAGCAAGGGGTCGATCCCGACCCCTTACCACGTGATTAGCTGTCAGCCAATGACAGCTGATCATGTGATCACAACAGAGCAGGTAATCGGCTATTTTTGATCACCGGCGGCCGTGAGAGGGACTTCAGTCCCAATCACGGCGAGCTGGGGCCAACTCATCAGTGCCCACCTGCCCCCTGCCAGTGCCACCTAATTATAGGAAAAGTGCCACCCATCAGTGCCCATAGTGCCAACCATTAGTGCCCATAGTGCCACCCATCAGTGCCCACAGTGCCACCCATCAGTGCCCACAATCTGCATCAACAACAGTGCTGCACCTCATATGCCACATATCCGTGCCCATCAGTGTCATCTACCAGTGCCCATCAGTGCTGCCCATCAGTGCCACCTATCAGTGCCCATCAGTCCCATCTATCATTGGTACCTATCAGTGCCCATTAGTGCCACCCATCCATGCCATCTTATCCGTGCCCATCTTTGCCCATCAGTGTCACCTTATCTGTGCCCATCAGTACTGCCTTATCTGTGCCTATCGGTGCCACGTTAACTGTGCCTATCAGTGCCCACCAGGGCAGCCTATCAGTGCCCACCAGGGCCGCCTCATCAGCGCATTTCAATGAAGGAGAAAAATGACCTGTCTGCAAAATTTTATAACAAACTATTAAACATGATTTTTAATTTTTTTTGCATATTTTTTTGTTTGTTTAGCAAAAAATAAAACTCCCGGCTGTAATTAAATACCACCAAAAGAAAGCTCTATTTGTGGGAACAAAATGATAAGTTAATTTGGGTACAGTGTTGTATGGCCGCGCTATTGTCATTCAAAGTGCATCAGCGCTGAAAGCTGAAAATTGGTCTGGGCAGGAGGGGGGTTTAAGTGCCCAGTAAGCAAACTTTTTTACGCAGAAAAGTTGAACTCAAATAAAATTCAATAATGGGGATGGCGGTTTTCTTAATAGCAAGAGAGATACCGAAAAATTTTGATATTAGAAAAAACAAGCGTAAGAGTAAAGAGCAAACTAGGGAATTTGGAGGGCCAATAAAAAGGAAATCATTCAGGTAATGGATTATTCTCGTGTGAACAGATTCATGAATCATTACGCATTGAAGGAAAAAGGCAAAAACTTCAAAATAAGAGCAGGACAAATAACAGCCCATAGGAAGGCATTTGTCATAGAAAAAATAGCCATGAAAACAAAAACCTAGAGAATTATAAGACTCAGCAGTTATGGGAAATAATCTAAACCAAGCCCAACGGTGAAACACGGAAATTATGAAAGGGGGGGGGGGGTGAGATAAAAGGACCAGCAACCCTGTTAGCTGAAATTTCCTTAATTAAATTTATCCCTCACAATATCAGCATTAATTAATACTGATTTTAATTTTTTTTAAATGGTCCACTTGTTCCAGAGAATACAGGGAGTTTGAAATCAATAGAAAAAGGTATAGCATTAGCCAATGATGCATTGCAGACAGCCTCACTGGTGTGCAGGCTTTTTGAATGATCCCTGAATTGAATGCTAGCAGATCTTTTAAAAGACTTGGAAACTGGATGATTTCCGAAGCAAAAGGAACATTCATGTCGTTAACGATATGAATTTAACCACTTGCACTGAGATTTATTATACATGAAACATGTACCTTTTCTTATATATGGAAACTGAGTTAGTAACATTTGAAAGTGTTTGTGGTTGATGTTGAAAAAATAAGATTTTTGAGGAATAATGAGGTTTAACCACAATCCAACGTCCTTGTTATCCCATTTAAGATTAGGATAAATGGCAATCTTTTGACGGAAATATTCATTGCAATTAAACCATCCCCTACTACCAATGCTTTTATACGTTTCTAATATATGTTCCAAATATTGAAACAACCCGCTGCACTTTTGAGGATGCACTGTGAACGTGCTGCAGCAGGGGGCGGAGTTACCTTTTCTGCGCGCTGAGAAGCACGTGCTCTGGGCGGAGACTGTCTGGAGGTGGGTGGAGATAAAGCACAGCTGTGGGAGGAGTAGCACGAGACATAGGCGGGGAACGCCAAGTTCGTCCTCTTCTTTCTAGTGATGGGAAGTCCGGACCTTTAAAGTGAATCGGTTCATTTTTCGAACTGCTCACTGAAATGAACCGATTCAACGAATCGATTCTTCGGTTCTTCAGTTCACTTGCTGAGTCTACTGACAAGCAAGTGAACTGAAGGTCTAATTCAACCATATTAAATGATTAGAATCAGAAGACTGATTCACACAGAAGGTTGGCAGGTCCTGGGGACGTTTACTTTGATTTAGTTGATTGGCGCAGAGCACAAGCCTGTTGTTGTCAGATTAGCTCAGTGTTATGAATTTTGGTGATACACAAACAGCTGTGTCAGGCTGGGTTCACACTTGTGCGATGCGGGAACCCAGCGATTCCACTACGGGTTCCTGCATCACACCAGACTCGCACAACAGTTCACAACGACATATGCGAACTGCTGGGGAGTGTCATACAATGTTAATGATACCCCCATTTCAGCTCGCATGTCGCACTGCAAAGTGTCAGTTTGGACATGAATCGGATCGCATGAGTGCCATGCGATCTGATTCTGGTGCAAACCAAAAAAAGGGTCCTGTGCGAGTTTAGTCCGAATGCGATACCATTTTATCCATACTATCTGTATGGCTGAAATCGCATTGCACGGACAGCGCCTGTGATTTGCACTGCAGTGCAAATCGCATGCGATTTTGCACTATGCAGCAGTGTGAACTGGCCCTGAGCCTAGGTTTCCGCAAATTTGATGGATAGCAATGTTAACTGTGAAGTTGCCCCAGAATGCAGGTCACATGCACACAAACCCCGCTTTTCATTTAGGCTCTGTTTCCACTTGTGCAAAAAAGTTGCACAAGTGGAAATGGAGCCTAAATGAAAAGTGGGTTTTTGTGCATGTGAACTGCATTCTGATGGGCCAACTTCACAGTTAACATTGCTAGCCATCAGATTTGCCCGTAGCCTTTACAGCGCATGCGCAGGAATGATGATCAGATTTTACTACCACTACCATGGGCGAAGTACCCCTGGTAGTAAAATTCAATCGTTAAGGCTATTTTCACACTTGTGCGACTTGAAAGTCAAGTGCTTTTGCCATGATTTTTGCCACGACTTGAAGAAGCAATGTCTGTGTAATCTTGAGGTCTCTGCCACAAGTCGCATCAAAGTCGGACAAAAGTAGTACAAAAACTACTTTGAAGTCGCACAGATATGAACTGAACTCGTTGGAAATCACGGGGTGTGACTTGTCATGTGACTTTGCAGTCTCAAGTCGCAGGACAAGTCGCATGAGTGTGAAAGGGGACCTTGGATTGTGGGTTCCTTGAGGGTAGGGACCAATGTGAGTGTGCAATGTACAGGGATAGGGACAATTGTAGACACTCACTCAGGTTGAACTGGATGGACTGGTGTCTTTATTCAACCTTACTAACTATGAAAGGGCTTTAGGCTGTCAGTACTACCTTATCACTGCTGCTACCTCATTGGTTTAGTGTATTGTTTTACTGGTGGTGACTCATGGTTCTTTCAGTGTACTGTGTTCTAAAAACTGATATGATTCTTTAACTCAGTAACTTGTATGATTCTTTAACTCGTTAACTTCTGTAACTTGTATGATTCATTCACTCGGTAACTTGTATGATTCTTTAACTCGGTGTACTGTGTACTCCTGACTCTTGGTTTAAGTTTGTATCCAGTTCCTCAGTGTCACTGTGCTTTGAGTCAGCTGATTGGTTGCTGGGAGGGGCCGAGTTTTCTCACTCTAGGATCATATTACCAGGCCTGCTCTGCTATGTACTGAGTGCAGAGTGAACTGTTTCAAACGAATCAGTTCACTGAGATGAATCGATTCATCCAGTTCACTGAAAAGAATCAATTCAAAAGAACGATTCGTTCATGAACTGGACATCACTACTTCTTTCAGTGCTGCATATTGGGGAGGGAGAGAAGACCCGCCATCTCCTTTTGATACACCGACAGGCACGCTGAGTCATTGGCACATTATCTTCTCCTTCAGCTGGGTGGGACCTATCTCTCTGCTCTGCAGTAGCTTCTGACTCTGGACATTCCAACGGAGTTCTGGGCTGAGGTAGGAATTGCCGGTCAGGTTCCGTCTTCTGCCTCCGATCTCCTGGGGGAAACATCTGTCCTTCAGGCGCTGTCAGATCCGCATGTTGGATCTTCTTTGGCCATTGCCGGGCACCACCGAAGCCATTTGTCTCCACCTTCAGAGGCTGCCTTATCCAATACCTTCCGCACAAACGATTTCATGTCCTGTCACGGCTTGGCGAGCTGTAGTATTATAGCTCTGTATTTTAGACAGGAGCTCAGCCAAGCTGATCCAGGACTGAGCGGGACTCGTCACCACAGGGGTTTTTATAGACCCCGATACATGTGGGAAAACTTGTTTTCCCACCTAGAAGCCTCATGACAAGCCCGCTATTTTTTCTCTCTTTTTTTTAAATAAAATTTAAAAAACATTATCTAAAAATGTGGCGACCACAAACCCATGTTGTGGGCTCCTATTCTGTGCCCACTTGTTATTCTCCAGCATTTGTTTTGTTTTCCACGCATGCATGTGGCCACCATTCAATTTTTGCTTTTTTTGCTGTATCATAGGCCCAGCTAATGGCATGGCCAAGGGTTTTTTGATTTTCTAGGAATAGTGTCGCCTGTGCCAATGCATGGGGCGTTCGGATTCTTCACTTTTTTAATTTCTTATGATAAATTTTAGTCCTATTTACTTTGCAGCAGAGGTCAGGGCGGGTGTCACAGTACGGTGCAGCACACAATGCTTCAAACCAGGCACAGGTTTCATATGGGCATGTTTCCTACTGGTCATTTATGTAATTTCTTCCACGATTTTGTTATGTATTTCTATGTCATTTCTAATGCTGTGTTTGTCACTACTTTGTCCATTCCATCATACTTGGGCGGCACCATTTTTATCACTGTCACGGGTACTGTTTCCATGTTAAACTGGTTGGAATTTTTTGCTTCCACAGTGCACTTGGGGTAGGCACTGCTGTTTCCACTCAGGTAGGTATCACTTGTTACTTTCAGTATGGCCAGCAGGGCTCCAAAGTTCCAGGTCTGGGGGCATAGGCACGCACATCTCCAAGTGTAGAGGAGTCCTGGTCTTTCATTTAACGCATGCATTATACTGAGTGGTAGTTTTGTATGTTTATGTCCCCTTTTCCAGAGTTGGTTTTCTACAAATCAAGTGTTTTGCAGGTTTCAGATGCTTTTTCAGGTATGCATCGGTTATTTTACTTACAACGGATTTTCAGGGGTGGTTGGGTTCATTTCTCAAACCCCAAATCGCTGAGTATATGCATGGTTTCTAAGTGGTAGATTCATGTGTTTGTTTTCTTTCAGTAGGGGTTAACTGCGATTCAGTTTTGTTTCCGTATCAGTTCATTCCAGGTTGGTTCTGTTTTACCATTTCACAGTACATATAATTTCTTACACCTTGGGTCTCACGGCCATACCCCACTCAAAAATGCACCCATCATGTCTATGGGTGTCGAACGGATTGAGATGATCATTTGTAATTGGCTTGTACGGTGGCAAGTCTCCTCATCTGTTCCACGTTACTTATGATTAGTTCTCACGTACACACATTTCGCTACTCATGTCTTTGGCTGAGCACATTTGGGCTCCTCAGGCTTGAGTTTTGTTGAGAGACCACCAGGTTTTCAAAGGGTGTCACTAAGCAGGGTGGTTAGTGTCTACACATACTTCCCCGTCATTGGGTTGTCTCATTATTTCTGTTTTAAATTCTTTTTAGCATCACATTCTTCACCACTAGGTCGTGGCATTACCACTGCAGCACTACCTATCACACTTATAGATATGTACAGATTGATATGGTCATTTATAATTGGCTTGAACGGTGGCAAGCCTCTTCATCTGTTCTCCCGTTATGATCATTTCCACCATGGGCATCTGCAGAACTTTTTCCAAGGGGGGGCATCATTTCAAGGCCACTCATGCTCCGCCCCTTTTCGACAATCTCATCAAAATCTTTCCACTGGTAATACATATGTGTTATATAACAGATAATTCATCTTCACTTTGTATTGGAAGTTACTCAGTGGCTGCGTACCATGCCCATATAGCCTAGAGAATGTACATCTTTTTACATTGCAATACATCTGTTGTGGCCATATTTTGATCTCATACTGTCACTGTATAGGCTGTTTTCATCAAGATAAAAATATGGCAACAACAGATGTATTGCAATGTAAATAGATGTACATTCTCTAGGCTATATGGGCATGGTACGCAGCCACCTGAGTAATCTTGCGGACGCCCATGCTTTCAAAAACCAGCCCTGGAAAAAATTTCATACCAGCCTCACAGCATTATTATACCAGCCCAACAGCATAACGTCATTATTTTCTTGTTCATGAAAGGGAAAAACCATGCATTTTAAAGCACATTTGATGAAGAGAGTATTAGATATAGATATGAAATCACATAGGGCTTTATATATATATATATATATATATATATATATATATATTCAAATTCAAGTGGTAAGTGATCAATCATCAAGGGGGACCCCAGAAACTCAGAACGTGGGGGGGGGGCACCTTCTGCAGAAAGAATACTGTAAGGTAAGGGGGGTGGGTTACTAATATAAGGAGGAAACCCTTTATATCAGTGCCCCTTACATTATCGTATTCACTCCCCCCTTACATCAGTGACCCCCAACTGGCCTGGCGGTGCTTTCACTGACCTCCTCTCAGGTGCACTGTGCAGGGCTCAGTCAGTTGGCTCCAGCTTGGAGGTTTTATCCTATAGTCTCCTGTCCACAGTCCACACAAGTCTGACTTCTCCCATGACCCCCATCCCGGCGGTGCTCCCACTCTTGACTCCTCTCCAGACTCCCTCAGAGACTGCAGACATGCTACAGGAGATGGACAGAGACTGCAGACTTGATGCAAGAGCTCAATGCAGCCTCACCAGTGCCCATCAAATTCAGCCTCACTGTGCCCACCAAATGCAGCCTCACTGTGCCCACCAAATGCAGCCTCACTGTGCCCACCAAATGCAACCTCACTGTACCCACAAAATGCAGCCTCACTGTGCCCACCAAATGCAGCCTCACTGTGCCCATCAAATGCAGCCTCACTGTGTCCATCAAATGCAGCCTCACTGTGTCCATCAAATGCAGCTTTACTGTGCCGTGAATGCAGTCTCACTGTGCCCATCATTGCAGCCCCTCCTGTGCCCCATGTGTAGTGGCGATTTTGAAATATCATATTTATAGCAAGGAGTTTAAAGGAAACCATTCTGAATGTAGGACTTAATATTTTCAGGTTTATTTACAGGTTTTAATACAGAAGTTTTACTGTCTTCTATCTGATGGGAACCATTAAATGTCCCCAGGTGTTCAGGGTATTCCCTTTTGTCTTCCCAATCATCTGTGCAGACAGTGAGGCTCCATCTCACCAGGGGACATTAACATGCTAATGTCGGAACTATTTGGGTTTAAAGATCAAAGGAGGTGACATTCAGGCCTGATCTATGAACATTTCTGGGAGCTTGAGAATTAGCCAATCAGAGTGTGAGCCATCCTGAACCACTCAGCATTTAGACTTGAGAATCAGCCAATCAGAGGTTGATGCAAACTCAGAGCCAATGGGTGCGTTCCATCTTCTGATTGGCCGAGAATGCATATAAAATAGGGCAAGAGTTAGCTGATGGCTCTCTTGAGATCTAAACCATGGGGAACGACCGGAAATCCGTGTAACGTATATCTCTCTCTCTCTCTCTCTCTCTCTCTCTCTCTTTCTTTCTTTCTTTCGTATGTCTCTTTTCTATATCAAATTATTTCTTTCTTAGGACTTATTTTGAAATATTGATATATATATTGAAAGTGTATGTCTGTTGTAACCATATGACCTAAATCATCTTGGCAGCCTAAAGCCGCGTACACACGGGCGGACTGTATGGCCTACTTAGTCCGTCATACAATCCGACGGACAGTCCGTCATACTTTCGAATGAACGGACTTGACCACACACGGATGCACAAACAGTCCGTCGAAAGCTTGCGCGATGACGTGTACAGCACGTACGACGGGACTAGAAATAGGAAGTCCAATACACAGCAATGCACCCTTCCGCCGTGTAAATCCTTTCTGAGCATGCGCCATTCTTAGTCCGTCGAACTAGCCTACTGACTAGCGGATTGTCCGCTGAAACCAAAGTATGACGGACAGAATTTCGAAAAATCCGAAATACTTAGTACGCCAGACTGAAAAAGTCCGCTGAAGCCCACACACGAGCGGACTGTCCACTGAAATGTGTTTCGACGGACTAAGTAGGCCATACAGTCCGCCCGTGTGTACGCGGCATAAGCAACACAGTACTTGTAACCTCACTTGAGTTATATGATAAGTTATAATTATTCTAAAGTTTCTTTTCTGTATAAATAAAGGTAATTGTTTATCTTTTCGCACTGTTATCGTTCATTTTTATTCTTATGTAGACAAAGGTTTAATCACTTATTTCTTGTATCGTTAATCATTTAAGTGAGATATAAAAATAGCCATAACAAATGGTGCCCCTGTGTGAGGAAGCTTAACGTTTGAGCGAATTGGAATCTTGTATGTGGAGGACAAGACAAACTCCAGAAACGGTAAGAATTTTATGTCATTGTTTGTATGTCTGTCTTCCCTGTAGGACCATCAAACTAACAAGCTTCTTTTGAACATTGTTTATATTTATATAACCTTTTGTCTGTACTAATACTTTAATGAGACTGATTTTGAATAATGAGTATATATAAAATGAAATTGTACGTGCGAATAATGGTGAAATTTGGAATCTTTGAGAAAAGGATATGTGCCTCTGCCAAAAAGCAATTTCAGTTGACCCTTTGAATGAGATTAGGCCAACCGTGGTGATGGAGACACACACCGGTGGGCATAGAGCTGTGTTTCCACTTGTGCAACTCCAAAGTCTCATGATTTAGAGTGACTGTGCGGTGCGACTTTGGTGTGGCTTTGAATGCGACTTTGATCCAAATTTACACTCTAGGTCGGAGTCGCATCCGGAGTCGCATAGGAGTGGTGCAGGTACCTTTTCATAGTCATTGCAGCTTTGGGTCGCATTGATTGGGACTGGTGCTATTGAAATCAATGGGCTGCGACTTGTAATGCGACTTTGTGTCCAAAGTCGCATGGCAAGTTGCATTAGTGGAAACAGAGCCTAAATTGCATGGAATGATCTTGTGTGTATAAATTGGGGCTGCAACTGACGATTGTTTTCATAATCGATTGGTTGGCCAATTTTTTTCGATTAATCGGTTGATAGCCTTGGGGAAAGCAAGGTGTATGATTTGGTTAATATGTGGGGTTTGAAGAAAGAGGCGGTTTGTTCTTAAATATCTCTATGCAGTGGTGAATGTAAATAACCATCTATATGGTTAGGGAACAGAGTGGATGTATACTGTGTTTACTGTTTAATTCTTCCGTCAAGAAATGTCATTTTGGGAGCGTTCGGTTAATTTGTTTTGACCGTTGATGGGGTCGGATCAATGTTTGTTTTCAACTACAGTGATGGGAAGATTTGGAGATAATAGGGAACTTCTTGGTAAAAGGAATTTTTTTGACGGTGTGTGTGTGGTTTTCGTTCAGAAATTACGTTGATTTTAAAAACAGAATGTTAAAAACAAGTTACATTTCAAACATTCTTTCATTCAGCGAATGTACATGGATTTTTCGTCAATGTTTTCTCGTCTGAGAGTTGATCTGTGTGGCCAGCATGAAGCTTGGTGCATGCCTATGCAGTTTGCTTTTGATCTGTTTCTGCAGTGCTTTTTGCTGTGCGTTTTTGATTTTCATGCATGTGATTTTGCTGCGATTTGCATTTTCTTTTGGCAAGTTTGTTGCAGGTCAGATTTGAGGACACGGGTTGCTGCAGGGGCATATTGCATGCTTTTCTGCAACCTCTCCATTAAAGTGTGTTGAACCAAAAAGGCACCTTTTTGCGTTGAGGGAGGATTCCCTGACCCTTTCCAGGTACACTGCGGCTGAAGAGAGCATAGATGTGAATGTGTCTCATGGGAAGCCATGTAGGTGAACTGTGGCGCATTTCTGCAGGAAGCACCAGGGGGAGAGGGCACATGGGTGTGAGCCAAGTCTAGAACATTTGTTAACACAGCTGCGTGGAACTAAAAGGCTAGGGGTGGCCCTTTGTGGTGCAGGAGGAGCAGATAGTCACTACTGTAAGGGGTTCATTTGTACTGTAGATCTGTGAAAGTGTTGTTTTTTTGTACAATAGAGGGCTCGATTTTGTTTCTTTAACCCCATTATGTTACTGGCCGATGGATCGATTTGTGAAGGTAGTAGTCAATTGATTTCATGGCCAATTGGTTGTCGATTAGTTGTTTCTGCCCTAGTATGAATCTGTCTTTTTGTAAACTGCTAACTGTGGATGGTAAGCTTTGTAATTAGACCTGTAAACATTGTAAATGCTACAATTCATATTGAAATTAGGTGTGCCTCAGTGGACGGCCTCCTGTACTACAAGCATCATCAAGGTTCTGAGTATCCAAGTTTGTGTCAATCATTGAGATAATAGAAGTACTAGCCTTTCATTAATTTCTTTTAGAATACTTCAGAAAAGTCCACGGGGGAGATTGAGAAAAAAAAACTGTTCTGACAAGTAGTGAAAAAAAAAGCAGCAACGGTGACAGGGGCGGGGCCTGTCAACCCAATTCTTGGCCAGAGAGTAGCTACCTCTGGGGTAAAGACAACCTGTAAAAAGGTTGGGGGAATCAAGGTCCATCGTCCATAAAGGATGGGTAATCAAATCACTTCAAAGAGGGCGTCTAACCGTGGGGACATTCGGAGTAGTACGCTAGCAGCCCGCACAGGCCGTGTACAATAATCGGAGATGCGGGGCCGGTTATAGTGATAAAGGCGCAAACTATAACCGCTCTGAAGGTAAAGCGCCGGGTTCTCTGTACGCAGAGCCCGAGAAACCCTACCACCAAAGGAAGAGAGGATAGATAAATATGGGCCTTGGGTTATATATGCAAGATTGGGATCGTTGGACTGTAAAGAGGTATTGTAAGAAACTTAATGTACGGGAAGATCTGAACCGTGCTCATCACACTAAGATGACAAGGCCATAGGACTTCAGCTGCCCAGGAGATAACAGAGCAAGGGATTTGGGTATGTCTGAATTCAGGGGGACATCCTCCACACTTAACCACTTCAGCTCCGGACCAATAAACACCTTAAGGACCAGAGGTCTTTTTGCAATTTCGCACTGCGCTGCTTTAACTGGTAATTGCGCGGTCATGCAATATTGCACCCAAACGAAATTTGCGTCCTTTTCTTCCCACAAATAGAGCTTTCTTTTGATGGTATTTGATTGCCTCTGCGATTTTTTTTTTTGCGATATAAATGGAAAAAGAGCGAAAATTTTGAAAAAAAAAGATATTTTCTTCTTTTTGTTATAAGAAAAATCGAATAAACTAAATTTTAGTCATACATTGAGGGCAAAATTTATTCAGCCACATGTCTTTAGTAAAAAAAATGTCAATAAGCGTATATTTTTTGGTTTGCGCAAAAGTTATAGCGTCTACAAACTAGAGTACATTTTCTGGAATTTACACAGCTTTTAATTTATGACTGCCGATCTCATTTCTTGAGGTGCTAAAATGGCAGGGCAGTACAAATCCCCCCCAAATGACCCCATTTTGGAAAGTAGACACCCCAAGGAAATTGCTGATGGGTATGTTGAGCCCATTGAATATTTATTTTTTTTGTCCTAAGGGATTGAATAATGACAAAAAAAAAATAAAAAATTTTTTTTACAAAAAGTTGTCACTAAATGATATATTGCTCACACATGCCATGGTTATATGTGGAATTGCACCCCAAAATATATTCCGCTACTTCTCCCGAGTATGGGGATACCACATGTGTGGGACTTTTTGGGAGTCTAGTCGCGCACGGCACCCCGAAAACCAATCACCACCTTCAGGATTTCTAAGGGTGCAAATTTTTGATTTAACTCCTCACTACCTATCACAGTTTCGAAGGCCATAAAATGCCAAAATAGCACAAAACCCCCCCAAATGACCCAATTTTGGAAAGTAGACACCCCAAGCTATTTACTGAGAGGCATGTTGAGTCCATGGAATATTTTATATTTTGCCAAAAGTTGCGGGAATATTACAAACTTTTTTTTTTTTTGCACAAAGTTGTCACTAAATGATATATTGCTCACACATGCTATGGGCAGAAGTCAAATTACACTCCAAAATAAATTCTGCTGCTTCTCCCGAGTACGGGGATACCACATGTGGGGGACTTTTTGGGAGCCTAGCCACGTACGGGACCCCGAAAACCAAGCACTGCCTTCCGGATTTGAATATAAAATGCTACCAAAAAACCTGTTAGCGATGGCAGGGATCAGGCCTGACTCTGCGATCGCTGCAGTTATGTGTTTAGTGTTTTGTAAGTGACAGTGATCGATCGATACTGCACTTGGGTGGGCTGGGCAGAGGGGCAAAACGCAGGTGCTAGCAGGTATCTGGGCTGATCCCGCTAACAATGCGTTTTTTTGGAACCCTAAACTGCTGGGGACGCTAGTATAGATCTGATCAGATCAGATATTGATCTGTTCAGATTCTATAGCACTACGGGAGGTGTATGCTTTGCGTGTGGGTGTTAGCGGTACTGGCACTAACCTAGCGCTGCCTGGGGCGACGCAGACCCTGACCCTAAAATCTAATTGATATCACCCGCCGGGTGATCAGGGGGTTAAACCTTTATTGGGTAATAAATGGTGGGTGCCCTGATGCTATAAAAAACAAACTAACCAGAGTCACCCGTAACACTTATACGGTGATCAGTGGTGAAAGGGTTAACTAGGGGCAATCAGGGGGTTCAAATTTTTATTAGGTAGTATATGGGGGTCCCTGGCGCTATATAAAAACCTGACGGGGAACCTAAATAACTAACTGGCTAACCAGCGTCACCAGTGACACTTATACTGTGATCGCTGGTGAAAGGGGGGTGAAAGGGTTAACTAGCAGCAATCAGGGTGTTAAAACCATTATTGGGTAGTATATCGGGGTACCTAGCGCTATAAAAACCTGGCGGTGAACCTAAAAAAATAACTAGCTACCTAGCGACACTAGCGACACTGATGCAGCGATCAGAAAAATTATCGCTTAGTGATACTGGCAAAAGGGGGTGAAAGGGTTAACTAGCGGAAATCAGGGGGTTAAAACCATTATTGGGTAGTATATCGGGGTACCTAGCGCTATAAAAACCTGGCGGTGAACCTAAAAAAATAACTAGCTACCTAGCGACTGTAGCGACACTAATGCAGCGATCAGAAAAACGATCGCTTAGTGACACTGGCAAAAGGGGTGAAAGGGTTAACTAGCGGAAATCAGGGGGTTAAAACCATTATTGGGTAGTATATCGGGGTACCTAGCGATATAAAAACCTGGCGGTGAACCTAAAAAAATAACTAGCTACCTAGCGGCACTAGCGACAATGATGCAGCGATCAGAAAAATGATCGCTTAGTGACACTGGCAAAAGGGGGTGAAAGGGTTAACTAGCGGCAATCAGGGGGTTAAAACCATTATTGGGTAGTATATCGGGGTACCTAGCGCTATAAAAACCTGGCGGTGAACCTAAAAAAATAACTAGCTACCTAGCGACTGTAGCGACACTAATGCAGCGATCAAAAAAACGATCGCTTAGTGACACTGGCAAAAGGGGGTGAAAGGGTTAACTAGCGGCAATCAGGGGGTTAAAACCATTATTGGGTAGTATATCGGGGTACCTAGCGATATAAAAACCTGGCGGTGAACCTAAAAAAATAACTAGCTACCTAGCGACACATGCAGCGATCAGAAAAATGATCGCTTAGTGACACTGGCAAAAGGGGGTGAAAGGGTTAACTCTAGGGGCAATCAGGGGGTTAAATCTTTATTGGGGGGTGATAGGGGGCTACCCTGGACCTAACACTAACTGTCCTGACAGTTTTTACTGTCACAACTGACACTGAATGTATTGATCAGTAAAGAAATGATCAATGCAATCAGTGACACTGTGACTGGGGGGGGGAGGGGGGGCGGGGGGCGATCGGGGGGGGGATCGGGGGGGGGGGGTTTGTGTGCCTGTGTGTACCTACATGTCAGTGTAGTGTTGGTGCACACTTACTATTAGTCTTCTCCTCGTAGTCCGGTCAAAAAGACCGCCCCGAGGAGAATGACATCACTTCCTCCTTCCTGTGTAAACAATACACAGTGGGAGGAAGCTTCTCATTGGCCAGGAGCGATCCAGAGGGGGTGGCCGAAAACCAACGGCCATCCCCTCATCAGGGAGCGCTCCTGGAGCGAACCGGACCGCCGTATCCAGCGGGAGGGGGTCCGATCGGACCCCCCACCCACTGGAAGGCAGGCACGTACATCTACGTGATTGTGCCTGCCTGTGCCATTGTGTTGACGTACATTGGCAATACGGCGGTCCTGAAGTGGTTAAGGTATGTACCAACAATGTTCCATCCCTGGTGTTTCTGCAAGAATAAATCCTGGGAAGGTAAGAGTTTTTTATTGCCCCTATACAGGCGGAGAAGGGGCGAATGAAATGGGATGGATCTCTGAAAGAATTGCAAACTTACCAAACAGATGTTATGGGTTTAACAAGAAGTACAGGTTATGATAGAAAACATGTTAATTGGTGTGATATCTAGAGGTCATCTTTGACCTAATTGTGTGAGTGTGGGTGTGGAGTATGCAATACTGATGTGTCGTGTGAAGTTTGTTCTCAGCTGCTGACAGCCCACTCAAATGACCCCCCTTCTTTCTGACCAGGTCAGTGAGAATGTAAAACAAACTGTATTGACATGCAAATGACCTGAGCCAAGACTTGTACTAATGAATTGAAAAGGTGCATTTACTAAATTGTGTTTGTGTTCCAGAAAAGACAGTTCTGCGAGAGGAGATGGTGCCTGGTTCCCATACCGGGAGTCGAACCCGGGCCGCCTGAGTGAAAACCAGGAATCCTAACCGCTAGAAGGTTTATTACAAGTTGCTAATTTTTTTCTCTCTCACCATGGTGAATACATTTTTTTTGGGAGGGGAATTATTGGTATACCATAAAACAAAAATCCACCTGGTATTAATATGTACTAAGTAATACATATTAATGAGTTGAGCTCAACAATTTTTTTGGGTAGTTTAAAAAAAGTGCACTATTTATGTAATGTAATGTGATGTGATGTATATTGGTTTCACATGCTAATGTCTTATCACAGGTATATAACCAGTTTTTTTCAGGTGAAAAATTTAATGTTTATTACTAAATTTTATTGGTGTTTTCATCCCTCAGATTCAATAATTGGGTTTCCTGGCTTACAGAACAAAGAATATCACCATCACCATAGACAATTTTTTTCTTTTTCCTGGTTTCAGCACCGATATCTAGTGGGTGCTTCTATTTGTTAGCCCAATCAGCTGTGTTTCGGACTACCTAAGTGTGTGTGGTATGTTCTGATCCAACATGTATGAAGCTCTGGTATGAGTTTCTTTGCACCACTGATTAGCCAGGACTGATACTTATAGTTCCATGGATTTAACTGGTAAGGGTCGGCAATTACGTGTTATCTCACAAGACTTGTGTTTAAAGCCGCGTACACACGGGCGGACTGTATGGCCTACTTAGTCCGTCATACAATCCGACGGACAGTCCGTCATACTTTCGAATGAACGGACTTAACCACACACGGATGCACAAACAGTCCGTCGAAAGCTTGCGCGATGACGTGTACAGCACGTACGACGGGACTAGAAATAGGAAGTCCAATACACAGCAATGCACCCTTCCACCGTGTAAATCCTTTCTGAGCATGTGCCATTCTTAGTCCGTCGAACTAGCCTACTGACGAGCGGATTGTCCGCTGAAACCAAAGTATTGCGGACAGAATTTCGAAAAATCCGAAATACTTAGTACGCCAGACTGCACGCTGAAAAAGTCCGCTGAAGCCCACACATGAGCAGACTGTCCGCTGAAATGTGTTTCGACGGACTAAGTAGGCCATACAGTCCGCCCGTGTGTACGCGGCATTAGACTGCTTCACCCTCCTGCTGTCATTATAATTAGTTACACACCCAGCCAGTGCTTTCTTTGCAAGCGTAGCTCTTTGCCTTAGGCTACAGTATGTTAATGTGCCTAGCTATCTGGGTGTCCCCAAGTGTAGTTCACAACTGTTTCCTTCTGTGTCACCATGCAATCCTATTTTCTCCTAGAGTTTCCTGTTTGTCTGCTTTCATTTGGCTATTTGTTATCAATTACCTAATGAATATTGGTGTGTTTCAAGGCACACCGGTCGACTCGTGTACCTACTACTGTTCAGTGATCTCAGTGCCTTAGTCCTGGAAGGGATTTTTCTTTGCCTGTTGGCCAGTTGTGTCGGGTAGCAACAGTTCCTCGAGCTGGATATACATTATGCAATTTTTATTTTCCAATTTCCTTGCATGCAATTTACCTGCAGAAGTGTAGTTTGCATACTGTATGCCAGATTGCATACAAGTTGAAAGTGTATAGGTCTGGCCCCGTATTGTATAGTTTGGGTTGAGTCTGGAAAAAGTTGTGCAGGAAGTTTGTATGGGGTGCTCCCCACTCTTGGCTGTTCCAAGGACCCTCACTTTGGATATATGTGTGGGCATGCTGTATTCTGATCAGTTAATACCTATCAGTGTCCTCCCTGTCCTAGTGTACCTTAACTAGTGGTCTATGCGTGCCAAGAAGACCAGTGCCCCAATGTTGCACTATGCCCCTGTCATTCATGGGAGTCCGGTCTAAAGAGTGTGGACAGTTTGTTTTGTATCGGTGAAGGATAACATGGTCTGATTACCAAATTGATAAAGGAGGGAGAAGGTGTACCTGTTGGCAGGTGGTTTCAATTCGGGTACTCAGACCATTTCCCATACTTAGGATAAAAGAGAGGGTTAAGGGAGACTGCCTTCGGAGTTGGAGGTGGGGCACTGGGTACCTTATAACACTATGGAGCTGGAGATACTCTGGACCACATTGGGGGGTCTTGTGCTACATATCAGGGAAGGGGTTAGGAAAACCAACTTGCTCTGTCCAGCATCACTTTGCAAGGATAGGCAGGCAGGGGGTAGTATCCAGGTTGCCTATGAGTCTTAATAGATTGGTTGATGACTCAGTTCCAGGATCGTCAAAAAAAAAATCTAACTTGCACTGGTCGCATCCCTAATGGCAGGGATGGAACGTTGGGCAGATATTGTGGTCAATCTGGGTCCTATCCTATCAGACTCTACTGCGTTACACCCTGGAGTCCATCTTGTTCTGATGGTTTGAGTCTGGGCAGCCTCAGATGACTAGTACTGATGAGTGCTGGAGAAACGAAGGTGTTGTGCTATGGGAAAAGACAACAATACTGGCACAGGAGGGGTTCATGTCCAATGGATGCCGGGGTAGTGTCCCAACTGGTCCTAAACAAAGTTTAAAATAATCGAGACCTGAGATAAGGTCTGAGATAAATTGGTGCTGGTATCGGACGTCCAGTGATGCCCTATATGTTGCTATACGGGTTGAACTGTTCTCAGCATGGTACACTACCTCAGGGAGTCTATTGCACATCTTCCCCTGTCCTGGTAATAGATATAGCAGGGACACAAGGGCGGACCCCTATTACCCCAGAGAAAAGGTTTTATAAAAAAAACTGACATCCCCTATTGAAACTTCCATTGGGATTCGGGAGGAGTTAAAAGTTGGGTAGTTGGGTGGTTTGGGGCAACAGAATTTAGATAGTGCCAACAGTCTGTTTAGGGCGTAAATAGAAGGGCACTGCTCAAGGGGTTTATGATCTAAGGAGAAGAGGGTGGTACAAAAATAATAGCGGCTGGGAATAGGGAGCTGGCTGAGGTAACATTTTAGGTGGAGGCGGGGGTAGGCTTCCCGTAATAAACGTTTTTTTAGGGATCACCTAGTGGTGCTCAGGGTAGGAGCTGACTGGACATACGGGGATGGTGGAGTTCCAGAGGTTCTGGAGCGATCTTGATGTTGAGCATGGGAGGAGGTAACAAGAGAGCTGGAAATCAGGATGTCTTAGGAGTGAAGTGCATGATTTGGGTGAGCTCACAATCGAAAGAGGTTAATATAAATATCTCCAACTAAGGTTTCTTAAGGGGAAAAGTTTATTCAGGTACCACCTTAGGGCCAAAGCTTTTAGTAAACTCCACCCTGTTGCTGTCCTGATGTAGGTAGCTATTAAGAGACTGATGTAAAGTACTGTGCACATTTAAAAGAGGACCCTTGAACTATATTTTTTCTCTTTTTTTGTTATTTTGGGGAAAAGCCTCTAAGAAAATTTGAGCAACAAAGTGCAGTCAGGTTTGACTGAATTCTAAAAGTTTTTTGGCAACCATTGTTTTATTCTCTCCTTTTTTAATATTCTTTTTTGTACCTGACTTGTAAATTGTTTGTGACAGTGATCCGGTTCACCTGTTGATCACTAATATGGGAGAGGAGTTACCTATTTTTATTCTTTTGTTCCTCTTTTTAATTATTTGCTAAGTTGTTGCGGTAACAGCGGCAATGTATAATTTTTCAGGACAGTTATATATTGTTCGTTTGTTTTTTTATGAATGCAAATTCAATGTTCTTTGACATCTGGGTTGAAGTAGCATTAAACCTGTATGTGTTTTTTTTTTTATTCTTTTTGCTTATTTTATTTTTTTCCTCTTCTTACTTGTTCCCACTTTCTTTATTTCATATTCCTATCTTTAATTACTTTAAGTGATGGTACCAGTCAATTAGCTGATAATGTTCTTCTATATCTTTCTTCTGGAACTCTTGTTTGAATAGCAGAGATGAGCTGTAAATTGGAAGGCTTTACCATTTCTGCCTTACTTAATGTAATTCTACTTCCTGCTTTAACCCGAGCCCTGCGAGCAGGTGTGGTGAACCCAGGGACCTGGCGATAATAGGCAGTGTTGACTATCCCTACCATCAAGGGCCATGGATGATACTGGCTGTTGCTTGGACTCTGTTCCCTGTGGGGAGCCCACTATACTCGTCCACATTGCACCCCTTATAAGTATTAAGTCTCAATGGCCAACCCGCTGCTCCTGTCTGGCATTCCTCCACTATCTGTACACTGACATTCTCCTTTTTTTGTTGTATTTTTTGTATTCATGCATGACTGTCCGGAGGCCCGCCCAACCACCACCGGAAGACAACCTTGAGACAAGTCATCTCTTGAAACAAATGTGCAACAAATAGGACTCTCCTGAACTGCCCTTCACCATGCTGAAAAGTGCTGTCTCGTGGTCCGATCCAATTGGAGCAACCGTTACAGGACCAGATATGTCAGGATCCCGCTCTCAATGTTGGAGTTCCGCTCTTCCAAGGCAGAGGGGCAATGAAACATTGCAGTACAGACACTCATGGTTTGGATGTGAAGTCTCAAGGGCACCAGAATTTCTTTTGGCTGTCTCAAGCCTACATGGAGGAGTTCCGGCGTGTTCAAGAAAGACAGAGGAGGCCATGGTGGTGGGGAAGGATTGGGGCTTCTGGGTTGTTGTGGGTGGGTACAAAATCACTGAAGGAGGATATAAGTTCAAGAATGAACTTCAGGGGGAACTGTAGTGGCGATTTTGAAATATCATATTTATAGCAAGGAGTTTAAAGGAAACCATTCTGAATGTAGGACTTAATATTTTCAGGTTTATTTACAGGTTTTAATACAGAAGTTTTACTGTCTTCTATCTGATGGGAACCATTAAATGTCCCCAGGTGTTCAGGGTATTCCCTTTTGTCTTCCCAATCATCTGTGCAGACAGTGAGGCTCCAACTCACCAGGGGACATTAACATGCTAATGTCGGAACTATTTGGGTTTAAAGAACAAAGGAGGTGACATTCAGGCCTGATCTATGAACATTTCTGGGAGCTTGAGAATTAGCCAATCAGAGTGTGAGCCATCCTGAACCACTCAGCATTTAGACTTGAGAATCAGCCAATCAGAGGTTGATGCAAACTCAGAGCCAATGGGTGCGTTCCATCTTCTGATTGGCCGAGAATGCATATAAAATAGGGCAAGAGTTAGCTGATGGCTCTCTTGAGATCTAAACCATGGGGAACGATCGGAAATCCGTGTAACGTATATCTCTCTCTCTCTCTCTCTCTCTCTCTCTCTCTTTCTTTCTTTCTTTCTTTCTTTCTTTCTTTCGTATGTCTCTTTTCTATATCAAATTATTTCTTTCTTAGGACTTATTTTGAAATATTGATATATATATTGAAAGTGTATGTCTGTTGTAACCATATGACCTAAATCATCTTGGCAGCCTAAGCAACACAGTACTTGTAACCTCACTTGAGTTATATGATAAGTTCTAATTATTCTAAAGTTTCTTTTCTGTATAAATAAAGGTAATTGTTTATCTTTTCGCACTATCGTTCATTTTTATTCTTATGTAGACAAAGGTTTAATCACTTATTTCTTGTATCGTTAATCATTTAAGTGAGATATAAAAATAGCCATAACACATGTCCCAGTCTGCAGTCCCTGTCTGTGGGAAGGTGTGTTGTTGAAGCTCGGTACAGTACCTTGCATGCCAGCAGGATATCCATGACGGGCAGCAGCAGGGTCTGTTCTCGTTTTGGATGGGGATGGTGCTCCTTCCAGAGGATCTGTCTGCTGTAAGATGGAGTGGTCCCTGGCCACCTGCACCTTCAGCCGTTCCTCATTTTCCGGCCCCAGACAGCCTGCCTTCTGGTCCTGGGGAAGTGGAGAGCACTGAGTGGGAGTTGGAGAGAAGGGGGAGCAAAGAGTACTGGCGGGGTTGGAGAACACATGGGTGGGGGCAAAGAGCGAGGGGGAGTGGAGATCACAGGGGTGGGGAGCGGAGAGCGCTGGGGGGCACTTGAGAGTACTGGGGGGGCAACAAGAACAGGGGTAGAGAGCACGGTAGGCTGAGAGCACTGGGGGGGCTAAGAGTGTGGGGTGGTGGAGAGCACTGGGGGGGGGGCTAAGAGTGTGGGGTGGTGAAGAGCACTGGGGGGGCAGAAAAACGGGTGGAGAGCATGGGGGCTGGAGAGTACTGGGGGGTACAAAGAGCAGGGGGGAGTGGAGAGCAATGGGGGGGAGCTTGAGAGCACCAGTGGGGGCCAGAAAGAACAGGGGTGGAAAGCACGGGGGACTGGAGAGCACTATGGGGGGTGGAGAGCACATGGGTGGGGGCAAAATGCAGGGGGAGTGGAGAGTACAGGGGTAGGGAGTGGAGAGTGCTGGGGGGGAGCCAAAAAGAACAGGGGTGGAGAGCACTGAGGGTAGAGAGCACTGGGGGGGGGGGCTGGAGAGCACCAGGGGGGCAGAAAGAACAGGGGTGGGGAGAATGGGGTGCTGGAGAGCACTGGGGTGGGATCTGGAGAGTGATGGGGAGAGCTGAAGAGCACTGGGGGGGAGAAAGAACAGGGGGGAGAGCACTGGGGGGAGTGGAGAGCACTGAGGGGAGAGCACTGGGGGGGAAAGAACAGGGGGAGAGAGGAGAGCACTGGGGGGGAGAGCACTGACATCACAGACGCCTTTAAACTTCTCCCAATTCTGCCTTCACTTTGTCAGTGGCATGGTGTTAAATGGAGGGGGTTTTATTATTTTGCCACTAAACTCACCTTTGGCTCCAAGAGTAGTCCCTGGCTGTTTGACTGCTTCACACAAACACTCAATTGGATCCACACAGAGAAAATTGTCAGGAAGTGGTCCACTATTTGGACGATTTTCTCCTCATTGAGGGTAGTGGTTAGGCCCCCTCTGACCTTCAAAAGCTGACATCAGATTTTGCAGCTTTAAACATCCCACTGGTAGTCAAGAAACTGGAAGGCCCAGCTACTAAACTCACCTTCCTGGGGATCGTGCTTGATACCCATTCCAAGCAGGCCAGTCTTCCTGCAGACAAACTCTGTCCACAACTTGTGGCAAGTGACATGGCAGGTGGCAGGTGAAGTGGCAAGTGGAGAATCCACAACGTGTGGCAAGTGATGTGGCAGGTGAAGTGGCAAGTGACATGGCAAGTGGACAATCCACAACTTGTGGCAGGTGACGTGGCAAGTGACCTGGCAGGTGACGTGGCAAGTGGACAATCCACAACTTGTGGCAAGTGATGTGGCAAGTGGAAAATCCACAACTTGTGGCAGGTGACGTGGCAAGTGACCTGGCAGGTGATGTGGCAAGTGGACAATCCACAACTTGTGGCAGGTGACATGGCAAGTGACGTGGCAAGTGGACAATCCAGAACTTGTGGCAGGGGACGTGGCAAGTGATGTGGCACGTGGACAATCCACAACTTGTGGCAGGTGACGTGGCATGTGACCTGGCAAGTGGACAATCCACGACTTGTGGCAGGTGGCGTGGCAGGTGATGTGGCAGGTGACGTGGCAAGTGGACAATCCACAGCTTGTGGCAGGTGACGTGGCAAGTGGACAATCCACAACTTGTGCCAGGTGATGTGGCAGGTGACCTGGCAAGTGACGTGGCAGGTGACATGGCAGGTGACGTGGCAAGTGGACAATCCACAACTTGTGGCAGGTGACGTGGAAAGTGACATGGCAGGTGATGTGGCAAGTGACGTGGCAAGTGGACAATCCACAACTTGTGGCAGGTGACATGGCAAGTGGACAATCCACAACTTGTGGCAAGTGACATGGCAGGTGGCAAGTGATGTGGCAAGTGGACAATCCACAACTTGTGGCAAGTGACGTGGCAGGTGACGTGAAAAGTGGACAATCCACAACTTGTGGCAAGTGACGTGGCAGGTGATGTGGCAAATGACGTGGCAAGTGGACAATCCACAACTTGTGGCAGGTGATGTGGCAAGTGATGTGGCAGGTGATGTGGCAAGTCACGTGGCAAGTGGACAATCCACAACTTGTGGCAGGGGCCGTGGCAAGTGACACGCTAAATACAAGTGCACTGCTGCTCTCACAGCTGCTGATACTCACTCTGGTCTCACAAAATTGCTGAAATAGTTAATAATACTGTTTTTTGAGCTGGGGAGGGTCTATGATGTTAGCTTAACTAAACGCTTCTAGACGCAAACGCGGTAAAACGCCACTAAATCGCGGTAAAAATCGCGGCAAACTGGTGTTTCTAAACGCCGGTTTCAGCTTTTAAAAACATGTGTCCAGCAGAGTTTGCATCTGCGTCTCGTGTGCATGAAGCCTTACAGTCTCTGCTGGAATTCTGAATTTTGCGATGAAGATCATCCCCCAGGAGAGGTCTTTCATTTCGAAGTTTCTATCTTTATTACCTTCAGCCCCGACTTTGATTCCCGTGTCAGATTAAATCCTTTCATTTTGTCAAATCTACACATGTGGTATAAGTTCCTAAAATGCTGGAATGGTGTTGCCATGTTTATACCTGCATTGTTGGGGTTTTCCACTCAGGTTTTTTTAGATGCAGCGGCTACAAAGGTTTTTTTTGGCTTTTTGTGGCTCTCACTGGCTGATGGGGCTTGGCCAGATGAGGTTTTGTTTATTCCAGGGTTCACAGAGAAGTCAGCCTTGTTCAAAATCTACCCTATTGTTGTGGCTGCACAGGTGTGGGGTCATTTGTGGTCAGGCCAGGCTGTGTTTTTTTTTTTTCCACAGATAATCAAACCATGGCAGAGATCATCAACAAGGGTAGATCTAGGTCTTTACTCATAATGTCTTATATGTGTAGGCTCATTTGGAACCCATCTGATTTAACATCCACATACACTGCAGGTTCATCAGTGGTGTTGACAATGTAGCGGCAGATGCACTGTCCCAGTTTAATTATCCACTGTTTTTCCAGCAGGTCCCGGACGCCGACGCTGGCGCTACTCCAGCCCCACACTTTCTTCAATTAATGATGGACTAGGACACACTTTTTTGATATCTTCATCCTACTGTCTTTATTTTTTGCCCCCTTTTAGGCATACTGACCACATGACCACGCCATACTCCAGCAGGATCAGCCCAGATACCTGCTAGCACCTGCGTTTAGCCCCTCCGCCAAGCCCAGCCCAGCCCACCCAAGTGCAGTATCGATCGATCACTGTCACTTACAAAACACAACACACATAACTGCAGCATTCACAGAGTCAGGCTTGATCCCTGCGATCGCTAACAGGTTTTTTTTGTAGCGTTTTGATACAGTCGCTGACAGCCTAGGTGCTTTTTTACCTGTGAGTCTCACTAGTGCACCACTAAATTTAGAGCCCAAAATGACAAAGCGAAGGTACACTAGTGAAGAGGCCTACACGTTTCTGAGCATGACAGATAGTGAAGAGGAAGTCACTCATCTGTCAGTCAGGCTCAGAATACGATCCTGTAGAGGACAGCGGCTCCATGACAGACAGCTCTGACGACGGAGATGAGGTCCCTGTTAAGGGCAGGTGTACCCGATCCCGAACTTCTTCTGTTGTTGAGGTGCAGGAACCGCAGGTCCCTCATATGGAGCAGAGATGTACTAGAGCCGCTCATCCTTCTGGTGAACTGGCAAGCACCAGCGGCCTAGTACACCCTGGACGTACATCCAGCACTGCAGTAGCACGTGGTGACGTGGCGAGTCCCATAAGTGCAGTTCAAGCTGGCGAGGTGGCAAGCACAAGTAGTGTCCCGCTGCCACTAAGACGAAGACAAAGACAGGCCTATCGTACCCATAGTGCTCTTCCTGCAGAATTCGCCAATCCTGATTGGGTGCCCACCACTTCTGCAGAACCCGTACTTCCCCCATTCACTGGCCAACCTGGCATTAACGTGGAAACAGTTGATTTTACGCCACTTGATTTTTACTCACTGTTTTTCACCGAAGATCTCTATAGATCTATTGTGGACCAAAGCAATTTGTACGCTGGTCAACACATCGCCACTATTCCCCGATCTGCCCTTGCCAGACATTGGAAACCAATTATGGTTTCCGAATTTAAGATCTTTCTGGGCCTCTCCCTCAACATGGACATAACCAAAAAGAGTGAGTTGCGGTCATATTGGTCCACTGACCCAATTCACCATATGCACGTTTTCTCTGCTTCCATGTCCAGGGCACGATACGAGCAGATTTACGGTTCATGCACTTCAACAACAATGAACTCTGTTGTCCTCGTGGAGACCCTGCATACGATCAGCTCTACAAAATCGGCCCCTCATAAACCACTTCAACCAACGTTTTGCAGACTTGTTTACTCCCCATCAAGTTGTCTGCATTGATGAGTCCCTGATTAAGTTTTTTGGTCGCTTGTCATTCAAACAATACATTCCCAACAAGCCTTCCAAATACGGGGTCAAGGTGTATAAGCTCTGTGACAGGGCCACAGGCTGTACACGTAGTTTTATGGTTTATGAGGGTAAAGATAGTCACGTAGAGCCGGAGAACTGCCCTGACTACATAGGAAGCGCTGACAAGATAGTGTGGGACATGGTGTCACCCTTATTCGGAAAGGGGTACCATTTATATGTGGACAATTATTACACAAGCATGCCACTGTTTAGTAACTTGTTTGATCATCAGATTGGAACATGTGGCACCGTGCGACCTAATCGCCGAGGCTTTCCCCAGCGGCTTGTAGATTCTCGTCTTAGGCTGGGGGAGAGAGCCTGCTTTCGGTGTAATAATTTGCTCGCTATGAAGTGGAGGGATAATAAGAATGTTTTCGTTCTTACCTCCCTTCATGCAGACACGATGGTCCAAATTCATACGGCGACTGGTGTTGTGGAGAAACCCCTCTGTGTCCACAAATATAACCAAAATATGGGAGGGGTGGACCTCAATGACCAGTTGTTGGCGCCGTACCTAGTTGCCCGTAAGGCCAGACGCTGGTACAAAAAAGTGTTTGTTTATTTATTCCAATTGGCTATGCTGAATGCTTAGCTGCTACACAAAGCTTCAGAATGGACTGGATCCTTTCTTAAATTCCAGGAGGATATCGTCAGAGCCCTTCTGTATCCAGACAGTGCTCCACCTCACCTTCCCCAACCAAATGCAGTAAGCCGGCTGCATGAGAGACATTATCCTTATGTCCTCCCGCGTACCCCTACCCAACGAGCCCCCCAAAGAAAATGTTGTGTCTGCAGAAAGCGCGGATATAGGTGTGGCACCCATCATTATTGTCCCCTCTGTCCTGACAATCCTGGTCTTTGCATTGGGGAATGTTTTGAACTCTACCATGAACTAGTTGAGTTTTAGAGTAGGGTACAGCATTGCACAGGCTAGGCACACGTTCACAGGGTCTCCCAAGATGCCATCGCATTTTGAGAGACCCAAACCGCTGGAACCGTTACAACAGAACTGTTAAAGTTACATAAAGTGTATATAAAAAAAAAGTAAAAAAACAAAAATAATAAAATAAAAAAAACAAAAATAGTTGTCGTTTTATTGTTCTCTCTCTCTCTATTCTCTCTCTATTGTTCTGCTCCTTTGTACTGTATTCTATTCTGCAATGTTTTATTGTTAACCATTTTTTGTTTTCAGGTACGCCATTCAGCTGTAGCGTAGATTTATTTATCTTGACAGCAACAGCGTTTGCTCCCACGATACATAAAGCCTTGACTCCAGCGCTGTTGGAGGGGATTTCACCACCACAGTTAAAAAAAAGAGCATATATGCCAAAGCATGGGGGCAGCAGGGGTGGAGGAGCGATTAGCTCCTACCTTTTGTGGGAGGATGCCCCCATGCTTCGGCATATATATATTTTAGGCACAGGTTGCGTTGTTTTATTTTTTGCTATTTTTTTTGTTTGTATTTGCTTTGCAGGTATGATAAGTCCTACTGTTATACTGCAATGTTACTTTGTTTTATTGTTAACCATCATTTGCTTAGCAGGTATGCCATTTAGCTGCAGCGCGGGTTTATTTATCTTGACAACAGCGTTTGCTCCCACGATACATAAAGCCGTGACTCCAGCACTGTCGGAGGTGATTTCACCACCACAGTTAAAAAAAGAGCATATATGCCGAAGCATGGGGGCAGAAGGGGTGGAGGAGCGATTTGCTCCTAACTTTTGCGGGAGGATGCCCCCATGCTTCGGCATATATAAATGGTGCATGTATGCCCACCATTAGAAGTGGGTGGATGAAGGGAGGTATTCTAATGGTGGGCATACCCACCGATCAATATTTTTTTTTAGTTCAGCCCAGTTCCAGCAACGTACTGGTATGTTTCTGGACTTTGAGTGCTTATACCAGAATGATGCCTGCAGGTTTAGGTATCATCTTGGTATCATTCTTTTCAGCCAGCAGTCGGCTTTTATGTAAAAGCAATCCTAGTGGCTAATTAACCTCTAGACTGCTTTTACAAGCAGTGGGAGGGAATGTCCCCCCCCCCCCCACTGTCTTCCATGGTTTTCTCAGGCTCTCCTGTCCCAACAGGGAACCTGAGAATGCAGCCGGTGGTTCGGCCAGCTGACCATAGAGCCGATCAGAGACCAGAATGGCTCCAATCATCTCTATGGCCTAAGACACCGGAAGCTACGAGCATTTCATGACTTCGATTTTGCGGGATGTAAACAGTGCCATTGGGAAATTGGGAAAGCATTTTATCACACCGATCTTGGTGTGGTCACATGCTTTGAGGACAGAGGAGAGATCTAGGGTCTGATAGACCCTAATTTTTTCAAAAAAGAGTACCTGTCACTATCTATTGCAATCATAAGGGATATTTACATTCCCTGAGATAACAATAAAAATGATTAAAAAAAATATATAAATGAAAGGAACAGTTTTAAAATAAAATAAAAAAGCAAAATAAATAATAATAATAATAAAAAAACACCCCTGTCCCCACCTGCTAAGGCACAACGTCGAATGCAAGCGTCGGTCTGGAATCATATGTAAACAGCAATTGCACCATGCATGTGAGGTATCACCGCGAAAGTCAGATCGAGGGTACTACTTTTAGCAGTAGACCTCCGTAAATCTAAAGTGGTCATCTGTAAAGGCATTTAAAGGCTTTTAAAAATGTATGTAGTTTGTCGCCGCTGCACGTTTCTGCGCAATTTTAAAGCATGTCGTGTTTGGTATCCACGTACTCGGCCTAAGATCATATTTTTTATTTCATCAAACATTTGGGTAATATAGTGATTTTTAGTGCATTGAAATTTAAAAAAAGTGTGTTTATTTCCCCAAAAAATGCATTTCAAAAATCGCTGCGCAAATACCGTGTGAAAAAAAAATTAAACACCCAACATTTTAATCTGTAGGGCCTTTGCTTAAAAAAATACTTAATGTTTGGGGGTTCAAAGTAATTTTCTTGCAAAAAATTTTTTTTTTTCATGTATACAAAAAGTGTCAGAAAGGGCTTTGTCTTCAAATGGTTAGAAGAGTGGGTGATGTGTGACATAAGCTTCTAAATGTTGTGCAAAAAATGCCAGGACAGTTCAAAACCCCCCCCCAAATGACCCCATTTTAGAAAGTAGACACCCCAAGCTATTTGCTGAGAGGCATGTCAAGTCCATGGAATATTTTATATTTTGACAAAAGTTACGGAAAAAATACATTATTATTATTTTATTTTTTTTGCACAAAGTTGTCATTAAATGATATATTGCTCAAACATGCCATGGTTATATGTGAAATTACACCCCAAAATACATTCTGTTGCTTCTCCTCAGTATGGGGATACCACAAGTTTGAGACCTTTTGGGAGCCTAACCCCGTACGGTACCCCAAAATCCAAGCACCACCTTCAGGCTTTCTAAGGGAGTAAATTTTTGATTTCATTCCTCACTGCCTATCACAGTTTCAGAGGCCATGGAATGCCCAGATAGCACAAAATCCCCCCAAGTGACCCCATTTTGGAAAGGAGACACCCCAAGCTATTTGCCAAGAGGTATGGTGAGTATTTTGCAGACCTTTATTTTTGTCACAAAGTTTTGAAAATTGAAAAAAAGAAAAAAAAATATACATTTTTCTTTTTTTTCTTTATTTTCAAAAACAAATGAGAGCTGCAAAATACTCATCATGCCTCTCGGCAAATAGCTTGGGGTGTCTACTTTCCAAAATGGGGTCATTTGGGGGGGGGGGGGGGTTGTGCCATCTTGGCATTTTATGGCCTTCAAAACTGCGATGGGTAGTGAGGAGTGAAATCAAAGGTTTTCGGGGCCCCGTACGTGGCTAGGCTCCCAAAAAGTCCCACACATGTGGTATCCTCGTACTCAGGAGAAGCAGCAGAATTTATTTTGGGGTGTAATTCCACATATGCCCATGGAAAGTGTGAGCAATATATCATTTAGTGACAACTTTGTGAAAAAAAAATAAAGTTTGTAATTTTCCCGCAACTTGTGGCAAAATATAAAATATTCCATGGACTCAACATGCCTCTGAGAAAATAGCTTGGGGTGTCTACTTTCTAAAATGGGGTCATTTGTGGGGGTTTTGTGCCATCTTGGCATTTTATGGTCTTCAAAACTGTGATAGGTAGTGAGGAGTGAAATTGCAAATTTATGCCCTTAGAAATCCTGAAGGCGGTGCTTGGCTTTCAGGGCCCCGTACGCGGCTAGGCTTCCGTACTCAGGAGAAGCAGCAGAATGTATTTTGGGGTAGAATTCCACATATAACCATGGCATGTGTGAGCAACATATCATTTTTTTTTGTCATTATTCAATCGCTTGAGGCAAAAAAATAAAATATTCAATGGGCTCAACATGCCTCTTATCAATTTCCTTAGGGTGTCTACTTTCCAAAATGGGGTCATTTGGGGGGGGGGGCGGTTGTACTGCCCTGCCATTTTAGCACCTCAAGAAATGAGATAGGCAGTCATAAACTAAAAGTTGCGTAAATTCCAGAAAATGTACCTTAGTTTGTAGATGTGACAACTTTTGCGCAAACCAATAAATATACACTTATTGACACTTTTTTTACCAAAGACATGTGGCTGAATACAGTTTGGCCTAAATGTATGACTAAAATTGAGTTTATTGGATTTTTCTAATAACAAAAAGTAGAAAATATCATTTTTTTCAAAATTTTCGGTCTTTTTACGTTTATATCACAAAAAAATAAAAATCTCAGAGTCAGTCAAATACCTTTAAAAGAAAGCTCTATTTGTGGGAAAAAAGGACGCAAATTTTGTTTGGGTACAACATTGCATGACCGTGCAATTACCAGTTAAAGCAGCGCAGTGCCAAATTGTAAAAAGACCTCTGGTCATTGACCAAAATGGTCCGGTCTGAAAATGGTTAAGAAAAATTTCATGAAGAGAACATTTATTTGTATTAAAACATGAGCTCTGTAAGTGAGGCTAAAACATGTACATCATAATACAGCCGTGTGGGTACACATAGGAAAACATAGCATGATAATAATAGTGTGAGCATACTAGAGACCCCGATGCGTTTCGACCTTATAAGTAGGCGTCTTCTTCTGGGGGGAAAAGTAGAAACCCCATCGAAAAATGAATTGTGACAGTAAGATCATTTGAAAAACAACACTATTGAAAAACAGTATATATTGATTCAAAGATTATTATTGTTAAAATATATTTACCACTAACGGCTGAGAAAAATATCCTCCTGATTGCTGTGGTTAAAAACTGCTGGAGGATCCGACCGATGTGGCAAGCGCTCCCACTTTGCCGCGCAGGAAAAGGAGATGCACATCAGAAGGCCAACCCAGGGCCTACAAGAGGCCGAGCTTAAATCCCCACAAGGAGGGGGTGAGGGAGGAATCGGAGACGGGGCTGATCCTCTCACCAAACCCTTGAGGAGTATAATAATAATGGATTAAAGAAATGTTGCTAATTTAAGACTAATCATTTTTACATTTATGAAGATCGAATGAAGTGATAAAGTTGAGAGTGATGGAAAAAATAATAGTGAATAAAGTGAGTGTATGAGTGAGGTGAATCAATATTAGGAGAATGTAAACTAGGGAAAAGATAAGGGGGAAACAATACCATCAAAAGCAGTGTGAATGGTGCTAGTGCATGGATGTGTGTGTGGAAGGGGATATTGCAAAAACTGATAGTGAAAACATGAGAAATGAAGCATGAGAAACAAAAACAAAATAGAAGCAAAACAAAATCAACCCAAACTCAAGAAGGGGGAGATGGATGGGTGTAAAATACATGAGAGAATATTGTGGTATGAAAAAAGTTGCAGGGAAGGGAGTGGTGACTGTGATTTATGCATGGAGTAAAAATGTGCTGTGAAAAAAAATATTAATAATGTCAGATGGCATTAGATATTCCTCAAGAATTTGATAGTATTTTTCCCCATCCATTCTTCTTGCTATCCTGACAAGTGCTCTAGTCCCTGCTGCAGAGAAACATCCCCATAACATGTTCTTCCTACCTCCATGCTTTTTTAAAATGTATCTCCAATAACGTTTTTATTAAAGAAAAACAAAACAGAACATCACAGAACAATGCACGTTCCAGAGTGTGTACATCAAAAAATACACTGAAAAAGAGCAACGATTCCATTTATCATCACATATGGCACGACTCATACTCAATAGACTATGATCTCCACTTCGCTATCCAATTCCATAGCGGACACATACATTTAGACATGGCATCAGCACTATTGACAACCAGTGGTGCATCAAATTAGTAGATGGTCCCAAATTATTTCTACAGGAGAAAGCCAGGGGGACCACAATTTGTCAAATTTGCCTGCGCTGGAAAATATATTTCTCCAAACGAACCATAGCTCCTATTTGGGCAACCTACTCCTTCAGAGGGGGTGGATCAGCATCCTTCAAGTGTCTAAAGATTAACTTGCATGCCTGTAAGAGTGCTTATATGGCTATATAATTGGTTATTTTGAGGGGAGCTTTACCGTCTAAGAAGAAAAACAGCCTCATCCACAAATATCACAAAAGACTTCAAGCTGCCATTGATGTTAAAGGGTACACGGTATTAAGAACTGGAGTTTGTAAACATTTGATCATGGTCATTTGGGTAGTTTCTGTTGTGATTATGATTTAAAAATGGCTTCACGCAAACACTAACCATGAGTGAAAGAAAAGTTTGTGTTATCATTTTCTCTGAAAAATGGCCAAGAAATCATAAATTCTGCCAGGGTATGCAAACTTTTAAGCACAGCTGTGTGTGTGTGTGTGTGTATATATATATATATATATTAGTATATACAGTCTAGTGTATATCACATGACACCGGGGAGGGAAAATGGCTAATGGGCCAAATTTCAGTGTGTTGAGTTATTTATATATATATATATATATATATATATATATATATATATATATATATATATATATATATACACATATACAGTGTAAAATTGCTGTCCCCTAAAAATAACTCAACACACAGTCATTATAGTCTAAACCACTGGCAACAAAAGTGAGTACACCCCTAAGTGAAAATGTCCAAATTTGTCCCAATTAGCCATTTCCCTCCTCGGTGTCATGTGACTCGTTAGTGTTACAAGGTCTCAGGTGTGACTGGGGATCAGGTGTGTTAAATGTGGTGTTATCGCTCTCACTCTCATACTGGTCACTGGAAGTTCAACATGGCACCTCATAACCAACTCTCTGAGGATCTGAAAAAAAGAATTGTCGGTCTATATTAAGATGGCCTATATTAAGATGGCCTAGGCTATAAGAAGATTGCCAAGACCCTGAAACAGAGCTGCAGCACGGTGGCCAAGACCATTCAGTGGTTTAACAAGACAGGTTACACTCAGAACAGGCCTCGCCATGGTCAACCAATGAAGTTGAGTGCATGTGCTTAGCGTCATATCCAGAGGTTGTCTTTGGGAAATAGACATATGAGTGCTGCCAGCATTGCTGCAGAGGTTGAACGGGTGGGGGGTCAGCCTGTCAGTGTTTAGACCATATGCCGCACGCTGCATCAAATTGGTCTGCATGACTATCGTCCCAGAAGGAAGCGTCTTGTAAAGATGATGCACAAGAAAGCCCGTAAACAGTTTTCTGAAGACAAGCAGACTTAGGGCATGGATTACTGGAACCATGTCCTGTGGTCGAATGAGACCAAGATAAACTTATTTGGTTCACATGGTGTTAAGCGTATGTGGTGGCAACCAGATGAGGAGTACAAAGACAGGTGTGTTTTGCCTGCAGTCAAGCATGGTGGTAGGACTGTCATGGTCTGGGGCTGCATGAGTGCTGCCGGCACTGGGGAGCTACAGTTGATTGAGGAAACGATGAATGCCAACATGTATTGTGACATACTAAAGCAGAGCATGATCCTCTTCCTTCAGAGACTGGGCCGTAGGACAGTATTCCAATATGATAACGACCCTAAACACACTTCCAAGATGACCACTGCCTTGCTAATAAAGCTGAAGGTAAAGGTGATGGACTGGCCAAGCATGACTCTCCAGACCTAAACCCTACTGAGCATCTGTGGGGCATCCTCAAACGAAAGGTGATGGAGTGCAAGGTCTCCGACATCCACTAGCTATGTGATGTCATCATTGAGGAGTGGAAGAGGACTCCAGTGGCAACCTGTGAAGCTCTGGTGAACGCTATGCCCAAGAGGGTTAAGGCAGTGCTGAAAAATAATGGTGGCCACACAAAATATTGACACTTTGGGCCCAATTTGGACATTAAAATTAGGGGTATACTCACTTTTTGTTGCCAGTGGCTTAAACATTAATGGCTGAGTTATTTTGAGGGGGCAGCAAATTTACACTGTTATACAAGCTGTACACTAACTACTTTATAAAATAAAAATAATAACAATAAAATATTTACAAAAATGTGAGGGGTGCACTCACTTTTGTGAGATACTGTACTATGTATATATATTACACACATACACACAGTCTAATATATATATATATATATATATATATACAGTGCCTTGCGAAAGTATTCGGCCCCCTTGAACTTTTCAACCTTTTGCCACATTTCAGGCTTCAAACATAAAGATATAAAATTTTAATTTTTTGTGAAGAATCACCAACAATTGGGACACAATTGTCAAGTGGAACGAAATCTATTGGATAATTTAAACTTTTTTAGCAAATAAAAAACTGAAAAGTGGTGCATGAAAAATTATTCGGCCCCTTTACTTTCAGTGCAGCAAACTCACTCCAGAAGTTCTGCGAGGATCTCTGAATGATCCAATGTTGTCCTAAATGACTGATGGTGATAAATAGAATCCACCTGTGTGTAATCAAGTCTCTGTATAAATGCACCTGCTCTGTGATAGTCTCAGGGTTCTGTTGAAAGCGCAGAGAGCATCATAAAGACCAAGGAACACACCAGGCAGGTCTGTAATACTGTTGTGGAGAAGTTTAAAGCCGGATTTGGATACAAAAAGATTTCCCAAGCTTTAAACATCACAAGGAGCACTGTGCAAGCGATCATTTTGAAATGGAAGGAGTATCAGACCACTGCAAATCTACCAAGACCTGGCCATCCCTCTAAACTTTCAGCTCAGACAAGAAGAAGACTGATCAGAGATATAGCCAAGAGGCCCATGATCACTCTGGATGAACTGCAGAGAACTACAGCTGAGGTGGGAGAGTCTGTCCATAGGACAACAATCAGTCGTACACTGCACAAATCTGGCCTTTATGGAAGAGTGGCAAGAAGAAAGCCATTTCTCAAAGATATCCATAAAAAGTCTCATCTAAAGTTTGCCACAAGCCACCTGGGAGACACACCAAACATGTGGAAGAAGGTGCTCTGGTCAGATGAAACCAAAATCGAACTTTTTGCCCACAATACAAAACGATATTTTTGGCGTAAAAGCAACACAGCTCATCACCCTCCCCACTGTCAAACATGGTGGTGGGCAGCATCATGGTTTGGGCCTGCTTTTCTTCAGCAGGGACAGGGAAGATGGTTAAAATTGAGGTGAAGATGGATGCAGCCAAATACAGGACCATTCTGGATGAAAACCTGTTGGAGTCTGCAAAAGACCTGAAACTGGGATGGAGATTTATCTTCCAACAAGACAATGATCCCAAACATACAGCAAAATCTACAAAGGAATGGTTCACAAATAAACGTATCCAGGTGTTAGAATGGCCAAGTCAAAGTCCAGACCTGAATCCAATCGAGAATCTATGGAAAGAGCTGAAAACTGCTGTTCACAAACGTTCTCCATCCAACCTCACTGAGCTCGAGCTGTTTTGCAAGGAAGAATGGGCAAGAATTTCAGTCTCTCGAAACTGATAGAGACATACCCCAAGAGACTTGCAGCTGTAATCGCAGCAAAAGGTGGCTCTACAAAGTATTAACACAAGTGGGCCGAATAATTTTGCACGCCCCACTTTTCATTTTTTTATTAGTTAAAAAAGTTTCAAAAATCCAATAGATTTCGTTCCACTTCACAATTGTGTCCCACTTGTTGGTGATTCTTCACAAAAAAGAAAAATTTTATATTTTTATGTTTGAAGCCTGAAATGTGGCAAAAGGTTGAAAAGTTCAAGGGGGCCGAATACTTTCGCAAGGCACTGTATATATATATATATATATATATATATATATATATATATATATATATATATACACACACATACACACACTCCGCATTCAGTGTAGACTATACAGCGCATTTGGCGGTGTATAGTATATAATACACTTCAGGTGGTGTACACATTATATAATACAGTGCAGCCAGTGTACAGTTTCTGATACATTTCAGAAAGTGTACACAATATATAATACAGTGCATCTGGTGTACAGTTTGTAATATAGTGCAGCCGGTGTACAGTATATAATACAGTGTAGTGCAGTGTTAAAACAAGAAGGCCACCAAGGAGAGGCAGACGCTCACAAGCCACTAAAAGAGGGCAAGCAACCTCTGTGTTTACAGTGAACAGTGGTGGTCGTGGACATGGTGCATCCTCTTCAGGCAGGTCATGCTTGTCCATGTTTTGTGCTGTTGGCCGTGTTATTGAGCCACAACATGCAGAAGAGTTGGTGGAGTGGATAACAAAGCCGTCCTCATCCTCTGTCAACCAGGCTCATTGTAGTTTGCCTTTCAACACAGTTACCAAAGCGGCCTATTTTACTCCTTCTATAGCCCACCATCATTCATGGAGGAGTCACCAGAATTATTCGACCATAGTGTCAGTTAAATGTTGCTGGAGGATGTGCAGCAATTTGAAGGCTCCAATATTGGTTCCCAGGTTGAGGAAGGGAGTAAGGTGAGCCTAAAGAGAGGGGGTACCTCAGAAGGACAAGAAACTGGCAGTCATGTTCCCCCAGCTGCAGCAAACTGCCAAGTTTGCGCCAGTGATGAAGAGGGACGGGATGATGTGGTCACTGACTGTACTTAGGTGCCTGAGAGAAGACAGGAGGAAAGTGGGAAGGTAAAACTGAATGTCTTCCAGGGGTCAACTTAAGGGCAGCTACCCTATTGCCTCAACCATAGACCTGCACAGGTGCAGGGCGTTGCTGACTCCCAGTTGACTTGCAAAAGTTCCTTGGTGTGGGCTTTTTTCCACACATGTGCAATAGATTGCACCATTGCTGTTTGCAATCTATGAAGCGGATCAAGAGTGGCCGATTGGGCACCGCATGCTTGACAAGACATATGACGACCTGCCATCCAGTCCATTGGCCACAGCACCTGTAAGACCAACATCATAGAAAAAGGTGGGCTTTTCCTTGCTCCTCATCTGGTATCTCAAACTCTACCCTATACCTCCAGTCCTCTCAAAACCTTGCACTGAGAGGAATGAAGGTATAGCAATAGGTGCCACAAGTACTTTCAATCTGCAAGCAGTTCACCACCAGTTGATTTCAGCAGGCAAATTTCGTTACCCCAGTTGCTGAATTGTAAGAAAAAAAAATTCTGTCCCAGCCATCCACATGCTCAGCCTTTATATGCTAGCTTGGCCAAATTTCTAGCACTGCAACTGTTGCCTTTTCAGCTGGTAGACTCTGCCCTCTTTTGAAAATTTGTGGAATGTGCTGTACCACAGTGGCAGGTTCCAAAACAATTTTTTTTTCATGTAAGGCCATTTCGTCGCTCTACATTAATGTGGAAGGCAATGCTTTGGCCTCGTGGACAGGGTGGTCAGCAGCAAGGTTCATATTACCACTGACTCATGATCCAGCAGGCAAGGGCAGGGACGTTACCTTTCCTTCAAGGGGCACAGGGTAACTCTGCTGGCAGCTGGGAAGGATGCAGGACAGGGTTCAGTGTTGGAGCTTGTTCCTCCACCACGTCTCCAAAAATCTGGTGATTCTGCCACAACATCTGTATGCTCTCCTCCCTCCATTTCTTCTTCCTCTTTGGCCTCTTCTGCAGAATTGTCCTCTGAACGAGCTGTGCTCCGTAAGTGCTCAAGGGGTTACGCAAGCAGTCAGGCTAAAAGATGCCATGCGGTGCTTCAGTTGGTCTGCCTAGGAAATAGGAGTCACACTGGGGCAGAGATTCTGTCAGCTCTGCAGAGGCTGGCTCAGGGGTGGTTGACGCCATGGCAGCTTGAGCAAGGAATGGTTCTATGCGACAATGGTATCAACCTTCTCTCTACCCTCCGACAGTGACACTTGACCCATGTTCCATTCCTGGCACACGTCCTGAATTTGGTGGTGCAGCATTTCTTGACCAGATACCCAGGCTTACAAGATCTCCTCATAAAATTCTGAGGTAATTTCCAGTGGTCATACAATGCCAGTGCTTGGCTGGCTGACATTCAAAGGGAATTTAACCTGCCCACCAACCGCCTCATTTGTGACATGCCCACCAGGGGAAACTCAACACTGGCAATGCTGCATCGGCTGCACACACAGCAGAGGGCCATCAATTATTTTTGCCACACCAGTGGCTACTGATCAAGGATGCATGCACTGTTCTGTTAACATTTGAGGAGGCCACAAGCATGATGAGCAGCGACAATGCATACATCAATGACACTGTCCCTCTAGTATTCCTGCTGGAGCACACACTTCATGGAATCATGGACAGGGCACTTAAGGCAGAACAGCAGGAGGAAGAGGAGGACTTCCTTTCCTCTCAAGGCCCCCTAGGAGCAAAAGGAGGAATGTGTCAGCATGGATGTAGAGGATAACACTCAGCAGTCTTCAAGGGATGGTTTTCAGTCCCCAGAAACCCAAGGAGTTGTACATGGCTGGGAGGAGGTAGTTCCTTATAATGTGATCCTTAAAGTGGATGTAAACCCAATGTCATCCTTTCTAAACTACTGCCATAGGGCTTATCTATAAGGATATACATGCCTCCTGCATGTATCTTTACCTGTCAAATGTCTCCCCTTTGTCTGCTATGAGACCTGAAAAACTGCATATTCTGTGGGTGGGTCTGTTGCCTGGAGCTCGGTGTGTGGAGTTGTGATGTCAGTAGACTCCCCGCCCATCTCTACACTCACTTTGTCAATATGCATATTCACCAGTGTATTTCTTACACTGAACTTCTGCTATGATCACTAACATCCAGTGAAAAGACACAAAAGTAACCACATGACTTTAGCATGCCAAATCATGCTGAGGTGGGGAACATCCAATTCTGGCAGCAGAAGAAATGAGTGGGTGTGAATTAAAAAATAATGCATGTCTCTTAGGCTAGTACACGAGATATGTAAATCACCTGTCACTCACAGCAAGGGGGAGGCTTTGACAAAGTTTTTCTCTGTTTGTCAAGATTTATCTGACTGAACAATAAAAGAGGATTGCTCAGAGATGGATTAACTATTTGTGGCAAGACTAGGCTCAAATGATAGGAAATCTTATACTCTACATTGTGAGTGCCCCCCCCCCCCCAAAAAAAAATATATGATTACAATTCCTAAAAAAAAAAAAAAAAAAAAAACATTTGGAATTTTTTTTTAACTCACCTCTAAATGCCTGTTGCCCAGGCACCTGACGTCACTTCCCCTCGGCACAGTCAGTCATCTGGGACACGTGACAGGTCTCAGATGACTGCGCGCCATATCACGGTGCGCGGCATTGCTTGCACATGTGCAGTGGGTGCCTGGCTGCGAAGCCACAGCTGGGTGCCCACAGTAAGAATGCCGGCGCCGCCGAGCGGAGCGGGCAACGAGTGGGGCTTTGTTCACCCACATTGCTGGAGCCTGGGACAGGTAAGTGTCTGATTATTAAAAGTCAGTCAGCAGCTGACTTTAATTTTTTTTTTTAAGGGGCACCCCACTCTAATGATTCAGAGGACTCAGAATCGAATTCCTCTGCAAACCTACGCTGCATGGCCTCCCTGATTCTGCAAAGCCTGCCACTGGACCACTGGACAGAACTTGCTCAATATGCAATTGAGCTACTGGCATGTCTTGCATCCAGCATGCTTTCTGAATGCACATTCAGTGCTGCTGGAGGGTGGACAGGCGCACTCCGTTGATAGGCTCACATTTATAAAAATTAATCAGTCCTGGATCAGCAGCTATCAAGCCCCTGATGCTGATTTAACTGATTTTGATATGGATTTGAAGACTGCCTATGCTGCCTATCCTATTCCTCCTGACTCTTGATGATGCTAGTTTCCAACAATATTTTTGGTTTAGGGCACCACCCACACCCAAGGACAAATTTTTCTGCCCCTGTTAACCACTTACAGACCGGACCATTTTGCTGGTCAAAGACCAGACCACTTTTTGCGATTCGGCACTGCGACGCTTTAACTGACAATTGCGCGGTCGTGCGACGTGGCTCCCAAACAAAATTGACGTCCTTTTTTTCCCACAAATAGAGCTTTCTTTTGGTGGTATTTGATCACCCCTGCGGTTTTTATTTTTTGCGCTATAAACAAAAATAGAGCGACAATTTTGAAAAAAACGCATTATTTTTTACTTTTTGTTAAAATAAATATCCCCCAAAAATATATAAAAAAACATTTTTTTCCCTCAGTTTAGGCCGATACGAATTCTTCTATATATTTTTGGTAAAAAAAAATCGCAATAAGCGATTATTGATTGGTTTGTGCAAAAGTTATAGCATTTACAAACTAGGGATAGTTTTATAGCATTTTTATTAATAATTTTTTATTATTTTTTTTTTACTAGTAATGGTGGCGATCAGCGATTTTTATTGTGACTGCGACATTGTGGGGGACCCATCGGACATTTTTGACACATTTTTGGGACCATTGTCATTTATACAGTAATCACTGCTATATAAATGCAGTGATTCCTGTGTAAATGACACTGGCAGTGAAGGGGTTAACCAGTGGGTGGCAGTGTAGGGGTTAAGTGTTCCTAGGGGTGTGTTACTAACTGTGGGGGGGTTGGGCTTTCATTTAGTGAACACTGATCTCTGCTCCAATCACATGGAGCAGAGATCAGCATCACTAGTTGCTAGGCAGAATGGAGAAATGCTGTTTACACGGCATTTCCTCCATTCAGCCGTCCCGTGAGACGATCGCGGGTATGCCCGCGGTGATCAAGTCCGCGGGTCCCGCGACCGGACTCACGGGGGTCCCGACCAGCACGGGAGCATGCCGCTGGCGGCGCGCTCATGATGGCAGGGCGGCATTGAAGATTGGACGTACCTGTACACCAATATGCCTGCCCGTGGCATTCTGTCGACGTACATCAGCGTGCGCTGGTCGGGAACCGGTTAAACAGTGCCATATAATTAAAATTTTTGAAATAATATTTAATAGCAGAACCCGTTCCTAAGCCCAAAAAGGTAACTGTGAGGGGTTAAAGTGTTCTGGCACCACCAAACCTAAACCGGTGTGTCCCTATTCACCATTTCAGGTCCAAATTCTGTCAGAATTGTTGTCTGAATTCGGACCTGAAATGGACCAGAAGTCTTGTACAGCCGCCCTGGAGATGAGTGAACCGGCTCCATTGAGAGCATCCAATTCACAATTGTGTGAACCCAGCCTTAAGGTGGAAAAATTGCATGGGGGGTGTGGATGTGGAGCAACTATAGCCCTACATAGGTACCATCCAAAAAGAAAGATTTAAAATCAAGAGTTAAAGTGAGTAGGGTGGGACTTTGTATGTACCTTTGTAGGGTTTGTCTAAAAATATGTGTCACTAATTTAAAACTTTATTTTACATCTGTTAATTAAAAATGTATTACAGTTATACAGATACAGTTACTGTTAATTGGGTCCAGGATGTGCTGATCCTGGTACGATGAATCAAAAAGTATGGCTCATTTGTTTTGCGGGAAACCCCGCTTCATCAGGACCTTAGGATTGCACGAATACAATAAAAATATTGCAGTAACCTAAGCATACAATATTGACAGAATTGTAAATCGATGTTAACATCATGATATAATTATACACATCTAGGAGTCCGCCCTGCTTCCCCACGGTGAGCACAGAGAGCCCCACGGGCTTCCCAGGCTTTCTTTTTCATTGGACCAGTATGTCAATTTTTTTTCAAGCTTTAGGCCTCATGCACAAGGACGTTTTAAAAAATGGGCTGTAAAGCTAGTACAGATGCCAGGAAAAAAGCAGCGTTAAAAGTGCGATTTTTTCCTGCGTTTTGCATTGAATTCAATGCACGTTAAGCCGCGCTAGCTTTCAGCCATATTTCTCTGTCTCTATTAAAAAACCAATGGTTCCCTATGGGAGCCCATTGATTTGAATAGAAGTCGTACCAGAAGTCGGATCAAGATGATCCCACTTGCGGTGCGGCTTGTGTGCTGAGAATCTTGAAGGGGAACCTCGCGGAAATGTAAAAAAAAATTTGCGTGAGGTTCCCCCCCAGGACGATGCCAGGCTCTTCGGTCTGGTATGGATCTTAAGGGGATCCCCTCACACTGAAAAAAACGGTGTGGGGGTCCCCCACAATCTATACCAGACCATTATCTGAGCACGCAGCCTGGCCGGTCAGGAAAGGGGGTGGGGACGAGCAAGCGCCCCCCTCCCGAGCCGTACAAGGCCGTATGCCCTCAACATGGGGGGTAGGTGCTTTTTTGGGGAAGGGGGGCACCCTGCGGCCTCCCCACCCCAAAGCACCTTGTCCCCATGTTGATGAGGACAAGGGCCTCTTCCCCACAACCCTGGCCATTGGTTGTCGGGGTCTGCGGGCGGGGGGCTTATCGGAATCCGGGAGCACCCTTTAATAAGGGAGCCCCCAGATCTCGGCCCCCCACCCTATGTGAATGAGTATGGGGTGCATCGTACCCCTACCCATTCACCTCTGGAAAAAAAGTGTCAAATAAAAAAACACAACACAGGTGTTTAAAGTAATTTTTTAATCAGCTCTGGGGGTCTTCTTTCGACTTCTCCGCTCTGTTCGGCCTCCTCTCCCGGTGTTCGGCCTCTTCTCCCGCTCTCCGGCGTCTTCTCCCGCTCTTCTGGGCTCCTCCGCCATATTTTTTCAGCTCTTTTACTAGCGGAGGAGCCCGGTCTCCTCCGTCTTTCTTCCCTCTTCTCTTTTCTTTCTTCTTCTGATGTTGACACAATGCTCTCTTCCTCTGTAATGGCTTGCGCAACGTGCGCAGCGACTTATATAGGTATGGGGTGTGGTCACCGAGTGATGTCACACTAGGCCCCAAGGGCTCAAACAGGAGCAACTCTAGAAACCTAAAGATGAGGGCAGATTGGCGCTGTATAATCCGGGGCTATACTACATGGCAGCCCAGTTACAACACATTGCCCGTGCTATGCCAGTAGAAGATGAAGATCAGGTAGATTCCACGACAGCCCTTTTGCACTATCAACAGGGGTGCATGATGTGGCCTGGAGGTGCTAGCTTTTGTAAAATCGAATAAAATGTTCCCTACACACATGTGGATATAAACATAAGTCTACACACCCCTGTTAAAATGTGATGTAAAAAAATTAGACAAAGATAAATCATTTCAGAACTTTTTCCACCCTAAGATGTTATATCAAGAGTAAAAGCGAGGTAGGGTGGGATTTTGTATGTACCTTTTGTTGGGTTTGAATAAAATTATATGCCAAAAATTTAAAAGAAGTGTATTTAAACTTTATTTTACATCTGTTAATTTACAGTTATACAGCTACGGTTGTAGACTGTTAATTGGTCCAGGACGTGCTGATCCTGGTGCGATTAATCAAAAAGTATGGCCTGCGCATTTCACGGGAAACCTCACTTTGTCAGGGCCTTAAAATAGCACGAGTACAATAAAAATATTGCAGTAACCTAAAAATACAACATTGACAGATTTGTAAATCGATGTTAACAAATATAAAAAAAAAAAATTATATAAAAGACATATAATATTTTTAAAACATTGCCATTGCATTTTTATAAAGTATTCACAAAGCGAAATTGTTATAACAATTCATTTTCTATCAAAATAGAATTACGTGCAGCTTATTTGATGTCCAGCGGTATCTCATAGACTAGGGGAAAGCCAAGGAGTCCTTTCAGATTATCAAACTATAGAATATAGACTTATCTTTCAATCTAGTTTGTCTTATTCATTTATTTACCTTTAAACTGTGAGGCCTCATGCACACAGAAGTTTTTACAGCCATTTTTTTGAGCATTTTTTGCAGCTTAAAAGCCTGTCCATGTTAGTCTATGGCTTCATGCCCACCCAGGTGTTTTTGAGCTGTAAATGGCACCCAGGACTAGTGTGTTATGAGGCTCCAGCGTTAGAGCTGTAAAAACGGCAGACGCCGGCAAAAGGTGTTAAACGTGAATTAACGAGGCTTAACACTGAGGAAAAAAACAACACAGGTTTTTAAAGTCATTTATTAATCAGCTCCGGGGGTCTTCTTCTGACTTCTCCGCTCTGTTCGGCCTCTTCTCCCGGTGTCCAGCCTCTTCTCCTGCTCTCCGGCGTCGTCTCCTGCTCTTCTGCCGGCTCCTCTGCTATCTTCTTGCAGCTCTTTTACTAGCGGAGGAACCCGGTCTCCTCCGTTCTTCTTCCCTCTTCTGATGTTGACACGACGCTCTCTTCCTCTGTAATGGCTTGTGTGACGTGCGCAGCGACTTATATAGGTATAGGGTGTGGTCACTGGGTGATGACACACGGTGACCCCGGCCCTTATGACACAAAGTTGTTGGAAAATCCGATTCAGAATGAGGTGATGTAGAATACGTACAACGGGACTATAAACAGGCCAGTAGCCAATAGCTTTCGTCTCGTAATTTATTCTGAGCATGCGTGGCACCTTGTCCGTCGGAATTGTCTACACACGATCTGAATTGAAACGATCAGATTTTTTTGTCGGAAAATTTTAGACCCAGCTCTCAAACTTTGTGTGTCGGAAATTCCGACAGAAAAGTTTGATGGAACCCACACACGATCGGATTTTCCGACAACACGATCCGATTGCACATTTTCCCATCGGAAAGTCTGACCGTGCTTACAGGCCCCCCCTCAGGGAATATGATTATCCTGGAGCTATGGGGGGATGCTTGAAATCTGAAGCTGCCACCAGACCACCCTGAGAAGTGGTGGAGCCCAGGCCCCCTACAGGAGCATGGATCCGAGGAACTGTTTGTGGGAAGGAGCAGCTGTGTGCTGCCCTGGTCCTCCTGCTGTGGGGCACAGAAGTCCGCAGTGCCCCCCACTGGTGTGCGCTCTAGGCCAGCGCCTACCTTGCCTATAGGTAATGCTGACCCTACTCCTTGCCCTGTCTCTAACAAACTTCTGAGGGTTTTACAGAACAGCTGTATTTATACTGAGATTAAATTACACATAGGTGGACTCTATTTACTAATTAGGTGACCTCTGAAGGCAATTGGTTCTGCTAGATTTTAGTTAGGGGTATCAAAGTAAAGGGGGGTGAATACAAATGCACGTCATACTTTTCACATATTTATTTGTAAAAAATTTGGAAAACCATTTATCATTTTCCTTCCACTTCACAACTATGTGACACTTTGTATTAGTCTATCACATAAAATCCCAATAAAATACATTTACGTTGTTGGTTGTAACATGTCAAAATGTGGAAAATTTTAAGGGGTATGATTACTTTTTCAAGGCACTGTATTAATAAGGTTTTAGTGATCAGCATGATCTGGGCTGTCTTCAGGCCGCCGGGATCCCACGGTGTCTCCTCCATGGAAACAGAAGATGGATGGATTCGCTGCGCTGGAATTTTTTTATTTTTTTTAATAAAGGACTTTTTCAAAAGTTTGTTTGTCTTATTTAACTTTAACTTTTGTACCCCCTTACCATTTCAAACAGGGGGTCCACTTGTTACAGGGGGCTTCCAGATTCTGATAACCCCCCCTGCCCGCAGACCCCCACAACCACCAGCCAGGGTTGTGGGGATGAGGCCCTTGTCCCCATCAACATGGGGACATGGTGCTTTGGGGGGGACCCCAAAGCATCCTCCCAATGTTGAGGGCATGTGGTACGGTTCAGGAGGGGGGCCGCTCTCTCGTCCCCCCCTCTTTTCCTACAGCCTGCCAGGTTGCGTGCTCGGATAAAGGGTCTGATATGGATATTTAGGGGGAACACGCGGGGTTCCCCTTAATATCCATACCAGACCTGAAGGGCCTGGTAATTGAATTTGGGGGAACCCCACGCTTTTTTTTTTTATCAATGACTTTCAATGAGTGTTCTCTGTATTACGGGAGCCGACAATTCATTATAGCTGCGAGTGATTTTAAATGACTTTTTTTTTCTGCAGAAATGACACATTGTGCAGGGACAGTTCTAAGCATGGGAAACATGCGCCCTTCACAGGCATACTATAGACACCCCCCATTTATGAAATGTAAAGGAATATTACACTTTTATTGTTTCACTTTAATCATTATTAAAATCACTGCTCCCGAAAAAACTGCAGTTTTTAAAACTTTTTTTGCATTGATACATGTCCCCTGGGGCAGGACCTGTCCCCAAACACTTTTTAGGACATACCACTTATACGTCGATGACACCCAAATCTATCTGTCTACTCCTCACCTCACTAACCTTACTAATCTGCTAACTGACATATCAACAAGGATGTCACACCACTTCCTTAAACTAAACCTCTCTAAAACTGAGCTATTAATATTCCCCCCTGAACAAGAGTATTGTTCATTGAATAGTGGAGGCTGTTACTATTTGATTGCTGTCTCCATTATCTATGAGATATCAAGCCCCAGATGCTTTTTTATTCCTGTGGAGCTACTTTCTCATAGTACCTTCAGAGGACCATTTGTATAGTTATATTTATAGGTATTGTCAGATTACAGATTGATAAGCGCCACATTCATACCCATAAAGAGTAGCTTGTTTTGGTGTGGGAACACCCTGATGTTGGCAGATGCCTGTTGATTTTTTTTTCTCCTAGTGGTTTGCGCATTGATCTCCCCTTATTTACATATATCAGTGTAAGCCCTTGTACACACGGTCGGAGATTCCGTCGGAATGTGTCCGATCGGAGCGTTTTGTCGGATATTCCGACTGTGTGTGATATGCATCGGACTATTTCCATCTGAATATCCATCGAACCAAATTTTCCAACTTGCCGGAAATATTTTCTGACAAACTGCTCCGATCGGCCATACTCCGATCATGTGTAGAGAATTCCGATTGGACAAAGTGCCACGCATGCTCAGATCAAATTCCTACATCAAAGCTATTGGCTACTAGCCTGAACGTAGTCCCATCGTAACGAAATTATGTCATCACGTTCTGAAAGATCAGATTTTCCGACAACTTTGTCCGACCGTGTGTATGCAACAGTTTCGGACAAGATCCGTCAGACAAAATCCGACGGACAAAATCCAACGGATTTGGTTGTCGGAATGTCCGACCGTGTGTACAAGGGCTAATACTGGACCTGCCTCTTGAGTGCCTGAGAAGAGGAAACTCTCTCCTCTTCCTCTGATTTATCCGACTGCACTTGATCCCTATCCCTGGATAGGGATCTCTCTTCATTGTCAGAAGAATCATCTGAAAGAGAAAGTGCAGCAGAGGGATGGGATCTACCCTGTTTCCTGCTATCTTTTAAGGAAGCTGAAAAAAAAAAATTCAAAATCCTCCAATGTAGCCTCAAAGGAATACTCTTTGACAAACGCTGGGGCTGCAACATTGGGGAGGCTGCAAAACCTGACAGGGGCACTGACTCATTCTGTGAGGCTGGCTCCAGTCTTGCGCAGGGGGGTGGTAATCTACAGGCATCTTTAGGATCCCTAGATGTAGGCAGTGATTTGAGCCTTTGTTACCTCCCCCTGAGAGCCTCTTACGAGGTGACATAGTCCCAAGCTACAAAGCAGAGGTGCTAGTACATATGCAATCACTGTTGTGCTAAAAGTTTCACAATATGCATATATGCTTAATACTGCACAACCTGATGCCAAGTAGGTGTCTTAGGTTAGCCTGGATCCGACCACTTAGGATGCTCACTTCCCACAACTCTGTGCCCACCTGTTTACAGAGCTTTGACGCTCTGCGCTTTTGAAATTAGCTGCCTGTGCACTGGAGCGTCGTGCACAAAGCACTTGTACAGCGCCACAACCACGCCCCTTTTGTTCTCCCCCTGAGGCTGTAAAAGCACGCTCCCCTGCGCGCGCGTGTGGGACCGTCATGGTGGAGGATGGGGGGGGGGGTAGAGGACTGTCGTAGAGTGCCCCGGTGGACCCTCAGACTACGTGGGACCCCCTTATAATATCACCTGTGGCAGAGCCTGCAGTGGAGGAGGTGAGCAGTCTGGAGACTGGCTTCACTGAGTGTGTGTCCTGGAAAGGCATGAAAGTAAACACCAGGTTGCTCTTTACTCCCTTTAGTGGCGGAAACCAGGTAAAACATACAACTACTCTCTGAAGAAATCCATAATATGTAACATATATAGGATTAACTTCTCTTACCTGTCCCCGCCGCAGGCACTGCTGAGAAAAGACAGTTTCCAGCCTTCACCCATCACTGCGAGTAGCGTTGTGCCAACCTTCAGGATTTTTTGGGTTCCTACTCAGAGGAACCTCTTACCTCGACCTGTAAAAGACTTTTCTCCTATCGTCTTCCAGGACAGCCTCTGAGATATAGGGCTCCTCCCTCCGGGACAGGAAACATGTCAATCCAATCAGATAAAAGGGTGGTCCTCCAGGCCCTCCACAGTTTTTGTGTTTCCTGCTGGATGGGAAGGAGCACGTCGGAACTAGCAGAGGAGCTCCTTATCTCAGGGGGTGTCCTGGGGGAGCACCTGGTGGACCTTGCCCATAGCACCCCTCGGTCCGATGAGAGGGTAGCGAACAGTCTCCGCTGCTATGAAATGTTCAGAGAGAACGGGACCCCGATGAGTGGCAATCTCCCCACTATCTCACTAACTGCTCGTATCTGGCCGGTTGGATGGCGGACGAGAGACGTTCGGATCCATTGGCTGGCGTTCGGGTACTGCATGGAGTGGTGTGGTCTTAGGAACGAATGGTGTGAGTGGGCAGAGTTTTTGCGTTCCAGCGTTCGGAAGTGCAAGAGACGCACTTCCACCAGAATCACGTCATCAGGGGGAGCCGTGGGACCTGTTCCAGTTCCCAGGGCACAGCGGTGTGGCTGTAGGGCTGTCTGGAGCAGTGTAAAGGTGAATACAGGAACCATGGAGGGCACAGTGGTGCAGGTGGACTCCGGTTCGGCAGGCTCCAGCACCTCCCAGGTAAGCTTGGGGAGGGCAGACCAGGACTTGCACTGGGGGGTTGAGGGGTCACTTTGACCGTAGTACCCTGTCGGGGTGGGGAACCTGCTGGTGAGGGGGTACTTCCTAGGCAGACCTTAAAAGTACAGTGGTCTTGGTCAGGGGTGGTATTCTAATGGGAGCCTGTTTTTATTCTCTTTTAGGTCAAACAGGATAGAGCCCAGATACCCTTTCCCAGAAGGAAATGTGCCGTGTGTGGGGCTAAGTTAGGCACCGGTTGGGAGAAGCCGCTTTGCCCGGAGTGTGTCAGTAGCCTTGTTAAGGAGGACTCTGTGGCAGCTTGTCACAAAGTCCTGACATCTGTAAAGGATGAGATTGCATCCACTTTCCAGTTGTTTAAGAGTATGATGGATAGGATGCAGGGTCCCTCTGTTTACTTACCCAGGGCCGTGAGCATGCCTTGCTTATCTGAGCCAAGTCAGGAGGAAGAGGTGGATAAGGAGAGGGTCCCAAGGTCTAGCCTCCTCTCGGACAGAGTTAACTTCTGAGTCAGAGGGGGAGGAAGAGTCCTCTAGGGCGTCCAAATACAAGTTATCTTTGGATGACGTGCGTGACCCTCTGGATATATGACACTCTGGAAATCAGGGAAGAACAGGTCAAACTTTCAAAGCGCGACTTGATGTATCAGGGGTCAACTGCACAGAGAGACAGGGTATTCCCCGTTCATAAATCATTGATTGAGGCAATTTTGCTGGAGTGGGAGCAGCCAGAAAAGAGGCAGTTTTTTTCAGGCAGCCTTAAACGGAGGTTCCCTTTTGAGACAGATGCGGTGCATCCCTGGAACAAGGTCCCCAAGCTTGATGCCCCCTTGGCTAAAGTCTCTAAGAAGACGGATTTGGCCTTTGATGACATGGGTTCACTCAGGGACCCCATGGATAAGAGGGGAGATGTACTGCTTAAGAGGGCTTTGGATGCCTCTTTGATTGGGCTTAAACCAGCCCTAGCAGCTACCTGTGTGGCTAGGAATTTAGAGTGTTGGCTTACCCAGTTGCAGTCGCTTATTTCAGTGGGTACTTCCAGGCAACAACTATTGAAGTCTTTCCCTTTACTGTTCAAGGCAGTGGGGTTTTTGGCTGACGCCTCCGCTGAGTCAGTTAAATTAGCCGCTAGGTCTGCTGCGTTAGTGAATGCAGCCAGAAGGGCCATATGGCTTAAGACCTGGACGGGTGATGCAGCTTCAAAGTTAAAGCTGTGCGGATTACCTTTTTCAGGGGACCACTTGTTCAGGCCTGGCATGCAAGAGGCGTTAGAGCGCACACAGGATAAGAAGAAAGCTTTCCCAGAGAAGAAAAGGAAGCCTGAAGGAAAGCGTTTTTTTCAAGGGTCCAGGCAGCAGAACCTGCAGGAAAGGGAGGTTCGCCCCAAAAAACATTGGTCGGGTCACAAGGGGAGGGGCAGAGGAGGAATCTTATTCAATCCACCTCTAAAACCCAGTGACTACTGTGTCCCGGTGGGGGGAAGGCTGGGGAAGTTTCTCCCACAATGGGTCGCTTCAACCGAAAGTCCGTTCATACTCGATGTAATAAGGAACGGCTACAGGTTGGAGTTTGGTTCAGTTCCCCTACCGAATTTTCAGGTAACCAGGTTACTAAGAGACCAAGAGAAGGCGAAGGCCCTGGGTCTTCTTTTGGGAGACCTGGTAGACCAAGAGGTATTGGTACAGGTACCCCAGGAGGAACCAAACTTGGTGTTTACTCCCACGTCTTTGTGGTAAAGAAGCCTTCGGGGAAATTCAGGCTGATCCTGAATCTCCGCTCCTTGAACAGGTTCATAAAATACAAATGGTTCTGGATGGAGTCAACCAAGTTTCTGTTTTGGGTTGTCACATGGCCACGGTGGACCTCAGGGATGCATATTTACAGATCCCGATTCATCCGGAGTCCCAGAGGTTTCTCAGGTTAGCAGTCCAGACGAGCACAGGAGTGGTTCCAGACTCTTCCTTTCGGGCTCTTGGCCTCACCAAGGATGTTTACGAAGGTGCTGGCAGAGGCGCTGGCCCCGTTAAGGTTCAGGGCTATAACAGTGATTCCATATTTGGACGATCTACTGTTTATAGCCCATTCAGCCCAACAGCTGGAGAAAGACTTGCAGAAGGCATTGGTTTTCCTGCATTCGCTGGGGTGGCTGATCAACCTGGAAAAATTCAAGTTGACCCCCTCACAGGCGGTCCTGTATCTAGGGTACAGGATCTCTTCTGTGGAAATGAGGTGTTTCTCCCAGCGGAGAAGATCAGGAAGGTAGAGCAGGCGGTAGCCCAGCTTCAATCAGGTCGGGAAGCCCAGATCAGAGAGGCTATGAGAGTCCTGGGACTGATGACATCCTGTTTTCCAGTGGTGGCTTGGGCAAGGCATCATCAGTGCCCGTTGCAGAGTCTTATGCTCCGTTATTGGGACGGCAAGGAGCAGAGCCTAGATCAGGTTATGCCCCTATCCTCTGCCCTCAGGAGATCTCTGTGGTGGTGGCGGGCCCATTTCAACCTGGACAAGGGTCTTCCCTGGTCCCGACAGGCCGCGGTGGTGGTCACGACCGATGCCAGTGCATTTGGTTGGGGTGCCCACCTAGAGGGCGCCTTAGCCCAGGGGACCTGGTCGAAAGTAGAGGCAGGTCGTTCCTCAAACCAGAAGGAGCTTCTGGCGATTTTGAAAGCGATAGAAGCCTTCCAGTCCCAGATAGAGGGGCGGGATCTGCAGGTTGGGTCAGACAATGTAGCAGCAGTAGCTTATCTGAACAAGCAGGGGGGACCAGAAGCAGGCTATTGCAGACAGAATTTTTTGTTGGGCCGAGAGGAACTTGTCCTCAATATCAGCGATTCATCTGAAGGGCGCTCAGAATTCGCTGGCCGATTTTCTCAGTCGGCAGAAGGTAGGCCAGGATGAGTGGTCCCTCAACAGGGAGGTGTTCAAGGAGATTGTGTCATGCTGGGGGCGGCCAGAGATAGACCTATTTGCAGCAGAAAGCAACAGGAAGGTGATACAGTTTTTTTCCATTCAACCGCAGGATCAGGCCAGGGGGATAGACGCCTTTGCCAATCCTTGGCAATTCGGTCTTTGTTATGCCTTCCCTCCAGTAAGGATGATTGCAGAGGTTCTGCAGAAGTTCTTGACAGAAGCTATGGACCTCATCTTAGTGGCGCTTTTTTTGCCAAGGAGACCCTGGTTTGCCAGTCTGAAGAGGTTGGCCGTTCACCCACCGTTGTTCCTTCCGGTCAGGGAGGATTTGGTTTCCCAGGGGCCCATTCTACATCCTCAAATAGAGAGACTCAAGCTTGCGGCCTGGTATCCGAGGAACACCTCCTAAGATTGCAGGGTTTCTCAGAGAGAGTGGTTAAAACCCTGTTGGAATGCCGTAAGCCGGTAACTAGGGCGATTTACGCCAAGATAGGGAAAAGGTTTAACTCCTGGTTGCGGGAACAGTGAGTTAAGCATCCCGGGGTCCCTGCAGTTTTAGATTTTCTTCAGGCAGAGGTAGAGCTGGGTCTTTCTATCAGCACCCTAAAGGTACAGGTGGCGGCCTTAAGTGTTTTTCCTTCAGTCCTCTCTCCAACAGAATCCTTTCATCAAGAACGTCTTCAAAGCTCTGACTAGATCCAGGCCAGTGAAGATGAAGACCTGCCCTACCTGGGATTTGTCCTTGGTCCTTAGGTCTTTGACCCGAGAGCCCTTCGAACCCTTAGAGAAGGCATCCCTTAAATGGATAGTACTGAAAACAGTTTTTTTCATAGCGATCACCTCAGCCAGAAGGGTGAGTGATCTGCAAGCTCTCTCGATCAGGGAGCCGTTTTTGTTAATTTTAGAGGACAGGGTAGTGCTTAGGACTGGCCCTAGTTTTCTCCCTAAGGTTGTGTCTACTTTTCATAGGACACAGGACATTATTTTGCCAACAGACAGGGATGAGATAGGATCTTTGAGTTTGTTAGATGTTAGAAGAAGCCTTTTAGTTTTTCTGGAAGCCACTAGGGACTTCAGGAAGACGTATTCACTTCTTGTTAATTTTGCGGGCGCTCACAAGGGCTGCAAGGCGTCTAAATCGTCTATCGCCAGGTGGATAAGATTGGCGATAGTTAAAGCCTATGAGTTAAGGCACACTCTACTAGGGCGGTTTCTGTTTCATGGGCAGTGGTCCCGCCCTGACAAGGTGAGTTCCTTGCTTATCATCTCAGAGGCTGTCCTGGAAGACCGTAGGAGAAAACCGGAGTTAGACTTACCGGTAACTCTTTTTCTAGGAGTCTTCCAGGACAGCCTGGTTTCCCACCCAAGGTTGCTTAGATTGACTAGTGATGAGGATGTGTACTAATGTGGTTGTTAGTGTGTTATGTCTTTCAGAGCCTTCCGGCGGTTCCTGGAGTAAAACTGAGGAGGGCTTGGAGGACCACCCTTTTATCTGATTGGGTTGACGTGTTTCCTGTCCCGGAGGGAGGAGCCCTATATCTTAGAGGCTGTCCTGGAAGACGCCTAGAAAAAGTTACCGGTAAGTCTAACTCCGATTTTTATATATGTGCCTGAAAAGTCAATTTTCCCTCTATATATTTTGATTCAATCGTTTTTATTGAAAGTTTATCCAGACAAATAAAAAAAAAAAAAATATATAATAACAGATGAGAAGCTATTATTACAACGTATATATAACATATATAAAGATAAACATCAGTATCAAATAAGAGCCCCTGTCTTATGTCCATCATAGGGTAGGACTGGGCGTGATTGTGCTATGTATCTCGGTGGGGCCCCCTATTGGGCGGGGCCCATGGGCTTGAGCCCAGTCAAGCCCTATGGTAAGTCCTGCCCTGCCTGTACCACCTGCTTGTCGACGTTTTATTAAGTTCCCATGACCACATCTAGATTTTTTACCCTGCCAAATAAATTTAGAGAGGAAAAATTGAAGTGATTTGAAGTATGTAGATGGTATTGGAATTGGGAGAGTTCTAAAGAAATCTAAAATTTGAGGTAGGTGGAGCATTTTAAAGGCTGACAATTTACCCATCCAGGAGAATTGATATGTTGCTAGTTTGGAGAGGTCTCCCTGTAATTTCGTGCAGAGTGGTATATAATTGTGTTGAAATAATGATTTACAAGATGTAGACAGTTGAATCCTTAAATATTTTATTGTATTTTTGGCCCAAGAATAAGGAAATTGTGTTTTTAAAAGTAAACTGGTCTGTTTGTCTATACCCAAATTGAGAATGTATGACTTGTTATCATTTATTTTATAATAAGAAACATTACTAAACCAAATTAAAGTTTTCTGAATTTCTGGTAAGGAGATTAAGGGATTTGTAACCATGAGGATAACATCATCCGCAAAAAGGCTGATTTTATGTTCTTGGTCAGCAATGGAAATCTGTTGTGTATACTCGAGCCGAAGGTACAGAGTATAAGGCCATAATTGCTTTATGTATTTGACCCTTAAATCCAAATTTTTGGAGAGTTGATGATAGATAACCCCAATGTACTCTATCAAATGCTTTTTCAGCTTCAAGTGATAGAAATAAGGATGGTGTCTTTGTAATTTCTGCATGGTGGATCGCATTTATTACTCTTCTAATAGCATCTGATGCTTGGCAGCCTTTCGTAAAACCTGATTGATCTCTATGTATAAGAGAAGGAAGAATATTTTCTAATCTTTTGGCTATAGTTTTCGCATATATTTTTAAGTCTAAGTTAAGCAGGGATATAGGACGGAAATTTTTTGGCGATGAGGGCTCTTTATCTGGTTTGGGAAGGGTCAGTCACAACTAAAGCGTTAAGCATTTCAATGGGAAATGATGAAGTATTGGTGGCTAAATTTAAAGACCTTACACAAATGATGAGCTAAGGTAAATTTAAATTTTTTATAGTATTCTCCAGTGAAGCCATCTGGACCAGGGGATTTATAATTAGGAAGGTTATGGACGACTTGTAGTATTTCTTGGATAGTGAATGGAGAATTAAGATGTTCTAATTTTTGTTGTGAGATGGAAGGAAGGTTAACACTATCCAAGAAATTATTAATTTCTTCTTCAGAGGGTTGGTTTGTAGTAGCATGGTCTTTAATGTTATACAATTCTGCATAATATATACTGAATGCATTAGCAATAGAATCAGATTTGAGCAGTTTCTAATTATTATGTGGATTATAAAGGAATTGGATTCTAGTTTTTGATCTATAACCTTTAATTCGCAATGACATTGCTTTCCAAGCTTTGTTTCCTGTTGCGTATTTATTGGCTTTGAATTTTTTTTATATGATTTTTCATACTTTTCTAAAAGTAAGGATCTCAATTCATGGCGTAATGAAAAAACTTTGATTTAAGGTGAGGAGAAGGAGTGTTTTTGTTGATCTTCAGTATGTAATTTCTTTAGTAAGTTCATCTAATCTCTGGGTTCTCTTTTTTTTTGCTCTAGCGCCTAGTTGTATTAACACGCCTCTCATAACATCTTTATGAGCATTCCACACCACCATCGGATCAGACCTATCTGTTGAGTTAATTGAAAAAAATTCATCTAGGTGTTGTTGAAGTATCGTGGAATAATTATTAGCTCTCCAAATGTATGAATTAGGGTGAGGGGATTTAGTGGCTAAAGTAATGCTAATAGGGGAATGGTCCGACCAGGTGGCGGCATGGATGTGGGAAGCTGAAATGTTCTGGAGTAACAATTTGTCCGTTAGGAATAAGTCTATTCTTGAATAAGTATTATGACGTGGTGATAAATAGGTATAATCTCGTTCACTAGCATGACAGCATCTCCACACATCAAATAAATCATTAGAGGTGATAAACTAAGCTAGTGGAGAAGCATATCTTTTGGAAGCAGCAGTGGAATCCAAAGACATGCAGGTAGGTTAATTGGCTTCTGTCCAAAATTGGCCCTGGTATATGAATGGGGACCTTGGATTGTGGGCTGCTTGAGGGTAGGGACCGATGTGAGTGTGCAACGTACAGGGATAGGGACAATTGTAGATGCTCACTCAGGTTGAACTGGATGGACTGGTGTCTTTATTCAACCTTAGCAACTAACTATGAAACTATATCATTATTAGGAATTAAATTGAAATCCCCACAAATTAGGAGAAGTCCTTTTTGGACGTTTTTCGCTGCACATATAGTTTTTTTTTTAATAAAGTGCATTTGTTGTACATTTGGAGCATAAATGGACACCAAGGTATAAGGTATGTTATTGATAGAGCAGATTAAAAAGATATATCTACCTACCGGATCTGTGATACAATTGTCTACTTGAAAAGAGGGTATTCCTGACAGCTATCAACACCTCTCTGTTTTTTAGAGTAATTTGATTGAAATATATGTGGAAACTGTTTGTATTTACATTGGGGTGATGCATCTTGAACAAAATGTGTCTCTTGGACACACAAAATATCATAGTTGAGTGATAAAGCAGATCTCCACATAGAAGAGCTTTTTGCGGGATTGATTCAGTCTATGTGCATTTAGGGACAATACATTAATAGACATACTGAAAATATCTAGTTAGATACAATTATAGAAAATATAGGGGGGCGTGGCTTGGTGCCTGAGGAAGATGGACGCTCGCTTCTAAGCTCTCCCTCCTGGAGGTCCAGCTATCAACTCCTCGGCTACCTATACTACAGCAAACATGGGGAGCACACCACAAAACCCCTCAGGACTACCCTCCCGCTCATCCAGGAGCCAAGACGCCCACGTAAACCAGCATATACCGGAGATCTTCCGGACGCGGCCTAGAGGATCGGCATCTGACTCACAGGCAGCGCCGCATGAAACTTCACCTCATGGCAGGGGGACTACTAGATCCAGAAGCCGGAGCCCGCAATCACTACCCCCGGACCCACCATCATCTCAAGCGCTCAGTCTTGCAGATCTCAGAGCTATGACGGCGGACATTAAAGGAGCACTAGCGGCTGCTGTATCTGAATTGCGCGCAGACTTTCAGTCGATGGTCCTGAGAGTGGAAGACATAGAGGAGACACAAGCCCGCCATGACACTACACTCTGCCAAGTGCAACAGGTCTCCGAATCCCACGCGATCCACCTTAGGGATATCAATCGTCACCTGGAAGACCTTGACAACCGTGGAAGAAGACACAACGTTCGGGTAAGAGGTCTTCCAGAGTCCAAAGAACCCGCACAGCTTGCACGCTCTGTCACGGCCATTTTTAATGGCCTCTTAGAGAGGCCCCCTGATACACCTATTATCCTGGAGCGCATACACAGGGCCTTGAGACCCAGGGGAAGGGAAGCTGACCCCCCACGGGATGTTATATGTTGCATAGCTGACTACATTTTAAAAGAAGAAATTATGCGGAAGGCCAGGAATGGAGGGCGGCTACACCATCAAGGCGCTGAAATCAAACTATTCCAAGATTTGTCGGCCATCACCCTGCAGAGAAGAAGAGAGCTGAAACCTGTTTTAGACCTATTGAGGGCACGCGCTATTCCATACAGATGGAAATTCCCTCTCTGCCTATCTGTCACCTATAATGACCACACTGTCAATCTCAGGGTCCCTGAAGATCTAGACCATTTTTGCAGCACTCGTAACTTGCCTTCTGTTGAAGTACCTGATTGGTACAGTGATTTTCGTCTTCCCCTGCTACGTAGAGCGGATTCCATGGAAGGCATAGCAGAGGCTGGCAACTTCAGCATCAGCAGACGCAGGAGGGCTCACCCTCCCGACTCATCTCCAAGAACACAAGGCAACCTACGTAATCTCAGCCCCACAGCCTCACTGGACCATAGGAAGCCAAGAAGATCATAATGAATCTTTCTACTGGTGTCCTGAATTGACGAAAAACAGCCTGCTATATCTTGTTCCCTGTTTCTACTTTTGTCTGAGTTCTGTGCAATCTCACGGCGGAATAGTAGCACTGCTGTTCTGAGGACCTCCTGTTCCCCTCACCATTTGAAACCTGTGACTGGTGTAAGGGGACCTTACGAATTATATTGCTCCAGAGTCTGCTCAAGATACACTCGGATAGAGACTTATTCTCGCAGAAGGTACACGTCCGCTATCCCTTTTTTCTCCCGAATCCACTACACGGAACTTGAATAATCATCCCCCTGGCTTCTAGCTAAGAGGTAAGCTGTCCCGCCGAACTATACACCTGCTCATGGCCCGATCTCTCACGTTTGGAGAACTTACCCATGGATGTTACAATGATTTAACGTATTAACTTTTCCAGAATGGTTCATGCTCCATTCTCTTGATTAACTAATTTTTTTTTTTTTTCTTTCGATTGCCGGAACGCTTTCCTTTCTGTTTCCTGCAGGTTTCCTCTGACTTTTGTTCACCCGGCCAGCTGGACACACGCTATGGGTATAAGTAATATATCATTAATATAGGTGAATTACCCTTAGAGGCTTTTCTCTTTATCACTCTCTCACCCGGTTTCCAGGCTAGTAGAGCATTGTATTGTGCCTTATTTTATTTTATTTTATTCTATTTTATTGGGTTGACACTGGCAACTACTCCCCATGATACAGACAGCATCGGGGAGGAAGGCCTCACCATAATCATAGCTTTTACAGCTAAGTCATTCCTCAGAACGCATATTTCCAGGCTTAGATTGCACGCTTCACATGTTATTAAGGTTACTTTCTGTTTATCGTTTATGTATTAGATTGGTTGTTAATAATATGATCTTAAAAGCGCCCTTCTATTCCCCCATGGTCATAATAGACACACTCACGATCATACACAATCCTCTCAACTCCTCCGAAATGGAACCTACCCGCTCCCCGTAAATTTACACAAATGTATTCCCATACTCCAGCAAGCTCCCCTGCCCCCCCTCATAATGCCCACAGCCACAAATACTAGATGGTATCCCTCTCAATCCTTTTTTGACCTCAAGGGAATTGGAGCATATACTCATCTTTGCTCGGTTACCAATCACTCCCCACCACAGGAATCTCTGTGAGACTCCCCTGACCTCTACTGGTATTGTTTTATGTCAGGAAAGTTTTAAATATACTTCCTGACCCCAGTTATAACCTCACCCCACCCCATCTTCTACATCACCACTTACCTTCAGCATACTTACTCGTGTACACAAATATACCCCTGATATTCTTGATCCCTCACCCTTCTTCATCTTTTCTGTAGTTAATTCCCTTTCTCCCCATAACTCCCTTCCCCACCCCCTCAGGCTTCCGCTGCTCGCCGTCTACATCTCCACAGACCAACTACTATCTCGCTCATCATGCACCCTCAGAATCCAATACACGTACCAAAACATAGATCTCTTAAGATTGTATCTCTAAACGCGAAAGGCCTAAACATCCCCGAAAAGAGATCTCGGCTTCTAGCACATATGAAATCTCTGAAAGCCGATATCATCTGCATTCAGGAAACCCACTTTAGCTCCCAGGCTACACCTAAACTTTCCAACTTTCATTACCCACATGGTTATCACTCAACCACTCCGAATTCTAAAACGAAAGGTGTCTCCATTCTAGTGTCTAAACAGACCCCCCTACAAATTACTGATACTGTGATTGATGACAACGGTAGGTATATTTTTCTCAAGGGCTCGCTACACAACAAACCTATTACACTTGTGAACATATACAGCCCCAACACAGCACAGGTCCCCTTCTTCAGGACAATTACAAATAAATTGGCTACTTTCCAAGCTGGTATACTGATCCTAGGGGGCGACTTTAATGTCCCCTTGGACCCCCTGGTGGACACTTCAACAGGATCCTCTCACCTCCCTTACAGAGCCCTTAGACAGATCAAACTGACTCTCCAAGACCTTCTTCTCCACGATACCTGGAGGACCCTTCACCTGACAGAGAAAGATTTCACTTTCTACTCTAATCCTCATGACAAATATTTCAGACTTAACTATATATTTCTGACCCAGTCTGATCTTCCTTACCTCAAACATGCAACAATAGAACCTATGATCCTGTCGGACCATCACCCTATCTCGATTACGTTGACGTTCCCTGAGATGCAAGACCGAACATATATCTGGAAATTGGACCCATCTATTCTGACGGATTTGCACGAACCACGCAAATTCGACAATGTCTCACGGACTATTTCATAGAAAACGATACGCCGGACACCTCTTTTATCACCCAGTGGGCTGCTCACAAAAGTGTTATAAGAGGAAAACTGATATACATTTCAGCTGAGCTCACTAGAGAGCGGAAACGTCACCTGTCCGATCTTTACACACGACTCAAAACACTAGAAGCGACACACAAATGCACATTGGCCGAGCAGACCTTCCACGATTTACAAAACATTCGTTCCTCCATTCGAGAGGAGTTAGGAAAATCTATCCGGAAAAAATATATGCTTTCACAGAAACAATTTTATGAGTTCGGCAACAAAAGTGGTCATCTCTTAGCCCAAGCCTTAAAAGCCAAACGGTCAAAGACTACCATACATTCCTTACATACTTCCCCTGGTGAAAAACTCACATCTAATGCGGACATAGCTAAGAAATTTGAACGCTTCTACTCTAACCTATATAATATTGCGAAATCTGACCCGTCCCCCTCAGCTAGCCTCATTAGACAACGCACGATAAAAGGATTCTTAGACAAATTCTGCCCTAAACTCCAGAACCCTGACATTATATCTGCTCTACTCCATTGGAATGGACAACTGCCCTAAACAGACAAAAAATGGTAAGAGCCCAGGCCCAGATGGGCTACCCGCAGTATATTATAAAACCTTCTCAGAGGTTCTCCAAGACCCCTTTCAGAGAGCATTCAACTCCATTTCTGACACTACACCCCTTCATCGGGACATGCTAGAAGCTCATATAGTGGTAATACCGAAAGGTGACAAAGACCCGACCAAGACTGAAAATTACCGACCTATTTCATTACTTAACGTCGATTTGAAACTGTTCTCCAAAATTATTGCCAACAGACTTCTTCCTCTTATCCCTAAATTAGTTTCTTGCGATCAAGTTGGATTTGTCCCTGGCCGCGAAGCAAGGGACAACACGGTTAAAGCCATCAATTTACACCACCTAATCAATACTACTGGGCAGAAAGGCTTCTTCCTCTCACTTGACGCGGAGAAGGCATTCAATAGGGTCGCATGGGATTATATGCACTGTGTTCTACAAACCATTGGATTGGGACCCCAGCTACTTCGCTTCATTAATGCTCTATACCTCACCCCAAGAGCGAAGATCAGAGTGAACAATACCCTATCGAATGCCTTCTCCATAAAGAACGGGACCAAACAGGGTTGTCCCCTATTCTATATATCCTTACACTGGAACCTTTTTTGAATAGCTTAAGACACGACCCAGATATCACTGGAATCCAGTCCAAATTAAGAGAATATAAAATCGCCACATACGCAGACGATATCTTAATGTTCCTTTCCAATCCCCTGATTAGGATCCCATCCCTTTTAAAAGAATTTGGTCTATTTAATACGCTGTCCAACTTAAAAATAAACTTTGGTAAATCTCACTCTCTCAACATTTCTTTACCTCATGATCTGGTTGAACAATGTAAACTTAACTTCCCATTTCAATGGACTAATGAAACTATTACCTATCTGGGCATACAACTTACGAAAAATCTGAATGATCTATACACTAAAAACTATTTACCTATCTTACACAAAATCATGATGGACCTAAAACAATGGAATAAACCAATTTTCTCTTGGTTTGGCAGAGCCTCCATTTTAAAAATGAACATCCTCCCCCGCATTCTGTATCTTCTACAGGCTGTGCCGATAAAACTCCCACTGGCTTTCTTTAAATCGTACAGACAAGCATGTACAAGCTTTTTGTGGAATATGCGTAGACCCAGAATCAGTTATTCCCAACTTTCCTTGCCCAAAGACAAAGGAGGCATAGGCCTCCCAGATATCACCAACTATTATAAAGCCACTCATATGACGAGAATAATTGACTGGAATATTCATTCACCCTTTAAAGACTGGGCCGCTTTGGAAGCGTCATTTGTAGATTGAATATATCCCCTTCGATTAAGTCCCTCCCGCTTATCGCCCCAACCTTACAGTGCTTCTATACTGTATGTACTCAAAATGACATCTTATCCACTCCTGGACCACTAACCCCACTAAAACAAAACCCACAGTTCCCACCAGGTATGCATGAATCCTTCCTTGTTAGACATTGGACACGAGAACCGATAATCATAAAATCCTTTTACAAAAACGGACGACTGCTCACTACACAACAAATAGCCACAGATATGCGAATGCCCCCTATACCCATGTGGACTTACCAACAGATTCAACATTACTTGCAATATACTAATAAACAAACTGATTGTACTAGACCTCTGACCACCTTCGAGAAACTCTGCTCTTCACAGACACCCCTGACTCATCTCATCTCTTCTATTTCAGAGAAACGTCCCTGGGAACTCTTTGGCTTGCAAGGCTTGGGAAAAAGACCTGGCATCCTCCTTTTCCAGGGAAGATTGGGAGAATATCTTTCTCAATATTCATAAAGGTACGCTAAATGTTTAGACTCAGGAAAACGTATTCAAATTGCAATGTAGCTGGTATCAAACTCCTGTCCTGATTCACTCCTGGGATGCTCAAATTCCGGGTACCTGCTGGAGGTGCCACAGTCATCGCAGCACTCTCCTACACTTGTGGTGGCTCTGCCTGGCCATACGTCCTTTTTGGCAGAAAATACATGAGGTAATCAAACAAATCACAGGTACAGTTATGCCCTTTACTCCAGCTCTCTACCTTTTACACCACAATGTTCCCTTTAGAACATCTTATCGTAAATCTCTTACACTTCATCTAATCAGTGCGGCCAAGCAGTGCATCCCGACTCATTGGAAGTCTCCTACCATCCCCTCCATCTCAGACTGGCTCCGGAGAGTAGATAAAATAGCACACATAGAAGAATTGGTCCATATCAATAACGACACACCGACTAAATTCGGCTCGAAATGGGCCCCTTGGCAACACTTTCGGACCACTGCAGGCTTTCACAACATGATACAAAATTCCACCTAATTAACCATATGGTAGTTATGTACGATTGTCCAATACCTCGTATCCCCTGGTTTCTTTCCAGATCTAGTAAATTATTGCTAATATCAGAGAGATCGCTTTTATCATATGAGATTACAGTCGATCACCTTAAATATACAAAAGTCTGTGGACGGCGAGTAGCGGAACACCTAGGTCCTTATATCTTTCCCTGTAACTCTTTCTCCCATCCCCTCTATACATAGCCCCCCCCTCTCTAAAGAGATGTACATATCCAGAATAGAAGGTGTAAACCCATCCCATCTCCCCTTTCGCTCTTCCATGATTTTCCTTCACTTATGCCTGATCTTAATTGACTCCGCATGGCAATCCAACAATGGACACATTGGTGAAACTAAAACCCCGCATATACGGGGCAAAAAGCTCTGATCTTGCATGTATCTGGAAGCTCCTATGCATATTTTCATATGGATGGTTATATCTTTTGTTAATATATACATAAGCTGAGCGACATTATACTGTTTATATGGCTTATTAACGTTTTGTAATGATTGCCTGTCATACGGTTTTAATTTCCTGTATGCTGTATTTTGGAAAACAATAAAATCTCTTGGAAAAAAATAAAATAAATATATATTCCTAAAAGTATTTCTCGGTTATATTGCTAGATATGAATAAAGAGTAGAGAAATGAGATACAATACCTTAAACAATGTAGATGTCACTGTAAGGATGTCAAAAATGCAATACTTGTTATGAAAAATAAACCAATATAGTTAATTCACTATATACTAAATAGTTAATATACGTTACTAGTGGGCATGTATTATTCAAGAAAGAAAGAAAGAGAGAAACATATATATATAAAAAAGAAAATAATAAAAAGTTCCAAAAGGACAAACACAAAGTCAGCATTAAATATCTCTAGGAGGTGCTGAAATAGAAAGGGGGAAAAGTTCAAATAAGATTCCAGGCCAAAAAACCTGACCGGACATGTAACTATTAATTAATAATTATCAGGCAGGAAGGTTTCAATTAAATTAGGTTTTACTCTGTTCCTTGTTGTGTCCAAAATGAAACACTTTTGGTTTTCCTCGCAGTTCAGGAACATTTTGTGGGGGGTCTAGTATGATATCCCATGAATAAAGTAGCTGCATACTGCTATCAATAGTAGATATGGCATGCTGTTTGCCATTGTAGGTGGTTAGTATAGTGGCTGGGTGGCGCCATTTGTATATCATTTTATGACTTGCTAGTGTTTTTGTTATCGTCTTTAGTTGATGTCTCATTTGCAATGTAGATTGTGAGAGATCCGCAAAGAGTCGTATATCTGAATATGGAGCTGGGAGAATTTTTAATCCTCTGGCTTTTGATAAGATTTGTTCCTTGGCTTGATAGAAGTGAAGTCGCAGAATGACATCTCTGACAATCGATTCTTCCAGGTGTCGCGGTTTGGGAAGTCTATGAATACAGTCGATAGTAAGTTCAATTGGAGATAAATCTGGTACTAGTGATGAAAACATTGTGCTGGCATAGTTACGTAATTCTGTGGGTGGAACGGACTCCGGTACTCCTCTTATTTTAATATTATTATGTTGAACAGTCCTCGAGATCTGCCAGTTTTGCCTTGACCCACAAGGAATCATCCTTTTGTTCCGTATATGCATCGACTAGTTTGTTAACTGTTACAGTACAAGAAAAGAAAATGGTGTCCCCGGAACGGGGCTTTTTGCCAGCAAAGTTTAACCTGTATAATATAAATAACATTGACATGTAGAAAAATAAACTAATATTGTAAATATTTATTAATAATAAAAAGAGGATAAAATGGGTCACGCAGTAGTCAAGGACTGAGCTCCACAAAATAGGTAAAAATGTATAGTATTACATGTATGAACAGAAATATACATATACATAGAATTGTGATGCTTGAAACATAGTATCAGTACAGTAAGAGATATATGCGTGTAGATAGTAAAAACCCTTTACGCGTTTCAACCCTCCCAGGGACCCCTGGGAGGGTTGAAACGCGTAAAGGGTTTTTACTATCTACACGCATATATCTCTTACTGTACTGATACTATGTTTCAAGCATCACAATTCTATGTATATGTATATTTCTGTTCATACATGTAATACTATACATTTTTACCTATTTTGTGGAGCTCAGTCCTTGACTACTGCGTGACCCATTTTATCCTCTTTTTATTATTAATAAATATTTACAATATTAGTTTATTTTTCTACATGTCAATGTTATTTATATTATACAGGTTAAACTTTGCTGGCAAAAAGCCCCGTTCCGGGGACACCATTTTCTTTTCTTTTTTTGTTTATAACATACCAGGGGTGATCAGCGCCCTCTGACCCCAATTTTGGGGGTGTTACCGTTCTCTCTGTCTAACTGTTACAGTACATTCCTCCATTTTATCTTCCAGATAATGTAATCTCCCATCCATATGTTTAATTTCTAGGGAAAAGTTGTGGATTAGGGAGGATAAATTTGATACAATTGAGGACTGCAATGACATTAGCATATCTTTCTTTGTAGTATCCAATACCGGCTGTCCTGAGTTAGGGAAAGCAGCAATGGATGATTGTAATGAAGATATGGTACTCTCACTTTGTATTATTGTATTCACTGCATTAGTGTTCTGGTGATATGGATACATTTTCATCTGCGATTTTGCGGGACTCTGAGAGGTTGGTGATGTTTGAGGAGAGTCAGTAATATAAGAGAATGATAATCCTGTACAGTTTTCGTTTGTTTGGCCATGTTTTTGATCAATAAGTAGTGCTGTATTATTCTCCTCAGCTCCGGCAGTGCCATTTTGTTTTTTCCTCAGCGCATCGTTCTGTTTAAATTAGAAGTTTGTGAGTTTTTTCTGGCCTGTCAGAAACCATGAAACAGACTGAGACAGAAGTACAATCAAATCACACTTGTTTATTAATAAAAATAAAAAGGTAAATAGAAAAAAGCATAGTCAAGCATAGCCAGAGTCCTGTAGCCAGATCGGGTAGTCAGCCAGTCCAAAGTTCGTTAACCAGATCGGGTAACCAGCCAGGCCGGAAGTCAGGGATCCAAGGAGAGCAACTGCAAGCAGGATAAGAAGCCAGGTGGGATGTCAGCAAGCCATTCTTGAAACAAACAGCAGGAGATGGTTCCCTGTGATGTGATTAACGCGAAGGCAAATGAAAAAGTGAGCAGGAAGGCTTTAAATAGGCAGGTCAGATGAGCATCATCGGGAACAGCTGGTAACTGTAGAAAGAGAAGACAGCTGGTAATTGGCCGACAGCTGAGCGGCCAGCCCAGAGGAGGAAGGGCTAAGCCAGCCCTGACAGGGCCCTGTTCTTGACCCTGTTTACGAGACATAACGGTCTCTGATAGCTGGAAATTATTTTGATGCGGTCGGTATAACGATACGATTATTCACCTGCCCGTTAATTGCGGTAATCCGGTCGGCTGAGGAGAGCTCTGGGCTTAAGCGGCCATCTTCCTGTACGCGCAAGCCACACCCCCCCAATTTGTACCCTCAATATATTTAAATGCAATATTAGGATGTGTAAATAGAAAAAATGTGGTGCTTAGAAATACGAATACAATTAGATAGAATATACAATATATGTGAATAGTCCAAAATCCGAAAAGATTCCACCAATCAGAAGCAGACCACCATCCACCATGTCAGGAATAAAAGAGGTAATAGTATAATTGGGTGAAGGTGATGGGATCCTGACTCTATCAGTGCATGGGTAATGCACATATAGTAACAGCAACTCAAAAGAGTAAATCCCTCCTGGCCAGCGTGATAATACAGAACTTCCTCACAGCTTTAGGGCAAATTCAGAAACCGCTGAACATGGCTCAATATTCATGGAAGAAAATTAAAAATGATCGCTCATTGTGCAAGTACCTTATTATAAATTGAACATTTATTGTAGGTAAAAGTTGCACTCACATGTTATGAAGCAAACAGCGTGAAATAAGAAGTGACCAGCTCTTCAGTCATTAGAATGTGTCATCAGGGGCGCCCCTGAGGAAGATATGAATTAGCCCCTTGTATCAACATGCGTAGGGGAAGGGGACAGGACAGAATGCTAGTCAGTGCACCCACGAAGGACGATCATCATACCGCCCTGATATCAGCGGTTACAGCTTGTTTTTTACACTATTTTAGAGTGGCGCTCTGATGCACCATGCAAATGTGAGTACCCTGCAAGGGATTTTTTACTGTGTTGATATTAAAAGTTTTAATATACTACCCTATGAAGTCCTCCTTTCTCTATTGGTATTACTGAGGCACAAAAGGGACTCCATTACCATATTGAAGCACAGAGTGAGGCCACCACAGGAATCCGGATTTACCACTGAACCATTTACAGGTTCCAAAGCGTGTATTGACCAAGCCTAATCAGCAAGGTCACACGCTGTAAGGTGAGCGGCCATTATCTGGGGGGGAACACCTGAGTGCACACACAGCACCTTAATATTGGATTGATATCACAGAAACCACTGAATTGCATTGATCGCATGGATTACATTGGAACACTTTTGAACTTTTTTTGATTGCACAGCACATTGTAGCCCTTTTTTTCTCTCACATATATGTGTGTGTATGTATATATGTATATATATGTGTGTGTATATATATATATATATATATATATATATATATATATATATATATATATATATATATATTTTTTATTTTTTTATTTTTTTTGGGTATATATATAATCTCTATCTCTATCGCAATTGTAAAGGTAAGATGCACTGAATGATCCTTAAAGTGCAAGCGATCTAGTCCTTCCCACGGACAGATATGTAGAAACAACGATGCGGATTGCTGCACAAAAATTATTTTATTTCCAAATATGTCTGCAACTGGTAACACACTTCACATAACATTTATCAGAATCACAGACTCCTTAATCACAGTAATAGATTCAGCTGGAATCAGTTAAGCCACATTTAACTCTATATTTCTTAATCCTACCATCAATCACTTTCAAGTGGTATTGGAACGATTTTATAGGTCATGGGTACATCTGATTTCTCACTAGATAAAAAAGAATACATTAATCGATCGAATGCTCGATCACAATCATAAGTCAGTAAAATAAGCAATCAATTAACCACCATAGCTATCAGCACCATCTTAACATATACTAACTATTAATTTTGACATGCACTCATTGAAGAAACAGGTACAGGTCAAAATCAGTGTTTAACCCTTTCGGCTGAAGCGTGTCCAAGCGATCGATCCAATAAACATCTCCATTTTTTTTAAATCAATTCCCTGTCTCCTCCATCTATTTACGGATACTACATCAATAACCATATATCTTAATTGAGATACAGTGTGTTTTTTCTCCAAGAAATGCCTCGATAATGGTAATTTCTCTAATTTATCACTAATATAGTGTCTTACAATCCTGTCTTTTACTTTTTGAGTTGTTTCCCCGATATAAATCAATTCACATGGGCATTTAATGATATATATAACGTAGGATGACTGACAGGTAAAATGGTCTTTAATATTGATGTTGTATCCTTTATGTGGATGGCAAAAACTTTTTCCCTAAAACTGTGAGATGAAGGGCATTCTGTGCGCTGCATCTTTTTTTCTATCACAATGCAAATGAATGCATTCCTGATGTATGATACTCTTTGGATACCCTCGATGGCACAGTCTGTCTTCCCCAAAAAAATTTCCGACTGTCCCAGAATTCTATCAGCCTCCACTACCCTCTTATCGCAGAGGGAGATTGTTACGTGATTGGTAAAAGTCAGATCATTATTGGACGTCTGTTCCTTGTGTAACATTTTTAGGTCCTCCTAATTTTGGACCTTTCCCTTGTCTGTCTTGTACTCGGTGTATGAGTATGATTAAGGGAAAAAGTTTTTGCCATCCACATAAAGGATACAACATCAATATTAACCACTTAACAACCGGCCAATAGCCAAATGACAGCTACAGGGCGGTTGCTTAACTCTGGGAGGCCATCATATGACGTCCTCCCAGAATTCCGCTCTTGCGCGCCCCCCCTGGGGCACGCACTCGAGAGCATCCGTGAATGCTTACCACGTGATCGCTCCCCCAAATGACGGAGCGATCATTTGTAAACAAACCGGTGTCATGCAATCGGTACAGCAGAGGGGGTGAGATCGTTGTCAGCAGCGCTGTGGGCTGGATCAGCAGTGCCCACAGTGCTGCTCACCAACAATTAACCCCTCAATTCCCTGCCAATACTCTGCAGTACCCACCAATGCCCTGCCAATACTCTGCAGTACCCAGCAATGCCCTGCCAATACTCTGCAATACTCTGCAATGCCCTGCCAATACTCTGCAATAATCTGCAATACCCAGCAATGCCCTGCCAATACTCTGCAATACCCAGCAATGCCCTGCCAATACTCTGCGATACCCAGCAATACTCTGCAATACCCTGCCAATACACTGCCATAAATTGCCATACCCAGCCATAGTCGGTGATACCCTGCAATACCCAGCCATAGTCGGTGATACCCTGCAATACCCAGCCATACCCAGTGATACTCTGCAATACCAAGCCATACTCAGCCATGCTCAGCCATACTCATAGTTGCATAGGTACATAGGGGTGGCACAGTGGTGTAGTGGTTAGCACTCTCTCCTAGTAGTAAGAAGCATCGCTGGTTCAAATCCCAACCACAACACTACCTGCCTGGAGTTTGCATGTTCTCCCTGTTCCTGTGTGGGTTTCCTCCAGGTACTCCAGTTTCCTCCCACACTCCAAAGACATGCAGGTAGGTTAATTGGCTTCTGTCCAAAATTGACCCTAGTATATGAATGGGGACCTTGGATTGTGGGCTCCTTGAGGGTAGGTACTGATGTGAGTGTGCAATGTACAGGGATAGGGACAATTGTAGACACTCACTCAGGTTGAACTGGATGGACTGGTGTCTTTATTCAACCTTAGTAACTATGTAACATAGTTACATAGTTAATCAGGTTGAAAAAAGACACAAGTCCATCCAGTTCAACCACAAAAAAAAACAAAAAAAATTATACAATCCTATATACCCAATTCTATACCCACAGTTTATCCAGAGGAAGGCAAAAAAAAAACAGCAGAGCATGATCCAATTTGCTAAAGCAAGGGAAAAAATTCCTTCCTGATCCACCGAGAGGCAATCGGATTTTCCCCGGATCAACTTTACCTATAAATGTTAGTACCCAGTTATATTATGTACACTTAGGAAATAATCCAGGCCCCTCTTAAAGCAATCCACTGAACTGGCCAGAACCACCTCTGCAGGGAGTCTAATCCCCATTTTCACAGCTCTTACTGTGAAGAAACCTTTCCGTATTTGGAGATGAAATCTCTTTTCCTCTAGACGTAAAGAGTGCTCCCTTGTCCTCTTTGTTGACTGTAAAGTGAATAACTTGACACCAAGTTCACTATATGGACCCCTTATATATTTGTACATGTTGATCATATCCCCCCTTAATCTCCTCTTATCAAGAGTAAATAAATTCAGTTCCTCTAATCTTTCCTCATAGCCGAGTTCCTCCATGCCGCTTATCAGTTTGGTTGCCCTTCTCTGCACTTTCTCCAGTTCCCCGATATCCTTTTTGAGAACTGGTGCCCAAAACTGAACTGCATATTCCAGATGAGGTCTTACTAATGATTTGAACGGGGCAAAATGATATCGCTCTCTCTGGAGTCTATACCTCTCTTAATACAGGAAAGGACTTTGCTCGCTTTGGAAACCGCAGCTTGGCATTTTATGCTATTATTGAGCTTATGATCTACCAAAACCCCCAGATCCTTCTCCACTATGGATTCCCCTAGTTGTAGTCCCCCTAGCATGTATGTACTCTGTGATACCCTGCAATACTCAGCCATACTCGGCCATGCTCAGCCATACTCAGCCATACTCTGATACCCTGCAATACCCAGCCATACTCGGCCATGCTCAGTGATACCCTGCAATACCCAGCCATACTCGGTGATACCCTGCAATACTCAGTGATACCCAGCCATGCTCGGCCATGCTCAGCCATGCTCGGCTGTACTCGGCCTCTGTATGTGGCTAGGCTGTGGAAGTCTCACACATGTGGTATTGCCGTACTCAGGAGGAGTAGGAGAATCTATTTTGGGGTGTCATTTTTGCTATGTACATGCTATGTGTTAGAAATATTGTATAAATGGACAACTTTGTGTTAAAAAAAAATGCATTTTAACCACTTCCCACCTGCCGGCCATCATATGATGTCCTTGACTTTGTGTGGGGATATCTGATGCCTCCCTCCGGTGCTTCTACCAACTCGCCAATACAATCAAAGCCAGAATTTATTTATTTATTTGTTTATTTATTTTCGGCTTCCCAGCCTAGAGGTGAGATGTGTGGTCTTATTGACCCTATATCTCACAAATAAAAGTGATCAAAAAATGTAGTTTTGGGGAAAAAAATGTCAAACTAAAATAAAGTAAAATGAACAATAAAAAAAAATAAAAAAATTTAAGCACCCTTGTCCCCATGTGCTCGCATGCAGAAGTGAACACATACGTAAGTCTCGCCCACATATGAAAACGGTGTTCAAACCACACATGTGAGGTATCGCTGTGAACGTTAGAGCGATAGCAATAATTTTGGCCCTAGACCTCCTCTGACCTACTCAAAACATGTAACCAGTAAAAAAATGTAAAGCGTCGCCTATGGGGATTTTTAAGTAGCGTCGTTTGGCGCCATTCCATGAGCGTGTGCAATTTTGAAGGGTGACATGTTAGGTATATATTTACTCGGCGTAACTTAATCTTTCACATTATACAAAAAACATTGGGCTAACTTTACTGTTTTGTTTTTTTAAAGCACAAAACTGTTTTTTTTTTTAAATTGCTGCACAAATACCGTGCGAGATAAAAAGTTGCAACGATGACCATTGCATTCTCTAGGGTCTTTGCTAAAAAACATATATATATATAATGTTTTGGGGTTCTATGTAATTTTCTAGCAAATAAATGATGATTTTTACATGTAGGAGAGAAATGTCGGAATTGGCCTGGGTGCTCCAGAACGCCTGATGGTGCTCCCTGCATGTTGGGCCTCTGTATGTGGCCATGCTGTGCAAAAGTCTCACACATGTGGTATCGCCATACTCGGGGAGTAATAGCAGAATGTGTTTTGGGGTGTAATTTGTGGTATGCATATGCTGTGTATGAGAAATAACCTGATAATATGACAATTTTGTGAAAAAAAAAAGGAAAAAAAATCTTGATTTTGCAAAGAATTGTGGGGAAAAAATGACAACTTCAAAAAACTCATCATGCCTCTTACTAAATACCTTGGAATGTCTTCTTTCCAGAAAGGGGTCATTTGGGGGGTATTTGTACTTTTCTGGCATGTTAGGGTCTCAAATGAGATAGGCCATCAGTACTTCAGGTGTGATAAATTTTCAGATATTGGCACCATAGTTAGTGGACTGTATAACTTTCACAAAGACCAAATAATATCCACCAATTTGTACTTATTTTTACCAAAGATATGTAGTGGTATAAATTTTGGCCCAAATTTATGAAGAAAAATTACTAATCTGCTAAATTTTATAACAAACGAAGAAAAATTCATTTGTTTACAGAATTTTAGATCTTTTTTCTAATATAGCACAAAAAATAAAAAACCTAGCAGTGATTAAATACCACCAAAAGAAAGCTCTATTTGTGTGAAAACAAGGACAAAAATGTCATATGGGTACAGTGTTGCATGAGGGCACCGAAAGCTGAAAATTGGTCTGGTTATTAAGGGTGTTTAAGTGCCCAGTGGTCAAGTGGTTAAAGACCATTTTACCTGTCGGTTATCCTACAATATAGATATCATTAAATGTCCATGTTGATTGATTTATGTAGGGGAAACAACTCAAAAAGTAAAAGACAGGATTGCAAGACACAAGTACTCTATTCGTGATAAATTAGAGAAATTACCATTATCGAGGCATTTCTTGGAGAAAAAATGATGGAGTATCCATAAATAGACGAGGAGGAGACAGGGAATTGATTTTTTTAAAATACGAGAAGTTTATTGGATCGATCGTTTGGACACGCTTCAGCCGAAAGGGTTAAACACTGATTTTGACCTGTACCTGTTTCTTTAATGAGTGCACGTCAAAATGAATAGTTAGTATATGTTAAGATGGTGCTGATAGCTATGGTGGTTAATTGATTGTTTATTTTAGTGACTTATGATTGTGATCTAGCATTCAAACGATTAATAATGTATTATTTTTTATCTAGTGAGAAATCAGATGTACCCATGACCTATAAAATCGCTCCATTACCACTTGAAAGTGATTGATGGTAGGTTTAATTAATATAGAGTTAAATGTGGCTTAACTGATACCAGCTGAATCTATTACTGTGATTAAGGAGTCTGTAATTCTGATAAATGTTATGTGAAGTGTGTTACCAGTTGCAGACATGAGATTGTGAGAAAGGGAGCTAACTTCATAGCCTGAAACGTCGACTGCCAGTTATACCTGGTACTTTTTTGATATTTCTATCTGATGTAATCCTTTTTGGAAATAAAATAATTTTGTGCAGCAATCTGCATCGTTGTTTATGTAAGTATGTATTTATGCAAATTTTTTCGTTTCACTATTTGGATTTTAAGTTTGAAAGCGCAGCGTATTTTAGAATATTGGATGATCTTTGCATGATTTATGAGACATGTGCAACACTAGCTGCTGATTCAAAATTATAGTGTCATTTGGGAGACCCTATTTTGGGCTTATAGCAAGTAGGACATTACATTGTATGAAGCTACATACTCTTTGCTTCGCTGGCCTCATGTTACCAGTGGGGTCTCATAAGGACTGTGAGGGGTTTCAGGAGGCTGTGTGGGCTCTATGATGAGCTGTGCGGACCTGTCTCTGGTGAGCTGTGCAGGTTCCATGGTGGGCGTTTTGGACTCTTTGGTTAAGTGGGGTCTCTGATGGGCTGTGTGGTGGCTATGTGGTCCAAGCATAAATGAACCCTGGGCCCTGAGATCTAAGGGGTTACATTCTTAGTTCTCAGGAGTTCATGCTGTGTCATGTCCTTGGCTCTAAGGTGTTCATGCTGGGACCTAGCTGTAGTCCTTAACTTTTTGGGGGGGGTCACATCCCACAAAAGTGAAGGACTACAAGTTCCAACATGAACCTCTTAGATTTAAGGATGTGACTCCCTCCAAAACTGAAGTCCCAGCATGAATCGCTAAGATCTAATGTATGTAACCCCTTAGATCTCCTCCTGGGTTCATGCCTGGGACCTGTAGTCTTTCACTATTTAAGGGGGGACGGGGGGGGGGGGTTGTCACATCTTCAACTCTGAGGGGTTCATGCTGGGACTTGTAATACTTTACTTCTGGGGGGTTACATTAAGTCCCGACATGAACCCCTCCTCTTTGTATAGGTCTCTGCAGATTGCACATGTTGACACTGTATAAAACTGGACTGCGATGGGCTTCACCATTTTAAGCCTCACACAGACAGTTCTCTTCTTCCCTCAGAGCATATCATAGAGGAGGTGGGAGGACCATAGAGTGCACATGGCGCAGAGGATGAAAAATTAAATGCTGGGGCTTCCAGGCTCCCTCTGAAGGGCGATGAGTCTCGGCCGTGACCTCACTTCTTGCTACACGGCTCCAGCAACCAGTGACCAGTAATGGCCTCAGTCAGCGGTGGAGGTGGGGGTGGAGACAGAGCCAGTGCTGTTGCGGTTCTCATGTAGGTAAATCTGCGGTTCTGCTGCCAAGTATGACCACTAGTGTTCCTTCTGCGGGCCAGCAGACAGACAGGTGGGGGGAGGCTTCTTTGCCTCTTGGCAGATGCGCCCCTGTATGTACATTATTACAGCTCACACATTATTTAAATAAAGCCAGCCATACACAATTGCAACTCACAAGTTATTTAAATAATGCCAGTCATACATGGGTCGATATTCAGCAGGCTCAGCAAAAACCAGTCTGGTCATATGGACAGGCTGGCCTGTCGGGTTTTTCCTGAGCAATCAGTGTATTCTAAAGGATGGGAAGGCTCCCCGCTGTCAGTATACAATACCCGAATGGAAAGGATTTTTTTTCTTCAACTAGTTGGGTTAAACGAAAAAAAAAATTATTCGGTTCCCCCATCCACACATTTAATGTAGATAGGGAAATCTGATCTTTTTTTTTATTTAACCCACTAGTTGAAAAAAAAAAAAAAAATGATCACGTTAAGGCTGCCTAAGTCTCTAACTTGAAGTCTTCACTCACCAAGTGATTTTAAAGCTTCATTCAATCCAAAGTTGGTATCAATTTTGATCTGAGGAAGAGACACAGATGCTGCTCGAATAGGCGCCTCTTCAAGCTGTTTAATGAGCAGATTCACAATTTCTTGACTTAGACGGTTCTCCATTATTTTCAAAGCATCTGCTGCATGTCCCAGAGGCAAGAGAATGAGAAGGCTGCAATTGTCTGACAAAGGGAATCGAGCAACCTGAGTGGACAACACACAGTGGCATATTAGGTGATAAAACAGAATCATTTAACAGCAATATGTTGCACAACAATTGTCTCTTTCACTATTACTGTCTGTCTTTTTAGACTCATAAACAAGTACTGCCTTTTAACCACTTCAATACAGGGCACTTAAACACCTTCCTGCCCAGACCAATTTTGAGCTTTCAGCGCTGTCGCACTTTGAATGACAATTGCGCGGTCATGCTACACTGTACCCAAATGAAATTTTTATCATTTTTCCCCCACAAATAGAGCTTTCTTTTGGTGGTATTTGATCACCTCTACGGTTTTTATTTTTTGCGCTACAAATAAAAAAATACCGAAAATTTTGAAAAAAAAAATGTTTTTTTTTTGTTTCAGTTTCAAAACTTTGTAAATAAGTACGTTTTCTCCTTCACTGATGGGCACTGATGGGGCTACACTGATGGGCACTGATAAGGTGGCACTGATGGGCACCAATGTGGCACCAATGAAGTGGCACTGATAGGCGGCACTGATGGGCGACACGGATGGGCGACACGGATGGGCGACACGGACGGACACTGATAGGTGGCACAAATTGGCACTGATAGCTGGCACGGATGGGCGGCACGGATGGGCATGGATAGGCGGCACAGGTGGGCATGGATAGGCGGCACAGGTGGGCATAGATAGGCGGCACAGGTGGGCATAGATAGGCGGCACAGGTGGGCATGGATAGGCGGCACAGGTGGGCACTCATGCAGCACAGGTGGGCACTCATAGGCGGCACAGGTGGGCACTCATAGGCGGCATCGGTGTTATAGTAATGGATGCCAATCAGTGCCAAACAATAATGCATGCCAATCAGTGATGCCCATTGTGGCCACTGATTGGCATCCATTATGGGCACTGATTGGCACCCATTGTGCTGACTGGCACCCTGGTGGTCTAGGGAGGATTATGGATTTTTATTACCTTTTCCCTGGTGGTCTAGTGGTGTCCCTGGTGGTCCAGTGTGGGCATCCTCGGGGGGGCTGTGCTGATAATCGATCAGCACAGACCCCCCCTGTCAGAGGAGCAGCCGATCGGCTCTCCTCTACTCGCGTCTGACAGACGCGAGTGAGGGAAAGCCGATCACCGGCTCTTCCCATTTACACTGTGATCAGCCGTGATTGGACACGGCTGATCACATGGTAAAGAGTCTCCGTCGGAGACTCTTTACCGAGATCGTAGTTGCCGGGTGTCAGACTGACACCCCGCAACAACGATCGCCGCGATGCGCGCCCCCGGGGGCGCGCAGCGGCTCATTATCCTAATCAGGTCATATGACGTCCGGTTAGGATAATGAAACCACTTTGCCGCCGTCAATTTGTAATAGGGCGGGCGGCAAGTGGTTAAGGCAAAGCACAATATATTTAAGTTACAACCCCTTTCTGTGCCTGCTACAGCACTTTAACTTGGTTTCAAGGGAAAGACAGACTTTCAGATAAAGTGACTAACTTTGACTATCACAGTGGTCAAATGATTAGGAGTTCTCTGACTGAATTTTGACATCCTAATTTTGATTTAGTTTTAGTCATAGTCTTTTGACTAAAATGGCATTTTCGTTTTAGTTGTATTTTAGTCATCTGAATTGTTTTTAGTCGCATTTTAGTTGACTAAAATCTCTAATGTATTTATTTAAGATGTAATACATTATTTAAGCATTTCTCTAGAACAGTGATGTCCCCCACTTGCCCCCAGCTTTTTTCACCCTTGTGGCCCCCCTGGCTCCACACATTGCAATGTCTTTAGCGCTTTTAAAACATACATACAATAACAATTACATGTTCTGTAATCCCGAGCGCCTCTCACTGACAAGCGGGGGCCTGTTCCAAAACCCTCCGGGAAGCTGACAGCACGTGGCGCCAATAGCAGACACTGAGTAATTTCCCTGGCAGCTGGAGAGCTCTCAGTGCCTATGATTGGCGGCGGTGATTGGCTGTGGCTCGTGCATGCTGATCCCTGAAGTGAGAGGCGCTCGGGGATAAGATAAGTCAGCAGTGCTCACACACATAATATATTACTATATAATAATATATTCTTATAAAACAAGCTCATCCTTGCCTGGGGGCAGATTACAAGTGGGGGCCAGAAAGAATCTGCATAAAAAAATAAATTGCTCTTCCTTGACCTGATCTAAGCTTGGGGGCAGATTGCAAGTGGGGGGCAGAAAGAATCTACAAAAAATAGCTAATCCTTGCCCTGATTGGAGTTTGGGGACCACAGAAGTGATAAAGAGAAAATAAAGAGAAAATAAAAAAAAGTTAGCGGAGCTGTGGGATTTGTTGGGGGCCAAAGAGGAGATTATCTATATCTCTATATCTCTATCTCTATCTATCTCTATCTCTCTCTCTCTGTCGCTCTCTCTCTCTATCTCTCTCTCTACACTTAGACCAAAACCTCTGACATTGCGCTCACATGATCCCTTCCCCTTCTGGTCAATTTCTAAAATGGCAACTGTAAACAAGAGAAGGAAAGTTGACAGTGAGGGCCGTTGCTTCCAGGACAAGTGGAAAGTGGAATATTTCTTAACTGAAATACAGAATCACTGTGTTTGTCTGATATGCCAAGAGATGTTTATAAGGAATTTAATGTCGAGAGACACTACCAGTCGCGACATAGCACATATGACAAGCTAACAGGGCGCGACCGCAGTGAAAAGTTGAAGCAACTTGAAGCTGTTTTAATGTCGCAACAATGGAGTGTGCATGCGCGGGATCTCGGACGCAGACGTGCTCTGAGAGAGCTCCGCACGATCCGGCCCAAATACAGCGATATTGAGCGCAGCCAGCGGGACAGCGGCGACGAAAACGGTAGAGGGAAGCTCCGGAGAGGGTGATGAACAGGCGGGCTCGGGGCCAGCCGAAAAGAGGTCAGCGTAAAGCCCTGCAATTCACCGGGGGGTCCGGGTCCTCTCCTGAGCGCAGGCCGCAATCCAAGATGGCGCCGGGACGCCGAGACACACGAGGCCCAGCCGGGGCTGCAGCCTTCCTGAGGGATGGAGCCAGCAGAACTCCCCTGAAACTCCCCAGGGATCCGTTCTCATCACAATCTTCCGGGGACATGGAGGAAGATCAGCAGGGTGAGTCCCGTTCGCATCCCCCTTCCCCGGCCATAGATGAAGATGCACAGGAACTGGTGGGCTCCCCTGGATCCTCTATGGATAAAAATATGGCCGACCTGGCAGAGGCCATGTCCAGCCAGCTTAGCTCTGCTTCCATAGCACCCCAGCCAGCATATTACTCCGGGGACACAGTGTTACTAGCCCGGTTCTCCACGATGCTACAACAGGAACTTTCTAAGGCCTGCACTTTGATTACCACTGATCTTAAGAGGGACATTCACAGTATTGGTGAGAGATTTGACATAGTTGAAGCTAAAGTTGAAGGCACTGTCAAAAGGGTTAACCAGAATACCCATATGCTCACAGACCTCCAGGACAGGCTGGAGGATGCCCTCACAAAAATCGAGGACTTGGAAAATCGCTCTCGTAGATACAATGTGCGTATTCGCGGCCTGCCCGAAACGCATACCGATCTGGAAGGGGCACTGCAGGAGTTAATGAAGGACTTGATCCCAGACATAGCACCGCATCACATGGAAATTGACCGCATCCATAGGGCCCTTACTGCCCCTAGATCTGATGGCCTGCCTCGTGATGTTATTGTTAAACCGCATTACTACCAGACCAAGGAGAAGTTGATGCTTGCTGCCCGCAGTCGGCAGGACTTGACTCTCTGTGGGTCATCTATTCAGTTATTTACTGACCTTGCTCCTTCTACGGTGCAAAAGCGTAGAAATTTGAAACCCCTGTTACAACATCTCATCAACCAGCAGATCAGATATCGGTGGGCCTTCCCCTTCAGACTATCTTTCACCTATAATGGCAAATCCTACTCATTTTCCACGTTGCCGGAGGGCGAAGAATTGCTACTTAGCTTGGGCATTATCTCGAGAGACTCATCAGCCTCCTCTCCTCCGAATCCAGCACACCGCTCTCTCTCCCCACTTTGGACGGAGCGTAAACGGAACCCACCTAGAGGAACCCCCCGGAAGACCTGAGAATGCACTTTTATGCCCTCCTTGAAATCCTGGACTTACCACTTGCAGCAGAAGGGATACTACTATTTTTTGACCTGAGGGACACACCCGAGTCCGCCTGTGCTTGCGCGACTGCGTAGTCACCCTGTTAGCACAACCATAGTGCAGTTTCCTATTTTTTGGGATCATTTTACCCGAAACGGTTCTCCCATGACTGACTTGAAGTTATTGTGTTTTTTCCTTTTTTCCTTTTCTATTATTTTTATTATTGCTCTCTCTTTTTGGGCATGTTTTACAGCGTCCTCATGGTTTGATGTTTGAACCCTGTTTCTGAATATCATGGGGGTGCGGGGTCTGTCCTATGGTGGGGCCCGCAGGGCTTCCCCCGGGGGGGAGGGTGCTGGGGCGGGAGGGGCCATTGGGTGCCTGCTTGCCCTGGGGCCGTTACTCTCGGGGTAGGACGACTCGCGAAGCTAGTGTAACTTTCTGTCCGACAGTATGCGAGACCTGAATCCGCCCTGCTGGCATGCGTTGGAGCAAGGGCCATTTGGGCTGGATCGGAAATCCATGCTGCTCCTTTGCAAGACTACCTTCTCTCTTCGGAGAGGGGTACCCTTGCCACTTCCGGAAAGGACATTCTATCCGGCAGGGATTATTTCCCACATTGTTATACGGTTTACACAAGTTAATTGGTATAAGTTTGCGGGCCTACGGCCCTTGTCTTTTATGTTAACTAATTCTCTGTTTCTTCTCTTTTTCCTCTCTCTTTCTACCCCCTATCTTCCCCGAGCTGTGGTCCTGACCCTCACTTACACACGCTGGTACTGGAAGCCAGTGGACTGGGAGTCCCATATATTGGAGGCTATGCCCGCCCTCATGATGATACAAGGTAAGAGTGCTCTGCCCTACCACGATGGCTAAGTCGTATTCGTCCGACTTTTCGGTGATCACCCATAATGTCCATGGCTTTAATTCCCCAATTAAAAGGACTAAAGCCTTTCAATTTTATCACAAACAGAAAGTGGATATATTGCTACTACAAGAAACACATTTCTCTAAGACGTCAGCTCCACGTTACCTTAATGTTAAATACCCGCAGTTTTACCTAGCTAATGGACCTGATAAAAAGGAGGGGGTGGCTATAGCTTTTTCTAGACGTACCCCTTTTACGCCCATCACCATAATTAAGGATAAGGGTGGCAGATATATCATGGCTGTGGGACGTATCCATGACCAACTTGTATCCTTTGTATCCTATTATGCTCCAAATTCAGGACAGGTGGACTTTTTTAGCAAGATGTTGCGGACATTGATGCCTAAGGTCCAGGGACAGGTGATTTTGGGGGGGGACAGCAATATCCCGCTGGACAGAATTATGGATAAATCCAACCCTGACAGAGACCGCCGACTGGGAGTAATAGGGTGGCTAGACTGTTGCATCTCTATGATTTAATTGATGCATGGAGAGAGTCCAATCCCACTACTAGAGATTATACGCATTTTTCGCAGGTGCACCACACATATTCCAGGATAGACCATATTCTGGTCCGCACACCTCTGCTCCCGTATCTAACGTCGGTATCAATACTATCCACCCCCTGGTCGGACCATTCTCCAATCAAGATGTCTTTGACTGGGTTGTGGTCCAAAGCTTCCCCAGCCCCGTGGCGTTTGAATTCTAGTCTGTTAAAAGACCCCGTTTTGTACGCTGAAATAGAAAAAGCATTACAACAGTTTTTTGCGGGTAATAAATCCTCGGACACGTCACCCGCGATTAATTGGGCGGCTCACAAAGCCACGATTAGGGGCATTATGATACAAATAGGCTCTAGGCAAAAGCGGGCTCGTAACCATGCGATTCGACAACTGGAAACCAAATTAGACCGGCTGATGCGGGAACAACATGCTCACCCGCTCTGCGACATTAGACATATGATTGATGACGTTAGACTGGAATTGAACTTGGCTCTGACGACTCAGGCGGAAAAACATATCGGCTGGACTAACCATAGGTACTATACAATGGGTGACAAACCGAATACCATGTTAGCCAGGAAACTGGTTCCCCGACCTCATACGCCTACATTACCTAAACTGAGGCTGTCCACGGGTCGCTCCACTCAAAACCCTGAACTTATTCTGCAGGAATTTTACAAATTCTACTCCAAACTTTATGGTTCACAGACTACGTATGATTCTCGTAGAGCTGATCTCTTTTTCCGTGATGTTCCGCTGCCTCAGCTGACACGAGCTCACGCGGATCTGATGGAGGCTGAATTTACGGAATTGGAGATTAAAATGGCGATTAAGTCGCTACACCCCTCAAAGGCCCCTGGACCAGATGGCTTTCCAGGCCAATATTATAGGAAATTCCAGGATGTCTTGATTCCTCACCTGTGCTCTTATTTTAATGAGCTTCGGAGGGGAAGCAAAATACCCCTACATGAAAATGGAGCATATCTTAGTGTCATTCCTAAGCCAGGCAAGGATCACGGGGACTGTGCGAACTATCGACCGATCTCCCTGATCAATACAGACCTAAAGATTTTAACGAAAGTCTTAGCATTTAGACTTAACACTTTTCTGCCAAACTATATCCACCCTGACCAGGCCGGCTTTGTCCCGCTTAGACAGGCATCGGATCAGACCCGCAGGCTAATTAATCTTATATCAGCAGTGCAGTCGGACTGGGATGGTGGGGGCTCTAGACGGGGAATGCTGCTATCGTTGGATATTCAGAAAGCGTTCGACTCCCTTTCTTGGGAATACTTATTTGCTGTCCTACGCAGGTATGGTTTTGGTGAGCGCTTTTTGACTCTCCTCGGAACGCTTTATGACACACCGTCGGCATCGTTGATGCTGCGGGGATATTCCTCTGAGCCTCTACCGATTAGAAGGGGTACGAGGCAGGGCTGCCCACTGTCCCCGCTCCTGTTTGTTCTTGTGATAGAGCCACTGGCCATTAGGATCAGGGAATGTCAGGATGTTCAGGGGATTAGGTCTGGAAATAGGGATCATAAATCTCTACTGTTCGCTGACGATCTCTTGCTAACGCTGACGTCACCAATTACTTCCCTCCCCAACCTATATGCGATTCTTCAACCCTTCTCTGAAATCTCGGGGTTGAGAGTTAATCAGTCTAAATCTAAAGCGCTCAATCTCTCCCTGTCGGAGGCCACACAGAAGGCTCTAGAGAGCACATATCAATTTAAGTGGGAGCCGGAGGCACTGCCATATCTTGGTATTAATCTGACCCCGACTATCCAGTTGTTATACAGGAAGAATTACCCCCCACTCTACAAGATACTGACAGAGGACCTAGCGAAATGGCAGGTACACCCTCCATCGTGGTTCGGCAGACTACACTCTATTAAAATGAACGTGTTGCCTAGAATACTGTAGCTGTTCCGCACCCTGCCGGTGGCTCTACTGCTTAGGGATCTGCAAATGTTGCAAAATGAAATCCTTAGGTTTATTTGGGGACATAAGAGGCCCAGGGTGAACAGGAGCACAATGTACACCCTAAGGAAACATGGGGGACTGGGCCTGCCGGATCTGCAGAAATATTATCATGCGGCTCAGCTGGCCCACCTCACCAGATACCATTCACGCCACACACATGCTATTTGGATGGATATGGAATCTTATTCCTGTCGTCCCTCACAGGTTTCACAGCTATTATGGCTTCCAATGAAAGATAGACCGCTGATATTGTGTCCTACCCTGTCACTGGCTTTGGCTATATGGGACAGGCTGTCAAAAATATACAAATTCAGATCACCCCACAATCCGCTGGCGCCATTTCTTAACAACAAAGAGTTCACCCCGGGCCTCTCTCCTCAACTGTTCAGCTGGTGGACAAATAAAGGGCTATTGCGCATTGCTGACCTATGTGACCATAGGGGTATACTTTCTGAACAAGCTCTAACAGAAAAATTTGATATGCCGTCTTCGGAGAAGTTTCGATGTGCCCAATTACGACATTTCGTACAGAGTATGACCCGTAGGGGAGACCTGGGGTCCCTGACTCCCATGGAGCAGTTGAGTATGCAATATGACAAAATTAGAGGCCATTTATCAGCCATCTACACAATACTTAGAGGTCCAGGGAAGAAGTTGAGTTATATGATCCAGTGGGAGCGGGACCTTCAGGAATCCTTTGAATTAGATGACTGGTGCACGCTCTCTGAGACGGCATATCGCTCTCTCACCAACACATCGGTGATAGAGGCTAATTACAAGGTATTGTTGAGGTGGTACATGGTCCCAGCCAGATTGGCCGCTTTTGTTCCGGGAGCTACATCCCATTGTTTTAGGGGATGCGGCCAGGTGGGGACCACCTACCATATTTGGTGGTCATGCCCGAAGGTCAGAAGGTTTTGGATTAGAGTGTTTAATTTTGTCTACACAATCACAGGACTGAACCTGAGAAAATCACCTAAGCTGGCCCTCTTGGGGGGTACAGCGGCAGGGGCTTCCAGGCCTCAGCAGAGGCTCCTTACCTTTCTATTTATTTCAGCTAAGATCACCATAGCTCGTAACTGGAGATCAGCCGCACTACCGATAGCCCAGCTTAAACATAAAATGTCATGGTTAATGCTAAACGAACGGTTATCTGCACCGTCTCAAGACAGGATGAAAATGTTCTATAGAATATGGGATCCATGGATTGTCTATCTAACTAATGATCCCGGGACGCATGCTGTTTAACGCTACCATGGTAGCAAGAATTTGAGGATCCAGGACTACGGCTCCCTCCCCCCCCCCTCCCTCCCAGCTCTCCCCCATTCCCCCTTTTTCTCCACTTTTTTCTATTCTCTATTCTTTTCTCTTCCCCTGCTATTGGGTCTTTCCTCTCTTCCTTACTGTTCTTTGTTTTCTTTAAATCTCTCATTTAGCTAGCTGCACGATTGGATATTTATAACACTCAAGAGGTAACAGCTTCGGCAGATGGGATCCTGTGCGATCCGGGGTTTTTAGTTATGGAACCTATTTCGCCACCGCCAGCATGTCTGAGGAACTGACCGGTGCATTACCCCATTGTGCATTGTGCTAGATGTAATACTTTAACGCATTAATGAGACTTTTGTTTGTATTGTACTGAAAACCTTTAATAAAAATATTGAAACATAATGTCGCAACAATGATTTTTCACAAGGGCCCGTGAGTCAAAGCAAGCTATGAGGTAGCAACGTTAATTGCTAAAAATTGCAAATATTTTGCTGAAGGTGACTTTATCAAAGAATGCGTTATGAAAATGGTGGAGAATATCTGTCAAGCAAAAGTTTGCCAACATTTGCCTGGCTCGTAACACTGTAGCACGGAGAATTGAAGAGATTTCATCAGATATTAAGAGACAGTTGACATCCAAAGGAGTGGATTTTGACTTCTTTTCAGTAGCCTGTGATGAAAGCACAGACCTATCTGACACAGCTCAGTTGCTGATTTTTATAAGAGGGGTGGACGATGAAATGAATGTGACTGAAGAGCTACTTGACCTCCAGAGCCTTACGGACCAAACAAAAGGAAAAGATTTATTTGTTTCTGTTAGTTCCTCCATAGATGACATGAAACTGCCTTGGGCCAAACTTACTGGCATTATTACTGATGGGGCGCCTGCCATGGCTGGTGAGCGAAGTGGATTAGCAACCCTAATCTGTAACAAGGTGATCGAAGAAGAAGGCAAAGCTATTAAACTCCATTGTATCATTCATCAACAAGTTCTCTGTGCTAAACGTCTCAAATATGACAATTATGAAACCGGTGGTAAAGATTATTAACATTATTCGCTCAAAAGCCCTGTGCCACCGCCAGTTTAAACAGTTTCTACTGGACATCTAGACTGAATACAAAGATGTTTTATATCACAACGATGTAAGATGGCTCAGTCGGGGGTCTGCACCACAGCATTTCTACGCTCTCAAAAAGGAAATTGGAGAATTCTTGGAAACAAAGGGACAACCGATGCAAGAACTATCTGATCCAATTTGGCTGGCTGATTTGGGGTTTCTAGTTGACATAACCAAGCATCTGAATGTACTGAACACGAGTCTTCAGGGCAAAGATGCAGCGGTGAACCAGCTTTATTCACACCTCAAAGCCTTTGGAACAAAGCTGCAACTTTTCATAAGGCAGTTGTCACAAACACAGCCCAATCTTAAACATTTCTCAGTGTTGCAGGAAATAATGAACAGTTTTCCATAGGACAATATCAGTGCGCAAATGAGCAGATATGCAGCAGACCTCACATCTCTGGCTGGGGAATTTAAACAGTGCTTTCAGAATTTTGCAGCTATTGAAAAGGAGATGAGCCTTTTCTCCTCTCCATTCTCTGTTGACCCCGATGATGCTCCAGATCAGCTGCAGCTCGAGCTCATTGAGCTGCATTGTGACAGTGAGTTACGCAGTCGTCACCAACAGCTTTCTTTTGTGAACTTTTACCACCAACTGGATAAGAGCCAGTTTCAAGAGATTTGAACACTGGCTAAGAAAATTTTGAGCTTGTTTGGCTCAACATATGAGTGAGAAGACATTTTCTGTTATGAACTTTAACAAGAACCGCGTGAGGACAAGACTAAGTGACTCTCACCCGCGGGACATTTTGCGCATCAAAACCACTGCCTTTGCCCCAGACCTAGCCTATGTGCTGCAGTCCAGATTCATCCTTCACATTAGTGCAGACAAGTTTTCTTTTTCAGTTGAGATGAATATATTGTAAAATCTCAGTTAATGTTAGTTGGTCGAAATCAGTTATGAATATATTTGGATGTATACGTGGTGTTATGTTCCTGTTTATATTTTTGAACTTGAAAGTTGACAGACAGCCTTTATTATAATATGTCATGTACTTTACAATGTTTCTGATATATATTTTGGCTTCCTGGATTTTTTTCATCCGGCCTTCAGATATGAAACGCAGAGTGATTTAACACCTGTTTAGATTTGTCATTCATGTGACAAAATGAAAAGTATGCCATTTGAAATAAACTTTGCATAAAAATTGAATTTGCATTTAATTTTAATGGTTAAAAAAAAGTCAGGCAAAATGGTCGGCCCTCATGCATGTTCACTTCATGAAATCTGGCCCTCTTTGAAAAAAGTTTGGACACCCCTGCTCTAGAATTTCCAAACTCCTGGAGTAAAAATCTAAAAACATGTTATTTATGGTATTAAGGTTCTTGTACGTGCACTACAGATGCGGATGTGTAAGTTTTGTTACACTTCGTTTTGTTAACAAAACAATATTCTTGTAACTTTAAAATATAAAAAAATAAAATAAAAAGTCAGCGCTTCACTTGCTAAAAATCAGAACTGAAACTGTGCATTATCTTAATGTGAAGCCATCAGCAGTGGTAATAGTCCGGACTGGAGCTGCTGGGATCATGGAGAGAAAGTAGATGCCGGTGATAAGATCCAGAGAAGCATGTCTGAGAGCAGCCACAGGAACCCCAAAAAGAATGGTCAGATGGAGCTGTCAAAAGCCTGGATGCTAGTAGCCACTTCATGTACCCAGCGGCTCCAGTCAGGACTATTACCACAACTATGCCTGTTTCACACTAAAGCTTTTGTGAGTGCAATACCATTGTTTTTATACACTTTATATGAATGAAATCTTGCTGCGCTAGTGGCGGCCTGGAGCCTCTCTCTCCCCTTCCTTTACCATAAAAAAAAAGTTTTCACATTTTAGTAGCGTTTTCGATCATTGACAAAAATTCTCATTGATTTTCATCAATTGATCAAATTTCAAATTGTTTTTTGTCTATGTTTTTGTCACTAAACAAATCTGACGAAAATATTTTCAACTAAATTAATACTGGTGATAGTTTGGTCACTGTTTCCTTTTTTTTTTTATTTTATTTTTTTAAGCAAAGGTTTTTATTGCTCAAAAAAACAGACAGTGCATTCAAAAATGAAACTCAATACACGTTGTTCAGATCTTGGATTCTCCAACATACAATCCATGGTTACATTTGTCAACATTTTTAAGCTGGCTTCTACTCATTGTACCTTCTTATATGGACCATTATATTTATCACAGTCTGTGCCATACAGATCTCTACCATATCATCCATGCTACCTGTGTCCTTGTCCCTGAAAGTGGTTCAATATCCATCTGGATGTCTTGCTCATTTTGCACCTATACCCCTCTGATCAGTCTCATTTGTATTAGCTCCGTGGGGCTTATTCCTGGTGTGTCGAGCCAAGCGTCCCACAGTTTGTCAAATTTACCAGGGTTTCCCCTGTGCTGGTATATGTATTTCTCCATTATGAGTGTTTTATCCATGTTTATCCATGTTTTTATCTGTGGTGCAGCTGATTTCCAACTCATAAGGATTGTTTTCCTAGCCTGGAACAATTCTCTGGCAAAGGCAAGGCAACTTGTGTCCCTTCCTCTGCTATCGCCCCCCCCCCCCCCCCAGAACTCCCAGCAAGCAGCTTAGTGGGTCAAGGGGAACATTGGTCTGGAACACCTTATTCAGTGTAGCCAGAACCTCCATCCAGTATCTATGAGGAGGTGAACCAGATCCCTAGGCACTGTTCTATACCTACCGCACAGTGGGTCAGGTATTCTGCCCATTTTATGTAACTTTACAGGTGTATAGTGTACTCTCAGTATTATGTATAGTTTGGTACCTTTTGTGCCACATTTAGTGAACATGTGTTGACTGCCTGTAGGGCCTCTTCCCACAGTTCCCCTGCCATGGGCCCCAAGTCTGCCTCCCATTGTGTCACTGCCTTTACGGGCTGCCTTTTTGGAATGACGACAGTAGCATGTTATAGCATTGGAAGATTATACATTTTGGGTTGGATGCATCCTGCAGCATATGAAAGAAGGGGGTGGAGGACTGATTCCATTCCATAGCATCCCCCTGTGCCATAACGACATGTTGTAGTTGTATATAGTAAAATAGCATGTTGGAGGGCAGTGCATATTTAGATTGTAGGTCCTTAAAAGAGAGCAAGGTCCCATTGTGAAAGATGTGTCTCAGATAAGTTACACCCAAGGAGCGCCACCTAGGTCCCTGTTGAATTTTGGATAATTCTGAGTATGTTGTTTCCCCACTGAAGGAGTGTATATGTGGGCATTAGTTTGTTGGGCCTTTGAAATTGTTGAGGTTCTAGTCTCGCGGGTATAGATTCCTCCCCAAAGCCGACTAGCATGAGTCTCGCCGATGAGCCTGCCGGTGGGGGGTCATGGCTCCTATCAAGTGCTGTAGCTGTGCAGCCAGGTAATATATCCAAGGGTTGAGTAGGGCAAGGCCACCCCCCTCCTTTGGATATTGCAGTTGCTCTAGTTTAATTCCAGGGGGTTTGGTGTGCCACAACAGCAGCCTGAACAGGGAGTTAACCACTCTGAATATCTTCCTTGTGATGACTACCGGTGTGTTATGTAGCATATAAAGGAACTGCGGCATCAGAATCGTCTTGATGAAGTTTGTCTTTCCTGCCAGTGACATTTTACAATTATTCCATATATTTTATCTCTAAAATGAGTTAGCATGGGGTTTATGTTCAACTTGCAAAATTATGTTGGTTTGGAGGAGATGTGTATGCCTAGATATTGTAAGGTGGTCACTATGGGTACACCCCACTATGGCCCGGGGGTCCCATCTATAAACATTAAGGCCGATTTGGACCAATTTATGGTAAGGCCTGAAAAAATGGCAGAATTCTGTGATAACCTTAGTTATTACCTTAGTCAGTGAGTCATCCTCCAGAAAGAGAAGCATATCGTCGGCATAAAGCACGATTTTTTTCATGCAGTTCACCATAGCGGAATCCCTTAATCTGTGGGCAATTCCTCACCTGAACAGCAAGGGGTTCAATAGCCAGAGCAGGGGCGACAGGGGACATCCCTGCCTGTTCCCCCTTCCAGTTCAAAGGCGTGTGATAGCCTGTCCGACAAGCGCATGGCAGCCTGTGGTGTGTCATACAGCAGTCTCACCCATCTAATGAACCTGGGTCCAAACCCGAACCTAGCCAGTAATGCCCACAGGTACTGCCAGCCCACACTGTTGAATGCCTTATTGGCTTCAAAAGACAACAGTGCTCTATGGCTGGCGGAATCTGAGGGAGTCTGCATGTTCAAGTAGAGTCGTCTAAGATTGGTCGCAGTAGATGTTCGCGGCATGAATCCTGCCTGGTCTGGGTGGACAAAAAGGATTATTTTATTGACCCTCATGGCCAGTACCTTGGCCAAAATTGTTATGCCACTCTGTAACAATGAGATAGGCCTATAGTAATAATATAATATTGGCCCTTGTCATGGTAGTAGGTAGTTTTCCTGAGTTAAAGACCTCAAGTAGTTTGGGTAGAATCAATTCTCCATATTGGGTATAGACCTCCATGGGGATACCATCATCCCCCGGGGCCTTGCAAGTAGGAAAGGAGGCAGCAGCCTCACTCAGCTTGTCCAGTGTTAATGGCGCCTCCAACGCCACACACTCTTATGCCCCGTACACACGAGCGGACTTTTCGACATCCAAACTCCGACGGACTGAGTCCGGCGGACTATCCGATCGTGTGTGGGCTGCAACGGACTTTAGCGAAGCTAAAGTCTGACGGACTTTAGAAATGAAGCATGCTTTAAATTTTCCCGACGGAACTCCGCCGGACCCGGTCCCCTTTGAAAAATCCGCTCGTGTGTGTGCTACTCCGACGGACTAAAACCGACGCTAGGGCAGCTATTGGCTACTGTCTAGGAACTTCCTACGTCGAATCCAGTCGTACGTCATCACGTTCGACTCCGTCGGAGTTTGGTGTGATGGTGTGTGGTCAAGTCCGTTCGGTCGAAAAGTCCGCCAGAACTCCGTCGGAACTCCGGCGGAACTCCTTTGGAGGTCTGTCAGACTTAATCCCTCTCGTGTGTACGGGGCATTAGTGGGTCAGAGTCAGAAGAGCCATCCCACCCATATAGTTTTGCAACTCTTTGTCAGTGTAGTTGTCACATGGTTTGCATAATGCTACAGAGAAAGATGCTAGTTCAGCTATTATTTGTTCAGGGTCATGCACCAGTTGTCCTAAGGAGCTACGTATCGCTCCTATGGCAGGGGAGGATTGCTGGGATCTAGTCTGATGGGTCTAAAACATATGCAAGCTCCAGTTGTCTCACTTGGTCTTCAACCTGCTGCAGTAGGACAGGTGAATTACGTTTGATGGCTGCAATTTTAGCTATGAATGTACCCCTCAGGCATGCCTTGAAGGCGTCCAATCTCAGCATCAAATTGCTGTGCAATCGGTTCTCAGAAAAATATTGTGCTATCTGTTTCACCATCCGCTCATGTGAGGTAAAAAGTTTTTTAGCCAAAAGGCGTTCAGCTTCCATGAGGCCCTGGGCAGAGTGGCCAGAGGATGGGTGACAAGGTGTGCGGCCAGTGGGGAATGGTCAGATACCCCCCTAGGGAAATACTCCACCCTGGTGACTACATCAGTAATTGGGGGGACCCCACGTAGAGGTCAATATGGGATAGCGACTCATGCGTTTTAGAGAAGCATGAGAACTGCTTAGTAGTTGAATGTTTTGCCCTCCATACATCTGTCCAGCTCACCTCTATCAGCAAGCGCCTCAAAATAGTGCCTCTGTTCCCAAACGGAGGCTGGGTTGGGGGATGTCTATCCAATCTAGGATCCAGGTAACCGTTAAAGTCACCCATGATCAGTGTAGGGACATCAGGCTTATCAACCAAGTAAGACAGGAGAAGCTGCAATATCTCTCTAGAGAATGGGATGAGGGGGGTTATGTACACAAAAGCAAATATCACAGTTATGGTAAACACTTTGCAATACAAAAATACATATCTACCTAGAAGGTCTGTAACTATGTCCAATTCCTGGCAGGCCAAGGATTTGTGTACCAAAACACTCACCCCACGTGAATATGCAGTGTGAGTGAAGTGGCATGCCTTGCCCACCCAGAAATATTGCAAAAAACAATCGTGTCTTTTGCAAGGTGCGTCTCGTAGAGGCTCACTATGGCAGGATGGAACTTTTTCAAGCAGGTGCTTATCATGGTACGTTTCAGTGGGTCATGAATGCCATGGACGTTCCAAGCTACAATTGGGGTGGTGGCCATGCTGGTTGTGATATGTTAATGTGTCCAGGGTGTATGTGCCCCAGCGCCTCAGTCCTATTAAGGCAGCAATCATGTTATGGGTACACAGTTCTGTCCACCAGTAGTTTGCTCCAGTTTGACATGGCAATGTGTTATGACAGCAATAGCTGAGGAATGAGAGATTCAGTGCACAGTGTATCCATGCCACCAGTAAAAATACAAAGAACTGTCCTGAACTGGTCTGTCAGGTGCATTCAGCATACCCGCATGAGGCAAGGGTAAACTTCCTCGTTCCAACCTCATGCCAAGAGTCGTTCAGTGAACTCGTGCCAACTGGACACCAAATAACCCATCCCCTTAACTGGGGCACAGTGTAAATTCATGAGTCCCCGTGGGCATGTTCTCCCCACCTTGACTCAGGTTTCATCTTGATCAAACGTATTCTGTTAAAACTCTTGTCAGTCGCTAGCTTTGAAAAAGTGAACCTTAATACCGCACTATAAGTGGTAAATTTAAATCATCAGAAGGTTACATACCGATCTTGTAGCTTTACGTGACGGACATCAGTCTCCCCTGTTGGCCTCTCGGTGTCTACTGAGGTTCTGTACGTTGCATTCCAGCCATGTGGATGCATCTGAGGCAGATTCAAAAACAGTGGATTGCCCTCTGACAGTAATGCGTAGTTTGGCCGGGTACAACATTGCATATGTGACTTGAATTCTTTGTAGGCATTTCTTCACCTCTGCAAACTTGGCCCTTTTACATTGCACCTCTGCCGAGAAGTCGGGGTAAAATGAAACCTTAGTCCCATTATAGTGTACTGCGCCCCTCTTTCTGGCCAGTCTAAGTGTGATCTCTCTGTCCATAGTTCAAGAGCCTGGCCAGCATGGATCTTGGTAGGTTTCCAGGGGGAGGGGTCTTGGTGACGTGCGGTGTGCAAACAGTGTGGTGAAGGCCTCTTTGCCAAATATGTCCTGGAGCCATGCTTCTGTGAGGGCCGTGGGATCCCTGCCCTCAACTTTCTCTGGGAGTCCAACATTGTTCCGTCTGAGACAGTTCTCAATGTCATCGGTTTTAGCGTTGGCCTGTGCTGATTGTTGTAATGCAGTTCTGGCATCTCTGGTGGGGGGGGGGTAGCAAATTCTCCACCTCGCTAATCCTGCCCTCCACCGCCGTGATCCTGTCCCTGATTTTCTGGAGATCCTGTCTCCTAAGTGACACAGTTTCAGTTAGGCCTCCAAACTGCACTTTAATATCCTACCTCCAATTTCCTGTAGGTAGTTTTTAAATTTTACAACTAATTTCTATAGTTAAACCTATCGCCATGTCAAGCTTACTGGATTGTTAAACCTTAAGAGTGTGTTATCTTATACAGTTGCTTTACAGTTAAAAATAGTATTCTATACACATCAGCTTATTGGTTCTCTGGGATTTCATCCCAAGACTGAATAACCTTCTCCTAGCTCGCTGACGTTAGCTATTCTAATATTCCTACTGCAAGTTTAGTCCATACTTGGACATTTGTATATCTTCACTCCACCACACACATTTCTATGCACCTTAGTCATCCTAACAAAACTTCTGACATCTCAGGCAGGATGAGTTGTCCTCTCCCCATGACACATCGTGTCCCCAACTGGGGTGTCTGGGGGAGCTAGACAATGACCCCACCTTGTGCTTAACTTTTGGCTACATTGAGCCCACATGTTTCCTATAATGGTTTTGCCAATCATACACGGTTCATTCAAACCTGTTTACAATGATCTAATGTATGGCTAACACTGTTTCTCTTCTGTATTATCTCTAATGAAACTTTAATAAAACTATTGAACAAGAAAATAATGAAAAGTCATCAACATCACAATTAAAAATAAATAAATGCGTATGGCCAACAGAGTGAACCTCAGAAAAATAGTGTAGAAAATGGAAAGTCCATAAAAGAGTCACACAAATGATGGAAAAAGATTCCAAATTATTGTAAGCGATTTTCATGCAACACCGTGAGTGTAACAAACACCTCTTCCCGTCAGTAATGAACTCGCCAAAAGTAGTTGCCTCCCACTCGCATGTTTGGCAGTAGAGCAGTTACCTGTGTAGGGTTAATTACTTGAATACGCAACTCTCCAACTGGTGCTATCAAAGTGTAGCACACTCACATACAGGGGAGATAAAATAAAGCTCCAAATAATGAGCATTGAAAAGATGTGACCAAGAGCGCCGAGGTGGAGGTGAACACCAAACAGCAAGCAATGTCTCGCCACACTGTAGATTCAGCCAGATCATCTCTCATTAGATCAGAAAAATCCTACTAGGTGCCGAACAGCCTCAATCCTATGCGTTTCGTCATCACAACTTCATCCTGGGATTGCTATTGTTCAACTGAGTTGTACAGTTTATAGGTCACATTAAAGGTGGAAAAAGTTGTGAAATTATTTATCTTTGTCTCATTTTTTTTTTTACATCATAGAAACCTGATATTTTAAAGGTGGTGTGGAGACTTTTTATATCCACTGTATGTGTGACATATGGACATTAAGGCCCACCCTCCTTGCCAACTCACATATGCATTATGTGGTCAGCAAGAGGTAAAACTGTTCCATACCTGGCCATAGTAATATATGGTACCGGCAGGAACACTCTCTTCCTCAGGGGCCCGCAGCATGGCGAACGGATCAGGTGTGTCCCGCAGGACACAGCTCCTGCCCAATCGGGGTAAAACAAATTTTGGGTGTGCAGCAAAAGAGGAGTTAGGAAAGACACCAGTTTCCATTGTCCCCAATGCTCCTCCCATCAGAAAATGCTTCAGACGCAATCACACTCTAGTAAACTATTAGCCCAAATTTCTAATAGTCTGCCATTTCCCTGTTTTCAATTTCTGTGCTGATTATTTCCCTGGTGCCTCAACCAACCATATCACTGCCTTCCATGTGAGCTGACCCTGGCCTGTTTATCGACTATGCCTCTGCCTGCCGTCTACATTGTTTATCCGATATGTTTCTGCCTTTTACGTGAACTGACCCTGGACTATCGACTATGCCTCCTGCCTACTGTCTTTCTGCCTTTTATCTGCACTAATCTCGGCCTGTTGACCATGTTTTTGACTGATCTTTCACCCTGCTACACATGGGTCTCACATATGTGAAGGGCTCCAGAAGAGTGTTCTGAGTTGTGAAAAACTGTTTTTGGTTTTCTTTGTTTTGTAATTCACAGAACAGGGTCTGGAGTCCGGAGGCTTCAAAGCGATTTGGGTGGAAGAAGCCTATACCCCTGTCCCTATTCTATCCTGACCGTGGCCCTAAACTTGATGGTCCTGCCTGCTGCGTGGACCAATACTTTGGCTGCCCTGACAATATCTCTGCCTGCTGCTTTTACTAACTATGGACAGTATTCCTGCCTGCTGCATGGATGATCCTTTCGCTGCTACTGACCACATCCCTGCCTGCTACCTGGACCAATGCTTTGACTGTACTAACAACATCTCTAGCTGTACTGACTATGGACAGTATTCCTGCCTTCTGCCTGGAATGATGCTCTCCTCTGTGAACTGCTGCACTACTAAAATCACAGGTAATCTTTTGTTTACTCTTTGCTCAGCAGAATGTACTTTGGTTTGTAATTGGTATGTACAGTACATGCTATGTGTTAGAAATATGAAGGGCCTTCAACAATGTGATAGGTTGGCAGGAATTTGTGTTTAATTTATGCTCCTAGAACGCCTGGAGGGGCTACTTGGATATTGAGCCTCTGTATGTGGCCAGGCTGTGTAAAAGTCTCTCACATGTGGTATCGCCATACTTGGGAGGAGTAGCAGAATGTATTTTGGGGTGTCATTTTTTCTATGTACATGTTATGTGTTGGAAATATCTTATTTATGGACAACTGTGTATAAAAAAAAGAAAAAAAGCGTTAATTTTTTTTCCACATTTTCCAAAAACCTCTGGAAAAAAATATACTGTTCAAAACACTCATTATGCCTCATAGATTATACATTGGGGTGCTGGCTTTCCACAATGGGGTAATTTTCTCGATGTTTCCATTGTCCTGGTGCTCCAGGGCCTTCAAAAGTGTGATAGGTAGGAATGAAATTAGATGTGTAATTTATGCTCATAGAACGTCTGGAGGTGCTACTTAGATCTTCTTCCTGTCAGTGTATCTGCTTGCCCGTACATAATGTACACTAACAGATCTGCAGGACACCTCCATGGCACCAGCAATCTATATGGCTGGTACACCAAGGAGTACTGTGTTAGAAATTTCCATTTCTCTTATATTATCCGACCGACACAGCTCCTCTCATAACCATTGGGTTGTTATGCTCTATTACTAGGAGATACTAGGCATTCGTTGTAATACGACACTCAGAACTCTTAGTTCCACCCAGGGAGCGGTCCCTTGGGCAACAACCCTCCACTCCGTCATGCAGTCATCAGTTTTATTTTGCCTAGTGAAGGAGAAGGACCAAGAAACCCTGCGGGCCCATCGGTCCGTGCTTTTTTATGCTGAAGCGTAACTTTTTGCAAAAGATGATTGATCCTGTGATCTACTATCAACAGCCGGCTGGGTGACAGGGTGGATACTCTTATCCTTGTAGTCTCCCCAGTCCGGCCATCGAGTGTGTGCAGGCCGCAGCTACACGCTCGGCTGGCCACGACGAAACCTCAGCTCCAGAGGGGGTCGTGAGTTTTTATGCTCCGGGGCTTACATATGACAGGGCTACTGATGTCTGCGTCACAGTATGCCGGGCCAGCAGCCACCCTGTATTGATCAGTGAGTGGGTCTGTGATGGAATGTCTCCCAGCTCTCTAGGACTGGTAAGTACCGCTCTCCCTGCCTCAGCAGGGCTGAGCAGCTGGGAATTCCCTGGGAGGTCGATTCGGGGGTCCCTCACCTCCCTATCTTCTCTCCCCTGTCCCTATCTTCCCTCCCCCCTCTCTGGGGGGATGCTGCATGTGGTTGCTGAGTGGTGTGTGTGTCTATGCAGGGGCTCTCCGGGGGGGCTCTTACCTGGGGGGGGGGCTGCGCTGGCTATGTGTCCTGGGTCCCTTTCTTCATGCCCCTGGAAGGTGTCTGTGGTTTTGCTGATGTCCTGTACATCGCTGTGTTCACTGCCATTTTTTTTCTCCCTGTACCTCGTGGAGTTGCTTTGGAGGCCATTTTAGGTGTGGGCAAGGGCAGCATGCTCTCCTGGGCTTCGGCGGGCATTTTCCTAATGATCTCCTATACAGGACACTGGCGGGCATTTTCTTGAAGCCTGAACATGTTTTTTTCAGTGTTCTCTAGTGCCAGCATGTGCTCCTGTGCTCTCACAGCCATTTTCCCTGTGTTTTATGTACTTGTGCTGGACGCTGGGCGGCCATTTTTTTGAAGCCTGAGCACACTTCAGAGCGGTTTTGGCGCCATTTGCAGCTGCTGCCACCGACACAGCATTGTTTCTGCAATATGCAGAGGTGCACCTGGGAGCCAACAGGAACTACAGGCACTACTTGCTGGATGGAGTGCAGAACTCCTCAGGGTGGTGAGTCCGGCGGGAAAGAGCCCCTCAGCCAGTGGCAGTAAGGAGGGTGGGACTGTCACTGTCCTAAGTCCCCTTAAGGTGGCAGACAGGGTAGGATCAGCATGGCTTCAGAAACTGGTGCTTCTTCCCCTGAAATCCAGGCAATTGCAACCTGGTCACCTGCAGACTATGCAGTGCCCATGGACACCCTGACGGCGGACCTCAATTTGTTCGTTGCCAAGATGGAGGCGGTGCGTGGGAAGAAAGGTGCAATAAAGCGGCCCCTGACCCCCTCATCCTCTGGGGAGAGCTCTGACACAGACTCGGGTCCTGCTGAGGCTGGTGACCCCTGCTCTGTCTTGTCAGATGATGCTGACCAGGACCGCTTGGACAGTGAGGAGTCCCCGTCCGGCTTCGTGCGTGACAAAGCGCTTTTTGGAGCACTTATCACAGCTGTTTGTGATACCCTGAAGATTCAGGAGCCAGCAGATCCCTCTGCTGATGATGTAGCGGTCCCTTTTGGGTCCCGCAAGCCAGCACGTTCACCTAAGGTCTTCCCGTATCTGATTTATTTTGATAGGTCCATTTACAAGGAATGGGGTCGACTGCAATGGACCTTTTCGGTCCCCAAATACATGGCGGTGCGTTACCCTTTTGAGGAGGGCCTTCTTAAAAAATGGTCGGCTCCTTCGATCGTGGACCCCCCAGTATCCAGGTTAAATAAAGTAAGCATGATGCCGGTAGAGGGGACTCCTGCATTCAAGGATCCCACAGACAGGAAGGCCGAGGCAGTGGCTCGTTCCTTGTTTATGGTTTTGGGGTCAGCCATGCGACCAATACTGGCATCCGCACTTGTGTCGCAGGCACTAACTGAGTGGGCAAAACTTTTGCACTGCGAATTGGGAGAGCAACAGGCTTCTCCTGTCTGCGTGGAACTAGCAGATCAACTAGTACAAGGCCTTAAGTATGTCAGCTGTGGTGCTGAGGTGCATGATTTGGCTAAAATGCTGGTCTGCTGACCAGGCATCCAAAAATTCCCTTCCTTGGTGACAGGCTTTTTGGAGCCTCTTTGGATGACATTATTAAAAATGCTACCGGTGGTAAGAGTACCTTACTCCCACAGGCCAGGAAGGCTAAGGAGCCACGTCGTATGGCAAGGGCCCTCTTTTTTTTTTTTTTCGCTTGCAAACAGCTTTTTTGTCTGCCTGGAGCTTCGGTAAAACATCCCCAGCCCGACAGGATGACCACGGACGGACAAAAACGTCCCTTGAACAGCAAGCCTAACAAGCCAGTGAATAAAAGTGCTACCGCATGAAGGTTTGCCCTCACCCATGTCTCGGGTGGGGGGTCGCCTTCGGGTGTTTGCAGCCTGGTGGTCCTCTCGGCTATCTGACAAATGGATCTGCGATCTGATTTCCTCAGGCTACAAGATAGCGTTTCTCTCTTGGCCCCCAAACAGATTCTTCCCATCCAGCATTCCCGTATCCCTGGCTCGCCGGGAGGCCCTCTTGGGGCAGTAAGGGACCTGCTGAGTCGTGGGGTGATTGTACCGGTTCCAGAATCGGAACGTTTCCAGGGATTCTACTCAAATCTGTTTGTAGTTCCCCAAGAAGGAAGGGGTATGTCCAATCTTGGACCTAAAAGCCCTCAATCACTTTGTAAAAGTACAGAGGTTCAGAATGGAATCAGTTCGCTCAGTAGTCGCTGCAATCCATCAAGGGGACTCCCTGTCATCCTTAGACATCCAGGATGCGTACCTGCACATATCCATATGCTTTTGGCATCAAAAGTTTCTGTGATTTGCAGTCGGGAAAGCTCACTACCAGTTTGTGGCTCTTCTTTTTGGTCTGGCATCAGCCCCCCGAGTCTTTACCAAGATATTGGTTCCAGTTTTGGCGTTGCTGCAGCAATGTGTGATCGCGATCGTGGGATACTTAGACAATCTCCTTCCTGAGGGCATCTTCTGCCTCAGAATTAGAGGAGGATGTGGTGATCACCATGCAGACCCTGCAAGAATTTGGGTGGCGGTTGAACCTAAAGAAGTCGGGGATTGTACCAACCCAGCGTCTGGAGTACCTAGGCTTGCTGCTGGACTCCATGGAAGCAAGAGTTCAAACTGCAGACTCTCAGATCCGCGGTAAAACTGCTTATGAACCGCAAGTGGTCGTCGCTCCGCTTCTGGGACTCATGTCCAGTTCCACACCAGAGTTCTGCAGAAGGAAATTTTGACAAATTGGGACAAATATCGGTTGTCCCTGGATTATCAAATCCAGGTGAGCCAGTCAGAGACTCACTGATCTGGTGGCTGAGGTCCCCGGTGATTCAGTCCGGAAAATCGTTCCTACCTCTGAAGTGGACAGTGATCACAACAGACGCCAGCCTATCCGGCTGGGTTGGAGTGATGGGGGTTCAGTTGGCTCAGGGCCTCTGGTCGAGAGAAGAATCCAAGTTGCTGATCAATCTGCTCGAATTGAGAGCGATCAGGCTGTGCTTCTCCACATGGTCGATGAGACTCCAAGGGCGTCCGATCAGGATCCAGTCAGACAACGCCACTGCAGTGGCATACGTCAATCACCAAGGGGGAACAAGAAGCGCAGCCACTGCACGGGAGGTCGCTCACATACTTTGGTGGGCAGAGCAACACATACCGGCCCTGTCGGCCATTTACATCCTGGGAGTGGAGAACTGGCAGGCGGACTATCTGAGTCACCAGATGCTGGACCCAGGAGAATGGGCGTTGCATCCGGAAATATTCAGGTTACTGTGCCTGAGGTGGGGCACACCAGACGTGGATCTTCTGGCCTTCCATCTCAATCAGAAGGTGCCAAGGTTCGTGTCCAGGACAAGAGTTCCGTGGGCAGACGCGTCAGACGCGCTGGTGGCTCCGTGGGATCAGTACCAGCTGATCTACGCCTTTTCTCCCACTGAAACTGTTACCAGGTCTGCTTCACAGAGTGGAAGCCGAGGGGATCCCAGTAATACTGGTTGCCCCAGATTGGCCTCATCATCCTTGGTACATAGACCTAGTGCGTCTGGTAGCAGATGCTCTCTGGCGACTGCCGGTGCAAGAGGACCTTCTGTCTCAAGGTCCGATTCTCCATCCTGCTTTACCATCGGTGGCTTTAACGACATGGCTATTGAGAGCCAGGTGTTGAGGAACCAGGGTCTGTCAGACTCGGCTATCCCAACTGTGTTGAGAGCACAAATCTTCTTCTCGGAAGATATACCATTGTACCTGGAAGGTCTACATCTCCATGTGTGAGGAGAAAGGATAGCATCCGCGCTCCTTTTCTATAGCCAGGATCCTTCTGTTTCTTCAGCAAGGAATAGACCAGAAATTGACGTTAAGTACCATTAAGGGGCAAATTTCAGCTTTGGCTGTCGTTCTTCAGCGACCCCTGGCATCTCACTCATTAGTGACTACCTTTGTTCAGGGGGTACGACATTTAGTCCCTCCAGTACATCCACCGTTACCCCCATGGGATTTGAACCTGGTGTTATCGGTGCTTCAAAAACCGCCATTTGAGAATATCATGGAGATTCCCCTGTTGACTCTTTCCCAGAAAGTGGTCTTTCTAATGGGCATCACATCGGCCAGGAGGGTTTCGGGACTGGTGGCCTTGTCTTGTAAGTCGCCCTATCTGGTTATCCACAAGGATAAGGTGGTGTTGCGCCCACAACCGTCTTTTCTACCGAAAGTGGTCTCGGCTTTTCATATTAATGAGGACATTGTACTACCATCTCTGTGTCCTAAGCCGAAGCGCCCTAAGCGCCCTTCACGCTCTAGACGTGGTTTGGGCTCTGAAGGTGCATTTGTCTGCCACTGCTCCCTTTCGGAAGTCAGACTCACTGTTTGTTTCGGTCACTGGTCCCAAGAAAGGCATGGCTGTCTCGGCCACCATTTCCAGGTGGATCAGACAGATTGTACTATAAGCATACGCCTTAAAGGGGCAGGTGCCCCCCTTTCCGGTCATGGCCCACTCCAAAAGGGCAATCGGAACGTCTTGGGCCTTCCGGCACCAAGCGTCTGTCGCTCAGGTGTGTAAAGCGGCAACCTGGTCATCTGTCTACACGTTTACCAAGTTCTACAAGGTAGACGTCGGTGCATCGGCTGATGCTTGTTTTGACCAGTACATTATACTGCTTGTTGATGTACTGATGACTGCATGTCAGGGTGGAGGGTTGTTACCCAAGGGACCGCCCCCTGGGTGGAACTAAGAGTGTTGTATTGCAACTAGTGCCTAGTATCTCCTAGTAATAGGGCATAACAACCCAATGGTTATGAGAGGAGCTGTGTCGTCGTGAATTACAGAGAAAAGGATTTTACGGTGAGTACAAAAAATCCTATTTTTTTAGCAATTGTATATTATGAGTGCAATCAACTGGTTTTGGGCTGTTAGTTTACAGCATATCCAGGCTGTATTTCCCACATATTTTTACAATGTTGTATTTATACAATAATGCTCCATAAAAATGATCTGCTTGAAAAAGGATACATTAAAAATGTATCGCCTTGCCTTCTGGACCAGTATCGTTGACAAAGCTTGCACCCCTTCTCCTCCTTTAGAGGTGCACTTAGGAGAGTCTGAATGCTATTATCCTTGAGTTTGTGGGGTCTGGTCTCCTTGTAAGTGACAGCCACCTGAATATCTTCTAAATCCCCATACACATTAGTAGAAAATCTAATGAAAGTTCACGTTTTCAGAATGATTGTTCGCTTTTCAATTTTCTGCTCATTAGTATGCTGCTTTGGACAATTGATTTTGACTGCTTGGATTGAAATACAGCTACAATCACATTAAGACTGCTTGGATTGAAATTTCTGAGGGACGTGTTGGAATTTTTTTCTTGTTAGTTATCAGAACTAACAATTTTAATTAGTTGCTATATTGTTCTGAAAAATATCAGCAAGACTATGCATGATCGGAAACAAAGTACAACCTGGAAGAAGATGTAAAAAAACCTTCTGTATATTTGTTTAATTTAAAAGGAAATTCTAAATTAAACTTGTGATAATCCTATTATCAAACGTGTAACACTAATCATATGTATTAAAGGAAATGTGCTGCCTAGTACACAGTTTGCCTCTTGAACTTAAAGGGCACCTATGTGCGTACCATGACTAATGTATAACATATGTGGTTATGGGCGTGGTCGCGGAGATGCACTAGAGCGGATGTGTTTCATATGAAATCCAACGCCAGCATTTAATAAAATGCATTTACAGACAATTGGAAGGAACAACAGCACCCGCAGACAATGGGGAAGAGGTCGGGAAGACCCCTGTCAAGGAAGGTGGACACTAATAGCTTGATTAAGCGTTATATGTCTGCTGAGCCGGCTGAGTCTGAGAGTCAAGATGGCCAAGGCCGCTCGCCGCGTGGCGCGCTGGCCAGAGTAGGCCCCTCCTCCCAGCCTAGGCCCGAACAAAGATGCTGCTCCCCGGACTCTTCGGGCGTCTCAGATGGAGAGGACGGCGATCCTGATCATTCGGGTGTCGCATCGCTGGTGAGTGACCTGCCGACCAAAGCAGACCTGGCATCCATGCTGCTGAACCTCAAGAAGGTCATTAAAAAGGAGGTGTCTGTGGTCCGTTCGGACTTATCACAGGTCCTGCTCAGGGTTGAGTTAACGGAGCATCGGCTGGACCTCCACGCATCCGCCATCAGATCACTGCAGACAACCACCCGCCAACTTGCCATAGCGCACAGGATGGCTCTCTACAAAATAGAGGACCAGGAAAACCGTAACCGGCGCCATAACATACGGATCAGAGGCCTGCCCGAGGCAACTGGGGATGAGGACCTCCTCCCATCCGTTACAGGTATTTTTAATGGCCTGCTTGGGTGACTGGCGGGTGATATTCTAAAAATTGATAGAGTCCACAGGGCCCTGCGTCCCCGTAACCTTGGCACAGACGTTCCCCGGGACGTCATCTGCAGAGTTCACCATTTCCTTGATAAGGAGCTATCATGCAGAAGGCAAGAGTGGCATCCCCATTAGACTTTGATGGTGCTATGCTTTCCTTTTTCCCGGATCTGGCTAAGGAAACCTTGGACAGGCACAGGGCTCTGCGCCCACTTACCGAAATCCTACGTCCGGCTTCTATCAAGTACCGGTGGGGCTTCCCTGCGGCATTAATCGCAAACGTAGATGGTAAGTCGACTGTGCTTAGATTCCCGGAGGACCTGGAGAAGTTTTGCGCGGACCTGAACATTTCCTCACCGGATCTCCCCGGCTGGCAGGTGCTTCTCCCACCTGCGATGGACAACCTTGAGTCGCAATGGTGCAGGGTGAAACGCAAACATCGCTCCTCTCCCTCTGGAGTCTCTGTGCACCCTACCTAGGTACAGGTCCTACTACGCAGAGGCGTTCACCTTTACCTCAGCCCGCTGTTGTATCAGGTACCCCACCTTTATTTTTTGAGATCTGGCAGCTGCACTTGCCACCCTACATCCTCTTGCTACTTTTACTTTTAGGACCCTTACAGGAGCTGTTTCTGGCGGAGTCTTTTGTCTAGATTTGCTTTGCGTCTTCCATGCCTGCCTGGAGGGAGAACTGTGCAGCCCACAAACGGCTGGACTAGGGGCCTGGCAAACTCTCTAACCCTCAAATTTTTTTTCATACGTTTTTGCCGTTTCTCTTTTAGCTCTTTTAGTTGTTTAAGTTTTTGTTTAATATTGTATGGTTACTGTTATCAAACTCTTGTTACCCTCACACCAAGTACTACTTTTTGTTGCTGGCGTTGGGGCCCCGGAGCTTTTTTATGGTCTGTGTCTGGATGCTCAGGCTCCACCGCCCCCCCATACTAGGGACTGCCCGGTGCACCGTCCCTGTATTCCTGCTCCTACGGGGGCGGGAGGTGTGGGGGCGTTGTGTCGTGCATGCACCCTGTTTTTGCACTGCAGCATTTTGCGTGCATACGCAGCCATCCTCTCGGCTGGGTCTGCGAAATGTCTCATGTGCTCACTCTCTTTCCTTTACTCTCTCTCTCTTTCTGTGTATTTACTTCTACCCCTACCCCTGTCCCCTCACCTCTCCCTCCCCCTCCCCTCCCTCGCTGACCTCCACCATAATCTGCCTCCCACGGATCAGTATGTTTAATGTAATGGTGTTTGCGGTTCTCCTCTTGTTGTCCCAATGGCCACGATAAACCTAGACATAACCTATACAGAGAACTGAATCGCTTGCGGGGGGATGTGGTATTTCTGCAGGAGACCCACAGTCAAGCTTTGCTCTCACCAATACCCCATGTGGTATTACAGTTTATCCGACACTAGTAAAGCCAAGGGTGTGGCTGTTGGGCTTCGCAGGGGAACCGCATTCACGTTTGAATCGATGCTGAGCGACCCATCTGGGTGCTTTTTGTTTCTGAAGGGTACCCTAGGCAGCATGCCCTGTACTTTGGCCACTCTGTACTCCCCCAATCGATATCAGGCTAGTTTTATCGCTTCCACACTGAAGAAACTGTGTGATTTTTCGCATGGGTGCATTTACTTGCTGGTGACTTTAACACCCCCTTGGAACCTTCCCTGGACACTTCCAGGGGTAACATGGCCATCCTCCATAAGCGCCTGAAGTACATACGTAAACAGCTGCATGACTCACAGCTCATGGATGCCTGGAGACTTATGCACCCACGCGATCGGGATTTTACTCACTATTCGGCAGTCCACCAAACCTATTCCAGAATTGATTTAATTTTAATTGATCACCGACACCTCCCACTCCTGGTAAAATTGGCCATAGAAACTTCCCCCATTTCGGATCATATGCCTATTGTGCTTACTATTAGGATAGAGTCTATGCCACTTAAGCCTACAAATTGGAAATTAAATGAGGGTCTTTGTCAGAGACGTTACCTGGATGGTCGCGGTGCTGCCTGTGCTGGTGCGCGCCGATGTGCGGCAGTGCGTGCTGGTGTGCGTGTTCCTGTGCGCGCGGGGGTTTCACGCTCCTGCGGGCGCTGGTGCGCGCCGGTGTGCGCCCTCCTGCTGGCACTGGTGCGTGTGGATGCGCGCCGGTGCGCGCTGTTGTGTTCGCTTGGGTGACGCTGGTGTGTGTGCTGGCGCTCGGGTGCACGCGCGCGCCTATGGCCGTGCGCGGTGCTTGGCGCCAATCGGCCTATTTAGGTCTGCTGCATATTCCACTCAGGTGCTGCCTGATCATCAGCTCCCCGGTTCCTGTTCCGTTGCCCGTATCTGTGTTTCTGCTTCTGGATCTCCTGACGACCCGGCTCCTAACAGGGGTTGTAAGTCGGACACATACGGGAGACCACCCTCTGCCCAAGCGGACTCACCGGTCTGGTAAGTGCTAGTCTGACAGTATCAGGCAGCCATGACTGAGCCCGGGCAGGGGGCCTCCCCCATGGACGAACTATGCAGACATCTGGCTGGTCTGACCCAAGCCGTTAAGAATCTCCAGGAAGGCTACTCAAGGTTGGAGGAGCAAGTTCAAGCCTTATCCTCTCCATCTAATCCTCAACTTCTTCCACCGGCCTTTCATCCGCACCCTCCGTAGTGATGCTTCCTCCTGAGCCACGAGTACCTACGCCTGAAAGATTTTCCGGTGATCGTACCAAGTACCGTGCATTTCGCAATTCTTGCAAGCTTTACTTCGCACTGAAGCCCCGGACATTTTCTCTGGAAGCAACTAAGGTGGGCTTTGTGATTTCCCTCTTGTCCGGCGAGCCTCAGACCTGGGCCCACCGCCTACTGGAGCAGAAATCTGGATCTCTGGATAGCCTTGACAATTTCTTCTTGGCCATGTCCCAGCTATATGAGGACCCCCAATTGACCGTGACTGCAGAAGCCGCACTGCACTCTCTCCGGCAAGGTCGCAGGGCGGCCGAGGACTATGCGGTGGAGTTCCGCCGTTGGAGTTCCGACACGGATTGGAATGACGCCGCCCTGCGCCACCAATTCCGGATGGGACTTTTTGACCCCCTTAAGGATGAGTTGGCATGAGTGGGAATACCACAAACCCTGGATGAGCTAGTCAATCTCTCCATTCAGATTGATCGTCGCTTAAGGGAGCGCAGGTCAGAGAGATCCTGCAGCCACTTCCGTCCCACCTGGATGCTCCCCAAGGTTCCAAGTTCTGCTGGTGAGTTTCCATCTATTCTGCTCCCGCTCTGGAAGCTCCTGAACCGATGCAGCTCAGTTTGCTTCGGCCCTCGCTGACCCCTGAAGAAAAGCAGCGCAGACGTACTCACAACCAGTGTCTCTACTGTGGGGATCTTGGGCACTATGTCAGGGCCTGCCCCAACAAGACCCGTAAGTGTGTTACCACTTCTTCCATGTGTGCATCTGTTCTACAAAAACCCAGTTCTCATCTTGCTCTTCTCATCACATTGCAGCTTCCAGGAGGGAATATTCCAGTGTCAGCCATCATTGACTCCGGAGCATGCAGCTGCTTCATCAATCAGACCTTCGCTGCCAACCATCACATCTCGCTTCTACCCAAGCCCCAGAGGCTTGCTGTACACCTTGGGGATGGCTCCGCTCTTAGTTCCGGTCCAGTCACTCAAGAGACGATCCCTTTGCTGGCTACTATGAGCACCTGTCACCAGGAGCACCTACGTCTGGATGCCATCTCCTCCCCCCTTTTTCCCATCATCCTGGGGATACTTTGGTTGCAGGCCCACAATCCCAGCATAAACTGGGCCACAGGAGAAGTTAAGTTTCTTTCAGAGTACTGTCAACTACACTGCTTAGGCCGACCAACCAATGATTCCTCTCGACTTCTCTGTTTGGATGTTGATCCGGAGTTGCATCAGTCCATCCCCGAACCTTATAAAGACTTCCTGGATGTATTCAGCAAGAGAAGGGCAGAGACCCTTCCCCCTCACAGGCCTTATGACTGCCCTATAGAACTATTACCAGGCACCGAATTTCCTTTTGGAAGAATTTTTCCACTAACGGAGCAGGAGTTAGGCACTCTGAAAGACTATATCGACGAGAACCTGAAAAAGGGGTTTATCCGTCCTTCTACTTCCCCTGCCGGTGCTGGCATTTTCTTTGTTGAAAAGAAGGACCATTCCCTGCGTCCCTGCATTGACTATCGGGAACTGAACAAAATAACTGTTAAAAACCGTTATCCTTTACCCCTAGTACCCGAGTTATTCCAAAGGCTGGGGTCTGCAGTCATCTTCTCGAAATTAGATCTTCGCGAAGCTTACAATTTAATCCGTATCCAAGAAGGAGATGAATGGAAGACTGCTTTCCGTACTCGTTTTGGGCACTTCGAGTACCTTGTCATGCCCTTCAGTTTGTGTAACGCACCTCCGACCTTTCAACATTTTGTCAACGATATTTTTCATGACTACCTGGATCTATATGTAATTGCATACCTGGACGATATCTTAATCTTCTCCTCATCATTGGATGATCACCGTAGACACGTCCGTAGCGTTTTAACTCGACTCAGGTTACATGGGCTCTATGCAAAACTCGAAAAATGTGAGTTTGAACGCCAGTCTATCCAATTCCTGGGTCTGGTTATATCAGTGGAGGGCATCAAGATGGATCCCCAAAAGGTGTCTGCCATTCTGGACTGGCCTGCACCTGTGGATAAGAAGGGTGTACAGCGCTTCATTGGCTTCTCCAACTTCTACCGGAAGTTCATCAGGGGTTTTTCTGCAATTATTGCTCCCATTACCGAACTGACCAGGCAGGGTACTCGATTCTCTTGGACCCCTAAGGCTCAGGTGGCCTTTGAAAAACTCAAGTCGCTATTTACTTCAGCCACTATTCTGAAGCATCCGGATCCAGCCTTGCCCTTTGTCCTTGAGGTTGATGCTTCAGAAATCGCTGTAGGGGCAGTGCTCTCTCAGCGGCAGGGTGCCAAGGCCCTCCTCTATCTGGTAGCGTTCTTTTCCCGTAAACTCTCATTGTCCGAGAGGAACTATGACGTTGGAGATCGGGAACTTCTGGCCATTGAGGCGGCTCTGGAGGAATGGCGTTATCTATTGGAGGGTGCTGCACATCCCATCTTAGTCTACACCGACCATAAGAATCTGGAGTATTTGAGAACTGCCAAAAGACTAAGACCACGGCAAGCCAGATGGGCTCTTTTTTTTCCAGGTTCCAATTCCATATTACCTATAGACCTGGTTCTAAGAATGTTAAGCCGGATGCGCTGTTGCGCATGTTTTCCGACCCTGAAAAGACTTTGCCTCCCGATACAATCCTCCCTTCTGGGAACTTCCTGCTCCTCCAAGGGGACCTTATCTCCCGGATCAGACAAACTTCTGTGGGAATGCCCCCGGTCCCTGAAGCCAGCTGTAGTGAAGGTTTGTTCTGGCATAAAGGCAAAATTGTGGTCCCCGAAGCCTTAAAGATGAACGTGTTGGAGCTCTGCCATGACCATAAGATGGCCAGACACTTTGGTACCCTGAAGACTGCCGAGCTGGTCCAGCGCACCTTCTGGTGGCCCCAACTACTTAATGATTGTAAGAATTATGTGGACTCTTGTAGCACTTGTGCCCGAAGTAAAAACAGCCGGACACGAGCTTGGGGTCTACTGAAACCCTTGCCTGTTCCTGAGAGACCATGGAAGATGATATCGATGGATTTTATTGTGGAACTTCCCCCATCCGAGGGGTTCTCTACCATCTTTGTTGTGGTGGATAGGTTGTCCAAAATGGCTCATTTCCTCCCAATGAGGGGCACCCCCTTGGCAATGGAGACGGCCAAGATCTTTGTCAAGGAAATTGTAAGGTTGCATGGGGTCCCGGTGAGTATTGTGTCTGATCGAGGTGTCCAATTCACTTCAAGGTTCTGGAAGGCGCTCTGCGGATCCCATTGAATTGGCGTTTTCATCTGCCTATCACCCCCAGACAAATGGACAAACGGAGAGAACAAATCAGTCCCTGGAGCAATACATCCGCTGTTTTTCTTCCTTCTCTCAAGATGACTGGGTCTCTTTATTACCTATGGCAGAGTTCTCATATAACAACTCCTTACATTCCGCCATCAATCAAACACCGTTTTTTGCCAATTACGGCTTCCACCCAGCTTTTCTACCTAGTTCAATTCCAGAATGTACTGTTCCTGCAGTTTCCGAGACTTTGGATTTCTTCTCCAACAACAACAAACTCCTAAGGGAGACCATGGCCAAGTCCCAGGAATACTATAAGCGGATGTTTGATAAGAAGAGATGTGCCGATGTGCGGCAGTGTGTGCTGGTGTGCGTGTTCCTGTGCGCGCGGGGGTGCGTGCTCCTGCGGACGCTGGTGTGCGCCGGTGTGTGCCCATGCACGCTCCTGCTGGCGCCGATGCGCGTCAATGCTTGCTGGTGCGCGCTGTTGTGTGCGCTTCGGGTGACGCTGGTGTGTGTGCTGGCGCTCGTGCACGGTGCTTGGCGCCAATCGGCCTATTTAGGTCTGCTGCATATTCTACTCAGGTGCTGCCCGATCATCAGCTCCCCGGTTCCTGTTCCATTGCCCGTATCTGTGTTTCTGCTTCTGGATCTCCTGACGACCCGGCTTTCTCCTGGACACCCCTGGCCTCTACCTGCACCTGACCTCGGCCTGTTCTGACCTCGCTCCTGCCTGCTCCTTCTGTACTGTTGCTGCCCGCCTGTTGCTGAACCCTGCCTGTACCCGGACCTTCCTGCTCAGTTCCTGCTCCGTATCTAGTTTGTGTCCTGCCTAAATACCTGCTACTTCGGAGTTCCTGTTGTTTCCTGCTCCAGGATCCACATCACAGGCTCTCTTACCACTCCGCACTCTCAGCCACCTGTCCACTCTATCAGGGGTTGTAAGTCAGACACGTACGGGAGACCACCCTCTGCCCAAGCGGACTCACCGGTCTCGTAAGTGCTAGTCTGACAGTCTTATTGCTGATGAGCTAGACAACAAACTGATAGGGGATGAAATTGCCCTTTAGGTGCTAGAAAGAAGAGGGAGCGCACTCAGCGACAGACCGACCTACTCACAGAAATTAAACGATTAGAGCAACAACACAAGGCCTCACAGTCCTTGGCACTATTCTGCTCTCTAACTGAGAAGCGAGAAGAATTGAAGTCTCTTATGCATTTGGACCAGAAAAATCGGCTCCGCCGAGTGGCCCAAAGTTTTTATGAGCGGGGCAATAAACCTGGTAAGTTTGCTGCCTCATTCATAGCTAAGATTAAGATCTCCTCGGCAAACACAGTGTTTGATACACCTGGGATTGCCCATGAATTTAGAAAATTTTACCAGCACCTATATCACGTCCAACATTCCATTACGGACAGGGAGTTGAAATCACAACTCATTGGGGACTATCTAGAGCGCTCTAACCTGCCCAAGCTGCCCCAGTCAACTCTGGCCTCACTTGAGGGCAAGCTCACATCTGCGGAGTTATGTGGAGCCCTAAAAGCCATGGCTAACGGGAAGGCACCGGGCCCTGATGGCTTTACAGTGGCCTACTACCGTTCATATACAGACATTTTAATCCCCCACTTGACCAGGTATGCCAATGTGACCTCAGAGGGCGGTGGGCTTCGCCCGGAGACTATACATGCCCACGTCACTGTCATACCTAAGCCTGGGAAAGATCCCTGTAACTGTGGGAGCTACAGCCCCATATCCCTACTAAATATTGACGCCAAGATATATGCTAAAGCTATTGCCAGTAGATTACTCCCCCTAATCCCCCAATGGGTATCACTTGACCAGACGGGCTTTATTCCTGGCAAGGAGGCCCGGGATAATTCCCTCCGCACCCTGGCCCTGATGGCACATGTATGTAGGACCTCTCAGCCCACCCTTTTGCTCTCTACGGATGCTGAAAAGGCATTTGATAGGGTGGACTGGGAGTTCCTCATGGCAACGCTTTCTCACTTGGGTATTAAGGCTCCCCTGCTGTCCCAAATATCCGCTTTTTACTGCCAACCCACAGCTCAAATATGAATTAATGGTATGCTGAGTGCCCCTTTCACATTATTTAATGGCACACGGCAGGGCTGTCCCCTTTCCCCAATACTATTTGCACTCTCCCTAGAACCCTTCCTCTCAGTTTTTAGGCAAAATCCGAATATCCATGGGATAGTTGTGGGCCACACAGAACACAAATATGCTGCTTACGCGGATGATATTTTATTTTTTATACAACAACCCCTAATTACTCTCCCCAACCTTATGTCTGAATTCTCCACCTATAGTGCCATCTCCGACTTTTTTTGTAAATTTGTTTTTATTAACAGTTTTTCAACACAAACAACACATACAAACATATGACCCAACCCAACCCCCCCCCCCCCCACCCATGCCCCTGTTCAGCCCCCCAGTCAAATACAAATCACAAAACATATTCATATTCATCAACCGTATCCCACAGATAAAAACTGGCTCCCCAAAAAGTAATGATGCACCCTGACTCCACATGCACAACAGAAAGACCCATAGAGCTCATAGCATCAATCTGCCCCGTGCACCTATTGGCTATCCAGGAGTCCTCTCCCCACTCAGCAAACTAAGTCAAAGTATCTTTGGCGTCTAGCCAGCCCTGCCACACTTTCTCAAATTTTTTGGAGCATCCCCTACTAAGGTACGTGGCCTTGTAAAGTGGAAGTGCTTTGTTAATCAGGCTTTTCCAATAAGACACAGTAGGTGGTTCAGTTTTTTTCCAATATAGCAGAATGGCTTTACGCGCATAGAACAAAGATAGAGATATCATAGTCCTTTGTGCCCTTCTAGGAGCCAACTCCTCTACCAGCCCCAGCAAACAAACCGCGACCGGGAGAGGAATCGGCACCAAGAGGACTGTTTGGATGGTGTCCGTCACTCCCCTCCCTAATCTGTGGGCACTGCCAAAATATATGATCAAAGCCAGCTCGGTCCTCCGTACACCTCCAGCACCCCGCCGCACCCGTGCCATACATTCCAGCTAGCCTTGCAGGTGTGTAGTGTACCCTGTAAAGAATTTTATATTGAATAAGTCTATCCCTGGCCGACACCAGAGTCTGGAAAGGAAAGGCCCACATGTCGTCCCAGTCCTCCCCCCCAAAGTCCGCCACCAAAGCGCTCCATGTGTCCCTACATTTTTGTACCACACTGGGTCTATCAACGAACAGCTCTTTGTATACCGCGGATAAGGGCTTCAAAAGGTCCCCCGTCCGCAGCACCCTCTCCAGGGGAGACACACCCAGCTCCAAAGCATCCGAACCAAACTGGGTGAGGAAGGCGTGTCTCAACTGGAGGTAGCGAAAAAAATACCAGTTCGGTAGATTGTATTTCGTTTTCAGTTGATCAAAAGTGTATAGCCTAGTCCCCCCCACTATGTGCACGAGTTGCTTGATGCCAACCCTGGCCCATATCACCGGGTCAGGAATCGCACCAAAATGCGTCAGCCTGGGATTAAACCAGAGAGGGGCGTCCGGCGACCAGCACCGCCCTCTGTTCTTCATCAAGACCTGCGCCCTGTCCCAAGCTCGCACCGTTACTCGCATGGAGACTGTCAGGGAAGGAGAGGCCCCTGGACCCCTATACACCAGGTAGGATAAACTCTCATACGAGCCCATAAGGGCTGCCTCTAGTACCGTGGCGGAGTCCCCATCATCCCTTGTTAACCATCTCCTGGCGACCACCATCTGTCCAGCTATAAAATACTTAAAAAGATCCGGTAAGGCCAAGCCACCTTGACCCCAGGGCTCCTGTAAAACACGGAGACTTATCCTGGGATGCGCAGTGGCCCACAAAAACGAACTGAACAGACTGTTCACCCTTCTGAAAAAGGAGCAGGGGATCCAAACTGGCGTGTTTCGCAAATAGTATAAAAACACTGGTAAAACTTTCATTTTCAGTAGGTTAACCCTACCAATCAGGGACAGCCTGATTAGCCAGCAATGGAAGAAGATTAAGAGACATATAATCACCTACTCTTGGGGACACCCTCACACCCAAATACCTGAACTCCTGCACCCATGCAATGGGGACCTTAGTGGTCGCCAAAGCACAAGCCCCCCCCCGTCAATAGCCATAACGTTTGACTTCTCCCAATTAACCCGAAAACCGGAGTATGTGGCAAAGGTGTCAAGCACCTTAAACACAGCCTCCAAGGAAGGCCCTGCGTCCTGCAGAAAAAGAAGCATGTCATCCGCATATAACGCTAAGCATTCCTTGATACCCCCTACCTCCAAAGCTCCAACCTCAGGGGACCTCCTCAGAGCTATAGCCAAGGGCTCTATCGCTAACGCAAATAAGGATGGAGACAGCGGGCACCCTTGACGCGTGCCCCTGCCCACTTCAAACTGAGAGGAGATCAAGGCACCTATTTTAATAACCGCCCGAGGGTTGCTATAAAGTAGAGAAATCCAAGTTACAAAAACCTCCCCAAAACCCATGTGCCGCAAAACTGCTAGCATATACTGCCAGTCTACAGAATCGAAGGCCTTAGCCATGTCAAGGGAGACCACTACTCTCTCACCCGTCCTGTCATGTTCGACCTGCAGATGAGTAAACAGCCTGCGCAAATTGGTATCCGTAGACTTCTGCGGAATAAATCCCGTCTGATCTATGTCCACCAAGGTAGTGATGACTTGGGAGAGTCTGGTAGCCAAAATTTTGGTTAAAATTTTCAAATCTTGGATTTCGGGGGGGAGGATTGGGATGATATGTGGGATAACCTATTTAAGACGCTAGTATCGGCCAGAGATAGGCTCATTCAATTTAAGCTTTTACACAGGGTGTACTATACCCCGGCAAGGATAGCTGGGATATATGGCACAGATGCGGCAGTGTGCTGGCGCTGCCCGGACAATCATGCTGACTTCGACCATGTGTTCTGGCAGTGCCGGCAGGTACAGGTATTCTGGAAGGGGGTGACACACACTATACAGACGGTGCTTTCGGTGCCGATTCCTGTTACGGTAGCGACATGTTTAGTCGGGCTGGTGGAGCCACGGTGTCATTCTGGAAAAGTATAATTAACAAATCACTACCAATGTATAAAGCTACTTACTTGAGCAGGGGATGCCCCAAAAAATTTGAGAAAGTGTGGCAATGTTGGCTAGATGCTAATGGTACTGTGAATTAATCCATTGTGTTGGGGCTGGGTTTTTGATTTCAGGCTTGCTATACTGGGCGGGGGAGTGATATGAGTATGGTATTTTTCTGTATGTGGGTCGGACGGTACTGTCATGGATGTCTTAGACATGTAATATTTGTTATAGTTGGAAATATGGAATGAGATTTAGTATTGGTCGGAAGGCTGCACAGGGGATTAAGGGGGGGGGGAGGGGGTTGGTATATGTGTGTTGTACTGTATGTGTTGATAAAACTGTTAATAAATAAAAAAAAAAAAAAAAAAAAAAATTCAAATCTTGATTCAGCAATGCTATTGGCCTGTAAGATGAACATGACAGGGGATCCTTACCCGGCTTTGGCAGTAGAATAACCTGCGCCTCTGATAGGGAGTCAGGAAGACACTTGTGTTCAATACAGTAGCGAAAGAGACCCTTTAGCCTGGGTACCAAGTCCTCTAAATGTGCCCTGTACCATTCAACACAGAAACCATCGGGACCCGGAGACTTATGTGGAGGGAAGGACCTAATGGCCCTCTCAATGTCCTCCTCAGTTATATCAGCGTCCAACATGTCCCTGTCCCCTTCAGACAGCACCGGGACACCCAGGGACGCCAACAACCCGTCTAGCTCCAGTGAGCTGTAAGCCGGGAGAGGAGCATACAGGGTTCTGTAGAATTCCACAAAAGTGTCCAAGATAGCCACAGGATCTGTGAGAATGTCCCCCATCGTTTTTAATGCAAGGTATGTTAGTCTGAACTCTCTGTTCCGCTACCAACATAGGAAGCAACTTGCCATTTTTGTCCCCTCGCTCAAAAAGGGATTCAGCCAGCTTTGTCCTAGACGTGTGAGCTAATTCGGTATAGTGGAGTGCCAAAACACGCCTCGCCTCCAGAAGTTCACCATACGTGACATCCGAATGGCTATTAGCATGTGCTAAAGCACACACCCTCTCCCTGTCCTGCAATTCCTGCTCTTTCTGATTATGAGACCTAAGTGCCTGTTTAATAGCCGAGATATAGTGACCGCGCATGCAAGCTTTAAACGCATCCCACACCACGGTTGGGGCGGCAGTTCCCACATTATCCTCCCAATACTTACCAAAGTGTGGCGCAACCTGAGTGGACACCTCCTCCACCTCCAGCCAGCCAGGGTTCAGCCTCCAGCCCCCCCCCCCCTAGAGCCTGAGGTAAGACCAATATGTATTGACAGGGGCGTATGATCAGACAAACCACCCGCTAAATATGTAGCTCCGCCCACCAGCTGCAACATTGATGCATTTGCGAACGCCAAATCAATCCTCGATGAGGATCTATGCGTTTTGGAAAGATGCGAGTAACCTCTAGTAGTAGGGTTCTTCCACCGCCACAATTCTGTCAGGGAAGCCGTAGCCGCCCAGGCAGAAAGGTCAGCCGATGCCACTCTAGACGCATTGGAGGAGTCCAGAGCGGCAGAGAGTATGGCATTGAAATCCCCAGCAATAAGGAGAGAGGGAGGTGCATGTAGGGCGCCAATCTACCCAAAATATCATACAAAATCTGAACCTGGAAAGGGGGTGGAATATAAACATTAACCAAGACCACCTTGTATGTGCCAATATCAGCAACTACAATCAGATACCTTCCCCCAGGGTCCGAGATCACACGATGTACGGTGCAGGGTACCGCCTTACTGATTAAAATTGACACTCCCCTGGAGTAAGTGGAGTACGTTGCATGTATCGCCCGTTGTACCCAGGCTCTACGTAAGGCCAGCACCCTGCTCCCATCCAGATGCGTCTCCTGCAGGAACACCACATGAGGACTAAGCGGTTTTAAGAATTGAAACATTAAAGCTCTACGGAATTTGTCATTCAGTCCTCGGACATTCCAGGAAACCACATTAAACATTTGTCCCGCCATCATCCCCCATTAAACCTGTCCAGCAAGGGACACAATACACAATTAACAGAAGGAAATACAGTTGACCATGTGTGACATACGGGTAACCAAGCATATGAAAAATAAAAAAACTGACTTGGAGGGCTGCATTTACTAAAAACCCCACCCCCTGACCCCCATAAACTCCCTGCTGCTGTGTAGCAAACCAAAAAAAACAGGTACACGCAGCTTGTCCCCAAACCGTGTCCTAAAGCAGTCCTTGAGGGCATAACCATCATGAGGCCAAAAAGGACCTAAAGACACAAAGAAAAAAGTTGACACCCCCCTAAAAAACCATAAAAAGGGGTGTGAAAGTGTCACCAAAATAAACTGTCATAAACACGGTGTCCGGTGTCCCGGAGCTCCCAACTCTGCTTCAGGACCCTCCCGCCTTTGCTGCCACATCCGGACCCCATATGCCCCCTTCAGTTCCCAGGATTTGATGTGTCCAAGAGGATAGCCCACAGATACTGAAGAAGAAGGGGCACTGCACTCAACTATGTGTTCATAGAGATGTACTTGTGAGGAGAGGGCAGCCACCTTCACATTTCCCCCCCCCACCCCCAAGCCCGAGGGAGCAAACTTCCATGGCAGGGAAATCCTATGGTAGCACAACGGGTAACTCAACCTCCAAGGAGCAGTCCGGCCACACTCTTGAAGGGGGCCATAGCAAAAGGCAAAAAAAAAGGAAAAGAGAAACGAAGAGAAGAACCAATCCCGCCGTGTAGTAAGTAGACCATGACCGGCCTCGCCTATCTCAGCGACTGGAGCCAGGCATCTGCTTCAGCAGGAGTATCAAAAACCTTTACCGAACCCCCATGTTGCACCCGCAGCCGACTAGGATAGAGCATGGAGTATTTCAAATCTTTCTCTCGCAGCCGTCTTCTGACATCCGTAAAGGTCTTGCGCCGTCTCTGCAAATCAGCCGAGAAATCAGGATACAGATGCACCACCGTGTTCTCAAAAGGCAGGGTCTGGTGTTTGCGTGCCTCGCGCAGTATACAGTCCCGGTCCCTAAAATTGAGGAATCGTACCAGGAATGGCCTGGGCTGAGCACCCGGCGGGCCTCGGCCAGTGGGTACCCTGTGAGCCCTTTCCACCACATAGGTTGGGGAGACCTCGGTTAAATGAAGAATTGATTTAAAAAAGCTCTCCGCAAACTCAGCAGGGCGCTCCCCCTCAGCTCCCTCTGGGAGGCCCAGAACCCTAACGTTGTTCCTCCGCATGCGATTTTCTGCGTCGTCAGCTTTCACCACCAAATTCTGAACAGTGCACTGCAAAGCATGAATGGCTTCATCATGGCGACTAGTGGTGTCCTCCGTCGCCGAGACTCGGGATTCGGTTTCAGAAAGTCGGCCTCTAAATTTGTCCAAATCAGCTCTTATGAGATTGCACTCTTCCGCCAAATGGTCTATGCGGACCAGCAACGATGTCCTGCTTTGCTCGATTGCCGCAAGAATAACAGTGGTATCATTGGCTTGAGGGGTAGCAGGCACGGGCTGAGCGGCTGCCTGCGGTGCCGCCTGTTCCATATCTGCCATCAGCGCCTTAAATTGGTTCAAAAAATCACTAGGGCTCTGTACAGGCTGCGGCGGTGCCTTCTTAGCAGCAGACTTGCCTTTGGAGGGCATGAAGGAGCAGGCAGACAGACTGAGAGTATGTAGGATGGTATGCAGGCAGTAAGGTGCGCCCCTTTAAGAGTAGAGCAGCCACAAAGCGAACCAACAGCTAGAATAATGTATAGTGCAGCGCAATACTTTGCGTGGTATAAGTTCAGCAGGAGGATTCAGCAGCAACAGACAGTCCAGCAGGTTGCATACATAACAGGATATGTCCCTTTAAGAGAGTCCAGCCAAAAACCAGTGTGAGAGAGCAACAACTCTGACAATAACTGACACAGGCCACCACCTCACTCCCTCAGTCTCAGTCCTGGGGCACCCTGCAGCGAACCCCAACTCTCCTCCTGTATTTCGGCCTCCACACACTCCAGGCGAGCTGCCGCCCCTGCCGCCGCGCGGCCGGCCGCCGCGTTACGATCCGAACGCGGCCGCGACAATTTCGGTGAGGGGTCCAGCCACAGTCCCCAGCGCACGTCCGCAATGCTCCACTCCCGTACGGCCCGCTCACAGATGCGCTCCGCGAGTGCGGCACTCCACTGCGGGCGTCCCGGAGGCTTCACAGGCCTCAAAGATGGCGGCCGGTCTCCACCAGGCAGCTAGGCCGCAGCCGACCGGAGCCCCAGAGACACCACCGGGCTCCGAAATAAACAGCCCAGCCGGTTCCGAGGATGGTCCACAATGCAGGGGGGAGTCTAACAGCGTCCCCGGGTCCGTCAGCAGAGAGGATGGAGCAGGATGAAAAAAGGATGCCTGGAGCTCAGTCACCGTGCGTCCTCCCTGGTTCACATTCGGCCACGCCCCCCCGCCATCTCCGACTTTAAGATTAATATGGCTAAATCGGAAATCCTAAACGTATCGACCCCCCCGCGTATTGTCACCCTCTTGCAACGGAACTTCCCTTTTCATTGGCAAACAAAGAAAATGAAATACTTAGGGATCTACCTCACATCGAGCCCAACTTCCCTTTTCCGTGCCAACTACCTACCACTGCTCAACGCCCTTCGGGTTGAAATACAGAGGTGGACACAGCTTGCCCATTCTTGGATGGGGAGGATCGGGTGGTTAAGATGAACCTGCTGCCTAGGGTACTATTTATGTTTCAGATGTTACCATTTGGAATCCCCCTGGGTTTCTTCACGATCATTAACTCTTTAATTACTAACTATGTGTGGAGAAGGAAAAAACCTAGACTTCCCAGGTCGTTACTTATTAGGTCCAAACGTGATGGCGGGCTGGCCTTGCCAGACCTTAAGACCTACTTCCGCTCAATAGTTCTGGCCAGGCTCTCCAATTGGAAATATTGCAAACATACTAAACTCTGGGTTGAGTTGGAGGCGACCCTCAGTGGATCTGACCTTCCGACGCAAATGTGGATACCAAAGAAATACAGGAGTTTATCGTCTTATACATCACCACTTACCCTCTCCTTTCTGACGATATGGGATCAGTTGTGTAGAACTCATGGGTGGCTAAAGCTTAACTAAAGCTGAAGCTAAAGCTGGACATAACTATTTCCCCCCGGGGGAATATGGACTCCAGCCTCCACTCTTGGCACTTGGGGTCCAAAAGTCTTTTGCACCAAGTCATGAGTCCGTCAGAGTGCTCCCCCTGTCTACTATAATGACAGATCTTCCTATCTCACTTATGGATCAGTGGAAACACCGACAACTATCTGCCTTCACTAACTCCCTACCGAAACCCTTGAGAACCTTGTCGGAGTTAACGCCAGTGGAAGCGGCTTTCTCAGAAGCGCAACCAGTGGAGAAACCCATATCTTATTTTTACCACGCCCTGATTTCACTGTCGTCTCCCACCACTCCCATGTTTATTGCAATTGGGAACTTGACCTTCACCAAAAATTTTATCCGGATCAAAAAACCAACTTACCTTGACTCACACTTCCTCAGGAGCCTCCAAAGTAGCGGAGGTGAACTACAAACTCTTGGCCAGATGGCACTATACCCCAGTATTACTTCATAAGTTTTTTCCTCAAATCTCCCCTATGTGTTGGAGGGACTGTGGAGAACAGGCTACCCATGCCCACATCTGGTGGTACTGCCCAAGACTACGCCCGTTTTGGCTTGCAATTCTCTACTGGATTAGGGAGATTCAAGGTTGTGATGTTCCTAATGACCCATAGTTTGTTCTGTTTCACTGCACGGGTAAACCAGCGGGACTATACAAAAGATCTGCAACGCCCCATCTACTTAATGCGGCCAAAACCCTTATTACATATTATTGGAAGACGAAAACCATACCGACACTACGCCGATGGTTCCTAAAGGTGGACGATATTTATCACATGGAGGATATGACCCTCTCTCTTCGGGGCAAAGCAGATCTTGCAAAAAAGATATGGTCAGGCTGGTTTGCCTTTAAATATACCTCTGCTTACGCAGAAATTATGGCTCACCCTGCTTAATGATTAATGTTTGATGTCTTATCCAAGGAAAAATGGGAAAAGAGACACACTCTGAAGGTCTGTAGTACGAGGCAGCCACACCCCCATGCTTCCACCCCCCCCTCCCCCCCTCTTTCTGTCCTCTGCTCCTCTTTTCTTATCTACTCTCTTGATCTTTTCTTTTTACTGCTTATTATAAAACTGGAAAGGAGGCATACTTTTTCCTGAAATGACGGTAACGATGGTCTCCATGCGCCTGTTCTAATAGGTCTGTGTTTGCGATGTCTAAATAGTACTTATTGTGCAATGGACACTGTTCATCTTTCTACTAACACTGTATGTACCTCTTTTTCTAATAAAAACTGATAAAAAAAAACAAAAAAAAAACATATGTGCTTATGCTACTAACCAATTTATTTATTAATAAAAACCATACAACTTCTGGAGTAAAACTGGCCGTAGCACCCATTAATTTATTAAACCAAAATGTATAAATATCAATAAAATAGATATATCTCTTTAAATAACCTAAACATTGACAAATAAAAAACATCAGTTATGACAAACATCAGCTCCTCCTAGTGTTGGTCTTTGCAGGTCCACCAATAACAACTCATCTGTATCCAAAATACGACACTGCAGTCCCTCTGACGTGGGTTATTAGGCCTCAAGCCGACAAGCTGACTCAGTCACCCACCTACCGCAGTGCCCCCATAACCAATTTACAGATAACCTCCATTAATTGGGGTACCACCCTCAGGACTAGGGATGAGCTTTGAGTTTGAGTCGAACTCATGTTTGACTTGAACATTGCTTGTTCGGCGAACAGTGAACAATTTGGGATGTTTGCGGCAAATTCAAAAAGCCGAGTAACACCCTGTACAAGTCTATGGGAGAAATCTAAAGTGCTAATTTTAAAGGCTAATATGCAAGTTACTGTCCTAAAAAGTGTTTGAGGACCTGCACCCTGCCCCAGGGAAGATATATCAATGCAAAAAAAAGTTTTAAAAACTAACGTTTTTTCGGGAGCAGTGATTTTAATAATGCTTAAAGTGAATAAAAAGTGTAATATTCCTTTAAATTTCGTACCTGGGGTGTCTATAGTATGCCTGTAAAGGGGCACATGTTTCCTGTGCTTAGAACTGTCCCTGCACAAAGTGTCATTTCTGTAGGAAAAAAGTCATTTAAAATCACTCGCAGCTATAATGAATTGTCGGCTCCCCATAATACAGAGAACAGTCATTGGAAGTCATTGATTAAAAAAAAAGCGTGGGGTTCCCCCAAATTCAATTACCAGGCCCTTCAGGTCTGGTATGGATATTAAGGGGAACCCCGCGTCAGATTAAAAAAAAATGACATGGGGTTTCCCCTAAATATCAATAACAGACCCTTCAGGTCTGGTATGGATTTTAAGCGGAACTCCATCCCAATTAAAAAAAAAAAATGGCATGGAGTTCCCCCTAAAAATTGAGCACGCAACCTGGCAGGCCACAGGAAAAGAGGGGGGGCAAGAGAGCGCCCCCTCCTGAACCTAACCAGGCCACATGCCCTCAACATTGGGAGGATGCTTTGGGGATCACAGACCCCTCAAAGCACCTTGCCCCCATGTTGATGAGGACAAGGGCCTCATCCCCACAACCCAGGCCGGTGGTTGTGGGGGTCTGCAGGCGGGGGGCTCATCAGAATCTGGAAGCCCCCTTTAACAAGGGGACCCACAGATCCCAGCCCCCCCTGTTTTAAATGGTAAGGGGGTACTTACCCTACCATTTCACAAAGAAAGTGTAAAAGAATGTAAAAAAGACAAACACACTTTTGAAAAAGTTCTTTATTAAAAATAAAAAAATTAAAAAAAGATTCCAGTGAGTGGTGGTAATCCACTCTTGCTATCCAGCGACGGATGATTATCTCTCTGGGGTCCAGCGATGGCTGATCTGATCCAGCGACGGGTGATCTCTCCGTCCAGTGCAGCGCAGTCCATCCGTCCTCTGTCTCCACTGGCGGAGACACTGCGGGGATCCCGGCAGCCTGACATTTCTTATATGAGGAGGGCGGGGCCACCCATCACCTGACCCCGCCTCTCCCTGACGCAAGTGGGAAGCCTGGCTTCCCCAATAACGTATGGGTGACCCCGCCCCCCCAATGTAACACAGGACGGGCTGCGCTGGATGGAGAGATCACCCGTCGCTGGATCAGATCAGTCATCGCTGGAACCCAGAGAGATGATCATTAGTAGCTGGATAGCAAGAGTGGATTACCACCGCTGGAATATTTATTTATTTATTTTTAATAAAGGACTTTTTCAAAAGTGTGTTTGTCTTTTTTAACATTCTTTTACAATTTCTTTGTGAAATGGTAGGGGTACTTTTGTACCCCCTTACCATTTCAAACAGGGGGGGCTGGATCTGGGGGTCCCCTTGTTAAAGGGGGCTTCCAGATTCTGATAAGCCCCCCCGCCCGCAGACCCCCACAACCACTGGCCAGGGTTGTGGGGATGAGGCCCTTGTCCTCATCAACATGGGGACAAGGTGCTTTGAGGAGTCTGTGACCCCCAAATCATCCTCCCAATGCGAAGGGCATGTGGCCTGGTATGGTTCGGGGGGGTGCTCTCTCGTCCCCCCCTCTTTTCCTGTGGCCTGCCAGGTTGCAGGCTCGGATAAAGGGTCTGATATGGATTTTTAGGGGGAACTCCACGCCATTTTTTTTTTTATTTGGCATGGAGTTCCCCTTAATATCCATACCAGACCTGAAGGGCCTAGTAATTGAATTTGGGGGAACCCCACTCTTTTTTTATTTTTATCAATGACTTCTCTGTATTATAGGGAGCTGACAATTCATTATAGCTGCGAGTGATTTTAAATGACTTTTTTTTCCTGCAGAAATTACACTTTGTGCAGGGACAGCTCTAAGCACAGGAAACATGCCCCCTTTACAGGCATACTATAGACACCCCCAGGTATGAAATTTAAAGGAATATTACACTTTTATTGTTTCACTTTAAGCATTATTAAAATCACTGCTCCCGAAAAAACGTCAGTTTTTAAAACTTTTTTATGCATTGATACATGTCCTTGATACATGAAACTTGCATATTAGCCTTTAAAATTAGCACTTTAGATTTTGAACGTTCAAGTCCCATAGACTTTAATAGGGTTCTAAAGTTCACACAAAGTTTAGGTCTGTTCGCAGGTTCTGGTGCGAACTGAACCGGGGGGTGTTCGGCTCATCCTTACTCAAGACCCATACCACCAACAGATCCTGACTCTTCACTCCTAAATCTCTTCCTTCACCCGCAAAGACCAAACACCTGCCACAGCGACCAAGGGAAACCCCTTACCCATGGCAGCCCCTTCACACTCTTAATGCTCGCTGCGCTCCATCCTGAAACCCCGGGGCCCACAGATCAATCCCCACATCACTGAGGTGTACGCCACCTCCCTTCAAATACCGCTAATGTTTCCACCTCCAGCTCCAAATGCCTTATCCGTAAACCCCCGTTCTTCACCACAAACCTGCTGATGTCCCTGTTGATTTTGCATCTGGCCTTGTATATTCCCTCCACAGATCTGGCCATCCTCCACGATGTACGAGCCACCATGTCTAACCACACTATGATCATGTCAGGAAAAGACATGCTCAGCCGCAACAAGTCAAATTTCATATCCCGTGTGATATCCACCATGGATCTAACTCCTAAATCATTTCCACCCACATGCAGAATCAAAACATTGGGAGGCTTGTCCAGCCGTGCAAAACGGTGTACCTCCAATACCATCCTGCTCCACAACATTCCTGGAAATCCCAACCAAAGGACACATGCTTCTTGCCTGGAAAAACACAACTGTTGCCCGTTTGGTCTGACGTCATCCCTTTTTGGCCCCCAGCACACATATGAGTGGCCCAAAATCCATATCAGGCACTGCTCCGCATCTGTAATAGAAGAAAAACAAAACGCACCACCATGTCCCAACAAACCCAACTTGTATCACAACTCCTCATATCCCTAGCCCTGTCTTAACTGTTCTTACAACAATTGAGGGTGAACATATAGTCTGAACCTCCTGGACTCCCAACGCCCAATGCGTTTGGTCTTGGTCGCCGCCCCTATCCGAAACGAATGAGAAGAGAAATCCTTGCCTGGAAACCCCCTCCGCCTTACACTGCACATCCTGGCACCCAATGCCCCCCTGTATCTTCTTGGATGGGCTAACCAGTTCAACAATTCTAAAAGCCCCAAATAAGGCCAACAGAAAAGCCACCCTGAATAACCCCACCTCATAAGCCAAGGAGCAAACCCCCACCAATTGCTCCATCATGCCCCTTAAGATATCAAACGACACAGGCCGCCTGACGTCCCTATGCCCCACCGTCCTCTTGTATCCCTTAACAGCCTGGCGCACCCAGAAATCCTTCATAGTAGTAGTACTACTCTGGCTGTATGGCTAGTAAAACAGCAAGCTTATAAAATGGCTATCACGAGGAAAATGGAGAACAAGCGTATATTTCAGCACCAATTACATTTTGGGGAAGGAGAGAGAGTTGGCCGCACCTGTCTTTATTGATTACAGCAATTAATCCCCCCTCATCAGTGTTGGCGGTTAAGACCTCAAGGGGAGAGAGTTCCTCTGACCCTGGTGATATAATAAATACATTCAGGCAATATTATAGTTCACTATACAAATCTCAGAGAGGGGAAGAGAGGGGCAAAATTGGGACCTTCTTTGAAAATATAAAAACACCAACACTAGTGATGGACGAACTTCCGACGGGACGTTTGGCGAACGCGGCCGATAGTTCGCGAACCAGAACGTTCGCGGCGGGCCCCATTGACTTCAATGGGAGGCGAACTTCGCAAACCTACAGGTCAAATTTGCAGCTACAAAATAATTAATAGCTGTGCAAACATAGTCCCACCACATGGCCAATGACATACAGTGGTGTGAAAAAGTGTTTGCCCCCTTCCTCATTTCCTGTTCCTTTGCATGTTTGTCCCACTTAAGTGTTTCGGAACATCAAACCAATTTAAACAATAGTCAAGGACAACACAAGTAAACACAAAATGCAATTTGTAAATGAAGGTGTTTATTATTAAAGATGAAAAAAAATCCAAACCATCATGGCCCTGTGTGAAAAAGTGATTGCCCCCTAAACCTAATAACTGGTTGGGCCACCCTTAGCAGCAACAACTGCAACCAAGCGTTTGCGATAACGTGCAATGAGGCTTTTACAGCGTCCTGGAGGAATTTTGGCCCACTCATCTTTGCAGAATTGTCCTAATTCAGTTACATTAGAGGGTTTTCGAGCATGAATGGCCTTTTTAAGGTCATACCACAACATCTCAATAGGATTCAGGTCAGGACTTTGGCTAGGCCACTCCAAAGTCTTCATTTTGTTTTTCTTCAGCCATTCGGTGGTGGACTTGCTGGTGTGTTTAGGATCATTGTCCTGCTGCAGAACCCAAGTTCGTTTCAGCTTGAGTACACGAACAGATGGTCGGACATTCTCCTTCAGGATCTCTTGGTAGACAGCAGAATTCATAGTTCCTTTTATCACGGCAAGTCTTCCAGGTCCTGAAGCAGCAAAACAGCCCCAGACCATCACACTACCACCACCATATTTTACTGTTGGTATAATGTTCTTTTTCTGAAATGCAGTGTTCCTTCTACGCCAGATATACTTCCTCATCGGTCCACAGAATGTTGTCCCAAAAGTCTTGGGGATCATCAAGATGTGTTGTGGAGAAATTGAGACGAGCTTTGATGTTCTTTTTGCTCAGCAGTGGTTTTCTCCTTGGAACTCTGCCATGCAGGCCATTTTTGCCCAGTCTTTTCCTGATGGTGGAGGCATGAACGCTGACCTTAACTGAGGCAAGTGAGGCCTGCAGTTCCTTGGACGTTGTTGTGGGGTCTTTTGTGACCTCTTGGATGAGTCGTCGCTGCGCTCTTGGGGTAATTTTGGGCGGCCGGCCACTCCTGGGAAGGTTCACCACTGTTCCATGTCTTCGCCATTTGTGGATAATGGCTCTCACTGTGGTTCGCTGGATTCCCAAAGCTTTGGAAATGGCTTTATAACCCTTTCTAGACTGATAGATCTCAATTACTTTCTTTCTCAATTGTTCCTGAATTTCTTTGGGTCTCGGCATGACGTGTAGCTTTTAAGGATCTTCTGGTGGACCTTACTGTGTTAAGCAGCTCCTATTTAAGTGATGCCTTGATTGTGAACAGGTGTGGCAATAATCAGGCCTGGGTGTGGCTAGAGAAATTGAACTCAGGTGTGGACAACCACAGTTATAGTATGTTTTAACAAGGGGGGCAATCACTTTTTCACACAGGGCCATGATGGTTTGGATTTTTTTTCACCTTTAATAATAAACACCTTCATTTACAAATTGCATTTTGTGTTTACTTGTGTTGTCCTTGACTATTGTTTAAATTGGTTTGATGTCCCGAAACACTTAAGTGTGACAAACATGCAAAGGAACAGGAAATGAGGAAGGGGGCAAACACTTTTTCACACCACTGTAACACATGTATGAGGTGAATCTGGGATCGACAACTACAAGCATTCTTTTTTTTATATGGGAAATTGTTGTGACAATTCAGGACTGTGGAGTGCATGAAGGCAATGGAGGAGAGGGAAGGTCAGGGTAGGCAAAGAAGAGGGTGCAGGAGATGATCACCAGCAGCGTGACATACAGCAATGACACCTGCACCGTGATAGAGTCATCTGACACCAGCACTGTAATAGAGAGCACTGACATCAGCAGCGTGACATATAGCAATGACACCTGCACCGTGATAGAGTCATCTGACAACAGCACCGTGATAGAGAGCACTGACATCAGCAGCGTGACATAAAGCACTAACACCAGCACCGTGATATACAGCACTGACAGCAGCACCGTGATAGAGAGCACTGACATCAGCAGCGTGACATAAAGCACTAACACCAGCACCGTGATATACAGGACTGACAGCAAAACCGTGATAGAGAGCACTGACATCAGCAGCTTGACATAAAGCACTAACACCAGCACCGTGAAATACAGCACTGACAGCAGCACCGTGATAGAGAGCACTGACATCAGCATCGTGACATACAGCAATGACACCTGCACCGTGATAGAGTCCTCTGACAACAGCACCGTGATAGAGAGCACTGACATCAGCAGCGTGACATAAAGCACTAACACCAGCACCGTGAAATGCAGCACTGACAGCAGCACCGTGATAGAGAGCACTGACATCAGCAGCGTGACATACAGCAATGACACCTGCACCGTGATAGAGTGATCTGACAACAGCACCGTGATAGAGAGCACTGACATCAGCAGCGTGACATAAAGCACTAACACCAGCACCGTGATATACAGCACCGACAGCAGCACCATGATAGAGAGTACTGACATCAGCACCGTGATATACAGCATCTATATACAGACACCTGCACTGTAAGCAGCCCCAGGAGGAAGTCAGCATAGCACAGGGATGGTGGGAGCCCCTCATAATGAGCATAGCACAGGGATGGTGCGAGCCCCTCATAATGAGCATAGCACAGGGATGGTGGGAGCCCCTCATAATAAGCAGCCCCAGGAGGATGTCAGCATAGCATAGGGATGGTGGGAGCCCCTCATAATAAGCAGCCCCAGGAGGATGTCAGCATAGCACAGGGATGGTGGGAGCCCCTCATAATAAGCAGCCCCAGGAGGAAGTCAGCACAGCACAGGGATGGTGGGAGCCCCTCATAATAAGCAGCCCCAGGAGGAAGTCAGCACAGCACATGGATGGTGGGAGCCCCTCATAATGAGCATAGCACAGGGATGGTGGGAGCACCTCAAAATATGCACAGCAGAGGTACAGCCCCAGGAGGAAGTCAGCACAGCACAGGGATGGTGGGAGCCTCTCATAATATGCACAGCAGAGGTACAGCCCCAGGAGGATGTCAGCACAGCATAGGGATGGTGGGAGCCCCTCATAATAAGCAGCCCCAGTAGAAATATGACACCGCTCAACCTCTTCAAAGAGGAGGGTACGGGCATATAGTACGGTGTGCTTTTTTTGGACCAGGAAGTGAGCCAAATGAAGAAAGAAGGTCTCTGTGCTCGATTAAAAAAATTGTTTATAGACATATACATGGTCTACTGGTCACATGTGTTGAATTCCTCCGAGATCCATGCCTCATTAATTTTTAGAAATGTGAGGTAGTTAACACTGTCGTGAGCTAGGCGAGTACGCTTATCGGTCACAATCCCCCCTGCTGCGCTGAACGTCCTTTCGGACAGGACACTGGATGAGGGGCAAGCCAACAGTTCGATTGCGAATTGGGCAAGCTCTGGCCAGAGGTCAAGCCTGCCCACCCAGTAGTCCAGGAGTTCATCACTCCTCAGAGCGTCCACATCGGCCGTTAACCCGATGTAGTCGGACACCTGACGGTCTAGGCGTTCCCTGATGCTGGATCCGGGTGACACCTGTCGATGGGTCGGCTGAAAGAATGACCTTATATCCGAAGTCACCAACACATCGTCAAACCGGCCTCTTCTTGCAGGCGCTGTTGGATTGGTACCCGCAAATCCTTCTCTGGGAGTGGGAATTGTTCCTCTGCCAGCGCACGCAAAGGCAGAATGCAGCATTTCTCGAAGCAAGGCCTGGAAGTGCTCCATTCTGCCAGCCCTCTGTGACGGCGGTAACATTTCCGCCATTTTGTGTTTGTACCGGGGGTCTAAGTACGTTGCCACCCAGTACTGGTCCTTGACCCTCATGCTTTTTATACGGGGGTCCCTATTAAAACACTGGAGCATGAAGGCCCCCATTTGAACTAAAGTGGAAGCGGCGTGGTGGCCTGGCTCCTGCTCATCATCCAGGATAATGTGGTCCTCTTCATTCTCCTCTCCCCATCCACGCACAACAGGGATCCCAGAAAGGTTTAAAGCATGCTCTTCTTGCTCCTCCTCATCCGCCCCGGCACCATCCTCCTCTGACCCCTCTTCAGACTCCTGTTGTTGACTTGTCTCAGATAGAGTAACCCCCCTTGGGAATTAATCCAGCATTGCAACTTCCTCATCTTCCCGCTCCTGCTCCTCCACAGCTTGATCAATGACATGACGCAATGCACGCTCCATAAAGAAGGCATAAGGTACCATGTCACTGATGGCACCATGGCTGCGACTGACCAGTTTGGTGATCTCCTCAAATGGCCGCAGAAGTCTGCATGCGTCGCGCATGAGCAGCCACTGGCGTGGTGAAAAAAACCCCAGCTCCCCAGAACCTGTTCTGCCGCAGAGTTCATACAGGTAGACGTTAACTGCACGTTTCTGCTGGAGCAGCCTATCAAGCATATAGAAGGTTGAGTTCCATCGCAGCGGGCAATCGCAAATAAGACGTCTGACCGGCAGATTGTGTCGTCGCTGAATGTCAGCAAGGCGATCCATGGCCGTGTAAGATCTTCTGAAATGGGCCGAGATTTTCCTTGCCTGCCGCAAGATGTCCTGGATCCCAGGGTATTTGACAACGAATCGCTGCACGACCAAGTTTAAGACGTGTGCCATGCATGGCACGTGCGTGATTTTGCCCTGTTTCAATGTGCTAAGCAGATTGGCACCGTTGTCACACACCACTTTACCAACTGTCAAATTGAGCGGTGTTAGCCACTGATCTGCCTGTGAACACAAAGCTGAAAGGAGTGCCGGGCCAGTGTGGCTCTTGGCTTCCAGGCACAACAGACGTAGCACGGCATGGCAACGTCTCACCTGGCATGTCGAATAGGTTCTGGGGAGCTTGGAAGAGACGCTAGCAGCGGAAAAGGAGGAGTCAGCCGAGGAGGAGAGGGAGGAGGATGGAGTAGGAGGAGGAGGAGAAGAAGAGTCAGGCCTGCATGCAATCCGTAGCGGTAAAACCAAATCTACACGGGTGCCATGGGTTACATGCTTGACAGCCGTCAGAAGGTTCACCCAGTGGGCAGTAAAAGTGATATACCTTCCCTGCCCGTGTTTGGTAGACCACGTGTCTGTGGTCAGATGTATCTTGGCATCGACACTGTGTGCCAGAGATACATTCACTTGCCGCTGAACATGGCCATATAGCTCTGGGATGCCCTTCTCTGAGAAATACTTCCTTCCTGGGACCTTCCATTGTGGTGTTCCAATGGCCACAAATTTGCGAAAGGCCTCCGAGTCCACCAGTTTATATGGCAGTAGTTGGCGGGCTATGAGTTCTGACAAGCCAGCCGTCAACTGTTGGGCAAGAGGGTTATCCGGCGTCATCATTTTTTTACGCTCGAACATTAGGCCCACGGAAGCCTGCCTTTTTGCAGAAAAACGTGAGCTTGGCGTGATGGAAGGTAGAGTGGAGGACAATTGTGAGGAGAAAGGAGAAGGAGAAGTAGAAGATGAGGCTGGACGGTGAGAGCCTGGAGTGTGGCTTTGTGTGTTCCGTTGCTCCCACTGGGCTCGGTGATGGCTGCTCATGTGCCTCCTTAAGGCGGTCGTCCCTAGGTGAGTGTTGGGCTTACCGCGACTAATGCGTTGACTGCAAAGATTGCAGATGGCAACGCTATTGTCAGCAGCGGACACGTTAAAAAAAGCCCACACTGCGGAGCCATGTGCCGGTGTCCTGGGAGCGCCAGATGTGACCGTACATGGTCGATGACTCGCTCCTGATACATTTGCAGTCTGCTTTGTCCCTTCTGTGCAATGTAAGTTATTCCTGCTTCTCCTCCCTATCTGCTGGTCCATATCTCCCTCTGAACTCCCCTCCTCTTCCTCTCTTGTGGGCACCCACGTGACATCACTAGACACGTCATCATCGACGTCACCTTCCCCACCGCTATAAGTAGAGATCTCGGAGTAGGCAGCAACACCGGGGACCAACCTCCTCCTTGGGCTGATCTGGGTACTGTCGTCAAACTGCTGAGTAGCGGTTGTTGCTACCTCCTCTTCCTGATCCAATACCAAGAGTGGCTGCACATCAGAAATGTCTTGATATGGATCGGAAAATAATTCCTGTGACTCAAGCGGGAAGGTATGTGGTGGTGGTGGTGTTGTTGGTGGTAGTGTCTTTGGGGGTGCACATAGCAGAGAGTGAAGAAGAGGGGATGAGGAGGGTGCAGAAGAGTAAGGCTGAGTGAGCCACTCAACCAAGTCTGATGCGTCCTTTAAAGTAATTGAACACACCTTCTGCAACTTCCCACTTTGGCTCAAGCTTGTTGCTCCTGCCCTACCCCTACCACCCCTGCGGAAGGGCCTGCCTCTTCCTCTGCCTGTCATTTTTTAAATGACCCTGTGACAAAACTCTCAGTCCATATACCGATGAAGGACTGCTGCAGTATAGGGCAGCGGTCAGCAGTAGTGCACCTCAACCCTATGTATTGTGGACCTATACCAGTCCTTATAGAATGGCAGACTGTACCTCACTCAACCCTATGTACTGTACCACCCTAGACAGACCAAGTTACCATTCCTTATATGGATCTTTGTGTAACAAGTAGGTTGTGTGGGACTGATTAGCAGACTGTACGTCAGTCCCTATACCGATGAAGGACTGCTGCAGTATAGGGCAGCGGTCAGCAGTAGTGCACCTCAACCCAATGTATTGTGGACCTAGGTTGTGAATGATTAGCAGACTGTAGCAGAAGGGTAGCAGTCAAGTATAATATTCTTTCTGTATTTGGAAGAAAGAATATTATACGCGTACAAGCCTATTACCATACCACTGATACCAGTCCTGAAAAGAACCTTTGTGGACCTAATATAGTAACAGCTACTGATTAAACTGACCCTCACTGCCTCACACACTGCTTCCTGCCTGTCCCTATATAAACTGACAAAACAGAGGCTACTGGAACAATAACTGGAATAGCACTTTTGTGGACCTGATAGTAACAGCTAATGACTAAACTGACTGTCCCTACAGCAGACACACCGTCCTGTCCCTTTCTCTAAACTGACAAAAGACACTCAGGCTGCTGCAACAATCAGTAGCACAGCAAACCTATATACACCTTAGCCCTTGTACACACGGTCGGAGAATCTGTCGGAATGAGTCTTATCGGACCGTGTCGTCAGATAATCCGACTGTGTGTGGTATGCATCGGACTGATTCTGGCCGAATCTCCGTCCGACCCAATTTTCCAACATGTTGGAAATATTTCCCGACCAACTGGGCCGGACGGACCTAATCCAATCATGTGTAGAGCATTTTCATCGGACCAAGTGCCACGCATGCTCAGATCAAATTCCTACATCAAAGCTATTGGCTACTAGCCTGAATGTAGTCCCATCGTAACGAAATTACGTCATCACGTTCTGAAAGATCGGATTTTTCGCCAACTTGACCCGACCGTGTGTATGCAACAGTTTCGGACACAATCCGTCGGACTAAATCCGACGGGCAAAATCCAACGGATTTGGTTGGCAAAATCTCCGACCGTGTGTACGTGGGCTAACACATATACCAGTCCTGAAAAGAACTTTTGTGTACCAAATAGCTAGCGATTTGGGTCACTGCAATCTCTCCCTGATCCACATAGCCACCTCTCCCTATAGTGACAGAAGAAAGAATGTAAAATGGCCGCCGGATCGGGTCTATTTATAAGTTAGGGAGAATGTCCAAGTGTCCATGTGCTGTAATGTCTCAATTGGCTGTCCTGTATCCCATGATGGATGTGTCATCATAGGTCAAAGTTCTTTTACACAGTAAACACGGAAGTCCGCTGGGCGAACGGCGCCAATAGTCCGCCGAACGGGCGGACCGCGAACAGCCGAAATTCGCCGTCACTGTCAGCAGTCGATCAAGCTATTTTTGAAGCTCCTATTACCCTTGAAGAGTTACGGGACGCTGTGGCTGGGATGCCAAATGCGAAGCCACCAGGCCCCGATGGGCTACCAATTTAAATATATGAATGGTTTGGCGAGGTATTATTGCCAGAATTGTTTAATTCATTCCTCCAGGCTGTAACTGCTGGGATCCTGCTGTGCTCAATGACAGAAGCCACTATTGTGGTCATCCCTAAGGAGGGAAAAGATGCTAGGGATCCCTCCTCATATCGTCCGATTTCGTTACTATGTACGGATGTAAAAATTTTAGCAAAAGTATTGGCGACACGCCTAAATAGTTGCATACATAAGCTTATACATTCTGACCAGTTGGGATGTATCCCAACTAGGTCAGCTAGCATTAACATATGGAGAACTTATTTGAATATTCATATTCCAGTAGATAGTAACAGTTCCAGAGCCATTTTGGCATTAGATGTAGCCAAGGCATTTGACAGCATTGAATGGGATTACCTTTTTAGTGTGCTTGCAAAGTTCGGGTTTGGAGATAATTTCATCAGTTGGGTGAAATTATTTTACACCAACCCAAAGGCAAAAATTAAAATCAACAATGCATACTCAGATATGTTTCAGTTGTAACGTGGTACGAGACAGGGGTGTCCTTTATCTCCCCTACTCTTTGCCTTAGCAATAGAGCCATTGGCTATCATTTCTAGGGCAAATATGAATATACAGGGTTTTAGGAGAGGGCAGGAAGAGGATAAGATACCATTGTTTGCCGACGATGTTTTATTTTTTCTTGGAGATGTTCAAGCATCACTTAAAGCGATAATAAGTATGGTTGGCGAGTTTGGTCAATTTTCTGGGATAAATCGGCGCTACCCCCGATTGACACAGGTGCTGGTTACATATCAAGTGATATCCCCAAACTTAGGGTGTTAGAAAAACGAAAATATTTGGGGATTTGGATTGCTAAAGATGTAAATATGTATCTTGAGGATAATTTAGCCCCTCTGTTACTGAAGTTGAAAAATAAGGCGGATATATGGAGCCGCCTTCCCCTTTCAGTGGCGGGACGCTGCAGCCTTATTAAGATGTTATGGCTGCCCCAGATTCTATAGGCTGCAGGAAAAGAGGGGGGGGAACGACAGAGCGCCCCCCCTGAACCATACCAGGCCACATGCCCTCAACATTGGGAGGATGCTTTGGGGGTCTGTGACCCCTCAAAGCACCATGTCCCATTGTTGATGGGGACAAGGGCCTCATCCCCACAACCCTGGACGGTGGTTGTGGGGGGCTGCGGGCAGGGGGCTTATCAGAATCTGGAAGCCCCCTTTAACAAGGGGACCACCAGATCCCAGCCCCCCTGTTTGAAATGGTAAGGGGGTACAAATGTACCCTTACCATTTCACAAAGAAAGTGTAAAAATGGTTAAATAAGACACACACACTTTTGAAAGATTCCTTTATTAAAAATAAAAAAAATTCCAGATGTGGTAATCTACTCTTGCCATCCAGAGACGGATGATCATCTCTCCAGGGTAATTTTCAGTCCAACGCAGTCCATCTGTCTTCTGTTTCCACTGAGGAGACACTGCAGGGATCCCAGAGTAGATGTTTCTTATATAAGGAGGGCAGGGCCACCTGTCACCTGACCCCGCCCCCTATTACGCTAGTGAGGGAAGCCAGGAGTTCCCCAATGACGTATGGGTGACCCTGCCCCCTCTGATGTAATGAAAACCTGCGTTACACTTTCTTTGTGAAATGGTAGGGGTATTTTTGTACCCCCTTACCATTTCAAACAGGGGGGGCGGGATCTGGGGGTCCCCTTGTTAAAGGGGGCTTCCAGATTCGAATAACCCCCCACGCCCGCAGACCCCCACAACCACCGGCCAGGGTTGTGGGGATGAGGCCCTTGTCCCCATCAACATGGGGACATGGTGCTTTGAGGGGCCAAAGCATCCTCCCAATGTTGAGGGCATGTGGCCTGGTATGGTTCAGGAGGGGGGGATGCTCTCTTGTCCCCCCTCTTTTCCTGCAGCCTGCCAGGTTGCGTGCTCGGATAAAGGGTCTGGTATGGATTTTTAGGGGGACCCCCATGTCAATTTTTTTTATTTGATGCGGGGTTCCCCTTAATATCCATACCAGACCTGAAGGGCCTGGTAATTGAATTTAGGGGAACCCCATGCTTTTTTTTATTTTTTATCAAAGAATGAATTGTCTGCTCCCGTAATACAGAGAACACTCATCGAGTGTTCTCTGTATTACGGGAGCCGACAATTCACTATAGCCGTAAGTGATTTTAAAAGACTTTTTTTCCTGCAGAAATTACACTTTGTGCAGAGACAGTTCTAAGCACAGGAAACATGCGCCCCTTCACAGGCATACTACAGACACCCCCCAGGTACGAAATTTAAAGGAATATTACACTTTTATTGTTTCATTTTAATCATTATTAAAATCACTGCTCCTGAATAAACTGCAGTTTTTAAAACTTTTTTTTGCATTGATCCATGTCCCCTGGGGCAGGACCCAGGTCCCCAAACACTTTTTAGGACAGTAACTTGCATATTGGCCTTTAAAATTAGCACTTTAGATTTCTCCCAATGACTTGTACAGGGTGTTCCACGGCTTTTCGAATTTGCCGCGAACAGCCCTAATTGTTCACTGTTCGCTGAACAGGCGAACAGGCAATGTTCGAGTCGAACATGAGTTCGTCTCGAACTCGAAGCTCATCCCTAGTGTCCTCTAAAGAAGTAATATCCCGACTGTATGCCAGCCTTGGGGATAGAACTATAGATAATGATGCTTTGATTAAGAATAGAGAACTCTGAGAGCAGGAGGTAGGATCATTGTCAAATACTTAATGGGATCGGATTCTCAAACAGGGGACGCTGGTCTCAATCTCCCCCTCCCAGAGAGTATCACAGCTTTATTTTTATTGAGTGTATTATACTCCGAGAAAAATGTTGAAGCTGGGATGGTGAGATAATGACCAGTTCCCAAGATGTGGGTCAACTAGGGATTTTATCCACATGCTTTGGAAGTGTCCGAAGCTATTTAGATATTGGACAAATAAAATAGACGAGATCAACAAAACTTTTAGAATACCATTAGATGCAACGGTTAAGGTCTGCCTTTTGAGTTTGGTGGAAGGGGACGATGTCCCCAAAAACATTGTCGAACCAGTCATGAGATGCTTATTCCTGGCAAGGAAGTTGATTGCTCAACACTGGCAAGCACATCTACCCCCGACAGTGGAGTCCTGGGTAGCAGGGGTAAAAGCAACAATAGGAAATAAGAGAGTGTTTTTTATAAAACAGGGTAATTATAGTACGTTTATAAGATTGTGGGAACCTTGGTTGGATAGACTGGGGTTACCCCCATAGGTGGAACAATGTCTCTATATTTTGTTACGTCCTCCCTGCTTGGGCTGTTTTTACTTGATGTCTCTGCCCCCACTCCCCCGGTACCCGCGGACGACATTTGGAGCAGGTTCATTGGTATCGGGGGAGGTAAAAAGCTGAAAAAAATGGGTGTAAAATAACTACTAGGAGAGGATGGGGGGGGGGGGGGAGGTAAAGGGAACAGGGAAAGTGCTAATATATGCAATGTACCCGTTTAAAAAAAGAGATTATTTGAGATGTTTAGTTGAATATGTTAAAAAGATGTGTCTTTTCTTTTTGTAAAATGTTGGATGATTTCTACGTAATGTAAAATGAAATAAAAAGAAAAAAAAAAATCCTTCAGAAAATCAGGCAGCCCTTACCATTTAAACAAAAATGCCAAGCCTGCCATCTTCCGACTTAACACTGCCCCAAGGTTCCTTCTTCCATGTGTCTGGATCGGTAATAAAGCACCACCCACCTAACTTCAGGGCCCGTGGGATCCTCCCCAATCCCTTGAACCAAAGCCCGCCATTCCTCCCATACGCACCCCACGTGGATTCGCTCACCGACTTCCTGATCCATCCTGCAATTTGTCCAATGCAATCATCCACAACCAGTCGGGACAAGGAACTCCATGTTTCTCTGCTGCCGGTGCCAACTCTCGGAACCTGTCCCACTGGAAGTGAGACAACGCATCAGCAATCACATTCTCAATACCTGGGAAGTGGACCACGTAATTAAACATATTCAGTGACAAGCAACACAAAACCAGGTGTTGCAGCAGCTTTATAACTGGTGGGGATGATGCAGATACTCTGTTGATCACCTGCAACACCCCCAGATTGTTGCCATGAAAACGCACCTTCCTATCCCTGAACGATTCCCCCCACAGCTCCACTGCCAGTACCACCGGAACCAACTCCAGCAGCACCAAATTTTTTGTGAACCCCGCGTCAATCCACAACTGCGGCCATGGACCCGTGCTCCACTGACCCTTAAAAAAGGCCCCAAACCCTGATGCACCCGCGTTGGTGAACAATTCCATATCAAAATTACTTACCGGGCCAGCCATCCACAACACTCTCCCGTTAAAGGATTCCAGGAACCGATACTAGATTCGTAGATCCATGCTATGCACCTTCAGCAGCCGTACAAAGTGCTTGGGTGACCTTACTCTGCCCATGCTAGCCGACAGCCATCGGCAAAACACCCTACCCATCGGCAGTATCCAGCAAGCAAAGTTGAGCTTCCCCAACAGTGATTATCCTCGAGCAACCTGCATTCCATTGCCTCTGAATCCAACACAATCCCCAGAAAGGTGATAACCTTCCTGGGCCCTTCCGTCTTTTCGGGTGCTAACGGTATGCCGATGAACACTCTGCTATGTATTCCAGCATAGCCAGCAGCACCCTGCATATCCTGGAATCCAGTTGACCTACGCACAGAAAATCATCCAAATAATGGATAATAGAGTCCACTCCTGCGACGTCCCGCACCACCCATTCCACGAACTAGCTAAATGTCTCGAATAGGGCACACGATATGGATCGTTGTCCCAATGACACCCCAGCAGCCAAAAAGCTGCTTTCTGGATGAACGAAAAGCCGACGCAATGTCAGTTTTTGCCATCTGCGCACCCCACCCATAACGATGGACCCAGCCCATTGCTGCATCAAAGGACGTGTAACTAACCGTACACTTCTCTGGATCAATGGCCTCATTGACTGACCCCCCCCTTTTGGAAAAGACAGGTGGTGAATTTGCCTAAACTTATTCGGTTCCTTCTTCGGGACCACTCCCAACCACCAAATCGGGGAATGGCATGACTGCGAAAGGGCCCCCCATCCGCCCCAATTCTACTTCCTTACGCAGTTTAGTAGAAACCACATCCAAATGTAGCAAGGCCGATTCCGTGGTATAGGAGGGACTACCTCCAACGTACCCAGTATCCTAAAACCTTCTGTAAAACCCTTCTCCAACAGGCACGCCGCTTTCCCATCCGGATACCTACCAAGAAAGGGCCTCATCCTTTCCGCCATCACCGGCGTCCTCCCTCTTGTGTACAGCATCTCCAGTCCTGCCTTTTCCCTGTTTGAAGCATTGAGACAGAGGGTGTGTTCCCCCACAGCCGTGTTTGTACCGACAGGATCCCCCAAACCTGCAAGATCCATTGTTGTACTGCCAACACGTCCCCTTTTTCTTACTGGCCGATTGTCCGGAGGCAGAAGATCCACCGGCCCCTTCCTGAAAAAACTGGCCAGGGTCCTTCGCCGACGTCATGAGACTTATCCACAGGCTGATGTCCTTGTGGTCCCACCTCAACGATGGACGAAACTCTCTCCGCTGGCTTCTCATCATATCTCAGCCACGCGTTGCCCCCGTATACTCGGTATGCCTCCCCTACCGAATCCATGTAACAAAAAAGAGCCGAACAATGTTCAGCGTTCTTTTCTCCAATCACACTCGCCATGATGGGGAATAATTGTAACCAATTGGCAAACGTCCTAGGTGTCAGTCTGTACCTCTTCTCCTTGTCCTCTTTTTTCACCCTATTTTTTCACCCTATCAAGATTAAATTTCTCCAGCGGGAGCAGTGACAATATCTCCACATACTCACCCTTCCATATCTTTTCCCGCACTTCCAGTTTTAAGTGAGCCCCCAACGGCCCCTGAAAACAGACCTATGCTTCGCATTTCGATGAATCCGCCAAACAGACAATGTCCTGCCTGTTGGTGGGCTCGCCCCCACCTGCGGCCTTAGGGGGCACCTGTGGTTCCTGCACCGAGGACCCCGGCACTGCCATGACAGCCATCACTGTTGAGACGCTCGCCTCCCCCGCGCGCCCTGGGACCCCCTCTGTCCCCCCAACTGCAGGGACCCAAGCAGCTGCTGGACCAGCAGCGGACCTCTCCTGTTTCTCAGACCTACCCACCAGTTCTTTTATGCCTGCCAAAAAGCCCAGAAGTCCACTCTCAGCCCCGACAGCCACACTTGTCCCAGAGCCTGCAACAGCGAGCACCTCTTTACTCCCCCTCAGCCCGCTCTCTGACCCAGCCTGCGCTTTCATTCTCCCCGCACAGCCCAATTCTGCCCTGACAACAGCCCCCCCCGATACTCAAACTTAAAGGATACTCACCGGGCTGCACAGGATCAACCCCACCAGCCGACCTTTCTGACTGCCTCACAGGTTCTTGCCTCCTGGAAACCTCCTCCTCCGATCCGGACACTTCACATTCCAACCTCTGACCGGACCTCACCTCTTCTTCTCCAGACAGCCCACCAGGGGGCACGGCCCTGGCTGCCGAGGGTAAAACAGACGTCCTTGCTTGATGCCACGCTGCATACCCGCTCATTGACTTCCTGGTTGCTTTTGTCGGGCCAGTGCGGTCCCCCACAGCCCGTCAGTCCCATCCATTCTCGATGTCCCATTCCTCCACCCCCCCTCCTCTGGCCTGGGGGCCCTGGCCGTGGGGGGTAGAGGGACCCGCCACCGTAGCTCGAGATCTCCCCCACTGAAGCCCTTTCCCTGTGGGCAAACCACCGGGGGCGGGGCCCGCCTGTGATCGCTCTGTCTGTGTTTTGGGCCTAGCTGCTCCGACTGAGCCTCCCTCTGGACCGCTCCTCTGACCCAGCCTCCAAGGTAACCCGCCCTGGGCTACCAACCTGAGTGCTCTCCCTTCCTGGGGGGTCTGGTGAAAACCGTGAGAGCGGCCGGGACCTCCTCGCATGCCCCCTCCCCATCCGTGTATGTCTCCGCCTGCTGCCCCAACATGCTCCTTAATGTCCCCTCTAACCAGTGTGTACTCCATGTGGCTGCTTCCTCCCGCAGGCGAGCGATCATGTCCTCCAAAGCCGCCATTGTCCTCCTTTCCTGGGAACTTTTTTCTGCTGACTAGAGGGGGGCGGGGTTCACCTTTCCTCATGTACCAAACCCCTCCCCCCTGCTACCAAGCCTAATCCTAACCCCTCTAACAACTGGCCAATGACTGCACTGTTAACACAGTCATGCCAGCCCTCTGCCTATGTGTTGCTAACCCTTACTTCACCGGGCTTTTCTTTAATTAGCCTCCAGTGTTATTACTGAATAGGGAGACTCAAAAGACCACATGCAGCTAATGAGGAAAAGAAAGGCAAGGTGGCAAGTAAACAGTAAAAGGGAAATGAGTGTCTCAGACCACTTATAGCTAGTAGGGGAAAACACAGTAATTGAATGCACATCTAAGGTGAACAAAAAATGTTGCTACCTCACTTTTTTTTTTATATTTACAGTAACCCTATCAGACCAACTGGTGCTTATTATGGATGTGTACTGCTACCCCTGCAGGAGCCGCTGGTAATTGGACCTATTTTCCTCCACTCACAGCATGCATAGCATTCAGCATTCTTCAACTGGCTCAAGAATCAGTCTACAGGTTTCTTTTTTTGATGGGGATGGGGAGCATTGGATACCCTGAACTGAGGACTGCTAGGCTTCTGGCTGCTCTGTTCAAAATGCTGACTGTATTGCACAGCCTTAGGCTGCACTGTCCTGTCTCTTGTTTGAACTTGTACAACTCCTGGATGCACTGCACAGCTCCTGGCTGCACTGGACACACTTAGGCAGAATAGCTCACTCCTGGCTGTCTTGCCCAACTCTTGGCTGCACTGCATTGGGTTGTAAGGTAAAACACCCCACTTCTCCACTGTGTCAGGATCAAGTACTCACCCAGTCTCAGAATAGTGGAGCTTCTTCACACCTGCTCTCCTGGCTCTATCCAGACTCTTATCTGAGCTCTTCGGTAGCCCCCCCCCCCCCCCAGCTAAGCCTAGCTGGGACTTCGATGTGTCCAAAAGGAATCCTCAGAGTTCTATCTCCCTCTCCCCCCCAGGGGCAGAGGCCCCAGCACAGGCATCTCCTCCAGAAGACTAGACTGGACCTTGGAACTCTGCACTCTGCTACTAGGCCTCAGGACCAGGATTGGTCTGATCAAATGTGTTGGCTATTTAAAAATGGCGCTATTTACATCTGGGGAAACTAGAAGTGATGAATGCTCAGTGCCTCCAGTTTCCTATACCATAGAGGCCATCAGAGCCATTCTCTATGGTCAGCCAACGGAAGTGCCGGCTGGGTGCTCAGGTCTCCTGGGGGGATGGGAGAGCCGGATAAAGCTGCAGAAGGGGGCATGAGAGTGGGGACATTCCCTCCTGCTGCTTGTAAAAGCAATCCAACAGCTAATTAGCTGCTAGGATTGCTAGTACAAGAAAGCCATGCAAGGGAGAAGCTTGCATATCTACATGGTATAATTAGATAGAAGGCCTGAGCCTGTGGGTTAAGCAGCACAAAAAGCTGGAAAAGAGGTACAGTGTTTGTACAAGGACTCTGTTATATCAGTGGTCATCAATAGGGATGAGCCGAACACCCCCCGGTTCGGTTCGCACCAGAACTTTCGAACGGACCCCAAATTCGTACGAACGTTAGAATCCCATTAAAAGTGCTAATTTTAACGGCTAATATGCAAGATACTGTCCTAAAAAGGATTTGGGGACCTGGATCCTGCCCCAGGGGACATGGGTCAATGCAAAAAAAAGTTTTAAAAATGGCCGTTTTGGCGGGAGCACTGATTTTAATGACGATTAAAGTGAAAAAAAAGTGAAATATTCCTTTAAATATCGTGCCTGGGGGGTGTCTATAGTATGCCTGTGAAGTGCCACGTGTTTCCCATGTTTAGGACAGTCCCTCCACAAAATGACATTTAAAGGAAATAACGTCATTTCAAATTGCTTGCGGTTTTAATGTTATATCTGGTTCCTGCAATATGGTTGAAAATCATTGAGAAAAATGGCATGGGTAGCTCTCCCTGCCCATTACCAGCCCCTTTGGATCTTGTACGGATATTAAGGGGAACCCCGTACCCATATTAAAAAAAGGAAATACGTTTGGCCCCCAGGCCCTATATACTCAGAACAGCAGTATACAGGCGGTGCAAACAAGACAGGGACTGTGTAGGTTTGTTGTGTTAAGTAGAATCTGTTTGTAATTTTCAACTGGTACATTTTTAAAGTGTAGCTCCAGTCAAAAAATCTATTTTTAAGCTTTTTGGAAAACATAGGGAAGGGTTATCACCCCTGTATAATTTGTTTTGCCGTCCGTCTTTTTTCATCTCACTTGCTGTTGTCTCCTTCCGTTTGCAGTAGGAGATGTTTGTAAGTTGGATGTTTGAAATTAGGGGCCTGCCCTATATGCTCTGCAGAAATAGCGGAACAAGGTGTTGGTTTTGCCACAACATTGTAAGCCCTCAAAGTGACTCTTGGTGGGCGCTGGAGTGCCCCGCTGTGAACGATTATATCAAGAATTGTAATTACATGCCATTGTTGAACAGTGGTAGAAAAATTGACCTTTGGTGGTTGTGGTGCTGGTGCCACAACACTATAAGTCCTCACAGTTACTCTGGGTGGGCACAGGAACGGGCCCTCCTGTGAAATATTATATCAAGAATTGTAATTACATGTCCCTGTTAAACAGGGGCAGAAAAATTGGGCCTTAGGCACTGGTGCTGGTGCCACGACACTGCAACCTCTCCCATATACTCTAGTTTTAGTGCAGGAATTAGCCCTGCCGCAAAGCATTGCATCAAAAATTGTAATTAAACGCCCTGTTAAACAGGGGCAGAAAAATTGGGCCTTAGGCACTGGTGCTGGTGCCACGACACTGCAACCTCTCCCATATACTCTAGTTTTATTGCAGGAATTAGCCCTGCCGCAAAGCATTGCATCAAAAATTTTAATTAAACGCCCCTGTTAAACAGGGGCAGAAAAATTGGGCCTTTGGCACTGGTGCCACGACACTGCAACCTCTCCCATATACTCTAGTTTTAGTGCAGGAATTAGCCCTGCCGCAAAGCATTGCATCAAAAATTGTAATTAAACACCCCTGTTAACCACTTTCAGACCGGACCATTTTGCTGGTAAATGACCAGAGGTCTTTTTACACTTTGGCACTGCGCTGCTTTAACTGGTAATTGCGCGGTCATGCAATGTTGTACCCAAACAAAATTTGCGTCCTTTTCTTCCCACAAATAGAGCTTTCTTTTGATGGTATTTGATTGCCTCTGCGATTTTTATTTTTTGCGATATAAACGTAAAAAGACCGCAAATTTTGAAAAAAAATGATATTTTCTACTTTTTGTTATTAGAAAAATCCAATAAACTCAATTTTAGTCATACATTTAGGCCAAAATGTATTCAGCCACATGTCTTTGGTAAAAAAAAAGTCAATAATTGTATATTTATTGGTTTGCGCAAAAGTTGTCACATCTACAAACTAAGGTACGTTTTCTGGAATTTACGCAGCTTTTAGTTTACGACTGCCTATCTCATTTCTTGAGGTGCTAAAATGGCAGGGCAGTACAAAACCCCCCCAAATGACCCCATTTTGGAAAGTAGACACCCTAAGGAAATTGATAAGAGGCATGTTGAGCCCATTGAATATTTTATTTTTTTGCCTCAAGCGATTGAATAATGACAAAAAAAAAAATTTTTTTTTTTTTTTACACAAAGTTGTCACTAAATGATATATTGCTCACACATGCTATGGGCGTATGTGAAATGACACCCCAAAATAAATTCTGCTGCTTCTCCTGAGTATGGGGATACCACATATGTGGGACTTTTTGGGAGCCTAGCCGCGTACGGGGCCCCGAAAACCAAGCACCGCCTTCAGGCTTTCTAAGGGCGTAAATTTTTGAGTTCACTTCTCACTACCTATTACAGTTTTGAAGGCCATAAAATGCCAAGATGGCACAAAACCCCCACAAATGACCCCATTTTAGAAAGTAGACACCCCAAGCTATTTGCTGAGAGGCATGTTGAGTTCATGGAATATTTTATATTTTGCCACAAGTTGCGGGAAAATTACAAACTTTTTTTTTTTTTTTTTTTTTTAACAAAGTTGTCACTAAATGATATATTGCTCATGCATGCCATGGGCATATGTGAAATGACACCCCAAAATAAATTCTGCTGCTTCTCCTGAGTACGGGGATACCACATATGTGGGACTTTTTGGGAGCCTAGCCGCGTACGGGGCCCCGAAAACCAAGCACCGCCTTCAGGCTTTCTAAGGGCGTAATTTTTTGATTTCACTCCTCACTACCTATTACAGTTTTGAAGGCCATAAAATGCCAAGATGGCACAAAACCCCCACAAATGACCCCATTTTAGAAAGTAGACACCCCAAGCTATTTGCTGAGAGGCATGTTGAGTCCATGGAATATTTTATATTTTGCCACAAGTTGCGGGAAAATTACAAACTTTTTTTTTTTTTTTTTTTTTTCACAAAGTTGTCACTAAATGATATATTGCTCACGCATGCCATGGGCATATGTGAAATGACACCCCAAAATAAATTCTGCTGCTTCTCCTGAGTATGGGGATACCACATATGTGGGACTTTTTGGGAGCCTAGCCGCGTACGGGGCCCCGAAAACCAAGCACCGCCTTCAGGCTTTCTAAGGGCGTTACAGTTTTGAAGGCCATAAAATGCCAAGATGGCACAAACCCCCCCCAAATGACCCCATTTTGGAAAGTAGACACCCCTAAATTTAGGGGTACACTAGTGAGACTAGGTAATAAATGGCGGGTGCCCTGAAACTATAAAAAAATAACTAACCAACCAGCGTCACCTGTAACAGTTATATGGTGATCACTGGTGAAAGGGTTAACTAGGGGGCAATCAGGGGGCTTTATGCGGTAGTATATGGGGGTCCCTGGCGCTATAAAAAGCTGCAGCGAACCTAAATACCTACCTGCCTAACTAGCGTCACCTGTGACACTAATACAGCGATCAGAAAAACGATCGCTTATTAGGCTGGGTTCACACTGGAGCGATGCGGGAACGCCACGAATGCGCGGCGGGTTCCCGCATCGCATGCCTCCCGGCGGCAGTTCACACTGCCCTATGCGAACTGCTGGGAGTGTCAGTGAAATGTTACTGACACCCCCAGATCAGTTCGCATATCGCAGTGCGATCTGCAAACTCGGATCGCATGGTGTGAACACCCATGCGATCCGATTCTGCTGCGGGCCAAAAAAAGGGTCCCGTGCGAATTTGCGGCGGGTGCGGCGGGTGCGGCGAATGGCTGAACTCGAATCGCACAGAGATCGGATGTGATTTGCACTGCAGTGCGGTGCGAATCACATCCGTTCTCATAAACCGCTGCAATGTGAACCCAGCCTTAGTGACACTGGCGACGGGGGGTGATCACGGGGTTAAACCTTTATTGGGGGGGTTAGGGGGTACCTTAGAACTAAAGGGGGCTAACCCTAACTGCCCTAACAGTTATTAGTCACAAATGACACCCGCCGGGTGATCAGGGGGTTAAACCTTTATTAGGTAATAAATGGCGGGTGCCCTGAAACTATAAAAAAATAACTAACCAACCAGCGTCACCTGTAACAGTTATATGGTGATCACTGGTGAAAGGGTTAACTAGGGGGCAATCAGGGGGCTTTATGCGGTAGTATATGGGGGTCCCTGGCGCTATAAAAAGCTGCGGCGAACCTAAATACCTACCTGCCTAACTAGCGTCACCTGTGACACTAATACGGCGATCAGAAAAATGATCGCTTATTAGGCTGGGTTCACACTGGAGCGATGCGGAAACGCCGCGAATCCGCGGCGGGTTCCCGCATCGCATGCCTCCCGGCGGCAGTTCACACTGCCCTATGCGAACTGCTGGGAGTGTCAGTGATGTGTTACTGACACCCCCAGATCAGTTCGCATATCGCAGTGCGATCTGCAAACTCGGATCGCATGGTGTGAACACCCATGCGATCCGATTCTGCTGCGGGCCAAAAAAAGGGTCCCGTGCGAATTTGCGGCGGGTGCGGCGGGTGTGGCGGGTGCGGCGAATGGCTGAACTCGAATCGCACAGAGATCGGATGTGATTTGCACTGCAGTGCGGTGCGAATCACATTCGTTCTCATAAACCGCTGCAATGTGAACCCAGCCTTAGTGACACTGGCGACGGGGGGTGATCACGGGGTTAAACCTTTATTGGGGGGGTTAGGGGGGTACATTAGAACTAAAGGGGGCTAACTCTAACTGCCCTAACAGTTATTACAGTCACAAATGACACCAATGCAAAAAAAAAAAAAAAAAAAAAAAAATGACATTGGTGTCACTGTGACTGGGGGGCAGGGGTAATTGGGGGGGTGATCGGGGGGTAAAGGGGGGGTGTGAGTGTGCCTGGCATGTTCTACTGTGTGTGTGAGTGTTGGTGCAACTTACTGATCCGCTCTCCTCCGTGTCGGAACGAAAAATACCGACACGGAGGAGAGAATACATCACTTCCTCTCCTGTGTTTACATTACAGGAGAGGAAGTGATGTCACCGGGGATTTCTATTCGTCGGGAGCGATCGCGAGGGGGTGGCCATGAATGAATGGCCGTCCCCTCGTCCGGGATCGCTCCCGTACGAATACCGACCGCCGCAGGCACCGGGCGGGGGCCCGATCGGGCCCCCGACCCGCGGGAGGCAAGGGACGTACATGTATGTCCTTATGCCTGCCCGTGCCATTGTACCGACGTACATCGGCGTGCGGCGGTCGGCAACTGGTTAAACAGGGGCAGAAAAATTGGGCCTTAGGCACTGGTGCCACGACACTGCAACCTCTCCCATATACTCTAGTTTTAGTGCAGGAATTAGCCCTGACTGCAAGCTCTATTTAAAATGAGCAAGATAGCTAGCTATATAGATGGATATAGCGGTGTATACTGGGTTCAGAGCACGCAGACAGCATGCACAATCTCCTACCACTGACTGCAAGCTCTATTTAAAACGAGCAAGATAGTTAGCTATATAGGTGGATATAGCGGTGTATACTGGGTTCAGAGCATGCAGACAGCACGCACAATCTCCTACCACTGACTGCAAGCTCTATTTAAAACGAGCAAGATAGTTAGCTGTATAGGTGGATATAGCGGTGTATACTGGGTTCAGAGCACGCAGACAGCATGCACAATCTCCTACCACTGACTGCAAGCTCTATTTAAAACGAGCAAGATAGTTAGCTATTTAGGTGGATAAAGCAGTGTATACTGGGTTCAGAGCACACAGACAGCACGCACAATCTCCTAACACTGACTGCAAGCTCTATTTAAAACGAGCAAGATAGTTAGCTATATAGGTGGAGGTTTTCATTAAAAAAACTGCTGCCAGTTGTATTTACAAAACAAAGACATAAATACTCATTCTTGAAAAGAAGAAAGGAAAACCAACTTCAACAGACTTAATAAAATAGAAAAGAAAACATGCTTTCTTCACCAGCTTAAAAGAAAAGTCACTCGGATTAGAACAGTTTATCTACAATAGCAACCTATCTATATACACTACACACCCTTTATAGACAGGAACGTAACGAAACCATCAGTGCCTACCATGCTTTTAAAATGAGATTGCCCAAAAAACTAAACGTGAGGGACAGGACAGACAGACCCACCTAGGGAAAAAGAAGGGGGAGGATCATCAAGGTGGCCAGAAAGAAAAGCCTCTCCACAATCTGGCACACCTTTCCCTGCCCGTTCTTTCTCCTTCAAGATACCTCACCTTCACCAATTCCCCAAAGATATCACTCGCCACCTCATGCACGGGCATGAACTTGCCCCTAGTGGACACTAAGCACCGCGCGTGCCAGGTGTAATAAAGGCAAACTGTACTAACTAAAAACAGTGACGATAACTCATGACCCCTCCAGACCCTGAAGTCGCCATACACCCTCTCAGAATAGGTAAGGGCCCGGAGACGGGGATAGCCAATGGCATCCCCAACCTCCCCCAGAACCTCCAAGTTGAAAGGGCACTCAACCAAAAAGTGGTCAATGGTCTCCAGTGCCCCTCCACACTCGGGAGGAGGACAGCCCCTGTCCTCAAGACTCCGGTACTTTAAGTTCGACCTCACATAGAGCCGTCCATGGAATGCCCTCCATGCAAGATCCCAGAACTTGGCCGTAATTCTCTTAGAATTCAGAAGGGCTAATCCCTCCCTGAGAACCCTGTCCGGACAATCCCTTAAGGCTAGTGGTCTCAAAAAGTCTGAGGTCATGACCCGCTGGTACAGCTCGTGCTGACCCAATGAGCCCACCTCCAGGGACGTAATCCTCCACCGCCTCAGTACCCTTAGGGCAGTTGGAACATAGATGGGGAGGTACCCATGGGATCTCCGTAGATCACCGGGGTGACCACCCCCCTCCCACCCACTCAGGAAAACCAGAAATCAGTTCTTACATGAGCGTTCCCACAGGGAGGGTTCATCCTAAAAAATGGATTGTAGGTTGAACTTAAGAAACACCACGGTAAAGAAAACCGTGGGATTAATCATGTCCAACCCACCCTGCCTCCTCTGTCGGTACGTGACCTCCCTCTTTATCAGATTCAGCCTGTTTCCCCACAAAAGCAGAAAGAACAGACCGCAGATCCACGCATAGAGCAATCTTGGCAGAAGACAAATGTAGCTGACAAAGAGGAATTCGGGAAGCAAATAGGTTTTGACCATGCTCACCCTTTCCCTCAGTGACAGCTTCCAGCCTTTCCAGGCATTAACCTTTTGGGTGGCACTCACCAGCCTGCGCTCCCAGTTTAGTTTGGGATAGTCGCCCTGGCCAAAAAGGATGCCCAGAATTCTAATTTCTGGCCGGGGCGTGGGGAACACGTCTGGGAGGGCAAACTGCTCACCCTCCCTCCCCCACCAGAGAACTTCACTCTTAGTCCAGTTGACCAGCGAACCGGACGCCTCGGAGTAATCTCCAATCTGTGTTTCCACAAACTGGGCCTCCTTTCAGCTAGCCACTACTACCGAGACGTCGTCCGCATAGGCCACCACCCTTACTGTCTTATCCGGGCCACTGCAGGGCTCTGCCTGGACCCCCCTCAGGTGACCGCAGTCTAGCCTCCTTACGAAGGGGTCAACCGCAAAGATGTAGAACAGGGGACTCAGCGGGCAGCCCTGCCTAACACCAGAGTCCACCGGAAAGGTAGGACCCACCCAACCATTGACAAGAGGGAAGCTTTCAGCCCCCCTGTACAAAACTCTGAGCCAATCGATGAATTGATCAGGCAGATCGTATCTCCCCAAGAGAAGCCAGAGATACTCATGGTTCACCCGGTCAAAAGCTTTCGCCTGGTCTAATGCCAACAGATACCGCCCGTTACCCGTTGCCCTGCACCTTTCCACAGCCTCCCGGACGTTGAGGACAGCACTAAAGGTGCTGCGGCCAGGAACCGTGCAGTGCTGGGAAACAGACAGTAGCTTGCCCGCGACTGCAGACATACGCACAAACAGTATCTTCGCCAGGATCTTTCTATCCGTGGAGAGAAGGGCGATAGGGTGCCAATTCTCCACCAGGGACGGATCTTTCCCCTTTGACAGAAGGATCAAGGCCGACCTTCTCATCGAGGGAGGAAGCAGGCCAAACACTCGCTGAACACCTCCCTCAGACAAGGAGCCAAGAGGCCCTTAAAGGTCTTGTAGAACTCCGCCGTGAACCCATCGGGTCCCGGCGACTTCTTTAGAGACAAAGAGTCTATGGCCTGTTCAACTTCGGCCACAGAGATCTCCTCTGTCAAAGAGCCAAGGGGGTCAGACCCCACCTCAAGTGGAGTCTCATCAAGAAATTTCTTGGCTCTTCCCAGGTCCAAAGGCTTCTTCTTCAGGAGGTCCGAAAAATGGGCTCTGACGACCCCCAGGATTCCCGGCCTGGACCTCGCCAAAGAACCCGAGGGATCCCTCAGTCCGTGTATGACCTTCCCACTCACCGTGTCACCACAGCTCTTGTAGGGGTCCGGCTTGGTGAACTTCCCGTAATCCCTCTCAAGAACCAGGGAGGCGAGACGGTCATACTGACACTCCTTCATCTGAAGCTTCACACCTGAAATCTGGTCCTGAGGGCCACCATCAGAAACCAAGCGGTCAAGCCGCCTGCGCAACTTCTGGTAGGCCTGGTACCGGGAAGCTGCCCGTCGACCAGAGACTTCATGGAAGAAGCCTTCCGACCTCTTCTTCACTACTTCCCACCATTCCTGGCGAGAGCAGCCGCTCTCAAGGAGCGAAGCTTGTTCCATAAAGAAGTCTTCATAGGCTGACTTCAGGGTCCTCAAGTAGCGACCCATTTAGTCACCACAGGCCCCTACCCTTCTGAGGGGTGTCCGCCACATTCAGAATGACCGACACCATACAGTGATCGGAAAACTCGACCGCATGCAGCACAGGAGCCCCCTTCAAAAAAACCTATCTAGTCTACTCTTACTACTACCTCTGGAATATGTGAAACCAGTGAGGTTGGGGAGTGGTGAACGTGCACATCCACCAACCCGGCCTCCCTCACTATGCGATTCAAAAAGATACTATCCTACCCCAGAGGGCCTGAGGTGCCTGCCCGGTCCTTTGACCTGGTGACTAGGTTAAAGTCACCACCAAAGACCACCTGCTGGGATGTAAACAGGTATGGTTTCAACAGCGCAAGAAGGTCCTTCCTCCCTCTCCTTGACTGGGGACCATAGAAATTTATGAGGCGGAGAAATTCCCCTCTCACGACTGCATTCACAATCAAACACCTACCGATTTCTAATTCAATCACTCGTCGACAAGCCACCAAACCGGTCTTAAAAAGGACCGCAACACCACTGCAGGGCTCAGCCGCAAGAGACCAGAGGGAGGGCCCATGTCTCCACTCCCTCTTTGCTAGGTGCATCTCTGCCACAGATGCCAGCCAGGTCTCTTGCAAAAACAAAATGTCGGCTTCAACGCGGCCGAGAAAATCAAAGGCTGAAAACCTAGCCGCACACTTGCAACATTAATCGTCGCAAGGTGTATTGGAGCGGGTACCGTCAACCTTAGTGATTAAAGTTTACGTTCCTCTCTATATTACAAACCTAAGTTAATCCTCCTCGGAATCAGAGGATAGGACCCCAAAACGGTTCCAGAGGGTGAGCGAGGATCCCCCACCCGCCCCCAGACTGGTGCTGGGCTGAGGGTCCTAGCCACCCTCCTTCCCCAGGCCCTTCCTCTTCCGTTTTTTTGTCTTTTTCTTAACCCAGCCCGACTTGGGGGGCTCTCTCCCACTCTCACCGTCCGACCTCCCACTAGACACCTCCTTGGGGCGCTTATTCACCCCCTTACCCACCTCAGAGGTGTCCATTGGGATACCACCCTCCAGGCCAACCCGCCGACCACCCACCACCTCCGTGGAGGTGGGAGGAGGCATGAGAAGGGCCGCTGGATCCGGAGGCGGACATGGTACATCTGGGGGGGGAGAGGCAGATGGGGAAGGAGAAGAAGAGGGGGAAAGGGAAGGTGGCGGGGGACGGGAAGGGGAGGCAGGGAGAGGGGAAACAAGGGGGGCGAGGGGAAGGGGAGGAACTGGGGGAGGGGGGGAGGATGCTTCTTAACAGAGGGCTTTTTTGGTTTAGCCTGAACCTCTGCTGGATTTCCTACCGTCGCCCCATCGGGCACAGAACCGGACGGGGCCGGGGAACCTACTGACATATCCACCCCTGCAGTACCCGCCCCCTGCTCACGCCTGGGGGGTCTGACCCTTTGAGGGAGGGGAAACCCTCATTCTGTGACCCAGAAGGATTGGGGTCCCCACTTTGTCTAGTGACCTGCCCACCCTCCGGGCCTGGAGTACCCTCCTCAGCCTGGCACCCCCTAAAAGCTTTGGGGCAACGGCTGAAGGAGTGCCCCATTTCCACACAAAACCATTACACCTCACGCAGCAAGGCATAGTGCAGTCCGCGTGGGACTGCCACATTTTAAACAGCGATGGGGCTGGCCAGGGTAGAAGACCAGGATCCGGTCTCTCCCTATTAGGGATGAGCCGAACACCCCCCGGTTCGGTTCGTACCAGAACTTTCGAACGGACCCCACGTTCGTTACGAACGTTAGAACCCCATTGAAGTCTATGGGACTCGAACGTTCGAAATGAAAAGTGCTAATTTTAACGGCTAATATGCAAGATACTGTCCTAAAAAGGGTTTGGGGACCTGGCTCCTGCCCCAGGGGACATGGGTCAATGCCTAAAATGTTTTTAAAAAGGGCCGTTTTGGCGGGAGCACTGATTTTAATGACGATTAAAGTGAAAAAAAAAAGTGAAATATTCCTGTAAATATGGTGCCTGGGGGGTGTCTGTAGTATGCCTGTGAAGTGCCACGTGTTTCCCGTGTTTAGAACAGTCCCTGTACAAAATGACATTTAACGGAAATAACACCATTTAAAACTGCTTGCGGTTTTAATGTTATATCTGGTTCCTGCAATATGGTTGAAAATCATTCAATCAATCAATCATTTTTTTTTTGGGGGGGGGGGGGAAGAATAGAGGGGAAAATATTAGGAGGGGAAGATGAGAAATAAGAGGATAACAATACAACTCTGGCCTGATTAGGAACAGTACCAACCTAGGACCAGACATGGGGAATGTGGGACTGAGAGAAAAGTTTCTATGATACTGTCCCGATATATTATATATATTACCATTAACCTAGCCTGCTCTCTCTTTGGATTTATACATTACATTATAAAGGGAGTAAGAGGCTAAGGGAATAGAATGAATTGTTATGCTCTTTTTGTTTATTATGTATGAATATGGAAACTCGATGTATGACTCTTAGATTGTTTATGTAAAATTCTATTTTTGTTTACTTGAGGAAAAAAAATGGAAAGGGAAAAAATAAATAAATAAAGAAATTGGAAAATCATTCAGAAAAATGGCATGGGTAGCCCTCCCTGCCCAGTACCAGCCTATTTGGGTCTTGTACGCATATTAAGGGGAACCCTGTACCCATATTAAAAAAAGGAAATGCGTGTGGCCCCCAGGCCCTATATACTCAGAACAGCAGTATACAGGCGGTGCAAACAAGACAGGGACTGTGTAGGTTTGTTGTGTTAAGTTGAATCTGTTTGTAATTTTCAACTGGTACATTTTGAAAGTGTAGCTCCAGTCAAAAAAACGATTTTTAAGCTTTTTGGAAAACATAGGGAAGGGTTATCACCCCTGTATAATTTGTTTTCTCGTCCATCTTTTTTCATCTCACTTGCTGTTGTCTCCTTCCGTTTGCAAGTAGGAGATGTTTGTAAGTTGGATGTTTGAAAGTAGGGGCCTGCCCTATATGCTCTGCAGAAATGGCGGAACAAGGTGTTGGTTTTGCCACAACATTGTAAGCCCTCAAAGTGACTCTTGGTGGGCGCTGGAGCGCCCTGCTGTGAACGATTATATCAAGAATTGTAATTACATGCCATTGTTGAACAGTGGTAGAAAAATTGACCTTTGGTGGTTGTGGTGCTGGTGCCACAACACTATAAGTCCTCACCGTTACTCTGGGTGGGCACAGGAAGGGGCCCTCCTGTGAAATATTATATCAAGAATTGTAATTACATGTCCCTGTTAAACAGGGGCAGAAAAATTTGGCCTTAGGCATTGCTGCTGGTGCCACCACACTGCAACCTCTGCCATATACTCTAGTTTTATTGCAGGAATTAGCCCTGCTGCAAAGCATTGCATCAAAAATTGTACTTAAACGCCCCTGTTAAACAGGGGCAGAAAGATTGGGCCTTAGGCACTGGTGCTGGTGCCACCACACTGCAACCTCTGCCATATACTCTAGTTTTATTGCAGGAATTAGCCCTGCTGCAAAGCATTGCATCAAAAATTGTACTTAAACGCCCCTGTTAAACAGGGGCAGAAAAATTGGGCCTTAGGCACTGGTGCTGGTGCCACCACACTGCAACCTCTGCCATATACTCTAGTTTTATTGCAGGAATTAGCCCTGCTGCAAAGCATTGCATCAAAAATTGTACTTAAACGCCCCTGTTAAACAGGGGCAGAAAAATTGGGCCTTAGGCACTGGTGCTGGTGCCACCACACTGCAACCTCTGCCATATACTCTAGTTTTATTGCAGGAATTAGCCCTGCTGCAAAGCATTGCATCAAAAATTGTACTTAAACGCCCCTGTTAAACAGGGGCAGAAAAATTGGGCCTTAGGCACTGGTGCTGGTGCCACCACACTGCAACCTCTGCCATATACTCTAGTTTTATTGCAGGAATTAGCCCTGCTGCAAAGCATTGCATCAAAAATTGTACTTAAACGCCCCTGTTAAACAGGGGCAGAAAAATTGGGCCTTAGGCACTGGTGCTGGTGCCACCACACTGCAACCTCTGCCATATACTCTAGTTTTATTGCAGGAATTAGCCCTGCTGTAAAGCATTGCATCAAAAATTGTACTTAAACGCCCCTGTTAAACAGGGGCAAAAAAATTGGGCCTTAGGCACTGGTGCTGGTGCCACCACACTGCAACCTCTATATACCCTAGTTTTATTGCAGGAATTAGCCCTGCTGCAAAGCATTGCATCAAAAATTGTAATTAAACGCCCTTGTTAAACAGGGGCAGAAAAATTGGGCTGCTGGCATCACCCAGAACCAAAAATGTTCTTCCAACATATCAGCGGAGGAGGAAGAGGATAGACAATCAACATAACAGGACAGTCACTCAGCATCAGCATAGGCAGTCTTGAAGGGATGTGGTATTTCAAAAAAAATTATTCGGTTACATCAGCTTCAGGTGCTTGGTAGCTGTGGGTGATCCAAGACTGATTCATCTTGATGAAGGTCAGTCGATCAACTGATTCGCTGGACAGGTGCACCCTGTGATCGGTAACAAAGCCACCAGCAGCACTGAAGGTGCGTTCCGAAAGAACGCTGGATGCAGGACAGGCCAGTAGCTCAATTGCATACTGTGCAAGCTCTGGCCAGTGATCCATCCTCAAGACCCAGTAAGCCAGAGGATTTTCGGTGGGAAAGGTGTCCAAGTCTGACCTTGCCCCTAGGTATTCCTGCACCATGTAAATCAGACGCTGGCAATGGGTGCTGGAACCAATCATACCTTGGGGCTGCGGACTAAAAAATTGTCTGAAAGCATCAGTCAGACGGCCACCTTCTCCACCGCTCCTTCTGACCGATGCCTCAGCAACACGTTGTCCAGGACCAGGAGTTTGTAACCTCCCAGTCTCTGGGAACGCGTTGCACAGAGCTTTCTGCAAGGCCTCCCGGAGATGTCTCATCCTCTGCTCCCTCTGCGATGGCAAGATAAGGTCGGCAACCTTACCCTTGTACCGTGGATCAAGGAGAGTGGCCAGCCAGTAATGGTCCCTCTCCTTGATCCGAAGAATACGAGGATCCTTCCGCAGGCTTTGCAGGATCAGGGAGGCCATGCAGCGTAGGTTAGCTGAGGCATTCGGTCCGGAGTCCTCTGGGTCACTAAGGACAACATGATCCGCAGCTACCTCCTCCCAGCCACGTACAAGTCCACGTGTTTCTTGGGACTGTAAATCATCCCTATAAGACTGCTGCTGCTGCTGCTGCTGCTGATGCTGAGTGCCAGCCTCCACCTCTATGCTGACACAATCATCCTCCTCCTCCTCTTCCTCCTCCTCATCCTCTTCCTGTGTGATGGGTGGCACAGCAGGAACACTGTCTGGATAAAGGGGTCCTTGAGAGGCAAGGAAGTCCTCCTCTTCCTGCCTCTGTTCTGCCTCAAGTGCCCTGTCCATTATTCCACGCAGCGTATGCTCCAAGAGGTGGACAAGAGGTACAGTGTCACTGATGCATGCACTGTCACTGCTCACCATCCTTGTGGCCTCCTCAAACGTTGACAGGACAGTGCATGCATCCCTGATCATGCCCCACTGGCGTGGTGAGAAAAAACCAAGCTCCCCTGACCCTGTCCTGGTGCCGTAGTCGCACAGGTACTCATTGATGGCCCTCTGCTGCGTGTGCAGCCGCTGCAGCATGGCCAATGTTGAGTTCCATCTGGTGGGCAGGTCACATATAAGGCGGTTCTTGGGCAGGTTCAACTCCTTTTGGAGCTCAGCCAGCCGAGCACAGGCATTAAATGATCGGCGGAAATGCACACAGACTTTCCTGGCCTGCTTCAGGACATCCTGTAAGCCGGGGTACCTGCCCAAGAACCGCTGCACCACCAGGTTAAGGACGTGAGCTACACAGGGCATATGGGTCAGTTGTCCCTGTCGGAGGGCGGAGAGGAGGTTGGTGCCATTGTCGCAAACCACCATTCCTGGCTTAAGCTGGCGTGGCGTCAACCACCTCTCGGCCTGCCCCTGCAGAGCTGACAAAACATCCGCCCCAGTGTGGCTCCTGTCCCCCAAACAAACCAGCGCAAGCACGGCATGGCATCGTTTTGCCTGCGTACTTGCCTGGAACGCCTACGGAGCACCACTGGTTCTGAGGACAGAGCACTGGAAGAGGCCATGGAGGAAGAAGAAGAGGAGGGGGTGGAGGAGAGAGGTGTGTCACAACCAATAGTAGCATTTTGGAGGCGCGGTGGCGGAACAACCTCCAACACTACTGCACCTTGTCCTGCATCCTTCCCAGCAGCCAGAAGAGTGACCCAATGGGCCGTGAAAGACAGGTAACGTCCCTGTCCATGCCTGCTGGACCATGAGTCAGCGGTAATATGCACCTTACCGCTGACCGCCCTGTCCAGCGAGGCAAGGACATTGCCTTCCACATGCCGGTAGAGAGCCGGAATCGCCTTCCGTGAGAAAAAGTGGCGTTTGGGGACCTGCCACTGAGGAACCGCACATTGTACAAACTCACGGAAGGGGGCCGAGTCTACCAACTGAAAAGGCAGCAGTTGAAGTGCTAGCAATTTAGCCAAGCTAGCATTCAACCGCTGGGCATGTGGATGGCTGGGAGTAAACTTCTTCCGCCGGTCCAGCAGCTGGGGCAGGGACATTTGCCTGCTATAATCGGACGTGGGTGTACCGCTAGCAGAGTTCCCGGAAGCACTTGGCTGTGACACACCTAATTCTACACCTTCATTCCTCTCAGAGCAGGTTTCAGAGAGGACTGAAGGTCTAGTGGGGTTGGAGATGCCAGCTGATGAGGAGCAAGGAGAGGTCCGCTTTGTTCTTTGGTGTGGGTCTTTGAGGTACGCTTGCCAACGAGCTGCATGGCAGGTCAACATATGTCTGGTCAAGCATGTGGTGCCCAAGCGGCTGATGTTTTGGCCACGTGAGATACGCTTGAGACATATGTTGCAAATAGCAGCGGTGCGATCTGATGCACTCGTCTCAAAAAAGGTACACACCAAAGAACTTTTAGAATAACGCGCAGAGGCAGCGCTCTGCAGAGGCAGCGCTCTGCACAGGCGGAGCTCTGCGGTGTGATTCAGTCGGTGTGCTGCCCCTAAGCTGGCCCCCGGAGGGCATCCTGCCTCGTTGGACATGTGCCTCCTCCTCCCCCTACTCCCTCCTTCCAGGCACCCACGTGGAGTCAGTGCCCTCATCATCCCCTCCCTCTTCATCGCTGTAGCAAACCTGGCAGTATGCTGCAGCTTGTGGAACATGACTGCCAGATTGCTGTCCTTCTTGAGCATCCCCTCTCTCTGCGCTCACGCTACTGCCTTCCTCTAGCTGAGTGTCATCATCAGAGCCCACCAAACACTGGGCATCCTCCTGGAGCATGTACCCAACACTGTGCTTAAAGAGTTCAGGAGACTCCTCAGGAGGACGTGGTGGGTCTAGGGAAGGAGTCACTGATGATGACATTGAGAGGAGGGAAGACGATGCGTTGGCAGCTGCTTTGCGACTACCCTGAGACTGGGTGAGAGAGGATGAGGAGGATGAAGAGGGCTTGGTCATCCACTCTACCAAGTCGTTGGCATGTTGCGGTTCAACATGTCCAGCTGCCGAAAAGAAGGACAAGCATGTCCCATGGCCACGTGCTGATGACAATGCACCGTCCACGACCAGCACTGTTGTCTCTAGACACAGAGCCTGCTTGCCCTCTTTTATCGGCTCGCGCCTGTCTGCCTCTCCTTGCTGGCCTTCCAGACATGGTAATGGCCTGAAGGGAGTTGGGTAAAACAGCAGTTGGGTAGTTTATATTGTGCTGGAGGCACACAACACCCACTAACTCCTGCAGATGCCTTTTTTATAGAACACCAGAGATAAAGGGGCATATACAGATGTATACTGTGCTGTGCTGGAGGCACACACAACTTCCAATAACTCCTGCAGATGGCAATTGGGCTCAAATAGAGAACAGCTATGTAGGTGGATTATAGCGGTATGTACTGGGTACAGAGCACGCAGACAGCACGCACTATCTCCTAACACTACTGACTGCAAGCTCTATTATTAAAGATAGATCACTAGCTATATAGGTGAGGTGAATATAGTGGTGTATACTGCGGTCAGGGCACAGACAATAACCACTACACAACAGCAAGATAGGAAATCAGCAAAAAACGATCGGTGTGTACTGTGTTGAAGGTACTCAGAACACCCACTGCTTCAGATGCCAACACACTACACGAGGCCGCCTTAATGGCGGCCTTATATAGTGTGGGGCGTGCACTACACAGCCTGAGCTATGATTGGCCACAGGCATCCTGCCTGTGGCCAATCATGGCTCTCCTCGCTGCTGGCGCTGTGATTGACCAAGCATGCGGGGTCACAGTGCATGCTTGGCCAATCATGAGCCAGCAATGCACTGCGCCATCGCAGTGCATTGTGGGCCGTGAGCGCCATGCGAATTTTGACGCGAACGGACCAAGTGTTCGGATTTCGCCCAACGGACGAACAGCCAATGTTCGAGTCGAACGTACGTTCGACTCGAACACGAAGCTCATCCCTACTCCCTATAAACGCACTCCCGGGTACATGCGCCACGGTGTTGTTGTGGCGCTTGAGCCGGATCCTGACCAACCAAGCACCTGTCCAGACCCCGCGCTCGTCCAAATTCTTCCTCAACCCTGTCTGGAGCTGCCCATACCGCGCCAGCCAGGTTGCGATGTCCTCGGGAGGAAGGGACTCATTTCGAACCAAGACGGTCACGTTCTTTATCTCCTCCTGCCTCGAGAGAGGTACTACACGGAAACCTTTCCACGGATCTGACTTCCTGACGATCTCGTACAGGGTCAGGAAAAGTTCCATAGAGACCACGGAGACGAAGCTCACATCGAACGTCTTGCTGTTTGCAGGATGTATGACCGCGAACAAGTCAGAAACCTTGAAGCGTAATCCCAGCAGGTAGTCAATTACTTGACCCCTACTGGGACACGCGGCCGTCCCCTCCCACTTGAGCTGCACCACATTCCGCCTGCGCCTCTCCGGACCCCCCGTACCCCTTGACCACGCCTGTGCCCCCTGGAGCTGTTCCTCAGGGGGGGCCCTGAAGTTCTGGGCACCAAACTGGCCATACAGGGGGCCCAGAGGAACCTGCCACCTGGGCAAATGAGCGCCCAGCTTTCAGGGCACCAAAGAGGTTTGCCTCTTCCTGCGTGCCCAAGATGGGATTCGGGACTGTGGGGGAAGGGCCAGACCCCCGCTGGGACGAGCCCGTGGGTTCTGATGAAGCAGCACACACCCCCCGACTCCCACCCTCTATCCCCCCCAACAGGTGACTTGTTCTCAACCACCTCGGTAGATGGGGACTAGCTTGAGAGGAACCCACTTCCATCCCCTGTGCCATATCCTGCTCCTGCTGTTGGGACCCCTCCAGCTCCCTGATGAAGTCCAGGGCTGGGCATTCCCCCCTTAGTTCCCCCATAGGGGACTCCCCCCAACTTGTCTGTCCACCGGGTAAAGCTCCGCTGGAGGATTCCAGGGTACCCAAGGCAGTAGCCACCAGAGGAGCCCCCGAGACCCCCAAAGCCCCTGCCTGACCCAGAGGAGCAGGAGACTTGGTCTCCGAGGCTCGGGGTGTCCCCATCTCCTCAGTAAATTTTTTCCCAACCTCCGGGGTCACCGCAAGTAGTACTTCCGGTTCACGGAGGTCACTTCCGGCCGCACCTCCGGAAACAGGAAGTGACACATCCATCTCCCCGCCCCCACCCTCCCTGGTGTCTGCAGAGGATGTTTGTCCAAGATGTTTTTCCCGAACATAGTCCGTGCTTGCCGGCACCTCCCCCTCACCACATGCGGCTGCGGCGGGGGCCGCCATTACGGCCGGCACCCCTCGCACTGTCCCGGATGCTGCGGGCTCGACCAGGGCCACCTGGGGGGCCCGCACAGCATCACCGTCCACCAACCTCCAACCGCCGGCCTTCACAGGTCCCTCCGAGTGGCCCCTAGCAAGGACCACCACCAGCTTCTTTCCGTGCTGTTTCTTCCGACTTGCCTCTCCCCCGGAGCCTCCCTGTGCATCATGGGGTACCCTACCCGGATCTATCTGCTCCACAGCCTCTGGCTGAGTAGGTGAGACAACAGGGATCCGGGGAGCCTCCGCACTTACGGCTCCGGGGGCCATGCTCACCCGGCTGGTCTCTACCTCGGGGCGCTGGTCTTCCTCACCCATTGAGGCTACTTCTTCCATCGGGGTTTGTAGCTTCTCCTCCGATTCCGACAACACTTTCACATGTGATGAAGGTGCACCAAAATAATTATCAGTGTAGGAATTATTCCCCCTTCAGCTTTCCTACACTGATAATTCTTTTGGTGCACCTTCATCACATTTTCAGTTTTCCCTTCTTTTCTCTTTCCCATTTTTCTTCCCTTTCACTTTCTTTCTCATTTTTCACCTCACTTTTCACATGCACCTTATCACTGTTGCAACTCCACTTTTTCCTTTCTTTTCTTCCTTTTCCTATGTTTTATTTCACCCTCTTTCACTTCTCACTCATAATATTCACGTGTTTACCATACATATACATATTTGTTACAGTGCACCTCTGCTATATAATAGCGTACATCTCAGTACTGGAAGGGGATTTTGGTCGGCCACTTCCCTCATTCTTGTTTCTCTGGTTGGCTGTATCCTGCTGCCGCTTTTGTCGGGACCTCAGCTCCCGGGTGGACGTTTGGTTCATTACCCCCTGATATACCTGATCAAAAAAAAACCCTTGTTTTTTCACCATGTACCTGCTTCTACAAGTATACCATATAATCATTAGGTAAGAGTGTTAGGACTATAGATGTTGTTCCCTCTTTTCCTATATCAATCAAATTTTTATTAATTACCTATATATAACCCATTACAGATATTCCCAACCAGCTGCTCCTGATGAGTGGATATAATTCCACGAAACACGTCGAGCTGTCATATTTGCTGCTATGTCACAGTATCCATAAGTATATCATGGGTTTTATCAAAGGGCTGAGATATTGACTTAATCTTCTATTATAATATGTTCATTATGTCTGTGTCTATTTTGGGCATACTGCTGACGGTTATCTTTATTATGTGAGATATTTTTTCATTATGGTATTAATTTTTTATTATGAAATACTGCATGTTATTTTTGATCACGAGACTATGTACTAATTATGTTTTATTTTATTTTATATTTTTGTACCATTGATCTAATTAATATTCTGCATGTATCATGTTTTATCTACTGTGTACCATATTATTGACTTAATTAAATATATTTTATTAAATACTGCCCTATGCCCATTTTTGGCACTACAGAACATTATATGTACTATAACTAATATCCCAGCCTACCCTGAGTGGTGCATTTCATACAAAGTCCCCCCGCCCCTATTATCCCCCTTTTCCCCTTTTGTTTTAACCTATTAGGGATGGAGACCTAGGTACGTTCAAGGCCTCACACAAAGTCCCAACAATTCTTTTTCTTCAAGGTTTTATGTATTACCTTGGGAAGATGCTGACTAGAATACTGCAATCACTGAGCAGCAAATATCACCTGTGATGTATTTCAGTTATCTTGCAAACCTGGCCTGTTAGTGGGCCCAGAGGACAGGGTTGATGACCACTGTGTTATATGGCCAAGAGGGCTGAAGCATAAAGCCTGAGCAGCAGTGCTGCTAAAGAGAGCCAAGTGGCTTGGTATTTTCTGTTTGTAACTTACATTGCTGATGTGGAAAGCTGAAACCCCTGTGTGGGCAACTCTTCTGTTATTGGACTTGTTTTCTTTTTCCTTTTAATAAACGTGGGTCAACAAGCCCTTAACCACTTAAGAACTAGCCTCAGTTTGAGATTTTGGTGTTTACATGCTTAAAACAGTTTTTTTGCTAGAAAATCACTTAGAACCTCCAAACATTATATTGTTTTTTTTTTCTAACATCCTAGAGAATAAAATAGTGGTCATTGCAATACTTTTTTTCACTCCGTATTTGCACAGCGGTCTTACAAGTGCACTTTTTTTTGAAAAAAAAAAAATTTTTTTTGAATAAAAAAGACAACAGTAAAGTTAGTCCAATTTTTTTTTTATATTGTGAAAGATAATGTTAGGCAGAGTAAACTGATACCCAATATGTCACGCTTCAAAATTGCACCCGCTCGTGGAATGGCGCCAAACTTTTACCCTTAAATCTTCATAGGCGGAAGTGGCGTTTTGACATCGCTTCTGCCCTGCTATGGTATAGAGATGGGTGGGTGCCATCTTCCCCTCACTCATCTCCATACCCAGCAATGTGAAGGACCCGATCGACTCCGCTGCTACCAACAGCACCGGTAAGTGGCGGAGGGCGTGGGAGAGCGGTGGGGGGGGGCCCTCTCCCGTCGCTGATAATGGTGGTCTCGCGGTGAATCCGCCGCAGAGACCACCATTATCGTAAACAGAACTGACGGCTCTAAAGATGGATACCTCAGTTGTGGCAGTAGCTGCTGCCGTTACCGAGATATACATCTTCAAACTGCCAATGTATATCTACATGAGCAGTTCGGTAAATGGCACAACTGGATTGGACTCAGCTCACTGGTAGGCTCTACACTAAGCTAAATAACCCCCAAAATTACAAGTGGTGCTTGGATGCTGGCATAACTGAAGATCCTCGCATATACCAGTGAGCTATTGCTAGAAACTGCCCGTGCTCTGCAGCAGGTGGTGTACTTGCTTTCTACTGTAGCTTGGTTCAGTGCTGCCAGTCCACCGCTGATTCAAACACTGGTGGACTCTCCATATTCACAGTCACTCCACTGCACAGAGCAACAACAGGAACACTGTCTTGTTAAGGGGCCTCTCCCTTCCGGCAGGTTGAATCTAGCTGCTGCCTGCCCATGACTCAAGCCTGAGAGGCTAGAGTCAACCCAACTCTTCTTACAACACACTTTTTTCTGCAGGTAAGCCTATAATAAAGCTTACCTGTAGCTACCCCAGATATCCCTGTATTTGCATGTGCCGATGTCATCAGCACATGTGCACTGAAGCAATGGCACGTACGTTCAGTTAGACTATGCCGGCGGCTCTTGCGCACATGATGTCATTGCAGCTCCAGCCAATCACAGCGCCGGAGCCCAGGATACCCGGAAGTAACTCCGGGAATGATGTGAGCGGTGTACGAGGGCAGCTGCGGGGCTGCGATCTCAGGTAAGTATGTATACTAGCTCATTATGCCTTTGTCTAGCAGGTATTTATTTCTTGGGTTTACAACCACTTTAAAGAACCCCCAAATATATATATATATATATATATATATATATATATATATATTTATATTTGTAGTCAGAGTCTTCACTTGGAAATGCGATAACCCTAACTACCAAGACCTGAGGTGTGCCTTGGCCTGGCTGGTCAGTATGCCTAAAAGAGGGCATACCCCGAATGAATATGTATGAAATGTGGATGAAATTATGAAAGTATGTGGGAACGGGTGGGTGGGAACCCCGAAATGATCCAACGAAGCAACTGATGGAGGAGGAGGAGGGATATAAATCCCTCAGACTCCTCCTACAAATTCAGGCTAGCCTGTGACCAGCCTTCCAACTTGTAGTCAGAGTCTTCACTTGGAAATGCTATAACCATAACTACCAAGACCTGAGGTGTGCCTTGGCCTGGCTGGTCAGTATGCCTAAAAGAGGGCAAAAAAAGACATGAAGTAGGTGTGCTGTGAAAGCTACAAAGAAGGGCCAGCAACAACCCTCAGTCCAGAAAATGAGAATGCCCAGATGACTACAGAAAAGGGGTTTACGTATGTGACTGCTAAAAACGGAGGATCTCCAGCGCCCCCTGAATGTGATGGTAAAGAAGGGACTCCTGTGCGGACCTACGAAAGTTGCCTCTGACCCAGACGAATATCCAGAAAAGGGGTTAGGATTCGTGCCCAGTTTGGCAAGTAACGTGGACATAAGAAAGAACTGTTTGTATAGAGAGGATACATGGTGAGAGGGAGAAAGAACAGAGCCAAGGAACGTGCAGAGAAGAAAAAATACTTAAACAACACCGCTACTGTGGTGCAGTAATAACCTCAAACCCCTGGCTTAGCCATCTATACTAACGAAGGGGAAGTTGTAAGTGTGGTAAAGAGAACCGCATAGAGCACTAACTGGGAACTGCGCCAAGGGTAGGAGATAGGTAGGAAGACTGGAGCAGCACGAAAACCTGGCCGGTAACTGGTAGCCGTGCCAAAGAACATCCCTGACTTCCCTGAATACCTCAGGTGGCTTAGATAGGGTGAGCTGCAAAAAATGGACAGACTCACAGGAGTTTGTAGGTCCTGAAATGCTGGTCACCTAATAGATACTTAATAGTGATGGTAGATGAGGCCAAATTGCCGAGGCAATACGGCAATACGCAGCGAAAGCCAGAGACATGAACCTAGAAACCTACCCCCCCACCCAGTAGAAGCCCTTGGAATACTCTGGATAAAGAACTTAACCAGATTGATCGCCTATAACCAAGCTAGCCCCCAGTTCTACATGCCACTGTAAAGAAATTCCATATCATCATTTACAGGCATACTGAGAAGAGCAGGAGCCACAGCTGACACCTCTGCGCAAGCCTAGCGGGCTATGATCCCCTTCATCTTGACTGACAATTGCAACATGGACGTAAAAGTGCATTGAGAACTGCATTAAACTGGGTTGAAGAATCGTGCATGGAAACATGTGCTGCGCTGGTGGATGGAAGAGGTTGAGATGGAGTCAGGAATAACCACCTAAAATACTGCCCCTTCCCCCCAGCTGAGGCCGGGAAAGGGGTACACCAGCATTAAACTCAGCTATGAGTTTCGTATGGTCCCACCCCTTAATGATGGGGTGCTACCAAGCCCTCAAACCCCATGCGGCAGTGAAGGGATGAAAGTGAACTGGCCTCTTCCGCATAGCATGACATGCCCTGATCTGAAGAAACAACTAGAGAAATGAAAACAGACAACCAACACACGAAAACAACCCCCCTACGTACCTAACAAGTATGAGGATGTAGGTGCAGAAATGACAAGATCAACAGCGCGTGAATGTGAACCTAATGCTGACACAACCCTAGTGTATGTAGTGAGCGAGCCCGAGCAACCTGCAGTGCCAAGACAGGTAATTAAAAATTAACACTCAGGGCTAAGGTACCCACAGACCGTGGTGGGTAGTAGTAAAGGTATGGTGAACGTGCACGTATGACGTATGGTATACGGGCGAGAAGATTGTGAGACGACAATCAATTAAAAACGAAACCTCAGCCCGTATGGGTCCGTAGACGTGACAGACCCTGGATGTGAGCCCTAGCTAACATATATACTATGAACGACAAGAATGCTACGAACGAAAATGCTATGACAGAACAACAGAGACAGATAGCAAACAAACCCTCAGGGCTAGTGTAAGCACACACACCCTGGTGGGTAAACTTACAAGTGTGATGAAAGGAGCATGCAACGTATGATGTATGGTATGCGGGTGAGAAGATTGTGGAACGGCAGTCAATTAAAAACGAAACCTCAGCCCGTATTGGTCCGTAGGCATGACAGACCTGGATGCGAGCCCTGGCTACCAAAAATTCTATGAACAAAATGCTCCGACAGAAAACAGACAACCCTCAGGGCTAGTGTACATACAGACCATGGTGGGTAGACGTACAAGTGTAAAGAAATGAGCGTGCATCGTATGACGTATGTTATACGGCTGAGAAAATTGTGGGACGACAAACAAAACGAAACAAAACCTCAGCCCGTATGGATCCGCAACCGTGACAGATCCAAAATGTGAGCACTAGCTAACAGAAATCCTATGACTGGAGTAAGCTACGAATGGAGAACGCTACGACAGGATAAATCTATGACAGCAGAATGCTACGACAGCAGAATGCTACGACAGGAAAAGCTGCGAATAAAATGAGCTACGAGTGAAAGCTATGATAGAACATGCCAACAACAGACCCATTATGACGGAACACGCCGCTTGCCTGAGCTGCGACCGAAGCCGCTAATGACCGAAGCTGCTAACGACCAAAGCCACTAACGACTGAAGCCACTAACGACAGAAACACATGAAAAATATACTCCAAACACCTCAATGGGGGTGGGGGGGGGGGAAATCTGCTGTGTCATGACTACACCCCGACTGCTGACTACCCAGCTAATGAAGAGTGGTTGAGCGGAGGTAAAAAAAAAAAAGCGACTCAACCCCCACCCCCAAACGCCACTGTGAATGCACCCCTGAAGTAACTCTGGCCTCATGTTTGGCCGTACACGTAACCAATGTGCCTGGTGTGGATTAACAGATCAACAATACCCCTATTCAGGAATGTTATAGAAGAAGCTCTTGGGCAGAAAACATTTCTCGTCATTTGAAAGTGGCAGCTCGCCAGGCTGAGCTGAGTAAGAAATATTTCATACCGTACAGGAATTCACTGCTGCTGCTAGCATCGACCTAATTAGAAAAGGTTTTAGAGGACTGAACAAGAAGTAGGTAGATGCAGTGCCACATTGTCCCAATGTGGGTCCATACTGTGGTGATGCCAATTGAAGGGAGAGAGGAGCTGGCGGGCGGCTGATCCCCACCGCATGAGCGCCGGGAGAAGCAGGCGGGCCCCCCCCTCCCCAGCGCCGGCAGAAAAACACAGGGATGAAAGGGAGAAGTGGGAGGCACCCCCCCACCATGCGTGATTGAGCCCAGCGAAGGTGGTGGGTGGACAGACAACACCCCCCCACCTGAACACCGTGGGAAGCAGGCAGGCAGCACCCTGGCCAGACGGAGCCCTAGGGAAGTTGTTGAGAGGAGAATGGATGAACGGACTACCCCCCCGCATGGGCGCCGGGAGAAGCGGGCAGGCTGCACGCTGGCAAGCTGGAGCCGAGTATGGAGACTAGTAGGTAGAGAATATAAGGACAAAGGCCCCCCGCTCCCCCCCGGCATGAGCGCCAGGAGAAGCGGGCAGGCTGCTCGCTGGCCAGGTAGAGCTGTGGGGAGAATGAGAGGTGGAGGCTGGAAGGACGGATGCCCCCGCACCCCCCGGCATGAGCGCTGGGAGAAGCGTGCGGGCCGCATGCTGGCCAGAAGGAGCTGAGTAGAGAGGTGGAGGATGGTAGGATGGACGGCCCCCCTGCTCCCCCCCCGGCTTGAGCGCCGGGAGAAGCAGGCGACTGCCCCCCCAGGAAGCTGTATGGAACATGGGATGACAGGGGGGACGGGCGAGTGGTCCCTCGATGGTGCCCGGGAGAGGAACCAACACCATGCTGCGACCAACTGCCACTCTGAAAACTGGCCAGAAGTGACATGCATCAACCCAGAAATGATCCGACGAAGAAACTGATGGAGGAGGAGGAGAAATATAAAGCCCTCAGACTCCTCCTACAAATTCAGGCTAGCCTGCGGCCAGCCTTCATATATATATCATCGCGACTTCACGTGGGTTGCATCGGAGGCGACGGGAATTCCGGGGCATTATGTGCCTTCCGGAATGCCGAGGAATTGACAGGAGCCATAAATATGGCTCTGATGGTTGAGAGCAGCAGATGGGTGGAGAGCTGACACACCCATAAATAGGAGGAGAATCCCACCTGTATCTAATCTAACAAACAAGTGCTATAAATAAGGTGTATTAGCCAGGACCTTTTCATTTGAGTCCTGGAACACCACTTAAACAGATCACTGAAACAGGTATGGAGTATGGGGGGGCAGAGCTTTAGCACAACGTCTGTGTTTAACGCTCACAACGCTGGCTATAGAAGCCATAAAGTGCACTCTTTTGCAGGTGCACACAGCTCAAGGAGGGACACAGAGCAGACGGGAGCATGCGAGTGACACAGGCATTCCCAGGAAAACATTTACTTAGCATCAGACTGAGCCTTGATAGCAGCGGCAGTTGCTGAACTATATTGCACAGCAGTGGGTGCACAAATACCCCAAAGGGATCTCCCTCGGGCTCTGAGGACCCCCCTCTGCAGCATCATCCTCCCCTGAAAGACCTGGGGAGGCTGGCCAGGGTGAGCCGTCGGGGTCAGGGGCTGCAACTGCTTCTGACATTTCAGCCCCTGTATATATTACTCAGGAGTTTTTTTTTCTCAATCATAAGTGAATTAGAGGAAAGATTAATGTAAGGAGGGAAAAAATATATATATGCAGTGACTGTGTAATATACTGTGTATAATTGTTATTCCATTTCTGTGAAAACTATATTCCACTTTACCTCATTGCTGTTAATCTGCTTCATCTATGATGAGTGCCTTTCAGGGGGACGAATGGACCCAGCTCATGTCCAGTTATGAGACTGATTTTGAACAAAGCGATCAGGTAGAAACTCAAATTTCTTCATTAATACGTAAATTTACACGTTTATTAGAAAAAAAGTCTGCTCTTTTTTGGCATATGAAATCGTTTGACCGATACATTAAAGAAAATATCAATCCGTATGGATTGAGGATCCAAATTTTTCCCAATTTGGAACAAATTAGTGACGAGTGTAAAAAGGAGTGGGAAAGCAATTTACAGGACTGCTCACGGACCATGATGACCATATTGATCAAAGAGTATACTAAACAAATAGCTCTTATTGATCGGGAAATTATTATTTTGGAGAAATATAAAATAAATCCCACTATTGTTACAGTGTGGGTTCAGTCACTGTCTCTCTGCTTTCCCTTTCTCCCCTCCCTTCCCTCCTCTCATCCTTTGTCCCGGCCCTCTCCCTACCCTTCGTTCCCCTCTCTCCCAGGATCGTAACCAAATTATTATTAATCTATACCATAGCATGAAGCAGTGAAACAATAATGATGGTATTTATTATTCCGACAATACTATGTATCACTAGCGATAGCTATATTGTATTATTGATGTACTGTCACTTTATGTAATTCCCCTTCGGCGTTTATGGATCTGTTGTTCTGATTGGGGTTGGACCATGTCGGGGGTTTCGCTGGCTTCCCGGCATGGGGAGGGGACGTTGGAGCACTTTTTTTATTGCTTCCCGTCCCCCATCTCCCTAGGCTAGGTTGGGCTGGGGGTGGTAAATCCCGTGCCGGCGGCATTCCGTGATCGCCGCCGGACGTCGCGGTCTGCGCAGTGCGCCTGCGCGGGCTCTCCCCGGGTCCTATGGGGGATTCTGCACTGCGCAGGCGCGCGCGTATCATCGCGACGTCACGCGGGTTGCATCAGAGGCGACGGGAATTCCGGGGCATTATGTGCCTTCCGGAATGCCGAGGAATTGACAGGAGCCATAAATATGGCTCTGATGGTTGAGAGCAGCAGATGGGTGGAGAGCTGACACACCCATAAATAGGAGGAGAATCCCACCTGTATCTAATCTAACAAACAAGTGCTATAAATAAGGTGTATTAGCCAGGACCTTTTCATTTGAGTCCTGGAACACCACTTAAACAGATCACTGAAACAGGTATGGAGTATGCTGAAGAGAGATATCTCCTTTTCGCTGCATCTTTTTATTGATACAATATGAAGTTTGGTAACTTTATCACTTTTGATTTAGCTTTAGGGCCGTTGAGGCACTGGGGGCTTTTCGCTATTCGTTTTAAGGGGCTTTTAACTTATCTGCAGACTACAATATAAGTGCGGCAGATACAATACACAGGTGATACATTATTATTCACTGACGCTCTTAATATATTTTTTATCACTATTCATACTATCACTTTTTTAGGCATCACCACATGTTTATGGGGTCATTGATTCAATACACACATTTATGTTTTTTTTTTTATTTCTTTTCTTTTACACAGTCACACATTTTTGGTTTATTTGCATCACTAGTTTATTATTATTATTATTATTATTATTATTATTAATAATATTGTCATTTTTGAACTACATTCACATTAGGGCCGGTTCACACAGCGAGGCGAGGCGACACGGCTCGCCTCGCCTCGCTCCCGCAAGTCGCCCCCGTTCTGTACAATGGAACCGTTCTGAGAGGAGCGACTTGAGTCGCTCCGACTCAGAAAAAAGGTTCCTGTACTATTTCGGGGCGACTTCGGGGGCGACTTGCATTGACTTCTATACAGAAGTCCTCTGCAAGTCGCCGCTGAGCTCCCCGCAGGTCGCGGCGAGGTAAGTCGGAGACGCCTCGCCGCGCCTCGCTGTGTGAACCGGCCCTTATTCAGCACAATACCGATTGTCACAATATGGAATATCACACCTGTTTATTATTTGTTTAACCACTTGCTTACTGGCCACTTAAACACCTTCCTGCCCAGACCAATTTTCAGCTTTCGGTGCTCTCACACTTTGAATGACAATTACTCAGTCATGCAACACTGTACCCAAATGAATTTTGTGTCCTTTTTTTCCCACAAATAGAGTTTTCTTTTGGTGGTATTTGATCACCTCTGGGGTTTTTATTTTTTGCGCTATAAATGAAAAAAGACCGAAAATTTTGAAAAAAAACGCATTTTTCTTTGTTTCTGTGACAGAATTATGCAAATTATTAATTTTTCTTCATAAATTTTGGCCACAATTTATACTGCTACATATCTTTGGTAAAAATAACCCAAATTAGTGGATATTATTTGGTCTTTGTGAAAGTTATAGAGTCTACAAGCTGTGGTGCGAATCGCACAAAATTGATCACATCTGATGTACTGGTGGCCTATCTCGCTTCTTGTGACCCGAACAAGTCAGGAAAGTACAAATACCCCCCAAATGACCCCTTTTTGGAAAGTAGACATTCCAAGGTATTTAGTAAGAGGCATAGTGAGCTTTTTGATGTTGTCATTTTTTTCCCACAATTCTTTGCAAAATGAAGATTTTTCATTTTTTTTATTTTTCTCCACAAAATTGTCATTGTAATAGGTTATTTCTCTCACGTGGCATGTGTATACCACAAATGACACCCCCCAAAAAATTCTGCTACTCCTCCTGAGTATTACAATACCACATGTGTGGGACTTTTTCACAGCCTGGCCACATAGAGAGGCCCAACATGCAGGGAGCGCCATCACGTGTTCTAGAAGCATAAATTACACATCTAACTTGTTGACTATTTATTACACTTTTGAAATACCAGGACAATGACACGTGACACTGATGACAGATGGCACTGATACGTGGCAATGATGACACGTGGCACTGATGACACGTGGCACTGATGACAGATGGCACTAATACGTGGCACTGATGACACGTGGCACTAATACGTGGCACTGATGACACGTGGCACTAATACGTGGCACTGATGACACGTGGCACTAATATGTGGCACTGATGACACGTGGAACTAATACGTGGCACTAATACGTGCCACCGGTGACAGATGGCACTAATACGTGGCACCAATGACGCGTGACACTGATGACAGATGGCACTGATAAGTGGCATTGATGGCACGTGACACTGACAGGTGGCACTGATGACAAATGGCACTGATACGTGGCACTGATGACAGATGGCACTAATACGTGGCACTGATGACAGATGGCACTAATACGTGGCACTGATGACAGATGGCACTATGTGGCACTAATAACACGTGGCACTGATGACAGATGCCACTTATACGTGGCACTGATGACAGATGGCACTGGGGACAAATGGCACTGACAACAGGTGGCACTGGGGACAGATAGCACTGCGGGCAGGTGGCACTGGGGTGGGGTGGATTGCACTGGGGCAGGATTGCACTGGGGCAGGATGGCACTGGGGCAGGATGGCACTGGGGGAGGATGGCACTGGGGGAGGATGGCACTGGGGGAGGATGGCACTGGGGGAGGATGGCTCTGGGGGAGGATGGCACTTTTTTTTTAACTTTTTTTTTACACTTTTTTTTTTTTTTTGCTTCTGTACACTGACTGCTGCTGCAGCCGTTCTTCTCTCCCCTCTCACACGCTGTCTGTGTGAGGAGGGAGAGCGGCGCTGAGAGATGATCTCATATGTTTACATATGAGATCATCTCCCATTGGACACGCCGATCACGCTGTAAACGGCCGCTGTGATTGGCAGTTTACAGCGATCTGTGTTTGCCTGTCCCCGGGGGACATGGCAAACACAGAACTTCCGCGATGCGCGCCCGCGGCGGCGCGCATTGCGGAAGTAAACACCAGGCCGTCCAGGGACGGCCAGGCGAAGGAAGCCGCCCGCTCTAAGGCCGTCATTCGGCTATAGGGCGGGTGGGAAGCGGTTAAACATAACTTGGGAAACAAAGTGGCATTCCCTCTCATTTCACTATTCCCATTTATCTATGCTTTTGTAGATTAACACAATATACTCAATACTCCAGTCAAACAACTAGTTATAATATACATTTTTTGTGATGTATTTGCTCCATATCATATCATATTTCATTATTTTTAGGTGTGGCCACCTTGGGTGTGCCAAGAACCTCCTCCTCTGTTCCTCTGATCACCCTGGGGAAACTCCAGACACTGTCAATTCTTGTAAGCTAGCGTTTGATGCCCCCGTGAAGTCGTGCTCCGCCTTTTTTCTCCCCTTCTCTTGTCTTCTCTTGTCCCCCTGTGTCCATCTTGGTGGGTGGTTGAGGTGGGTCAAAATAGTGGGCAGTGATCCAGGATGACCCTTTGAGGGAAGGCACTGTTCCGTTTTTCAGATTTTATTAGAAGTCTCTGGTTGAAAAGCATTGGTTCGGTGGAACTGGTAAATATTATCGAAATAAGTTTTGATATTACATTAATTTTCTCAAGTCATCTTCCAGGACGGCACACCTGAGAGATGAGAGGCTCCTCCCTACAGGAAACACAATCAATCGACGGCTGTTTTAAGTCCCCACCCTTCCCCTTGATCCTCAGTTTTTGATTGTGTTTCTCCCTACACAGCGAAACTGTTTGTTTTTTTCCAAATGACCCGAAGCCTGGGGCTGGTGGTCTCCCCCTGGGAGCCGGACCACAAGCTTGGGAAGCCTCTGGGTCTGGTAGGATATTCTTGTCCTTCCTGGGGGGTTCCCCTATCTTTTCCTTAGGGGGGGCAGCAGAAATTGGAAGAGCCCCCCTGAGAGCTGAAGGACCCTGGGTACAGTGGTGTATCCAGAACTTCAGGGGCCATTATCCTGTCTCCCCTCCTTACCTGTACAGGTGGCTGTTCAGACGGGGGTGCTGGCCATCGGTTCTTTCCAGGGGGATTATGTCCCCGACTCCTGGGTCCCCGGTAGCTCACGTGGGCTGCCGGAGAGGGCGTGGCAACAAGCACCCGCGTCATTTTCAAACTTCGGGAAAATGGCGGCGGCGTTCTTACCCAGGATGGAAGGCTGAGAGTCAGTAGGAGCAGGCGCCCACATCCTCCTTTCTCTAGAGTGAGGAGGCGCCAGTTTACTACGGTGGATGTCTGCCTTAACCACCTCAGATGGGAAGATGGGAATGAGGAATGGAAGGCATTGCCCCCCCCCCCATGTATATAGACTGACTGGTACAGTGCAGGACACAGCCTAACCTGGCACCTCCTTATGGGGACAGCAGTTGGGGGGGGGGGGGAGCACTTTGGCGGCTATCCTCCTTGCGTGTGGACCATAAGGATGGAAAAGCAAGCCCGCTGGCTGTGGCAAAAAGAGGAAGACGACAACGGTGAGTACTTTCCTTTTGCTGTGGGAATTTAGCTGCAAAATCCCCAATTCCAGCCAGAGGGTTTCTGGGCATTTGAGATCTCACATGGGGTCTGGATTCAAATAGCCCTTAAGCTTCTGCTAAAAACACCAGCTGCAGCTCCCTCTTACATCAGAGAAGCTGTATGGTGGACAGGTGGTGCAGAGGAACGGGTGTGCCTAAACCACCTCAGATGAGAAAGAGGTAGGTAGGCCATTGCTCCCCCTTCCCTGTGTATATACTGACTGGTGCAGTGCAGAACCTGGGGTCGGGATACAAATAGCGCAGACGCCACTGCTAAAACCACCAGCCACAGCTCCCTCTTACAGCAGAGACACTGTGGTTATCGCAGCAGTAGGTTGCCAGCCTCTCCCTACATGCCCAGTTGTGGTACATTAGTAGGGATGAATATAGCATACAGAGTGGACCTGGTAGATACAAAGTTACTTACAGGCCAGGTATACCACTGAACAAGTGATTAATTGGGCAGTGTTTGGTGGATTCAGAAGCTCCCCTGGTCAGCAGGTGCACTAGGTTACCGGCCCTATTAACCCAGCTGCTAGGAATCTGAAGTTGCTTTACAATGTTTAAAAGCTGACCTAACATTCAAGGATGGGCAGAGACCAAGCTACTGTGTGGCACAGTAGGGGTTCCCTTGTGACAGATCCTCCTTTTGGGGGTTGCTTGCTATAGTTAACTTTCATAAGCTCCAACCTCCCACTCCACCTTTTACACTGTGGTTATATTATAGTATAGGAGGTAAGAAGAAACTTTTTTTATTGGTTTGGGCTACAATCCACTCAGTGGCAGATCTAAAGGTGATTCACCATAGATCGCTTCCTACATCCTTTTAATTGAGGATTTTCTGTGCAAACCTATGCAAGAGCTACATAATTGCTTGTTTGAAGCCTGCAAATAGCCATTTACCCCCCCAGGCTAAACTGGTAACTACCTCTTCTAGAAGCTGTCTTAAATCGGTCTCTAGGGCTGGGCTCATTGAGACTTTAGTTGCTAATCAGCACCACCTGGATATGTGCTGGCTAGTGTTTGCTCAGTCTATGGAGGTAAGGTAGGACAACAACTACTAATAGTAGGGTGTCCAACCATTTTAGGATTTGTTCCTTCACTGGTGGTGAGGTTTAGTATCTACAGCCCAGGCTATGCCTATGAAATAAATTGCCTGTTGGTTATTTCATAAAGGGATAGACCATGACTCCTCATTGGCTGCACACCAGTAGACCTCAGTAGTGAAAGTTTGTCCTTGCTGGGATGTTTTTGTGGCACAGCAGAAATACACATTGAGATTTGTGACATCTCTGCTTATAAGGGCTATATTGCTGTACATCAGAAATGCACTGCACTGAAGCTTGTTTGCTGTCCTTTATATACTAAAGGTACTGCTTTGTTTGGCTACAGATCAGAAAAATACAACAGTGAAGGTGATCTGTACTTTCTGGTTTTGTGCTGCAAAGCAGAAATGCACATCATTGAGTCTGGTGACATCTCTGCTCATAATGGTTCTATTGCTGCACATCAAACATACACAAGATTAAGGTCTGTCTGTGGGGCTTTGTGTCCTGTTTTACTGCCTTGTTGGTTACTTATCAGAAAGGCAGCAGTTAAGTCTGATGGTCCTGATTTGCGTGGCGTTGTGCTGATTCAGACAGTGCTATTAACGGCAATGGCTGCCGAGTTTAAACATGCGATTTGACATGTTGAGTCGCATGACAAATCATTTCAATATGGATGTGCTATCTCTATTCATAATGTTTTATTGTTGCACATCAGATATATACAGCATTAAGGTCTGTGAGGTTTTGTGTCCTGTATTACTGCCTTATCAGAAAGGCAGCAGTGAAAATTGATGGTTCGAATTTGTTGGGCTACATAGCAGAAATACAAATTGAACCCCTGCTAGGTGTAGTACATATACTGCCTTTGGTAATCCATGTAGCACCACAAAGTGGTTTTGTGCTGATTTTAGCCATGCGATTTGACATGTTGAGTCGCAAAGCCAAATCGCTTCAATATGGATGTGCTATCTCTATTCAGAATTGTTATATTGTTGCACATCAGACATATACAAGATTGAAGGTTGTCTGTCCTTTATGTCTTGCATATACTGCCTTATTGGCTGCATATCAGAAAGGACACAGCAGTGAAGATTGCTTGTCCTTTTCTGATTTTGTTTTTGCTGCTCAGCTGAGACACATTGAGGATGGTGGCATCTCTGCTCAGTATTGGTATATTGCTACACATCAGACATACACAAAGATTGAATGTTTGTGTCCTGTATGTCCTATATTTACTGCCTTATCGTTTGTATATCAGGCACAGCAGTGAGCAGTGTTTCTCATGGATCTACCTTTCTGCATCTTAGGGATACACAGCAGGGGTTTGTTGGCTGCAATCCTCCAGGGAGTCACAGCATTGGGGACCCCTTACTTGTTCGACCTGAAAATTGCAATTTTTTTTCCCTGCGACCTGTGTAATCTTGAGGTCTGTGGATCCAGGAATCAGGGACTGCTGGTGTCGCACAGACACAAATGGTACCCATTGGAAGCCATAGTATATGACTTCTCATGCGTCTTGCAGTCCCAAGTCGCAGGTTGGGTCGCACGGGTGTGGGAACCCTAAACTTATCTGTCCCTTCTGATTGAGGTTTTGCTACACAGCAGGAATACTCATCATGGTGTTATTGTTTTATTTTGCAGCAGACCAGAAAGATTGCAGCTGTAAAGGCTGTCTGTCTTTTTCCTCAGTGTCTGCTTTTATGTTGTTGCACAGCAGAAATACTCAAGATTGAAGCTTGTTGGTGCTTTCTGTTTCAGAAAAACACAATGCTGCAGGTTGCTTGTGTCCTTTCTCAGTGTTGGTTCTATCTGAACTACACCACAGAAGTGCATGACAGAAAGGATTGTCTTGTGTTCCATATTTTTCCCTGTGGCATAGCAGAAATGCACAACACGGGAGTTGGTGTTCATATTAATCTTATAACTGTATTTGGTGGTTTGTCAGAAATACACAACATAGAAGTTTGGGTCTTTCTGTCTTTATATTTATAGCCTTGTTTTTCTGTACATAGGTAAAACACAACAGTAAAGGGGGTTCCTGTCCTTTCTGTATTTATATATCAGTTATGACCTAGCTAGCTGCGCAGCATTTAGGGTTTGCTTGAGTCTTAATGTTTTTACGTCTTGACAGCACATCAGAAAGCCAGACTGTGAGGACTGTTTGTCTACATTGAGGTTCAGATTTGGGTCTCTTCCCATATTTGATATATTGGTTTAGCTAGTCACACTCAGGCACACAACATTGTTGTCTATGCTTGTGTCCTTTCTGTCTAAATCTATTGTGCCGTGCCCACAATCTATGATCATTTTATTTGTGATATTAATAATACATGTATCACCTTTTTGTATTTCAGCCTTCTTTTCCATGGAGGGGCCAGGAGTTCGGGCTGCAGATGCCACATGTCAGAAAACCTTGACCACTTGCGTTCAGGGATGCCAGAACCATTTCCTAGGGTTGAAGCCCTGTAGGGTTATGGGACACTGGAGGAAGGGAATAATGAATCACCCTGTTTAGTAAGAACTTGAAGAGTTCTGTTCAGAGGAGTATTAGGGCCTGAGGATGGAGTATAAAGATGTATACCCGATCAAATAGGTTTCGGCTCGGTGCATGGCCTTCATTTCGCCCTTTTAGCAAAACTAGACGTAGCAATATGGGTAGTCTACTCCTGCTAGGGACTTTAATCTACTGAAGAAGGCTCTCAGGCGTAAGTAAGGACATAGATTGGGCATGCCTTAAACCCAGGGTTCAAGCTTCTGTTAATCTATTTCCCTTAAGTAGGCTTCCCTTTTAGTCTTTTGCTGACATAAAGATAAAAAGGAACAGTTGCAGTTTTATTTCCCTCAACAGGGTAGTGTTAAGACAGGCCCTCTTATTGATTAATGTAGTGTCCTTGTCTTACACAGGTCTCTTATTTATCTTTTTAGTGGTTCTAAGTAGCACCTACAGGCACAATAGGCCATGGTTGTTAGATGTGTGAGATAGGCAACATTGCTAACCTACAAGTTTAACATGTTTTCTGATTCCATTTTTAAGAGCCCATTTCGCCTAGATACTGCATCCGAAGTGGAAAAGGCAGGAACATCTGTGGAGCAGACCTGCAGATCAGCCGCATGATCCAGCTAAGATGCCTTCATCAAGCATATGAGCGTATGGAGTGGAGGTAAAGCTCACTGCAGAACCAAGGTTCACCAAGAGGGTCTTGCAGTGGCCCCACCCTAAGGTAGGCCTGAGGTACATGTTTATCCTCTCAGGTGTGCCGTCCTGGAAGATGACTTGAGAAAGGTACCAGTTACTTACCGGTAACTGTCTTTCTGGGAAATCTTCCAGGACGGCAGGCCTACTTCCCGCCCGTTGGAGGAGGGAAAATTCTAGAACACTAGAAGGTGAGTACCTATGAGGAATGATTTCCCTTGTGAACCTGGTTCAGGAGTTACTTCTCTACAAACTGAGGATCAAGGGGAAGGGTGGGGACTTAAAACAGCTGTCGATTGATTGTGTTTCCTGTAGGGAGGAGCCTCTCATCTCTTAGGTGTGCCGTCCTGGAAGATTTCCCAGAAATACAGTTACCGGTAAGTAACTGGTAGCTTTTCGGTTAAAACCTATTATATTGAAAGTCTTTTTTTCTTTGATTACCTGCAGAATATACAATATAACTACTCCTTTCGCCAGGGCTTTGTTGCTTTTTACCCCTTGAAGAAGACCCTGACTCCTTGAAGGTCGAAATGCATTGGGGCAGCCCGGGTGCTATTTTGCAACTTTTGAAAAAGTGCTGTACTTGTAAATTGTTCCTGTAACCTATTTTGTATTAAATGTTGCATATATTGTTTATCCACTGATATGCTATAATATTATATACCAGAGCCTGTATTTTTAAATCTATGATGGCAAATAAGCCGTTGAATCAATAAAATAAATATAACTTTTTACGGATTTATCTCTGCTTCTTGTTGCTGCCTGAAAACCCCAAGGGGAACTCTTCTTTTTTTTTTTTTTTTATTCTCAGAGGAAAGATTAATGGCCTTAATCGAATCTTCACAAAGTGGAAGAAAATGCATTAGGTCTCCGTCTACCACCCAAGACCCTCAAACAGAGGAACTCTGGGAAAAGGAAGACTAATCCCCCTCAGAGGACCGGGATGAGACTGATGACGACTCTTCTGAGGAATCAAGTGGGGATGGACCCTCTTCAGATTCACAGGATGAGAAATTGCTGCTGCAAACTCTTGCTGAAATGGTCCGCTCCACATTTAAGTTACCTGTAAATGAGTTGGTTCAAAAACCCACTTCTTGTTTGGGTTCAGTGAAGCCTCCTCAAACTGCGCATGCCTTTCCTGTTCATTCTTTGCTGGAAAATCTTATTTATTCTGAGTGGGATCACCCAGATAAACATTTCCCCCCCCCCTCCTACCTCCTAAAAAGTTTTCAACACTTTATCCTATGGAGGAAAAATTCACAAAGATGTGTGGTATACCGGCATATGATGCCGCTATATCCTCTGTGAATAAAAGTCTGACTTGTCCTGTTGACAACGCTCAAATGCTTAGGGATACAACCAATAAAAAATTGGAATTCCTGTTAAAAAAACATTTTTTCCTTGGGAGGTTCAGTAGCCCAACCTGCAGTGACGGCAATTGGGGTATGACAATACTTGAGAGACCATTTCAAACAGGTGCTCAAGGTTTTCCTTGAACAGCAGGCCCAGGAGTTGGCCAACCTGCCAGCGGCTTTGTGTTTTGCTGTTGACGCAATCAGATTCTATCCTCCAGATCTCTCGCATTACGCTTGGGTTGGTTCATGTGGGTAGAATCTTATGGTTGAAAAATTGGTCGGCCGAAAAACACCATGTAAAAAGCTCCTGGCTGGTTTTCCCTTCCGTGGTGCAAGGCTGTTTGGGGAGGATTTGGACAATTATATCCAAACAATCTCTAGTGGGAAAAGTACCCCTTTGCTAGTTAAGATAAAGAGTAAAAGTCCTTAATTTAAACGGGCCAGGGGCATCAGCCTCCAGGCAGTTGCGACGGCCTCCATCATCAGGCTCAAGAGGTAAAACTCAGAGTCAACCCCAGGGACAATAGAAGTCCTGGGGGAGGAAATCTACAAGACAGAACGCTACGGCCTTGTCGGGGCTGGCTTAAGCCTTCCTTCTCTGGGCTGGCTGCTCAGCTGTCCGCTAATTGGCAGCTCTCATCTCTCTGCACAGTTACCAGCTGTTCCTGATCATGCTCGTCTGAGCTGCCTACTTAAAGTTGTCCAGCTCACGTCACCTCTGCCTTCGCCTTGGTTACATCACAAGAAGCCATCTCCTGTGGTTCTGTTTAAAGCCTGGATTGCTGACATCCCTTCTGGCTCCTTATACTGCTTGCTGTTGCTCTACATGGATCCCTGACTTCTGGCCAGGCTGACTACCGGATCTGGTTATTGAACTCTGGCCCGGCTGACTACCCTATCTGGTTACTGGGCTCTGGTTAAGCTTTGACTACGCTTTTTCTATTTACCTTTTTATTTTTATTTATAAACAAGTGTGATTTAATTGTACTTCTGTCTCAGTCTGATTCATGGTTTTTGACAGGCCTCTTTATGAAGGGGTGCCCCCCCCAGCTCATTTGAGTGGGGGGAAGACTGCTACAGTTCTCAAGGGTTTGGCAGGTGGATTTTCAGGACAGATGGGTCCTCTCCACAATAACTCTAGGTAACAAACTAGAATTCCGAGAATTCCAGTCTCCTCATTTCCTAAGATCAAATGTTCCCAAAGACCCAGAGAAAAAGAAGTCTCTCTTTCAAGTTTTGGAGCGACTTTTGGTCTCAAAGTAATCATGGTAGTTCCCATGCAAGAGCAGGGATTGTGTTTTGTTTTTTTCAAACCTTTTCACAGTGCCATAGCAAAATGGAGATGTCAGACCCATTATAGATCTCAAAGATCTAAACTGGTTCCTAAAAATTCTATCTTTTCACATGGAATCAAACTGATCTGTAGTCTCCATCCTACAAGGAAGAGAACTTCTGGCATTAATAGACATCAAGGATGCATACCTGCATGTACCCAGTGGAAAAATTGCATTTTCAGTCCGTAGCTCTGCCTTTTGGTCTAGCTACGGCACCTTGGGTGTTCACAAAGGTCCTGGCTCCTCCTCTGGCTATATTAAGGACCCAGGGTATAACGGTTATAGCATACCTAGACGACCTGCTCTTAATAGAACGGTTGGTAGCCTGCTTAGACCAAAGCTTGGTCACCACAGTCAACTACCTGAAATACCTAGGTTGGGTCCTCAACTTAGAGAAGTCTTCTTTAAAACCAGTAAGAAGACTAGAGTACTTGAGTCTGGTCATAGATACAACCCAGAAGAGGGTGTTTTTACCCCATGCAAAAATTGGTGCCATAAAGGAGCTGGTTCAGGTAGTCAGGGCAAAGAAGGGTCCTATTTTGCCTTTGTATGAGGTTGTTGGGAAAGACAGTGGCTTCGTTTGAAGCAGTTCCCTATGCTCAGTTTCATACGAGACTGCTGCAAAACAGTATCCTGTCTGCCTGGAACAAGAAAGTCCAGGCGCTGGATTTTCCAATGCGCTTGTCACCAACAGTGCATCAGAGCCTCAAATGGTGGTTGATACCCGAGGAATCTGCTGAAAGGGAAATCCTTTTTACCAGTTACCTGGAAGGTGGAAACAGATGCCAGCCTTTCGGGTTTGGGGAGCAGTTCTGGAAGAGACGACTGACCAAGGGAGTCCAAAACAGAGAAGACCTTACCCATCAACATTCTAGAGATTCGTGTAGCGTACCTAGCCCTAAAGGCCTGGACATTCAGGTCGCAGGGTCTAATCAGACAATGCCACAGCAGTGGCTTATATCAATCACTAAGGGGGCACCAGGAGTAGCCCAGGGAGAGGTAAAATAGATCTTAACCTGGGCCGAAAAGCATGTGCTGTGCATATCGACAATCTTCATTCCAGGGGTAGAGAACTGGCAGGCAGACTAGTTAAGTCACCATCAGTCATTCTCAGGGAAATGGTCTCTTCACCCCAACATCTTCCTGGCCAAATTACAAAGATGGGGGATCCCGGATGTAGATCTGTTTTGCGTCCAAGTTCAACAACAAGATTGACAACTTTTTGTCAAGAACAAGGGATCCACTTGCATGCTGGACAGATATGTTGGTGACTCTGTGGCATTAGTTCTCACCGATTTATGCATTCCCTCCTATTCTGCTGCTACCACGACTTATTCACAGGATCAAGCAGGAAAAGAAGTCGGTGCTATTAGAGGCCCCAGCGTGGCCCAGAAGATCTTGGTATGCAGAAATAGTGAAGATGGCGTTAGGGTCCCCATGGACCCTACCACCACGTCCAGACCTGCTATCGCAGGGACCAGTGTTCCATCCTACCTCACGAACACTAAATTTAATGGTTTGGCTATTGGAACCCACATTCTGAAGAGTTGTGGGCTTTCAGGCCCTGTAATTTCTACCTTGATTTAATGCAAGGAAGCCAGCTTCCAGAGTAATTTATTATAGAGTCTGCAAGGCATGTGTCTCCTGATGTGAATCCAGGGGTTGGCATCCCAGAAAGTATGTCATAGGGAGACTCCTTGCTTTTCTGCAAATGGGGTTAGAGATGAAGCTGGCCTTGAGTACTATCAAGGGCCTGGTCTCGGCCTTGTTGGTATTGTTTCAATGTCCGCTTGCTTCACATTCTTTGGTCTGAAGCTTTATACAGGGGGTAACATGGATTAATCCACTGGTTAGATCGCCCCTGGGACTTGAATTTAGTAATGTCAGCATTACAGAAATAGCCTTTTGAGCTGATACAACATATTCCCTTGGTCCTTTTGACAAAGAAGATAATTTTCCTGGTAGCCATTTTTTCTGCAAGAAAGGAATCAGAATTGGTGGCTTTCTTGTAAAGAGCCATATTTAATCATGCACAAGGATAGAGTGGTATCGCGTTGTCATCCTAGCTTTCTACCAAAGGTGGTTTCAGTTTTTCATCTAAACCAGGATATTGATCTGCTTTCATTTTTTCCAGATCCCTGTTCTACGGAATAAAAGTAGCTACATTCTCTGGATGTAGTCATAGCGGTCAAAACCTATTTGGAAGTGACTGCTCAGATTCGCAAAACAGATGTTTTTGTTTGTATTGCCTGAAGGTCCTAAAAAAGGACAGGCAGCGTTGAAATCTACCATTGCTAAATGGACTTGACAGGTAATTATTCAAGCTTATGGTTTGAAGAGGAAGGTTCCACCTTCTCAAATAAAAGCACGCTCCACAAGGGCTCTTCATAGGCAGTGCATCACCAGGCCTCCATTGCTCAAATCTGCAAGGCCGCAACTTGGTCTATAGTCCATACATTCACCAGATTCAGGTGGATGTGAGAAGACATGAGGATATCGCCTTGAGGCGCAATGTGCTGCAGGAAAGCGGTACAATGTCCTCAGGTCTGATTGCACCTTACTTTTGTTGTGTCTCCCTCCCCTCAGATAGCATTGCTCTGGGACATCCTATCAGTAAATACTGTGGCTCTGTGTTTCATGATGTACGAAAAAGAAAATCCGATTTTTATAAAAGCTTACCTGTAAAATCCTTTTCTTCGAGTATATCACGGGAAATATAGGTCCCTCCCCTCTTCTAATACACATATATTGCTTTGCTACAAAATTGAGGTACTCCCAGTAAGGGGAGGGGTTATATAGGGTGCTAAACTTCCTGTCTAGGGTGTGCCAGTCTCCATCACCTAGTGGTGCCTATATAACCCATCAGTAAATACTGTGGCCCTATGTCCTGTGATGTACTCGAAGAAAAGGATTTTACAGGTAAGAAAATATATCTCTATCTCTAGTATCTCTATCATCTCTATTTCTATCATCTCTGTCTCCTCTATCTCTATCTCCTCTATCTCTATCTCCTCTATCTCTATCTCCTCTTTATCTGTCTCCTCTATCTCTATCATCTCTATCATCTCTGTCTCCTCTGTCTCCTCTGTCTCCTGTCATCTCTGTCTCCTGTCATCTCTGTCTCCTGTCATCTCTGTCTCCTGTCATCTCTGTCTCCTGTCATCTCTGTCTCCTGTCATCTCTGTCTCCTGTCATCTCTGTCTCCTGTCATCTCTGTCTCCTGTCATCTCTGTCTCCTGTCATCTCTGTCTCCTGTCATCTCTGTCTTCTGTCATCTCTGTCTCCTGTCATCTCTGTCTTCTGTCATCTCTTTGCTACAATGTAAAGTAGTGAGTGTACAACTTGTATAACTGTTTAAATTTACTGTCCCCTCAAAATAACTCAACACACAGCCATTAATGTCTAAACCACTGGCAACAAAAGTGAGTACACCCCTAAGTGAAAATGTCCAAATTGGACCCAAAGTGTCAATATTTTGTGTGGCCACCATTATTTTCCAGCACTGCCTTAACCCTCTTGGGCATGGAGTTAACCAGAGCTTCACTGGTTGCCACTGGTGTCCTCTTACACTCCTTCATGATGACATCAAAGAGCTGGTGGATGTTGGAGCCCTTGCGCTCCTCTAATTTCCATTTGAGGATGCCCCATAGATGCTCAATAGGGTTTAGGTCTGGAGACATGCTTGGACAGTCCATCCCTTTATCCTCGGCTTCTTTGGAAAGGAAGTGGTCGTCTTGGAGTGTTTGGAGTCGTTATGTTGGAATACTGAATTTTGGCCCAGTCTCCGAAGGGAGGGGATCATCCTTTCCTTCAGTAAGTCACAGTACATGTTAACATTCATGGTTCCCTCAATGAACTGTAGCTCCCCAGTGCCGGCAGCACTCATGCAGCCCCAGACCATGACACTACCCCCACCATGCTTGACTGTAGGTAAGACACTTGTCTTTGTACTCCTCCCCCGGTTACTGCCACACATGCTTGACACCATCTGAACCAAATAAGTTTATCTTGGTCTCATCAGACCACAGGACATGGTTCCACTAATCCATGTCCTTAGTCTGCTTGTCGTCAGCAAACTGTTTGCGGGCTTTCTTGTGCATCACCTTTTAGAAGAGGCGTTTTTCAGGGTTGACAGCCATGCAGACCAATTTAAATCAGTGTGCAGCATATGGTCTGAGCACTGACAGGCTGACCCCCCCCCCCCCCCCCACCCCTTCAACTTCTGAAGCAATGCTGGCAGCACTCATACCTCTATTTCCCAAAGACAACCCCTGCATATAATGTCCTGTTAAACCACTGTATGGTCTTGGCCACCACTTTGAAGCTTAGTTTCATGGTCTTGGCAATCTTCTTATAGCCTAGGCCATCTTTATGTAGAGCAACAATTCTTTTTTTCAGATCCTCAGAGTTCTTTGCCAAGTGGTGCCATGTTGAAATTCCAGTGACTAGTATGAGAGAGTGAGAGCAATAACTCCAAATTTAACACACCTGCTCACCGATCACACCTGAGACCTTGTAACACTAATGAGTCACATGACACTGGGGAGGGAAAATGGCTAATTGGGCCCAATTTTTTACTTAGGGGTATACTCACTTATGTTGCCAGCGGTTTAGACATTAATGGCTGTGTGAATTTAAAGCGGAGGTCCACCCTAAAATGGACCTCCGCTCATCGGAATCCCCCCCCCCCTCCGGCGCCACAATTGGCACCTTTCAGGGGGGAGGGGGGTGCAGTTACCTGGATAATCCAGGTAACTGCACCCACTTCCGGGATAGCTGTCTGCGGAAAGGGGCGTAGATTACGCCCCTTTCCGCAACTGCCCGCCCCTTTGCGCAAGTGCCCCGCTGCCTGCTGGGAAACACACAGTTCCCAGAGGCAGCGGGGACCGTCCGGATTGCGCCGCGCGGCTCGTGCATGCGCAGTAGGGAACCGGGAAATGAAGCCGAAAGGCTCCATTTCCTGATTCCCATACCCAAGATGGCGGCGGCAGGACCCGACAGACGACCTAGGGATCGGCTTCGGGTGCCGACATCGCGGGCGCGCTGGACAGGTAAGTGTCACTATTTTAAAAGTCAGCAGCTGCAGTATTTGTAGCTGCTGGCTTTTAAAAAAAAAAAAAAAAAATGCGGAGTCCTGGTGGACTCCCGCTTTAAGGGGACTGCAAATGTACACTTTTATACAAGCTGTACACTCACTACTTTAGATTGTAGCAAAGTGTAATTTCTTCAGTGTTGTCACATGAAAAGATAATATAAAATATTTACAAAAATGTGAGGGATGCACTCACTTTTGTGAGATACTGTGTATGTGTGTGTGTGTGTTATTTCTGCAAAAATACTGGCAGCCTTGTGGGTGGGGTGAAAGTCATTTGAAGAGTGTGGAATGATTGACCTCCTTGAGTGCCACCACATGGCAGCAATGAGACACCAGATTATTGTTCCCTGAAGTTTTTGTTGACTTACACACATTTATCTATCTACATACTGTATACTAATTGGATATACCAGTCAATGCTGGAACAAGGAAGATGGGAAAGTGTGTGTCGCCCCCCCCCCCCCCCCAAGGTGGGTAGAAATGGGGCCAATAGTGGTGAGTAACAAAACATTTTGCTATGTTTGTGGCATGCAGTGAAAAGTTTAAATAGTTGCACAAATATGTGTAAAAGGATTAAATGTCCCTGGGTTGCTGGTGTCACGGACATTAAAAAATGGATCCAAGTTGGTGATGTGAATGGAATGAAAAATGTAGCCAGGTCAGTGATGTGACTGAAAATAAAAATGCCTAAGTTGGTGGTGTCACTGGAAGGAAACAATTGTCCCTATGTTGGTGGTGTCATTGGAAGTAAAACAATTACTTCCAAGTAGTGCAGTGCTGTTGTGTGGTGACATGATTTTTCCCTGTGCTTTAGCATCTGCAGGGAAAGATCCTTGGGAGGGGATTATATTACTCGGCTGATTTATGCTCTACAGTGCTATTGAACATCAGATGTGTATTTTTGTACACTATTATGATGTAAGCAGAGTCAAAGATTATTAACACAAACTTTTATTTTGTTCAGGTGGCATTTGCAGCCAAGTCTCTTTGTTTACTTTACAGGTATTAGCAACTGCGATTGATATATTTAATACTGATATAAAGTAAAAATAAAACTAAACTTTTTGTAAGTCTTTTAGTGAATGCAATCAGCATACTATATCCCCCCGAGGAGGAGGAGGTAGGGAGGAGAGCATCATTTACCACTGTGTATATGCCCACATGTGTGACTCCTATAATAATGTGGGCTGCACTGATCATAAAAAGGAGGAAATGAAGAGCTTAGAAGCGAACTGAAATTGCGCTTGCTTCATATAGAATAGCTGGTCTACACAATCTCAAAAAATGTGAGGGACAGCTAAAGGCAAGATCAACAAAGTATATTTCACTCTACACAATATAATTGCTTTAGAGGCTTTATAGGTATGAACATTCTGTTATATAGCATGTAATGAGAGTTTTTATTAGTCTGGATTTAATGACAATTTAAGGCCTTTTAAGGTTTCATCGCAAATAATTTTAGAGTCCCATTTTAAAGACGCTGGTAGAACTCTGTTCAATCACACCTCCCAGTTTCCCAATATGTATATTAATTCAGATGAATTCATAATTTGCACTAACCACAAGTAAGATAGTGCTGAAAAAAAATTATTTGTAGCTATACAACCCAGAATTTGGTGGTGCTATCTGGACCCGCTTGCTGTCTATTGCTACTTGGCTATTTCTCTCCACTCTTCAAGGTTGGTGGCAAACTGTAAGGAAATAGATATAGAAGTCAGATCAACAGTTACAAAAGCAATACACATTTAGCATGAGGGTACACATTAGCCTTTTTAAACTGGGTGCCGTCTGAGGTAGTCAGGGTTGCAGCAGAATCCTTGTCGAGAATGGCATTCAGACCACATATAACTCCCACTGCTCTGACGACTGATGGATTGATAGAGCAGGAGCTCGATTATGACAGCCAGAAGGTGCAGCTTTGCCAGTGCACAGTGTCCTGCACCAACCAGGAGGTGACTGAATCCCTCTTGCAGTGTCAGAGGAGGTGTCTGGATGATCAGGGAATCCGAGCAGATAGGGATGCTGGTAGCGGGGGGTGGAGTACCTGGCTGCCTCTGCTGGGGAAGATCTGTTGGAGGCAAACGAGATGCTGAGAAGAGATGTGGGAAAGGAGATCACTGACATCACCAACAGAGATGAAATCCATGCTCTGCAGCAGTGAGGCTAACAAGACCAGATCCCAGAGGTGACAGGCAGGGACAGTGTCCAGGACAGCCTGCTCTGTACTCTGTTACTTGCAGGCTGCCATTGCTCTGATAATGAAGTAGAATTGTCTGACAAGTAAGAAACTGGTGCCCAAGTGTTGCTGGTGACATGGAGGTGCCCAGGTGGTACTTAGGTGTGGGTGACATGGAGGTACCCAGATGGTTCCCAGGTGTTAAGAGGTGACATGGCGGTGCCCAGGTGTTACAGGCGACATCCAGACTTGCACAACATGATGGTGGTAAGAGCCACAGGGTGTTTACATCGGTGTTTCTCAATACTGCATTCAGGGCAGATGCCCTTTTGTAAAATCGTGCAGCACCGAAAATGTACTGTGTCTGGCAATTAAGAATTAATGGCACCCCAGCACATCGGCTAAAGAACAGGAGATTTGTGTATCGGGAAGAGGTGATTTTGTGTGCCTTCCTTGACAAACAGTAATGTGAACCAAGCCTCAGCCTGGGGTGCCTCAAAACTAAAAATACTTTTCAAGGGTGCCATGACTGAAGAAAGGTTGAGAAACACTAGTAAAAACAATGCTGAGGTGTAAAATGAATTATGCGAATGTGTACGTAATCTTTGGTGTTTGACCATTTTTTGATATGAATGCGTTCGGGTATATAGTACCATGAAAAATATATATACTGTACTAATATGATAAATGTTGCGCTGCCATTTTTTGCACCAAATCCTATGCCTTGTCATTGTCTTCTTCTTCTAGCTCTCAATTGCCATGGAGGAACTCTGCTGTGCATCTGGAATGTACTTTGTAATAACTCGGACGTATAGAATTAACAATCCCACATACTTGCAACAAATCAATAGTAACTCTTCAGTAATTTGAATGTATTATGTAGTTGTAGAGAGTGGCGAGAGAAAGGAAAGTCACTTCCAATTATACGGAACATAAGTACTATCTGTGAAATTTTAACAATTCAGGAGCGCATGAGGGCCATGGAGAGGCAAGGTCAGGGCAGGCTATGAAGGGGGATGATCAGTGCCACAGTCAGGGCAGTGCAGCCCTGTGCCAGTGTCCCAGTATGCCAACCTGTGCTTGAGCCCCTCCCTCTGCCCAGCCCTTACCCCCCACCTATGCAGGGCTCCACTGTGGTTGTTCGGAGGTGCCAGTCCAGTGCTGATCCTCAGCCATGGTGCTGGCACTGCCTGCTGATTCGCTTCTCCGCTGGTATCTCCCTCACTGTCTGAAACCAGCACCTCAATAGAGACTGAGCACTGACACCAGCACCGTGATAGAGAGCACGGACACCACACCAGCACCGTGATAGAGAGCACTGACACCAGCACCGAGATAGAGAGCACTGACACCAGCACCATGATAGAGAGCACTGAGACCACACCAGCGCTGAGATAGAGAGAGAGAGCACTGACACCAGCACCCTGATAGAGAGCACTGAGACCACACCAGCACCCTGATAGAGAGCACTGAGACCACACCAGCACCCTGATAGAGAGCACTGAGACCACACCAGCACCCTGATAGAGAGCACTGAGACCACACCAGCACCCTGATAGAGAGCACTGAGACCACACCAGCACCCTGATAGAGAGCACTGAGACCACACCAGCACCGTGATAGAGAGCACTGAGACCACACCAGCACGTGATAGAGCACTCAGACCACACCAGCACCGAGATAGAGAGCACTGGCACCAACCATATATACTGTACACCTATACCAGTCCTTAAAAGGACCTTTGTGGACCTAGTAGCTGGTGATTTGCAGACTGTCCCTGCTCCAAACTGTCCCTCAGTCCCTACACTGATAAAAGACAGCTGCAGAATCGTTCAGCACTCAGCTCAGCAGCACAGCAGTGAAGTATAATGTGCTTTCTATATTTGAAAGAAAGTATATTAAACGTGTACAACCCTATATACTGTTCACCTATACCAGTCCTTAAAAGGACCTTTGTGGACCTAGTAGCTAGTGACATGCAGACTGTCCCTGCTACAAACACCAAACTGTCCCTCAGTCACTACACTGATAAAAGTCAGCTGCAGAATCGATCAGCACTCAGCAGCACAGCAGTGCACCATAATATACTTTCTATATTTAAAAGAAAGTATATTATAAGTGGATTGCAACCCTATATACTGTACACCTATACCAGTCCTTAAAAGGACTTTTGTGGACCTAATAGTAATGGCTAATTAGCTAGCTAGTGATTAGACTGACTGTCCCTGCTCCACACAGCATCCTTTCCCTACACTAGTGATTAGACTGACTGTCCCTGCTCCACACAGCGTCCTTTCCCTACACTATTGATTAGACTGACTGTCCCTGCTCCACACGGCGTCCTTTCCCTACGCTGACAAAAGACAGAATGTAAAATGGCCGCTAGATCAGGTCTATTTATAAGGTAGGAGGTATGTCCATGTGCTGAAATGTCTCAATTGGCTGTCCTGTTCCCCATGATGGATGTGTCATGGGTCAAAGTTCTTCACAATGTAAACAAATATATCGGCCGAGAACAGCGCCAGAAGTCTGCCAGTTTGGCAATTCGCGAACGAGCAAAGTTCGCTGCGAACCGACCGCTGTGCGAACTGCAAGGCCATCTCTAAATAGGACACTAGGCAGAAAAACTCTGCACCACCTATGGGCAGTCCTGTTTGTATAAGCCCCCATTTCTGCTATAGGCAAGCCAGTTAGTAACTACGAGCAGTACCCACAAACAATAAAGAGGGGTGGTGCTCTGTCCGTCAACAGCTCAGAGAAAGGGATTTTACGTGGAGTAATAAAGAATCCCATCTTCTCTTCCATTAATTGACGGACGCAGCCTCTTCTCATTCTTGATCGTAAGGACATCCTGACCATGGTGACATCCTGAAGTAGTGCTCAGAAAAGAGGGATGGAAAACAGCAGTCAAACAGCCAACATATTCCCAAACGGGAACAAAACTCCAAAAAGGAACTGCCTTGCAAGAGAAACAGAAAACCTCAAACAACCATCCTCAAAACTTTATGGCTAAAAGAAGCATCTGAACATATACACCTTAGAAAGCTTAGTAAAAGTATGAGCAGATGAACATGTAGCCATCCTACAAACTTGAGATAATGCCTGATGCTGAAACACCTAGGAGGCACTAATCACCCTGTTAAAATGTGCCATAACGGGAAAGAAGAAATCTGCCCCTTAGGCTACTTTCACACTGAGGCTCTTTACAGGCGCTATAATGCTAAAAATAGCGCCTGCAAAGCACCTGTAAAGTGCCTCTCCTGTCACTCCAGTGTGAGAGCCTGAGGGCTTTCACACTGGAGCGGTTAAAGTCCTGCAAGCAGCAACTTTGAGGCGCTTTAGGCACGCTGACAAAGCTTTTAACCCTTTATCCAGCCAGTAGGGGGTGTTAAAAGCTCCCTACTAGCGGCCAAAAAGCGCAGTGCTTTAACCGCCAACGCCCCGCACCTAAGTGTGAAAGTGATCTTACTGCTGTAAGCCTGAACCAGCGTCTGCTTAATCCCCTAGAAATGGCGGCCGAGGTGGCCGCCAAGTCCTTTCTTGACGCAATTCCTGGACCAAATCATATTCAGTGCAACTTCCTTAGGGTGCAAAGGGCATGGACACAGGGAAGGCATGTCAACGTCCTCATTCAAATGAAAATCAGACACCACCTTCGGAAGTAAAGAATGACATGGTTGGAGAACCACTTTATTCTTGTACAAGACCAAATAAAGAGACCTACAGGACAAGGCACCAGCTTCAACACTCAGCTTGCAGATGTGATAGCCACTAAAAACTTGTGAGACAGCATCAGCAAGAGGAGATCCCTAATGTTCTTAAATTGAGGCTTCTTAAGGACTGAAAGAGCCAAATTCAAATCCCATGGTGGTAAAAGAATGTTCCAGGGGGGCCACATGTAGAACCACCTAAATAAAGGTACGAATCATGGCCAGGAGTCACTGAAAAAAAAAAATCACCTTTTTAATAGTACATAAGGCAAGCTTTTTCTCCATTCCCCATTGAAGAAGGGCCAAAATCTGAGTCACCAAGTAAGATCGCAGATGGACTTTCAGGATCCACCCAAACTCCTTTAGAGTACGGAGCGTGATCTCCACATTGTCCATTAGGGCTGAGTGAGTCTCTGCCCTCTAATGCAGGTCATTCCAATTATGGCAATCCCCTATTGTCTCAGGCTAGAACCAGAGTTGGCACCTTGATGAAAATTGGAGGAGCAGAGATGAGACCCGAAGGGCATTGCCACAAACTGATGTGCCTCCCCTACAGTGGTGGGCCTGGATGCCCAAGTTGGCATTGCCGCGGCCATGGCCCAGTGCACTCCACAGGTTGCAGAGAAGCTTAAGAATGGGAGCAACAAGAAGACCCTGAAAAGCCAGAGTAAGGATCAGACAAGAGACATGCTATATTATGCCAAAAAACTGTAGCTTCCTGAGAGTGACCGTGGGGTGAGTGCTGGGTCTGATGGTCAGCATTCATAAGGGGAGGGAGGGCAGGCTGAGGAAGCCATGCTGAGCAGCCATGATGATGATGATGACACAGACTCTCAGACTCCTCTGCTTACTGATTCTGTACAGGATGAGCCAGAGCAGCCTACATTAGCATGAATACTGAGGGCAGTGCATATGTGCACGGCTTCGGTCAATACAATAAAACATCAATTTGGGGACCTGTGAGAGGAGGTGTCACTGCTGCATCAGGACCTTCAAAATATCTGGGAAAAGACCACTGCTGTGGAAAGCAGAGTCAGTGATATTGATTATACATTGCCACCTTTGGCTAGAGAGGCCCGGGCTGCTAATCAGCTGGTACAAGAAACCGACACCAGGGCAGAAGACATGGAGCACCGTCTATGCCAAAATAATCAAATTGTGGGGCTGCCTGAAAAAACAGAGGGTAGAGATCCCATCGCCTTTGTAGAAAGCTGGCTTCTAGATTTGTTCAGTAAGGAGGTTTTCTCCCCCTTTTTCACCATTTGAAAGGGCTCACCACACTCCGGGTTGGCCACTTCCCTTGGGGACCCCCTCCCTCTGCAAAGGTACAGAAATGCCATGCTAGGTTTTCTGATAATTTGCAACTCTCTTATGCTATGCCCTACGCTGCAAAACTACGTGTCACGGCTGGTGGGCAGGCACATTTCTTCAAATCTGCCATGGAGGCCTCTGCATGGCTAAATCATAAAAAGCAAGCCCTACACCATTGCCGGGATGATGATGCAGGTGAATGATCCGTATGAAATCCTTTGTCGTCACGCATCACTGTCGACAAGTGGTCCAAAATCACTTGGTGGGCTTTTTTTTCTATCCTTTTGCTCTCCAAGTCCATTCAATTTTGCTGGGGGACATATTGCTACACGCACTAGGAATTCCACTGTGACTTCACTACTTGTTTATTTCTTTCAATGCAGCAGCAGATCATCTGCCTACTTCTGCACAACTTTAAAACTATAGGGTCTGCACTGTTGGCAAACCTGTTCTTCTTATTTTTTTCGGGGGGGGGGGGGGGGTTCTCTACTTACCAATTGTTTTGGCAATTGTCTGGACTATATGAGGCTTATCACATGCCTGGTTGCAGTAGTTGGCATGGTTGCGCCGTATTGTTCTCCATTATAGTACACAGCCTTATGTCAGGGGTAGGGATGAGCTTGGTGTTCGAGTCGAAAGCATGTTCGACTCGAACACCGGCTGTTCACATGTTCCGCGAATACTGAACGTTATGGGCCAATCGTGCCAAATTCGTGTGGCGCTCACGCCCCACAATGCACTGCGCCATTGCAGTGCATTGCTGTCTCATGATTGGCCAAGCATGCACTGTGACCCCGCATACTTGGCCAATCACAGTGCCGGCAGCGAGGAGCGAGGTTTAGTACACGCTCCACACTATATAAGGCCACCAGCGAGGCGGCCTTGTATAGTGTGTTCGGGCATGCAGGGAAAGAGCAAGATAGGCAGGGACAGTGTGTTCTTTTCTCAGGCATTTGCAGGAGTTAAAGTGGGTGTTGTGTGCCTCCAGCACAGTATACATTTGTATCTACCCTTTATTGCCGGTGTTCTCTAATACAGGCATCTGCAGGAGTTCGTGTGTGTTGTGTGCCTCCAGCACAGTATACACCTGTATCTACCCTTTTATTGCTGGTGTTCTCTAATACAGGCATCTGCAGGAGTTAGTGGGTGTTGTGTGCCTCCAGCACAGTATACACCTGTATCTACCCTTTATTGCTGGTGCTCTCTAATACAGGCATCTGCTGCATTTATAGTGGGTGTTGTGTGCCTCCAACACAATATACACTACCCAATTGCTGGTTTTCCCATCTCCCTGCAGGCCATTACTATGTCTGGAAGGCCAATAAGGAGAGGCAGACAGTCACAAGCCAATAAAAGAGGGCAAGCAGACTCTGTGTCTAGAGACAACAGTGCTGGTTGTGGATGCGGTGCAACGTCATCAGCACATGGCCATGGGACACGCTTTTCCTTATTTTCAGCAACTGGATGTGTTGAGCCGCATCATGCCGAAGACTTGGTAGAGTGGATGACCAGCCCTCCTCATCCTCTCTCACCCCGGCTCAGGGTACTAGCAAAGCAGCTGCCAACACGTCCTCTTCCCTCGTCTCAATGTCACCAGTCACTCCTTCCCTAGACCCACCATGTCCTCCTGAGGAGTCCCCCGAACTGTTTGAGCACAGTGTTGGGTACATGCTCCAGGATGATGCTCAGCGTTTTGAAGGCTTTGATGATGATACCCAGCTAGAGAAAGGCAGTAGCGTAAGCGCAGAGGGAGGGGATGCTCAAGAAGGACAGCAATCTGGCAGTCATGTTCCACCAGCTGGAGCATACTGCCACGTTTGCTCCAGTGATGAAGAGGGAGGGGATGATGAGGTCACTGACTCCACGTGAGTGCCTGATAGGAGAGAGGAGGAGGAGGCACATCTTCAATGAGGCAGGATGCCCTCCGGGGGCCAGCTGGTTCTTGGGCAGGTACCCCGGCTTACAGGATGTCCTCAGGCAGACCAGGAAAGTCTGTGTGCATTTCCATCGATCATTTAATGCCAGTGCTCAGCTGGCTGAGCTCGAAAAGGAGTTGATCCTGCCCAAGAACCGCCTTATATGTGACATGCCCACCAGGTGGAAGTAAACGTTGGCCATGCTGCAGCGGCTACACACGCAGAAGAGTGCCTGTGCGACTACAGCACCAGGACAGGGTCAGGGGAGCTTGTTTTTTTTTACCATGCCAGTGGGGCATGATCAGGGATGCATGCGCTGTCCTGTCACCATTTGCGGAGGCCACGAGGATGGTGAGCAGTGGCAGTGCATGCATCAGTGACACTGTACCTCTTGTCCACCTGTTGCAGCATATGCTGCGTGGAATAATGGACAGGGCACTTGAGGCAGAACAGAGGCAGGAAGAGGAGGACTTCCTTGCCTCTCAAGGCCCCCTTTATCCAGACAGTGTTCCTGCTGTCCCACCCATCACACAGGAGGAGGAGGAGGCTTGTGTCAGCATGGAGGTGAAGCCTGGCACTCAGCATCAGCAGCAGCAGCAGTCATTTAGGGATAATTTATAGTCCCAAGAAACACGTGGACTTGTACGTGGCTAGGAAAAGGTGGCTGCGGATCATTTTGTCCATAGTTACCTAGAGGACTCTGGACCGAATGCTGCATGGCCTCCCTGATCCTGCAAAGCCTGCAGAAGGATCCTCGTATTCTTCGGATCAAGGAGAGGGACCACTCTCCTTTATCCACGGTACAAGGGTAAGGTTGCAGACCTTATCTTGCCATTACAGAGGATGAGACATTTCCGGAAGGCCTTGCAGAAAGGTCTGTGCAACGCGTTCCCGGAGACTGGGAGGTTACAAACTCCTGGTCCTGGACAACGTGTTGCTGAGGCTTCGGTCAGTCACAGAAGGAGCGGTGGAGAAGGTGGCAGTCTGACCGATGCGTTCAGACAATTTTTTAGTCCGCAGCCCCAAGGTATGATCGGTTCCAGCAACCATTGCCAGTGTCTGATTTACATGGTGCAGGAATACCTAGGGGCAAGGTCAGACTTGGACACCTTTCCCACCGAAAATCCTCTGGCTTACTGGGTCTTGAGGATGGATCACTGGCCAGAGGCTGCACAGTATGCAATTGAGCTACTGGCCTGTCCTGCATCCAGTGTTCTTTTGGAATGCACCTTCAGTGCTGCTGGTGGCTTTGTAACCGATCACAGGGTGCGCTTGTCCACCAACTCGGTTGATCGACTGACCCTCATAAAGATGAATTAGTCTTGGATCACCACCAGTTACCAACACCTGAAGCTAATGTAACCGAATAATTTTTTTTGAAATATCACATCCCTTCAAGACTGCCTATGCTGATGCTGAGTGAATGTCCTGTTATGTTGACTGACTATCCTCTTCCTCCTCAATGATCCTGCTGATAGCTTGGAAGAACATTTTTGGTTCTGGGTGACGCCCCCAGCCCAATTTTTCAGCCCCTGTTTAACAGGGGCATGCAATACATTTTTTGATGCAATGCTTTGCAGCAGGGCTCATTCCTGCACTCCAACTAGAGTATATGGGAGAGGCTGCAGTGTCGTGGCACCAGCACCAGTGCCTAAGGCCCAATTTTTCAGCCCCTGTTTGACAGGGGCCTGTAATTACAATTCTTGATATAATATTTCACAGCAGGGCCCGTTCCTGCACCCACCGAGAGTAACTGTGAGGACTTATAGTGTTGTGGCACCAGCACCACCACCACCACCAAAGGCCCAATTTTTCTACCACTGTTCAACAATGGCATGTAATTACAATTTTTGATATAATCGTTCACAGCAGGGCTCTCCAGCGCCCACCAAGAGTCACTTTGAGGGCTTACAGTGTTGTGGCAACACCAAGACCTTGGGCCCCCATTTCTGAAGAGCATATAGGGCAGTCCCCTACTTTCAAACATCCAACTTACAAAGTCTCCTGCTTGCAAACGGAAGGAGACAACAGGAAATGAGATGAAAAGACGGACGGTAAACAGAAATTATACAGGGGTGATAACCCTTCCTTATGTTTTCCAAAAAGCTTAAAAATAAATTTTCTGACTGGAGCTACACACTTTAAAAATCTATCACTTCAAAATTACAAACAGATTCTACTTATCACAACAAACCTATACAGTCCCTGTCTTGTTTGCACCGCCTGTATACTGCTGTTCTGACTATGTAGGGCCTGGGGGCCCCACGCCTTTCCTTTTTTTAATTTGTGTACGGTGTTCCTCTTAATATCCATACAAGATCCAGGGGGGCTGGTAATGGGCAGGGGGAGCTACCCATGCCATTTTCTTCTCAATGATTTTCATCCGTATTGCCAGAACCAGACATGACATTAAAACCGCAAGCAGTTTTAAATGACTTTTTTTTCCGTTAAATGTCATTTAGTGCAGGGACTGTTCTAAACACGGGAAACATGTGCCACTTCACAGGCATACTATAAACGCCCCCAGGCACGATATTTAAAGGAATATTTCACTTTTTTCACTTTAATAGTCATTAAAATCAGTGCTCCCGAAAAAACTGAAGTTTAAAAAAAAATAAATTGGCATTGACCCATGTCCCCTGGGGCAGGAGCTGGGTCCCCCAAACCCTTTTTAGGACAATATCTTGCTTATAAGCCATTACAATTAGCACTTTTTATTTCAAACGTTCAAGTCCCATAGACTTCAATGGGGTTCTAAAGTTCGCACAAATTTTCGGTCAGTTCGAAAGTTCTGGTGCAAACCGAACCGGGGGGTGTTCGGCTCATCCCTAGTCAGGGGCTGAGCAATATGTGGAGTAATTATGGAAATTTACTCAGTCAGAACATTCTCTGCTCTGGTTGCTTTGTGCTGCCATAGTACCCAATGTACTATCATGAGAAATATGTGCCTGTCTTTATTGTTAAGTGTGCACGCACCATGAAGGAAATCCCTTTGATTTCATGGAATATTAGAGGCTTAAACACCCCTCTTAAGCAAACAATGTTTCTTGTCTGCCTTAAAAAGTTTCACCCTGTCCTTTTTTGTTTTCAGGAAACTTATTTGGCGGTGCACACTTAGCTCCTGTACACACGGTCGGAGATTTTGACAACCAAATCCGTCGGATTTTGTCCGTTGGATCTTGTCCGAAACTGTTGCATACACACGGTCGGACAAAGTTGTCGAAAAATCCGATCTTTCAGAACGTGATGACGTAATTTCGTTACGATGGGACTACATTCAGGCTAGTAGCCAATAGCTTTGATGTAGGAATTTGATCTGAGCATGCTTGGCACTTGGTCCGATCAAATTTCTCTACACATGATCGGAGTATGTCCGATCGGACCAGTTTGTCGGAAAATATTTCCAACAAGTTGGAAAATTGGGTCCGACGGATATTCAGACTGAATCAGTCCGATGCATACCACACACAGTCGGAATATCCAACAACATGGTCCGATAGGACACATTCCGACGGATTCTCCGTCCGTGTGTACAAGGGCTAAGAGCTGCATACTATATCCTTGGGTGGGATGGGCGTACCACTCCGCTCACACCTCATTTTCTCAGAGGGAAAGTGAATTGGTGCATGGCTCCTTGAATTATCATGAATATAATGTTGAGTCTGAGGGACTTTTTTTTATATTGTTGTATTGGGGTTTTGCAGTGTATTTTGTCTTATATTTACAGACCCCCAGCCTTTCACTGTGCTGGCGCTTCGACTCCAATTGGCCTACCTCGAGGGGAAGCTAGACCTCCTGTTGCTAATAGTGGGAGATCAACAATTCGATAAACAATTTTCTTGCTTTTACAAAGCCCACGGTACTTTGTCCAGGATTAATCTGGTGATAGCAAACTAAGCCATGCTCCCATCTATCTCTGAGCTTTCGATAATGTGCCACCCCTAGCGCAAAATATAGGAAACATTGGTGCCCGGTGCAAACTGAAATGTGTGGGTACACATACTTGATGTTTATAGAGGCTAGGAAGTCCTCCTGATGAAGGGAGTCCACCACAGCCTGGATGGATTCCATCTTTAACTTTTGCACGCTCACTTAGCAATTAGCCTTGAGGTCCAAAATCAAGCAAACTGTAAACAGTTAGGGGTAAAACCCCCAAAGCCTTTCCAAAATCGAAATCGGAGCAATCACACCCTGAAACAGCAGGAGAGATGCTGAAAGAACCTCTATGGTGGACAAGAACAAAATTCTCATTTGTAACTGGATGAAATTAGCTCGTGGACCTATCTGTTGTGAAAAGCAGTAAGGTCCACGGGCCTGCAAACCAGCAAAGATGACCCCACCCTGGAGATAAGTGGGGGCAAACCTCCATGCTGAGTAGGATTTCTTTGCAGGTTTGGTGGGCTTCTTAGCCCAGAGCCACCTGGCACATCTGGAGGGGGGCTCGAAAAGCTTGCAGCCTTTGGCAGAGAATGTAGAGGGGTGAAAAAGCTTTGACAAAGGACCGCATTTTCAATGAGGTTCCTTCCCCTTCCTGGACTGTGGAAGGAAAGTACTCTTCCCCCGGTGAGATTCTTTATAATTTAGTCCAGGGTGGCTCCAAAAAGACCTCCAAAAAGGCTTCCAGAAGCGGGTCAGTTTGGATAGTGTGATCCTGCAGCTCTATTAGAAAAAAAAAAAAAAAAGCACCCACCAGAGAGGCACCACCAGGGAAGCTCACCAGAAAAAAAATCAGACAGAGGAGATATACCCTAGCAGGACTCATCACCACTCAGAATTAGGTACCATAGGGAGAGACTGGAAGCTCCCACACCATAAGAGTGCTGGATGCCACGTGCAGAGCATACCCGACAACCAGGAACCCAGGAAGAACTGCCTGATACCAAGCAGGGAAATGCTAAAGGGGAGTAAGATGGGTGGCGCCAGGGTATTCCAAGAACATGGCTATGGCAATTCTGGTCTACAGAAGGCTGGTGCACACAGCCTAGGAGGCCACCCAAAAGTGTCTGCCACAGGACCACAGAAAAATGGCCACTACAAACCACCAGGCGAAGTCAGTCAGACCCAAGGGAAGCTGGCCGTCACAACTGAGAAGGAAAGGAGCCCACTGAGTAGCTGCAGGTACCAGGGTGCACTATAAACCAAATAATGCTCTTGCCCCCCTCCCCCAGCTACAAACATTAAAGACTGCAGGAAATATCAGGCTTCCCTGCCCTGCAGCTGTTAACCCTCCATGGACAGAATCCATGGCCCTGTGCTCACCCTCCAGCAGTCAGTTAACCCTTTATTTACCAGGAGGAATAGAGGGAGATTTCCAGCCCCAACCACCGCAAGGTGAGACATCCAGTAAAGGGAGCACAGCCCTGGGGATAAAGGGGGAAGGAAAGGGTAGCCACCAAGTAGCGGGGAAAGCCTGAAGTGAAGGAAGGGAACCCCTGCAGGACTGACCATCCCATGGACCACCCACGCCCTAAAAAAGAGGTAGGGGGATACCAATCCCATGGAGAGCAGGTAACAGATCCTCCTCTCCAGTGAAGGGGGGGGGTCTGTTGGTCCGGGTAGGGCTGTGACACAGACTCTGGTGAGCGATCATATGTGCTCCCAGGAGATGTTTAACTCTCCAGGATGGGGCAGCCAACCCAGCACTTAGCTGAAGCTCTGCATGAACTCATTGGCCGCACAGTGGTGACCACTGGATATACAGTGGTGTGAAAAAGTGTTTGCCCCCTTCCTCATTTCCTGTTCCTTTGCATGTTTGTTACACTTAAGTGTTTCGGAACATCAAACCAATTTAAACAATAGTCAAGGACAACACAAGTAAACACAAAATGCAATTTGTAAATGAAGGTGTTTATTATTAAAAGGTGAAAAAAAATCCAAACCATCATGGCCCTGTGTGAAAAAGTGATTGCCCCCCTTGTTAAAACATACTATAACTGTGGTTGTCCACACCTGAGTTCAATTTCTCTAGCCACACCCAGGCCTGATTATTGCCACACCTGTTCACAATCAAGGCATCACTTAAATAGGAGCTGCTTGACACAGTAAGGTCCACCAGAAGATCCTTAAAAGCTACACATCATGCCGAGACCCAAAGAAATTCAGGAACAATTGAGAAAGAAAGTAATTGAGATCTATCAGTCTGGAAAGGGTTCTAAAGCCATTTCCAAAGCTTTGGGAATCCAGCGAACCACAGTGAGAGCCATTATCCACAAATGGCGAAGACATGGAACAGTGGTGAACCTTCCCAGGAGTGGCCGGCTGCCCAATATTACCCCAAGAGCGCAGCGACGACTCATCCAAGAGGTCACAAAAGACCCCACAACAACGTCCAAGGAACTGCAGGCCTCACTTGCCTCAGTTAAGGTCAGCGTTCATGCCTCCACCATCAGGAAAAGACTGGGCAAAAATGGCCTGCACGGCAGAGTTCCAAGGAGAAAACCACTGCTGAGCAAAAAGAACATCAAAGCTCGTCTCAATTTCTCCACAACACATCTTGATGATCCCCAAGACTTTTGGGACAACATTCTGTGGACCGATGAGACAAAAGTGGAACTCTTTGGAAGGTGTGTGTCCAAGTATATCTGGCGTAGAAGGAACACTGCATTTCAGAAAAAGAACATTATACCAACAGTAAAATATGGTGGTGGTAGTGTGATGGTCTGGGGCTGTTTTGCTGCTTCAGGACCTGGAAGACTTGCCGTGATAAAAGGAACTATGAATTCTGCTGTCTACCAAGAGATCCTGAAGGAGAATGTCCGACCATCTGTTCGTGTACTCAAGCTGAAACGAACTTGGGTTCTGCAGCAGGACAATGATCCTAAACACACCAGCAAGTCCACCACCGAATGGCTGAAGAAAAACAAAATGAAGACTTTGGAGTGGCCTAGCCAAAGTCCTGACCTGAATCCTATTGAGATGTTGTGGTATGACCTTAAAAAGGCCGTTCATGCTCGAAAACCCTCTAATGTAACTGAATTAGGACAATTCTGCAAAGATGAGTGGGCCAAAATTCCTCCAGGACGCTGTAAAAGCCTCATTGCACGTTATCGCAAACGCTTGGTTGCAGTTGTTGCTGCTAAGGGTGGCCCAACCAGTTATTAGGTTTAGGGGGCAATCACTTTTTCACACAGGGCCATGATGGTTTGGATTTTTTTTCACCTTTAATAATAAACACCTTCATTTACAAATTGCATTTTGTGTTTACTTGTGTTGTCCTTGACTATTGTTTAAATTGGTTTGATGTTCCGAAACACTTAAGTGTGACAAACATGCAAAGGAACAGGAAATGAGGAAGGGGGCAAACACTTTTTCACATCACTGTATATTATCCAGCCCAGCCATTGATTGAATATCTCTGCAGGAAAAAAGAATCCCTGGGAGAAAAAAAAAACACAGCTCCCAGCAAGGAACTAGGTCCTTAATTCTGAAACACTAGGCAAAAATAACTGGCTTGCTTAGAGCAGAGATGGGGTTTAGACCAGCTAGGACTGCTCATAAGTGATGCCGAGTTTTTTCTACTAGTGTATAGGCATAAGCTCCACCACTGGCCATGGTATGTAGGCTACTGCTGGACTGTTCACCTCTGGTCTGATGTGAATATATTCAAACGTTTTTACATAATAAAGGAATTATTTTTTTTTTTTTTGCATGAGAACACACTTTTTGTTATTTTTATTTTATTTTAATTGTTCTAGTTTGTGGATGCCTTCTATTTGTCTGGAACTCCAGAATCAAGTACATACCTAACCTCTCGGTCTATGAACACTTCTCACTCAGTGAGGTCCAATTGAGAGCAAAGAAGAGAAAACGGAGAAGCGCCAGGCATGACAGTGTGAAAAGGGGAGCTCCTGGGCAGCAGTGGTAGGGGCAGAAGAGTAGGAAGCAGTTTCCACACTGCTGGATATCACAGCACCATGGCCAACATCGATCTGATTCTGGCGCAGCTGTGGGCAGCTGACACGACCAAGGCACCCGAACACACACACGCCTCTCCCCCGCCCATTTGGCGAACATGTCAGGAGCCGGGGGACTCCTCCCCCTCAACAATGCCTGCTCGTGGGGAGTTTCTGCAAGGGAGAAGTGCAGCCACAGCTGCTGGGCCTTTACCAGTTACAGCCAGCGGCTCCTTTGAGACAACAGGTCCTCCTGCTGTAATGGAGGAGGGGCACAGAAGTGACAGACGATTGGGGGGGATGTCCAGGGCCCAAGATGAGGGAGCAAGCACAGCAGAGCATCGGTGGGTGGATCCTGTGCTGGTAGGCAGGGCCAGAAATGGCAAGGATCCACTGCATCCAGGCCCTCCTTGCCTGGGATGCTTCAGATGGCAGACCAACAAGCTCCTGAAGTGTGGTCAAAAGACAAGCTGTCCTGCTCGGAGGAGGCGCAGAGTCACACGGCACCGATGGATTCTGGAGCAGCGGCTGTTGGGGGCACTCTTGGTCAGCCTGGTAAGTTCTCTGCATTATCTAGTAATTATTTGAACGCTGCACTATGTGGGTTTCCATTATTGCGAGCGTCATTGAGAAGAGAGCCCAGAACACTGTTCAGCTCTCTTTTGTTACATTGACACCATCGGAGAGGCTCACCAAGTCTACTGGGGATCGGCAGGGCTATGGTACAAGGAGCAGTTCCGGCAGCGTAGGGCTGTCCATCCATCTCTGTGCTGGGACCACAAAGACATTAGCCTCTGGATGCATCTGATGTCCTCAGCTCGGGTCCGAGTCAGTTTTTTACAGGGGGCTGGGGGTGCACCTTCCCCAGGCCCCTGTCTGGTAAAAAATGGGGTCTCTGCTGGCAGTACAAGGGATTATGTTAATTTGAGGGGTCATGCCATTTTAAGCACGAGTGTTCAGGCTGTGGAGGTTCGCATACCGTGTCCTTCTGCTTCAAAAAAGGTAGAGGCCATGCCGGAGAGTTTGCTAACAAGAGGGATGATGCTGGTGAGGGGGGGGATGCAACCTTTCCTAAATAGGTACCCGGACTGGAACTAGGCGAGGCTGTTGGGTGCGGGATTCTTGACAGGTTTTAGGATCTCATGTTCTTTGCATTGCAGCATTCTGGGTGGTTTCACAGAAGTAGTCTAAGGAAGTTGCACTGGGTCACATGGGCAGGCAATTCTCTGTTAAGCCTTTACTTTGGGGTTTACTTGCGATTACTTGGGGATTTTGCCTCTGGGGATGGTGCCTAAGAAGGAGCTACACAAGTTTCACCTTATTCACCACCTGTCTTTCCCAAGGGAGGTTCAGTCAAAAATGCTATAGATCCGGAAGCATGTTTGGTGTCATATGCTTCTTTTGATGCAACAGTTGGTTGGGTTTGCCAATATGGTAAAGGGGCGCTGATGGCAAAGTCCGACGTTGAATCTGCATCTGGACAGTTTGTCTGCTTGGGTGCTGTTGGCAAGAGGAATTTTACGTGGATCACTGCCTGCCCATGGGCTACTCCATTTCCTGCTCCTTGTTTGAGCTCTTTTGTTAAATGGGTGGTTCGTGATGTATCGGGTCTGAATTCCATCATTCATTATTTGGATGATTTCCTTTGCATGGGGCCACCTTCATCTAATGTGTTTGCGATACTTCTGTCCACCTTGCAGCACATTGTGGGTAGATTCAGTATTCCGTTGGCTGTGGATAAAACGGAGGGGTGCGACTACCATGATCGTTTTTTGGGCATAGTTCTTGGCTTGGACACTATGGAGTGTCGCCTGCCAGAGGATAAATTGGTGCGCTCAAGATGGAGATTTGGGGAACTTTGGGATGGCGCAAGATTCAGCTTCGGAAGCTCCAATCACTATTGGGTAAGTTTAATTTTGCATGACGGCTGTCAGAGGCTACCGCGGGGGTTAAGGCCCCAACCCATTTTATCAATAAGGAACATCGAGAGGACTTGAAGGTGTGGTACATGTTTTTGGAATTGTCAGGAAATGTTCCATCCGCTGATAATATCTGTCTCTTGGCGTGCAGTACTGAGGTCCACCAGCAGGTGTCTCCTGTCAGTTTTGAGCTGTCAGGAGAGCTTTTCCCTGCTGATGCTATATCATCTTTGGGCCGCAGTACTGGCGTCCACCAGCGGATGGATCCTGGCAGTATGGAGCAGGCAGCACCTCCTGCAATCAGGTGTCACTTGAGGCCAATCACAGGCCTATAAATAGCTGGCAAGCAGTCATATGTTTGCCTCGGTATTGTTCCTTGTGCCCTGACCTGCTGCTTGCGATCCTGAACCTGTTCCTGTACCCTGAACCTGTGACCCGTGGCTGTGATCCTGTTTCCCTGTCCTCGTCCCAACCCTCTCCCACCTGTTACCATTATTCCTGTCCTGAAGTCTGATCCATCCATCCTCTCCCTGTCCTGTGTTCCTTACCCCATTTGCTGATCTCCCCGTGTATGACCTTGGCCTGGCTTGTGACTCTGATTCTGGACTGCCCTTGTTTATTTGCTGATCCTCTGTGTATGACCCTGGCCTGCCTATCGTTTACGGTACTTGCATTTCCCATTTATTGTACATATCTGTCTGTTGTTGTTTGGGGGTCTTTGTTGGTTGGTTTATTGCACTGTGTGGTTGTATTCATATTATTCACTTTCTTTAATAAATCATATTTCACTTATACACGTTTGGGTTTCCTCTGTTGCAGTCCACACAGTTCTGGTCTTATCTGGTACGTGACAGGAATCCTATAATGGTTGATTGGTTTGGAAGTCTGGTCCGGTGAGTAAATTTGACTTGGAGCTGTTTACAGATGCAGCCGGGTTGACAGGTTATGGGGCTTTCTATCAAGGTCACTGGAGCATGGAACCTTGGCCACGTTTCTGGGTAGATGTGGCTTTCTATGTAATCCTGGTACTCCTGGAACTTTTTCCGGTGGTGCTGGCTATGGAAATCTGGGGTGAGTCATGTCGGAACTTGAAAATATGGCTAAACTGTGACAACATGGCAGTGGTTCAAGTCATCAACCGCATCTCGGCATCGTCACAATTTGTAATACTGCTGCTGCGCCACATGGTGCTGCATTGCTTGCAATTAAACCCTTTTCTGTATGCTGTCCACCTTCCTGGTGTCGACATACTTTGGATAACTCCTTGTCTCGGTTTCAGTGGGACAGGTTCCGAGAGCTGACAGTGGCGGCCAAAAAAAAGGGGGTTGGTTTCTTGTTCCGGATGGCTATGGGAGATTGCCTTGGAGTCGTCGCTGTATGGATCGGTTGGTCTGTACGTGCGTCCACGTATGCCAAGGCATGGCATGAATGGTTGGGGATGGTTCGGCAAGCCAGGGCTGAGCAGGACGGTCCGGAGGTGAGGCTGCTGGTTCTTTACTTAGTTTCCAGAAACCTGGAGTGTCAGTGTCTGCCACTGAGCGGAAACTGGCTGGCTTGGCGTTTTTCTACAAATTACGGGGCATGGCAGATTTTACAACAGATTTTTAGGTCTGCCAGGCTTTAAAGGGGTATTGTAAGCTACATAACTGCAAGGATGCTAGGCAGCCCATGTTCTTTGCTAATTTATAGGCCATTTTTGTTCTGCTGGGGTCCTTGATTACAGAGTTACAAGGTCTGCTTATGTAAAGCGCTGTTTTCTTTAGCCTTTTTTGGAGCATTTCAGATCAGTGAACTGGTCAGCCCGTCTAAGGGTTCCAGGTGGGTTTTTTGTAGGATGTGATTTGTAGGGATGACAGGGTCCAGTTATTGCTGCGCAGGTCCAAGACAGACCAGTTTGGCAAGGGCGCATGGGTGCAGCTGTTTCCCCTGCTGGGTACCCTGGTTTGCCCAGTGGGGGTGGTAAGTTGTAAAATGGATTGGTAGATGGGATTCCAAAAGATTCCATACCTACATTTGCCAGCATTTGTTAGATTAGCTGCTGATGGAGGGGGAGGGGAAGTAGCAGCTGCACGGCTTTGTGTTTTTTCATGTGGGGTGAGTGTCCATTGTTTGCCTTGGTGTTATCCTGTGGTGTTTTTTGTTCTTTTCTTTCAGATGGAGTGCAGCTACGCCTCATCTGAAGTATGGGCAGCTCATATGTTTTTGGGGGGCCACGTGAGCTGACGCTAGGCCGGATGGCAGGCAGCTAGGTATTTCTAGGCAAGAGGCGTGTATTAATTGGTTAGGGGTACCTGCAATGATGTGGAGCAGGGTCATGCCAGAGGTGCATCGTTTTGCACGTCTGGACCAGCTGTCTGACATTTTGGTACTCCATGTTGGCAGGAACGATTTGGGGGCTCGTTCCATAAGGGAGCTCATTACGGATGTCAAGTTTGATTTCCCGCGGCTCCGCATAGCCTTTCCTGACATGATGGTCTTGTGGTTAGACATTGTGGCTCGGACAACTTGGCGCCTGGCGAGGTCAGTGGCAAGGCTCAATAAGGCCCGCATAAAGGTAAATAAAGTGGTGGGCCGATTCATTATTTGTAATGGGGGCATGGTCATCCACCATCTGGAATTAGAATCCGATACCGGACCTCCGGGGGAATGGTGTTCACCTGTCTTCTGTGGGTATCGATTTATGGGCCCTTCGGCTACAGAATGGGATTCAGCTTGCTTTGCGGGTGCAGAGGAGCCCTTATGGGTAAAGTGTTATCCTTGCGGGTGGTGGGCCTGTTTTGGTCTTTGATGGTGTAAGAAAACCATACTAGATGGAAGTGTTGGACTCATCTGCAGTATGTGCCCCTCTGGTGTAGAGATCATCCAAACACCGTTAAGGTCTATGGGACACGAACATGAATAATCAGAAGTGCTAATTTTAAAGGCTTATATGCATGGTATTGTCATAAAGTGTTTGGGGACCTGGGTCCTGCCCCAGGGGACATGTGTTATTAAAAAAGTGTCAGAAAAAGCGAAGCGTCACACTGCTGAAGACTCCCACAGAGGCGGATCGTGTGGACGGCACGGAGAAGGAGCAAGATGTGGGACGAGAAGAGTGGAGGAAGAAGAAGATGAAGAAAAATATGGAGAAGAACAACACTGAAGGAAGACCAGAAGAAAGAAGATGAAAGAAGAAGCGCAAAGAAGAAGAATTTAATAAAGGACTTGTCAAAAACTGTGTTTTTTAACTTTTTTTGTCACTTTTTTTTGTGAAATGGTAGGAGTACATTTGTACCCCATTACCAATTCACACAGGGGGAGCCGGGATCTGGGGGTCCCCTTGTTAAAGGGGGCTTCCAGATTCCGATAAGCCTCCCCACCTGCAGACCCCCACAACCACCAGGCAAAGGTTGTGGGGATGAGGGCCTTCAACCCATCAACATGGGGACAAGGTGCTTTGAGGGGTACTGTTCAGGAGGGGGGGCGCTCTCTCGCCCCCCCTCTTTTCATACCGCCTGCCAGGTTGCATGCTCAGATAAGGGTCTGGTATGGATTTTTGGGGGGACCCCCCGCTAATTTTTTTTTTTCATAAATTTAAAAATGCAGCGCTACCAGGATATGCCCCCCAGAGAAAAACATGACAAGTAGAGGCGCAAAAGATCAGATAATAATATACTCTAGAGGGCTGTCTGTATAGAGTTATATAGGACAATAATATATATAAGAACTTTTAGTTCTCAAGTCCCATGAAAGTGTCTTTCGTTCTTTGAGTGGGACTTTCAAAATGCAGGGCTGCCACCACAGGGAGCTGAAACCAGGCTCCTAGACTGTTGCAGAAAAAGAAAAGAAGAAGGGGGCGCCTCTGGGTGTAGATTTTTTTTTTTTAAAAAAGCAATTTATTCACAGGTAAAACAAAGAGATTATGCACTCACATTTTCCAAGGCATAAAAAGGCATGTAGAATAAACAGGGGGGGGGGGGGGGGGGTGACGGACGAATCAGATGAAAAACCCCCCCTGTTTATTCTACATGCCTTTTTATGCCTTGGAAAATGTGAGTGCATAATCTCTTTGTTTTACCTGTGAATAAATTGCTTTTTAAAAAAAAAAAAAATCTACACCCAGAGGCGCCCCCTTCTTCTTTTCTTTTCCCCCAGAGAAAAACCTAATAGAGGGAATATTCACACAAAATAAAAGAAATTTAAATAAATGTAAATGGAATCATGTGATATCCCAAAACATATGAAAAATTCAAAAACGACATAGCCAAGTAACAAAGAAAAAACAAAAAATGTGTCCACTATTCACCACCTGAAAAGTAAACAATGCGTGATCTCTAAATAAACAAAATCGTGAAAGTGCAAAAATTTTCTTTGTGACAAAAATGTAATAGCATCACAGTCCCTTTAAAGATATTCAATGCATATATTCATCTTCGGAACAAAGCTAAAATTCAAGTCTGGAGCTCCAGATGTATAGAGTAACCCCAGAATAGATGTATATATTTCCTCTTCAGAGAAGGTATACAACTTCATATAGATAAATTCCCAGTGTACAGTGGCGTCAAAATAAGGTAGTGGACCCACACACACATATATGGTGGTGAATCAATCAGGCGTGAAAGATAATCATCCCCAATGGATTATCAAAGCAGAATGATGGGACATCAAATCGTGTGTGAAGATGTGGACATCCGAGTTGTCAAATCAGGTATCCAGCATCCAAGCTCACGTACACATACAGATTTAGTCATCCACGCCACAGGAGAACAATTCTCCAGTGCTTGGGTGGTAGGTCTAGGGATGTGTAGTGCAGACAACTCTTTTCAATGCCAAGGGCCTTGCTGCCCTTCTTAGGACAATGGGTATCCTCTATACAGATGATAACCGGCTTAATAAACAGAGTATGGTTGGGGAGTCTTCCAGGGTCCCTGTTCATTAGGGATATTCCTCCTAGTCTTGTGCCTCGAATGTTTGCTTTCAATGGATCAGCGCAGTTCCGATATTCATATACACCAGGCATATGTAAGTTATAAAGGATAAATTCCCATAGTGTGATATGTTTAAAACACTCGATAAATTTTATTAAACGAACGGCGAAATGGGCACTTTGTCAGAAACCATGAATCAGACTGAGACAGAAGTACAATTAAATCACACTTGTTTATTAGTAAAAATAAAAAGGTAAATAGAAAAAGCGTAGTCAAGCATAGCCAGAGTCCAGTAACCAGATCGGGTAGTCAGCCAGGCCAGAAATCAGGGATCCAAGTAGAGCAACAGCAAGCAGGATAAGGAGCCAGAAGGGATGTCAGCAAGCCAGTCTTTAAACAATCCGCAGGAGATGGTTTCTAGTGATGTGACCAAGGCGAAGGCAGAGGTGAAGTGAGCTGGAAGGCTTTAAGTAGGCAGGTCAGGCGAGCATCATCAGGAACAGCTGGTAACTGTGGAGAGAGAATAGAGCTAGCAATTAGCCGACAGCTGAGCGGCCAGCCCAGAGAAGGAAGGGCTAAGCCAGCCCTGACAGTACCCCCTCCTCAATGACCTCTCTCCCTCGGAGGGCCACCGGGCTTGAGGGGAAACCGTCTATGGAACTCGCAGAGGAGGACAGGGGCATGTACATCAGAGGATGAAACCCAGTAGCGTTCCTCCGGACCGTACCCCTTCCAATGCACCAGGTACTGTAAGCGCCCACAGAACCTACGGGAGTCAACAATGGATTGTACCTCATACTCCTCATAGTTCTCAACTTGAATAGAGTGAGGACGTGGCACCGAGGTGGTAAATCAGTTACAGACCAACGGTTTCAATAAGGAGACATGAAACACATTTGAGATGCGCATACTAGGAGGAAGGTCCAATGCGTAAGCCACTGGGTTAATTCTGCGAAGGATACAGAAAGGCCCAATAAACCAAGGTGCAAACTTCAGTGAGGGAACACGAAGCTGGAGGTTGCGAGATGACAGCCAGACCCTGTCCCCAACCTGGTAGGAAGGCGCAGGCATGCGTCTGCGGTCAGCATGGAGTCTGTACCTATCATTAGCATGACGCAAAGCCTCCTGGACTTGTAGCCAAGTGGAACGAAGACCAAGGAGATGCTCCTCTAACGCAGGAATACTCTGCGTAACAAACGAGTCAGGTAACATGGAAGGTTGGAAACCATAATTTGCCATAAATGGAGACAATCGGGAGGCAGAATTCAAAGCACTGTTGTGAGCAAACTCTGCCCAAGGTAATATGTCAGACCAGTTCTTATGATGGTCAGAAATATAGCAACGTAGGAATTGCTCCAAGGACTGATTGGCTCGTTCTGCAGCCCCATTAGACTGCGGGTGATATGCAGAAGAGAACTCAAGCTGGATTCCCAACTGTGCACAAAAGGTTCGCCAGAACCAGGAGACAAACTGACTGCCCCTGTCCGAGACAATCACCCTGGGTAGTCCATGTAAGCGAAAGATCTCCCGAGCAAAAACGGAAGCCAGTTCCTTTAGAGGTGGGCAACTTCTTAAGTGGAATACAATGACATCTTTGAGAACCGGTCAACCACCATAAGGATAACAGTGTTGCTTTGGGAGTTGGGCAACTCCACCATGAAATACATAGACAGGTGAGTCCAGGGCCTCTCTCCATTGGGTATGGGTTGTAGGAGGCCCACTGGAAGGTTTCATGGAGTCTTACTCTGAGCACACATGGGACAGGCAGCTACAAAGGCAGTAACATCGGCCCATAGACTAGGACACCAGAATTGTTGGGAAATGGCCCAAATGAGTTGATTCTTCCCAGGATGGCCAGCTGCAGTGGGAGAATGGTAAGTCTGGAGCACAGCAGTACGGAGATTCTCTGGGACAAAGCAGCAGTCACAAGGTTTATCAGGAGGAGCATGGACCTGAGCAGCAAGAATTTTGTCACCCAAAGGAGAAGTAAGACTGGTGCGAACCGTAGCCAAGATATGATCAGGAGGAATCATAGGAACCAGAACCGACTCCGACTTGGAAGTGGAGGAAAATTGTCGTGACAAGGCATCAGCATTTACATTCTTAGTACCGGGTAAGAATGAGACAATGTAATTAAAGCTCGACAAGAAAAGAGCCCATCGCGCCCTTCTGGGAGAGAGTCGCTTAGCCTCAGACAAGAATGTAAGATTCTTATGGTCAGTAAGAATCAGAACAGGCACAGTGGTACCTTCAAGAAGATGTCTCCATTCTTTAATGGCTAAAATGATTGCCAACAGCTCTCTGTCACCAATCTCATAATTGTACTCAGCAGGTGACAATTTCTTGGAAAAGTAGCCACACGGATGCATAGCGCTCAGAGTTAGGATGTTGAGACAGAAGGGTGCCAACTCCAGTCTCAGAAGCATCAACTTCTAGGATAAAAGGCAATGTAGGATCAGGATGTGCCAACACAGGAGCAGAAACAAAGACAGCCTTGAGAGTCTCAAAGGCCTTAATGGACTCCGGAGACCAACTCTGTGGGTTACCGTCCTTTCTGGTCATATCAGATAGGGGCTTGACCAGAGACGAGAAGTTACGAATAAACTTCTGATAGTAGTTGGCAAAGCCCAGGAAACGCTGCAGAGGACATAAACCCATGGGTCGAGGCCACTGTAGGACTGCCGAAAGTTTTCCTGGGTCCATCGAAAAACCAGCAGTGGAAATGACATAGCCCAGGAATGTAACCTGTTCACGATGGAACTCGCACTTCTCCAGTTTACAATAGAGATTGTTCTATCTTAGTTTCTGAAGCACACAACAGACATATGTGTGGTGGCTCTCCAGGGACTTGGAAAATATGAGGATATCATCGAGATAAACCACCACACATAACTGCAACAAATCTCGGAGGACATCGTTAATACATTCCTGGAAAACTGCCGGAGCGTTACAAAGGCCAAAAGGCATTACCAGGTATTAATAATGGCCTGTTCTGGTATTAAAAGCAGTTTTCCACTCGTCGCCTTCCTTAATGCGCACGAGACTGTATGCCCCTCTCAAGTCAAGCTTTGTAAAAACCGTTGCTCCCTTGAGGCGGTCAAATAACTCTGTAATCAATGGAATTGAGTAGGCATTCTTAATCGTGACACGATTGAGACCCCTATAATCTATACAAGGTCTCAGTTCTCAGCTCTTCTTTTCCACAAAAAAGAAACCAGCACCAGCAGGAGACGAGGATTTGCGGATGAAACCTCGAAAGTGCGCAGCAACATACTCCTCCATGGCCTTATCCTCCAAGACCGACAAAGGGTAAACCAGGCCACGTGGAGGTATGGCACCAGGTTGAAGGTCAATTGAACAATCATAAGACCGGTGTGGAGGCAAACTACCGGCTTGACCTTTATCAAAGACATCGCTAAAATAACGGTACTCCTCCGGCAGGGAGGGGAGTGAAGAGGTACACAGGACTTTGGATACCCTCAGGAAGCATGTCTCACTGCATTGCGGTGACCAGGAGAGAACCTCAGCACGGAGCCAATCAAGAGGGGTTGTGCCTCTGTAACCAAGGATAACCAATAACCAGCGGAAACCTGGGTGAGGAAATAACTTGGAATTGGATTATCTCATGGTGAAGCGCCCCTACGGCCATGGACAACAGAACCGTGTCATGAGTCACATGGGCAGGCTGTAAAGGTCTCCCGTCAAGAGCCTCAATGGCAAGTGGAGTGTCGCACAGCTGCAGCGGAATCAAGTGCTGCAAAACAAATGCAGCATCAATGAACAGGCCTGCAGCCCCAGAGTCGATTACAGCCTGTATCTCGATGGACGACTCAGCCCAAGAAAGGGTGAACAAAACCAGGGGCTTATCCTTCTGGATAACTGGGGACAAAACAATGCCACCTAAGGTCTGTCCATGACAGGTCTTCAAGGTTCGGGCATTTCCAGGAACGGGTAGGACAAGACCTGCCTGGCAATAAAGGCACAATCTCTCCCTCCTCCTAAAGGCTCTCTCATCCGCAGAGAGACCAACTCGGTACCAAGAGGCATGGGAGGTGAGGGAGGCATGGGTGGGACTACAAAGCTCAGAGGCAAATGTACAGGAGGCTACCGCAAGCGCTCCTTAAGCGAAAGTCTTTCTCTGAGTCTGGAGTCAATGAGGATGGCAAACGAGATCAAGCTCTCCAGCTCAGTGGGTATATCACAGGCTTCTATCTCATCCTTGATGGAATCCGAGAGACCATGAGAAAAAGCAGCCACGAGGGCCTCATTGTTCCAAGCAACCTCTGCTGTCAGAGTACGGATTTCAATGGCGTAGTCGGCAACAGTTCTCGTACTCTGTTTGATGGACATGAGGCACTTGGCAGCAGAAGCGGAGCGTGCCGGAATGTCAAATACCCTTTTAAAGGAGGCCACAAACTGAGGGTAACTCAAGACAACAGGTTTTTGCGTCTCCCATAGAGGGTTAGCCCAGGCCAAAGCTCTCTTAGAAAGCAAAGATATCATGAAACCTACTTTTTTTTTCTGTCCGTGGGAAACGCCTGGGGCAGCATCTCGAAGTATATCTCAACCTGATTGAGAAACCCTCTGCATTGAACTGGATCGCCCCCAAATCGCTGGGGAAGTGGAGCAGAACCAGACATACCTCTTATAGAGGTAATACTCGAGGCAGGTGCCTGGACAGAGACTGGCGCAGCAGCAGGGACGGCCTGCGACTCAGGTTGTACCAGAGCAGCCACTGTGGGGGATTCCAGGTGAGCCGTGCGAATTCAGGAGCGTTTGTAACGCCATGGCAAACTGATCCATGCAGTGATCTTGCTCATCCAATCTGGAAAAAATATTACCAACAAGTGGATTGACTGTATCTTCTGAATTCATGGCCTTCGTCTACTGTCAGAAACCATGAATCAGACTGAGACAGAAGTTCAATTAAATCACACTTATTTATTAGTAAAAATAAAAAGGTAAATGGAAAAAGCGTAGTCAAGCATAGCCAGAGTCCAGTAACCAGATCGGGTAGTCAGCCAGGCCAGAAGTCAGGGATCCAAGTAGAGCAACAGCAAGCAGGATAAGGAGCTAGAAGGGATGTCAGCAAGCCAGTCTTTAAACAATCCGCAGGAGATGGTTTCTAGTGATGTGACCAAGGCGAAGGCAGAGGTGAAGTGAACTGGAAGGCTTTAAATAGGCAGGTCAGACGAGCATCATCAGGAACAGCTGGTAACTGTGTAGAGAGAAGAGAGCTGGCAATTAGCCGACAGCTGAGCGGACAGCCCAGAGAAGGAAGGGCTAAGCCAGCCCTGACACACTTACAATGGCAAAAGAAAATGAATAGCAAATCTGTAAAATAATCAGCGTTACAGACGCCTCTTACATCAGTTCCGGTCCTACGGTGTCCAGTCACTCTCTATGCATTACGACACCCCACGTATCTTTATCATGCCGTTTTTATCAATTAACTTTTATGTGTATTGCGGACCAGCAATTCATTGTAGCCATGAGTAGTTTTAAATTACTTTTTTTTTCCTTTTAGAAATGTCATTTTGCTGTCAGACTGTTCTAAACACAGGAAACATGCACCCCTTTACAGACATACTACAGACAGCCCCAGGTATGAAATTTAAAGGAATATTACACTTTTATTGTTTCACTTTAAACATTATCCAAAGACATGCACAATCCAAACAATCCAAAGACATGCAAGTAGGTTAATTGGCTTCTGTCCAAAATTGGCCCTAGTATATGAATGGGGACCTTGTATTGTGGGCTTCTTGAGGGTAGGGACCAATATGAGTGTGCAATGTACAGGGATAGGGACAGTTGTAGACGCTCACTCAGGTTGAACTGGATGGACTGGTGTCTTTATTCAACCTTACTAACTATGAAACTATTATTAAAATCATTGCTCCCAAAAAAACTGCAGTTTTTAAAACTTTTTTTTGCATTGATACATGTCCCCTGGGGCAGGACTCAGGTCCCCAAACACCAGTTATGACAATACAATGCATATAAGCCTTTAAAATTAGCACTTTTGATTTCTCCTATAGACTTAAAGGGTGTTCCGCGGCTTTTGAATTTGCCACGAACACCCATAATTGTCTGGCGAACTGGCGAATAGCCAATGTTCGAGTCAAACATGAGTTTGACTCAAACATAAAGCTCATTCCTGCTCTGGTGTATTCCAGTTAGAACGGTTAGCTAGAATACGGTAATGGTTGTGGGTTGTCTCCGAACTGATGTATTACGGCTGGAGGCCTATCATGAAAGGAGGTCTCATAGTATAGAGGTGGAATGTGTGTTAATTTTGGGGTGACACCAAAGATCAACAGACTGAGTGACTGATAGTTTTGTTTGCAGATGTTTATGTATTAAAGGTTGTGAAATTTTTATATTTTGTTAATATTTATATTCCAATTCCAGGTGTGGTCTTGTTAATTTAAGTAAAGGTAAGGGGAGGGGGGAGTATGAGTGGCTGGGGAGATATCAAGAAGGTTAGGGACATCTGGGCTACACTGGTCAAGTGAGGCCCGAAGCGAGAGAAAAGAAGAGAAAATAGAGAAGGGTGGGCAGGACAGTGTGAAAAGGGGATGCAAACATATTGTTAAAAGGCAGCGACATTTTTGTAAGGAAGGGGAGGGCAGGATTGGTGTAAAAGATCAGAGTTGGGAGGGGTTTTGTTTTATTATGATTATGATTATTATTTATTGTTTTCTACCCACCCTCCCTGTTTGCTTTGTCTGTTTTCTTTATTTACAGTAGCAGTGCGAGCAAGTTCAATCATAGCAGCTACACTGCTGGTAGTGGGTTGTCTCCAAGCTGATGTGCTATGGCTGGAGGCCTATCGTGGAAAGAGGTCCTACAGTGTAGAGGTGGAATGTGTATTAATTTTGGGGTGCCGTCAAAGACCAACAGTGACTGATAATTTTGTTTACAGATGTTTATCTGTTAAAGGTAACGATGGGGGGGGGGGGGGGGGAGGGGGTTAGGAGTACAAGTGGTTGGGCAGATATCAAGGAGGTTGGGGACATCTGGGCTACACTGGTCATGTTATAAATTGCTACAGACATTCAGTATTTCTTTACCATAAGGATACACATTATAAAGTAGTGCGCTTTTTTTCCCCCTGCCTATTCCTTAAATAGCTAGTTCTGCTTTAAACCTATTTTCTTAACCAGTTGCCGACCGCCGCACGCCGATGTACGTCGGCAGAATGGCACGGGCAGGCATAAGGGCTTACATGTACGTCCCTTGCCTCCCGCGGGTCGGGGGCCCGATCGGGCCCCCGCCCGGTGCCTGCGGCGGTCGGTATTCGTTCGGGAGCGATCCCGGACGAGGGGACGGCCATTCATTCATGGCCACCCCCTCGCGATCGCTCCCGACGAATAGAAATCCCCCGTGACATCACTTCCTCTCCTGTAATGTAAACACAGGAGAGGAAGTGATGTATTCTCTCCTCCGTGTCGGTATTTTTCGTTCCGACACGGAGGAGAGCGGATCGGTGAGTTGCACCAACACTCTACACACACAGTAGAACATGCCAGGCACACTCACACCCCCCCTTTACCCCCCGATCACCCCCCAATTACCCCTGCCCCCCAGTCACAGTGACACCAATGTCATTTTTTTTTTTTTATTATTTTTTTTTTGCATTGGTGTCATTTGTGACTGTAATAAATGTTAGGGCAGTTAGAGTTAGCCCCCTTTAGTTCTAATGTACCCCCCTAAGCCCCCCAATAAAGGTTTAACCCCGTGATCACCCCCCGTCGCCAGTGTCACTAAGGCTGGGTTCACATTGCAGCGGTTTATGAGAACGAATTTGATTCGCACCGCACTGCAGTGCAAATCACATCCGATCTCTGTGCGATTCGAGTTCAGCCATTCGCCGCACCCGCCACACCCGCCGCACCCGCCGCAAATTCGCACGGGACCCTTTTTTTGGCCCGCAGCAGAATCGGATCGCATGGGTGTTCACACCATGCGATCCGAGTTTGCAGATCGCACTGCGATATGCGAACTGATCTGGGGGTGTCAGTAACATTTCACTGACACTCCCAGCAGTTCGCATAGGGCAGTGTGAACTGCCGCCGGGAGGCATGCGATGCGGGAACCCGCCGCGGATTCGCGGCGTTTCCGCATCGCTCCAGTGTGAACCCAGCCTAATAAGCGATCATTTTTCTGATCGCCGTATTAGTGTCACAGGTGACGCTAGTTAGGCAGGTAGGTATTTAGGTTCGCCGCAGCTTTTTATAGCGCCAGGGACCCCCATATACTACCGCATAAAGCCCCCTGATTGCCCCCTAGTTAACCCTTTCACCAGTGATCACCATATAACTGTTACAGGTGACGCTGGTTGGTTAGTTATTTTTTTATAGTTTCAGGGCACCCGCCATTTATTACCTAATAAAGGTTTAACCCCCTGATCACCCGGCGGGTGTCATTTGTGACTAATAACTGTTAGGGCAGTTAGGGTTAGCCCCCTTTAGTTCTAAGGTACCCCCCTAACCCCCCCAATAAAGGTTTAACCCCGTGATCACCCCCCGTCGCCAGTGTCACTAAGGCTGGGTTCACATTGCAGCGGTTTATGAGAACGGATGTGATTCGCACCGCACTGCAGTGCAAATCACATCCGATCTCTGTGCGATTCGAGTTCAGCTATACAGATAGTATGGCTGAATTCGTGTCGCACCCGCCGCACCCGCCGCACCCGCCGCAAACTCGCACGGGACCCTTTTTTTGGTCCGCAGCAGAATCGGATCGCATGGGTGTTCACACCATGCGATCCAAGTTTGCAGATCGCACTGCGATATGCGAACTGATCTGGGGGTGTCATTAACATTTCACTGACACTCCCAGCAGTTCGCATAGGGCAGTGTGAACTGCCGCCGGGAGGCATGCGATGCGGGAACCCGCCGCGCATTCGTGGCGTTCCCGCATCGCTCCAGTGTGAGCCCAGCCTAATAAGCGATCGTTTTTCTGATCGCTGTATTAGTGTCACAGGTGGCGCTAGTTAGGCAGGTAGGTATTTAGGTTCGCCGCAGCTTTTTATAGCGCCAGGGACCCCCATATACTACCGCATAAAGCCCCCTGATTGCCCCTAGTTAACCCTTTCACCAGTGATCACCATATAACTGTTACAGGTGACGCTGGTTGGTTAGTTATTTTTTTATAGTTTCAGGGCACCCGCCATTTATTACCTAGTCTCACTAGTGTACCCCTAAATTTAGGGGTGTCTACTTTCCAAAATGGGGTCATTTGGGGGGGGTTTGTGCCATCTTGGCATTTTATGGCCTTCAAAACTGTAATAGGTAGTGAGAAGTGAACTCAAAAATTTACGCCCTTAGAAAGCCTGAAGGCGGTGCTTGGTTTTCGGGGCCCCGTACGCGGCTAGGCTCCCAAAAAGTCCCACATATGTGGTATCCCCGTACTCAGGAGAAGCAGCAGAATTTATTTTGGGGTTTCATTTCACATACGCCCATAGCATGTGTGAGCAATATATCATTTAGTGACAACTTTGTGTAAAAAAAAAAAAAATTTTTTTTTGTCATTATTCAATCGCTTGAGGCAAAAAAATAAAATATTCAATGGGCTCAACATGCCTCTTATCAATTTCCTTAGGGGGTCTGCTTTCCAAAATGGGGTCATTTGGGGGGGGTTTGTACTGCCCTGCCATTTTAGCACCTCAAGAAATGAGATAGGCAGTCGTAAACTAAAAGCTGCGTAAATTCCAGAAAACGTACCTTAGTTTGTAGATGTGACAACTTTTGCGCAAACCAATAAATATACAATTATTGACTTTTTTTTTACCAAAGACATGTGGCTGAATACATTTTGGCCTAAATGTATGACTAAAATTGAGTTTATTGGATTTTTCTAATAACAAAAAGTAGAAAATATCATTTTTTTAAAAAATTTGCGGTCTTTTTACGTTTATATCGCAAAAAATAAAAATCGCAGAGGCAATCAAATACCATCAAAAGAAAGCTCTATTTGTGGGAAGAAAAGGACGCAAATTTTGTTTGGGTACAACATTGCATGACCGCGCAATTACCAGTTAAAGCAGCGCAGTGCCAAAGTGTAAAAAGACCTCTGGTCATTTACCAGCAAAATGGTCCGGTCTGAAAGTGGTTAAAATGATTGCTGTACTCCTAAATGATTGCTATACTCTTGCACAAATGTTTTTTTTTTCAGGAAATAAAAACAGCCAACCTTGCACTAAAATTCTAATTCAGATTCTACTGTTTTTATTTCTTAAAGTGATTGTAAAGGTTATTTTATTTTTTTTGGCCCCGATGCTCCTTTCTGGGGTCCCCCGGCGGCACTCTTGGCCCATCCTCTTTGAGTGCCCCCACAGAGAGCCGGTATCCAAGGGTGCAACTGTGCAGGAGCGCTCCCAAATCCTACTGCTGCCTCCATTGACACAGACAGCAGTACTCCGCTCCGCCCCCTGGCTCCCATGTCATTTGATTGACAGCAGTGGGAGCCAATGGCTCCTGATGCTATCAATTTATCCAATGAGAACTCAAGACAGCGGCTGGAGCTGCTGGACACATCCTCGACGCTGAAAAGATCGGGTTCAGGTAAGAAAAAGGGGGGCTGCTGCAACACAGGAGGTTTTTCACCTTAATGCATAGAATGCAAGGTGAAAAACCTAGAGCCTTTACAACTCCTTTAAGGATTTGTGGGAAGACACATGCAAACTACTCCTTAATGTATATTTGGAGCCAGAGGCACTGGTTTATATAATAAATACAGCCAAATAAGAGAAATCATATTTACATTCATCATATTAGTGCTTCTCAATTTGAGAAACTGTAATGCCGCGTACACACGATCAGACTATCCGGCGGACCTAGTCTGGCGGACAATCTGCCAGACTTTGCAGCGGAGGTCCGCCGGACTTTCTGAACGAGACGGACTATGGCGGGGGTCCACCGGACTTTTGAAATGAACGGACTTGCCCACACATGGAGAAAAGTCTGTTCATTTTGAACGTGGCTCCAGGTAGCGAAGGAAGTCAATGTCGCCGCCTCCATCAGCTAGATTGACACCTCGCTAGCCCTGTCGCCTGGTATGGATTTAAAGGGGAACCCCTACACCGATAAAATGGAATGAGGTCCCCCCAAAGTCCATACCAGACCCTTATCCGAGCACGCAGCCTGGCCGGTCAAAAAAGGGGGTGGGGATGAGCCAGCGCCTCCCCCCTCCTGAGCTGTACCAGGCGGGTGCTTTTGGGGAAGGGGGGTGTTGATTAGAACAAGGGTCTCTTCCTGGCAACCCTGGCCGTTGGTTGTCGGGGTCTGCAGGCAGGGGGTTTATCAGAATCCGGGAGCCCTCTTTAATAAGGGGGCCCCCAGATCCCGGACCCCCACCCTATGTGAATGAGTATGGGGTACGATGTATTTTTCAGTAAGCATTACTAGCATTGGCCCGAGCTTGTCGCTGTCGCCTTTACCTTCTTCTTCTCCTCCTTCCTTCCGATGTTGACACAACGCTCTCTCCGGCCCGAATGGCAACGACTTATATAAGGATAAGGGGCATGGTCACCGGGTAATGTCACATGGTGACCCTGCCCCTTATGATGTCACAGTCCCAGCATCCTCTGGAATGAAGAAGAAGAAGAAGTCTGGCGAGAAGACCCCTGGAGCTGTCTAATAAAGTATATTAAAAACATGTTTTTTTTATTAACACTTTTTTCCCCCAGGTGAATGGGTAGGGGTACATCATACCCCATACTCATTCACAAAGGGTGGGGGGCCAGGATCTGGGGGCTCCCGGATTCTGATAAGCCCCCTGCCCGCAGACCCCCGACAACCAATGGCCAGGGTTGTCGGGAAAAGGCACTTGTCCTCGTCAAGATGGGGACAAGGTGCTTTGGGGTGGGGGGGCCGCAGGGCCCCCTTCCCCAAAGTACCCCCCCATGTTGAGGGCACGCGGCCTGGTAGGGCACAGGACAGGGGGCGCTCACTCATCCCCACCCCCTTTTCCTGACCGGCCGGACTGCGTGCTCAGATAAGGGTCTGCTATGGACTTTGGGGGGACCCCCACGCTGTTTTTTGGCATAGGGTTTCCCCTTTAAATCCATACCAGGTGACGGGGCTCGCGAGGTGTCAATCTCGTCGATGGAGGCGATGACATATACTTCCTTCGCTAGTTCTGTCTACCTGGAGTCACGTTCAAAATTAACTGACTTTTCTCCATGTGTGGGCAAGTCCGTTCATTTCAAAAGTCCAGCGGCATAGCACACAGACGGCGGCGGACAATTTTGAGTCAAGACTTCTTTCTAAGTCCTCCAGACTTTTGGGAAGAAAAAGTCCGCCAGAGCCCACACACGGGCGGATTGTCCCTCGGGACAGTCCGATCACGTGTACGCGGCATAAGGAACACTATGTAGTTCTTTAAGCAAATGAATGAAAGGGAACAAAGTCCAGGCAGGTTTGAGAATGTTTAAATTATATCTGATAATAAATGTATATCACATGAGCTAATCATATATTATCACTACATCCATTTATACCTGGGCTTGCAAATATTTATCCGTAAGGATCTGCAGAGGATATTTATGGGCCTTCATTGTAGGAACTTTAACTGAATCTGAAGATGAGCGGTGAAAATTTTCATTCTTCGTAAGGCTTGGATCAAACTGGGATAACCATCTTCCTGTTAAAAACAAAACAAAAATAATAATAAAAACATCAATATCTTCTACAATTTTTAATTTAGATTCATTGTAAAGGCACACAGACTGTATAATAATAATAAAAAAAAATATATATATATATATATATATATATATATATATATATATATATATACACACACATACACGTGCACACACACACGCACTATACTATAGTCCTGCATTAATAGCGTTGCTTTCACCATACCACAGAAAACTATTCGCAAGTAGGGACTTCATGGTTATCATACTTAAGTACCCAAACTAATTAGTGGAAAGAATTTCTATGTATTTATTACATTTAAAATCACATACAAATAAAGTAAATGGCAGTTATGTCTGTGATCCATCTCTCAGTATGCATTGTGTATAATAACCTCCTGCAACCTGGAATCTAGTTAAACCCGATCTCCAGCTTCAGTTTCAGTTTAAATAGTTTGTTTGGGACAAGCTGGCCCAAGCAAAGTATTTCATTCTCTAACCTGCAACCACTGGGTGTGCTGTATAAACTGTATATAGCTGAGGCTACATACAGTATACAACACTGTATTCTGGCAGTGGCAAGAGAACTTCCTGTCTCACACCTGTAACAAATAGTGTTGGTCTGAGCAGCATTCAGCCATTAATGGATAGCTTTGTATTGTAAATAAAAAGAAATGTACTTCTGCGCTACTAATATAAAGTAAGTGCTATTTATTAAATCTAAGAGGTTGCTGCTTAACACCAACTGTTTATTAGCAGACCAGAGTAAAAAGAAAAATTTGTGAAGCGGTCCATCTTTTCCAAAAGAATACTATGTGATGTAAATACAGAATAAATAAAATAAAATAGTGACCCCTAGTGAGAGTATTGCATATGACACCAAAAAGATTATATATATATATATATATATATATATATATATATATATATATATATATATATATATATAATTTTACACAATGAAAGTGGTATGTGCAACCAGTGACCTCTAGTGGGTACAAAAATGATAACACATATATCACAATAACAATAATATGTACAACCAGGGGCCTCTAGTGGTTACAAAACTTATAACACATATAATGTCAGACAAAGTACATTAATCCAGTGATATCTTCTGTGAACCAATGCTGTCCACCCACAATCCAATGGTAAATGATAACAAATTAGTGACTTAACACCACGTGGACCCTCCACTAGTCACACTATGTGCTCACCTCCCAGAGCGGCACCCAATTGGACCAAGTAGCACCTTCCGCTTTGGGGTCTCAATCTAGGATCTTTAAGCTCCCAATAGTGAACTCTGCAAGCGTGATCTCTCATATAAGATGGCAACATGAGGGTAAAAAAGGAACTAGCATAATGTAATACTATAAAACTAAATGGATTTAAAACACAAGCAACTATTCCACTCACATTTAAGAATGCATTATCCCTGGTGCATACAGGTGATGAACTTGAAAATATACAGATCCGTCCCTGGGGTCATAAAATCGTCTGCAAGTCCTCAGCCCTGCTGCCCTCATGAGTGATTGTCTACTTACTAAAAATGATGCAATGACGTCACAAGCCCCTCTCTGACACGTTTCTTCACTCACATGCGACTTTATCACAGGGTATATTCCTGTGGTCATCACACTAATATTTATAATACTCCTAATCCATACCTCCCAACATTCTGAGATGGTAATGAGGGACACCTATTAGCAAAAGTATGTAGGCATAGGACACACCCAGTTGCCACGCCTCCTTTAAAGGAGGATTATACAAAAGAAGATTGGTTAAACCCTCAAGCTTTTTTTTTACCACTACTATTCTCTTATACTGGGTTTTAAAATTTACAAATGCAGCAGTTTAGAATTTGGAGGAAAGATTTAGCACGGTAAAACACTTTTTGATAGTGCATTTTATATACAGCTATATAGATCTTTACCAAATGAGGGACAGAGGGACTTTTTTCAAAATGAGGTAGAGTCCCTCAAAATCAAGGACAGTTGAGAGCTATGCCTAAACCAATTAAACATACTAAACTCGGTGGCCGTTTTCCCGTGCTTCGCCACAGCCATTTTGCTGGGAGATAGAGGAAAAGGGCCAAAATGACTAACTGTGTATAAACATAGCAGCGGACATTTTCTAGGAGCCTGTCATGGCCATTTTACTGGTGATACACTATTGAATCCTGCATAGGGAATGGGTGTGTTTACCTATACCCGACAGCGGCCATTTTCTAGAAGCCCCTCTACAGCCATTTTACCGGTTATGTTCCAAATAAATGAAACTACATATGGCATAATGACAAACTAAAAAAATTAAATAATTCTATGTCCTTATTAATATAAACTGCTACAGCAGAATTAGAGGTGGTTAAACACCCTTCACCTAAAACCAGCATTCACCCCAAGGTTATTAATGTGCTTTAAAAATATTAAATAAATATGGGCATCTGCAACTTACTAGTTATTAGTGACCCCACCAACTAATAATGGGTACACCTAAATAAGTGGCAGAGATAATACAAGAAGAACTATTTTGAACTATACCACCCGAGCAGGGGCCTACTTAGCGCTACTTATCTGAGATAAAGCAATTGAGATCGAAATCTGCATTCAATCCATTTGGTTTAAGAGATTGCATCTCATAAATCTACCATGATTCGTGTTTACTCAATGACTTAATTTTATCTGACCCCCTCCATTGACTATGGTATTTCTCAATGCCTCAGAAGCGTCCCAATGGACTCTGGTATTGGAATTCCTTAAAGTGTTGTGCTAAATGATTAATTCAAAATTAAGATGGAGGGATTGAATAGAGAGGATACCACATCCCAAAATTACATATAGAAACAGAGAAAGGGGCCAGAACGGGCATGGGAATACCAACCCCGGGACTTTTACCGGTATCAGATCAGTAAAATCTGCAATTAGGTATCAATTGCTAAAAATAATTTTATTTATTACAACATAAATCAATAGTACACAGAACTTCATTATACAACCATAAAATATGATAAGGCAAGGTACAGTGTGGAACCTCCACAAAATTACCCCAATTTTATACATAAAAGCACAAATGCTGAGCTGCGATTTTCTACATGTTTCGCTCAAAGTTCGAGCTTCTTCAGGAAATAACGCAGCTGCTAATCATAGCTAAAATAATAAAGTAAAAACAGCGTGTGTTTCATTCATAGACATTGTTTCAAAAGTCAAAATACAAAAATCAAAATTACATATATTCCAGAATATTATTATTACACTATATCATGGGTTGTAAATATATTAAATTAATAATAATCAATATATTAAATCAAAATAAACATAAGAATATCGTGTTCATTTTCTCACCATTGAGCCAGGATTCCCCAGGATTAGTAGTACATTTATCAATTGTAATTAGTAAGATTTTTAAGAAAAATATGCAATTAATACACAGATGGCCAACAAAAGCGACGCGTCACCAGGGTATTGTTTGATGTTGCCTGATTCCCAGCCTAATAGACAGATCCCGGACATCTTCAGGTCCCGGCCTACAGGCAGCTCCCGAGCCGCGGCCTCGAGTAAATCGTGGTCACACAGCAGGAGCTCGCTGCGCTTGAGAGTGGACTCAGACCCCCGGGAGCAGCCTGCAATCTGCCTTAATGATCTCCGCAGTGACATCAAGAACACTTTATCAGCCGCAATTTCGGACCTGAGAGCGGACATACAGTCCATGTCACTGAGGGTTGAAGAAATAGAAGCCACACAAGCCTGCCATGATTCCTCCCTGAGTCTCATGCCATACATCTGCGAGACATAAACAGGCACATGGAGGATCTTGATAACAGGGGGAGACGTCGGAACCTGAGAGTGAGAGGGATATCTGAAACAACAGATCCTAGCCTCCTGACTCAGAGGGTCATCAATATCTTTAATGATCTGCTTGAAAGACCTCCAGACACCCCGATTGTATTCAAACGCATTCACAGGGCATTATGCCCCAGGGGCCGTGATACTGACCCCCCGAGGGACGTAGTCTGATGCCTGATAGATTTCCCTCTGAAAGAGGAAATCCTTCGCAAAGCCAGGGAAAGGAATCAAATATCCCATAGGGGAGCGAATGTTAAAATATTCCAACACCTGTCTAATATAACACTCCAGCGAAGGAGAGAACTCCGACCGTTGCTAGAAGTCCCGGAGGACCTTGGCCATTTTTGCACTGCATTGGGCTTATCTACTGTTGACCTACCCGACTGGTATAGCGACTTCAGGCTACCTACTCTCCACAGAGCGACTTCCATGGAAGGAGTGGACGAGGCTGGAAACGACGCCATCGGAAGACATCGTAGGCTTGCACAACAGCCCCCCTCTCCCCCGCTCTCCACAGAGGAATGCCACTCCGCCAAGAAATGCCAGCCCTACCGCGTCACCAGCCCATCGCAGGCCCCGCCATAACTAGAGTAACCAGTTCCCACGTTCTGATTTTATGAATGGCACCAGTTGTTGCAAATGTAACCCATTGCAAGTTAGCCAGCCTGCCGATTCATATATCTGAGACCCCGCACTTGCAAACATGGTCACATACAGATGAAGCTTATGGAGCATGCATACATACTGGAAGCTCTGGCCACATGTGGAGAACCCCCTGCCAACCCGAGCCAACACCTCTCCTCACCTACCAACCTGATAACCATGCCCACTTTGTAGCCCTGGAGACTCCCCCCACCCTGGATCGGATGAGAACAGCACTGTCATCTGTCACAACACTTGGGACCATGGTTTAAGGCAATATCTCTTGAAAACACCTCCCTTCCTCCCACGCGGTGAACCTAAGCGAAGACCAAAGATTTCAGAAGAGATGCCAATCAAGCACATAAATCCCACCCTAAACCAATGTGACTATGATGATCCCTACATGTTCCCATCCACCATATGCCCATCTGGATCACTACATGCTGGCTAAGACTGACCGCTACTGGAGTTGAACAGTCGTCCGGTGACATGGCCCTACCATTAGACTTTCTGCTAATCCTCCACTCCTCTTACCCTCCTCCCCCCTTTAAATTTTTTTTTTTTATTTCTGTTGCATGTGGTTAAGCATTATATTGTGCCATTCAGAACTTTTGTTGATGACGTAGCTTTTTGAATTAACTGTTGACTGGTTTTTCTTTTGTTAATACACCTATTTCAGAATCTTACCTCAAAACACAGCTATGTTTGTTCTTCTTCTCTGTGGACATAACACTCAAGACTGGGCCCGAGTACATGAACCCTAATGCCATTCTCCCGATCTATCCCCCCACAACTGTGCCGCCTGACTACTTTTTGATCTCTGATCTGAGATAATGCTAAGTAAGGATACCCATCTTATACGGCTACACCTACACTTACACCTACGCCTTGACACACGCTACGGCCAAACCACTCCATACAACCTCAAACAGATCGGTAAGGTTCTCTGCTCCAGACCACATAGGGGTGCAAACATCACCTACAAATATCACCCACCCCCTCATAAGCCCTGATCCCCGCCACTAGCTCCGGACCCGCGGGGTCTAGAGACCGAACGCTGAATCATAAAATCTTCCATACCTCCACAGTTATTTAATTATTTATTCATTTCTAGTTCGATATGCTGAACCCATATTCCTTTAGGCCTCATAAAGACGAAGAGCTCGCACATCTCGAGAAACCCCGTCCACCACACCATCACAACGGATGCCGGTAGTCACAGTTGACCCGACCGGTGCCACACCTCACGATTCATAGGGCTGACAGGCACAATACTCATCTTCCCCAGGTGGAATTTGCACCCCGGGCTCTCCACCCCCATCCCCCCTTTCTCTGTCTCATCCCTAACCAACACACCCCACCTCATCCCCTCTACACCTACATACCCCTCACCCCCCGTCCGCTCAGGTCCCCCGCAGTCCCCCCCCCTCCATACCCTCCTTCTCTCGTCCCCCCTTTTTTTTTTCTTCCCCTCCCCCCTTTCGAGATCTTCTCTTTCTTGGGACCCCTCCTCTCGGTAGCAGTGTAAGTAGGCCTCACCTTCAGCCTTCAACAAAATGCCCCCTTCGGTAAACCGCCTGATGAACTCATCCCTGAGACTTGTCTCCTTGAATGCTAAGGGCTTAAACACCCCTGAGAAGCGCTACCAAGTTTTGTCTACAATGCGAAAGTTGAAAGCTGAAGTGGTTTTTCTTCAGGAAACACATTTCTGCTCCAAACCCACCCCCAGACTGACCAACCACGCCTTTCCCATGGTATTCCACGCAACATCCCCCACATCCAAATGTAAAGGATTCTCCATACTTCTCTCCAAACATTTTGATTTTCAAGTCTCTGACACCCTAATAGACGACAACGGGCGATTCCTGTTCGTTAAAGGCACGCTCAAAAACAGGAAGATTACTCTAGCAAATGTCTATAGCCCTAACTCCTCCCAAGTGCCCTTCTTTAGGAAGGTGGCCAATCAGCTTTCCTCCTTCATGGAGGGGATGCTGATCGAAGGTGGCGATTTCAACATCCCCTTAGACCCTCTGCTGGACACCTCTTCGGGGACCTCCAGCTTAACGTTCAGGGCAATTAAACAAATAAGGAAAAGCCTCCAAGACTTACTGCTTCATGATACGTGGCGAACACTTCACCCCAGAGACAAAGATTTTACTTTTTTTCTCCACCCCCCACAATAGATACTCTCGTATTGATTACCTAATGACTTCTTAACAGGCTCTCCAATACTTATCCAAGACCACCATTGAACCAATGACGATCTCTGATCATGATCCCATTAAAGCTCTGTTTACCTTCCCCGAGACACTTGAATGTGCCAACATCTGGAGACTAGACGCAAGTATCTTGACAGACAGATCTAGAGAAAAGGAAGTCCAAGACTGCCTAATCCATTATTTTAAAGAAAACGACACACCAGATGTCCCTCTACTCACACAATGGGAAGCACATAAGTGTGTAGTGCGAAGCAACTTCATCTCTTTAGCTGCCGCAATCAAGAAGGAGAAAGTTGCTAGATTAGCGGAATTATTCTTGAAACTCAGATCGCTTGAAACAAAGCACAAGAAAACCCTAGCAATAGACTCTCACACTGACTTAATGGACATCCGCACCCAAATTCGCGAAGAATTAGTATATCACACGAGGAGGAGATTCGCCCTATCCCAGAAGCTCTTTTACGAGCACGGGAATAAGTCGGGCCATCTCTTAGCACAAGCACTGAGATCAAAAAAAGCTAAAAGGACAATCCACCAAATACGTTCCCCTACGGGCTCAATCTACGAAAAAAATGCGGATATAGCTCGAGAGATTGAAAAGTATTACACCTCCCTTTACAACCTTGAACCCGTGAACCCAAATACGTAAAACCCTCAAAAACGTCTTAAGGACATTCGGGCATACCTTGAAAAACTCCCACATAAGCAAATCCCCTCCGACACGATCCAATCAATGGAAACACCAATATCACCATTAGAATGGCTACAAGCCATAAAACAACTAAAGCCCGGTAAGAGCCCCAGCCCTGACGGGCTGACCTCGGCTTACTACAAGTCGTTCGCAGAAACGCTTCAAACATCCTTCCTTAAAGCCTTTAATTCCCTCTCCAGTTCAAGGTCTCTCCCCCAAGGTCTGTTAGAAGCCCATAATACAGATATACCGAAAACGGATAAAGATCCCACAAATACGAGCAGTTATAGACCGATTTCCCTACTCAACGTAGACATTAAGATTTTCACCAAGATTCTTGCAAATAGAATACTCCCCCTCATTCCAACCCTCATTACCCCAGACCAAGTGGGCTTTGTCCCTGGACGTGAGGCCAGGGATAATACAATAAAAAGTCCATTAATATCCACCACCTAATAACGCAATCTGAACAGAAGGCCTTCTTCCTATCCCTTGATGCGGAAAAGGCGTTTGAGAGGGTAGCTTGGGACTATATGGAAATGGTGCTCACGAGTTTGAGCCTTGGCCCTCACATGATGAACATGATCATGTCCCTATACTGTAATCCAACTGCGAGGGTGAGAGCTAATGGCACTCTGTCAAACGCCTTCTCCATCAAAAATGGAACAAGGCGGGGCTGCCCCCTCTCCCCGATCCTATTTGTTCTAACCTTAGAGCCCCTCCTACAGATGATTACCTTAACCGGAGACATCAAGGGTGTCAAATCCCCACTAAGGGAATTTAAATATGTGGCTTTCGCTGATGACACACTGATGTTTCTCACAGAGCCCATCACCACCATCCCATTTATTCTGTCGGAATTCCAACGATTCCAAGCCGTATCCAATCTCAAAATCAATTTTTCAAAATCATATGCCCTTAATGTCTCTCTCCCGTAAGAAATCCAAAAACAATGCGAAACCAATTTCCCGGTGCGTTGGAAAGATGACTCCATTACTTACCTGGGCACCCAAATCCCTCGGAAGATTGCTGACCTCTACGCCAGGAATCATCTCCCCATTTTACACGACTTAAAGACGGACCTTGAGAGATGGAAAAAACAAACTCTCTCTTGGTTTGGCAGAATTGTGGTCTTAAAGATGAACGTCCTGCCACGTTTACTGTACATTCTTCAAACCGTCCCTATACAGGTCCCCCAAGCCTTTTTCAAAACGTACAACAATATCTGCTCCCAGGGGTAATCGGAAACCCAGAATCAGCCTTAAGACTCTCGCACGTCCAAAACACTTAGGAGGTCTTGGCTTCCCGGACATACTCAATTATTACAGAGCTGTCCATCTTACCAGAATTGTGGACTGGAATGTCCACAGTCCCGGTAAAGATTGGGCCTCTTTAGAAGCATCCTTTTCACCCCTCCCACTAGCATCCTTACCCTGGATACAATCAACTCACATCCCGATCACCGCACTCCCTATACCCCCTCATAAACACAACTCTAAAATGCTTCAAACAGATCTGCGCCCGTACGAAGGTATCCTCAATACCAGGTCCCCTGACCCCAATTAAATGTAACCCGGACTTTGCACCTGGCATGTCCCCCAAATTCTTGTCAGACAGCTGGACACAGGATAGGCTACAAGCATACAACTTTTACGAGAGAGGAAAGCTCATACCTGCTTTGCAATTAGCAAGCAACACGGATAGACCTCCCATCCCCCCTGGACTTATCTGTTAATCGCCCACTACCTGAGGTCACTAGATAGAGACTTTCTTTGCTCCAGACCACTAACCCAATTTGGGAAGCTATGCACGCAGTCAGACCCCCAAAGACACCTAATAGCGCTTACCCATAACCTACTCTTTGACGAAGAAAGTCCTAGCTCCACTAAAGCTTGCAAGCATTGGGAAGAAGATTTATCCCTGTCAATCAGTGATGAACAATGGGATTCCATCTTCCATATTATCCACAAGGGCTCTCTAAACGTGAGCACTCAAGAGAATGGCTACAAAATACAGTCGAGGTGGTATTGTACACCAACTCTCCTACACAAATTCACTCCGAGCACAACAGATACTTGTTGGAGGTGCCACCAAGACAGGGGGATGCTCTTACACATTTGGTGGTCATTTACCCCATTGCAAATGTACTGGAGAGAAGTATGCAGAATCATCACCCATGTCACCACATACAACATTGATCCTACCCCATCTCAATGCCTTCTCCACCTCTCAACCCTACCGAGAAATGTTTATCATGGCTCATTGGCAATGCACATGATCAATGCAGCTAAACAATGTATCCCCATTCACTGAGGTTCTCCCAGAACACCCTTGATTAAAGAATGGTTCACCAGAATAAACAAAATAGCAGAAATGGAGGAGTTGATCCACGTTTCCAGGGACACATCCTAGAAATTAAGCAAGAAATGGGCCTGCTGGAAACACTTTCAGACCACCACTACATACACAGAAGTATACAAGTAAAAACCCATTTAAATATATAACTGATGGCATTAACCAAAAAATCCTTGTATAAACCCAAGGTGGGGAAAAGAACAAGAGAGAGGCTTGTGAGGAAATAAGCTACTTGCCAGTTGAAATGCTCTGAGAGGGGGGTGCTGGGAGAGAGAGCTCAGACTTTTCATGAACCCTCCAGACTCCTGATGAATTTGTCAGATGTCCCGAGAAGCCCTCCCTCCATTCTCGGCCTGCCCCCACCCCCTTTTGTTTTTCCTCTCCCCCTCCCCTCTTCTCTTTTCTCTCAATCCTCATCCCCTCGCCTCCCCTCCTCCCTCTCCTAGTCCCTCCCCAACCTGACCCCAACCCCCAACCTGTCTCCGTAACCATACACACATGCATATACAATCACATACCAGCAGTACAATCCATCACTGCTGTCCATTGACTTCCACCACGGATTCCCCCGAAGCAGCCTGGAACGATAGATCTCACGAACTAGCTATCACAAGCTATAGGATTTTATCTGTGCACCACTAGCTTTATCCTCAAATGATCCCCACACACACTCACCCCCAGGCCGAACCGCCAGTAGGTCTGGGGATAAGGATCCTCTAATTGCCTCATAACATACCAACACAGTTTGAGCTCTCTTTTTGACCCCCTCATCTTTCACTTTCTGGTAGCCACTCTGAAACCGCTTATCTTTGATAGGGTAGTTTGGCCACCTTGAATCACAAACTAAGAAACTCCATGTGTCCAATTGCTCAGTGTCTTGATTTTGTTTCTGTCAAGAACTTTGATTGTGATTGTGTAATGTTTCTCCAGCTTGTTGGAATTTTCTGCACATCTATGCATTTTCCTCAATAAAATTCTCTTTAAAAAAAAAAAAAAGAAAGTAATAGAACAATTAGGTATAGCCGATTACTGAAGCATGCATAATTGCATAATAAGAGAAATATTTGATAAAGAGGGATATATAGGTAAACCTGAATGTTACCTGGATAATTGAATCAATGCAGATGTATGCTAATTCATGACTAGCCAATACAAAAGTGAACCTGGGTATTGTCAGAGAGTCAGAGCAGATTAAGCCAGAGACTGATTCAGAAGCATCTAAAGTAAACTAACAAAATAAAATAAAATAGATCAGCCACATATAAAGTGGCTAAAGTAAAAGTCCTATTAAGTGAGTAGTTCCAGTGAAAACATCCATCTCTGATGCTGTTGGAAGTATAACGTCAAACTATGAAACAGGCATACCTTTCATTTAGATTGAATGGAAAAAATCCACTGGGATCAGGTTCAACAGTTCTTCTCCAGCTCGGCGGCGTCTGACGTCACTGTGCAGCTCTTATGTTTATTTTGATTTAATATATTGATTATTATTAATTCAATATATTTACAACCCATGATATAGTGTAATAATAATATTCTGGAATATATGTAATTTTGATTTTTGTATTTTGACTTTTGAAACAATGTCTATGAACTAAACACACGCTGTTTTTACTTTATTATTTTAGCTATGATTAGCAGCTGCATTATTTCCTGAAGAAGCTCGAACTTTGAGCGAAACATGTAGAAAAAAATCGCAGCTCAGCATTTGTGCTTTTACAGTATGTATAAAATTGGGGTAATTTTGTGGAGGTTCCACACTGTACCTTGCCTTATCATATTTTATGGTTGTATAACGAAGTTCTGTGTACTATTGATGTATGTTGTAATAAATAAAATTATTTTTAGCAATTGATACCTAATTGCAGATTTTACTGATCTGATACCGGTAAAAGTCCCGGGGTTGGTATTCCCCAGCCCGTTCTGGTCCCTTTCTCCGTTTGTTTCTTTGTGCTAAATTATGTTTTTTTTAACCTGATCGGAATATTGTAAATACGTTTTTGTATTCTCTTTGCTAGTTTACGTTTTGTCCATCCAATGTACTGTCGCTGACATGGACATTAGATGCAATATACCACCCGTATGCTTGTGATAAGGTCTTTGATTATATATTGCCTGTTAGTTACTGTAGAATGAAATTGTTTTCTTTTTTTGAGGTTACCTATGGTACTTGTACATCCTGCGCACCCTCCACAGCCATGGAAGCCATTATGATCTAAAAGAAATGGGAAAGCTAGTCCTGGGGGGTCTAGTACACTTTTCACTAATCTATCCCTTAAAGGGATTTTAAATCCAATCAAATCCAATGACGCTTTGTCACTTAAAAAAAAAGTAGCTTTACAATCACTTTAAGTTGGGCACCCTACCGTATATGAATTGGGGTCTTGATGGTAACACTTTCTACAATTCCCTATCCTTCAGCAGAATTGGCCAATGCTTGCATATAATACTCTCTATTTTCTTATTCTGCCTATTCTAATCAAGTATAATGGCTCCAGATAGATCCTTATTCTGGTTATTCTTAATATTATCCTGAATGAGGGGTGCCCTATCTAGCGTGGCTACTTGTTGGATTTGTTCTTGTATCTCCTCTCAAAGGTAACCTTTTGCTATAAACCTATTACCAATCATACTGGCTTGATCCCTAAATGTATTTACATCAGTACAATTTCTTCTTTCTTCTCCACCGAGTTTAGAATGTTTTCTAATTGATTTAGGAGTACTATAAATATTAGTGTGATGACCAAAGGAGTATATTCTTTGATAAGGTCGAATGTGTGCAAGGAAATGCATCAGGGCAGGGCTTGCAATGTCATCACATCGTTTGTAGGAAGTACACAATCACCCATGAGGGCAACAGGACCGAGGATTTGCAGACTATTTTGTGACCCCAGGGACGGATTTGTATATTTTCAAGTTCATCACCTGTATGCACCAGGGATAGTGCATTCTTAAATTCGAGTGGAATAGTTGCTTGTGTTTTAAATCCATTTCGTTTTACAGTATTACACTATGCTAGTTCCTTTTTTATCCTTATGTTGCCATTTTATATGAGAGATCACGCTTGCAGGAGTTCACTATTGGGAGCTTAAAGTTCCTGGATTAAGACCCCAAAGTCACTAATTTGTTATCATTCACCATTGGATTGTGTGCGGACAGCATTGGTTCACAGAAGATATCACTGGATTAATATACTTTGACATATGTGTTATATGTTTTGTAACCACTAGAGGTCCCTGCTTGTGCATATTAATGTTATTGTGATATATGCGTTATAATTTTTGTACCCATTAGAGGTCACTGGTTGCACATACCGCTTTCATTGTAATATATATAATATCTTTTTGGTGTCATATGCAATAATCCCACTAGGGGGTCACTATTTTATTTTATTTATTCTATATTTACATCACATAGTATTCTTTTGGAAAAGATGGGGATGGAGCGCTTCATATATTTTTCTTTTTACTCTGGTATGCTAATAAACATACTAGATTAATTAAAAAAATAGGTCTACTGATCATGCTTGTACCGTGAATTAATAGGAAGTCACTGCTCTCTAACCTCCATATAATCATATGCCAAAAGATAAGGGTCCCAAACACAAAAAAACATAGAACAAACGTCCGGACGCCGACAAAATTCGTGCCAATCCAGCACTGGTGCTGTGAGTATGCACCAGTGAGTGCTAAGTAGCAAGGCAGGACTGACACCAATTTCCCTGGGGGCTCGAGCCAGCTGAAAAACAGAAATAGCGTTCAGGAGTTCAGCAATAAATACAGTGCTACGGATGTGATGTCGCCACCATCAAAAATCCAAAAATTAGGATTGCAGAGATCACTTAGAGTAAGCTGCAGTACTCTGTATGTGTATGGACTATAGCTTGATAATGTAGTTATCCAATAGGATAACATGGGATGCAGAACGTCATCAAGGAAACTTTGCAACAATGTAATTTCTTACTAAGCATCCGCAAACATGCAGTCTCTATAGTGAACAGTGTGTAGATTGTGCTTGTTACCTCCGGTGATGAGATATAGAGCACAGTGTACTTACAGAGTACGAAAAACCCATCTATACTTTCCAGTTAATCCAATAAATGATCATGCACACCGTAATTTGCTGGGCAGTTCCGTCAGAGTGTATGCAATGGGGAGCTGCGCTAAATGAAATGAAATGAAAAACTTTTTCTATGACCTCAAAACTTAAAAACCAAAACAAATATACTAGATATTAAGTACTATTATCCACATGCGTTCATATAAGTGAATATGTGAATCAATGGCAGGTGACTGGTAATATGAATTAAATAAAGTGCATATATAAATTAATTTGTTATGTGAATAAATAAATCAATTATCTTAAAAATAAAAAACACATTCAGACTAATAAAAATGTGAAAAAGACCAAACAACTTATGACAAATGACGCAAACTAACACCACCAGGTGTACCACCTCAAAAAACAATAAATTAATAAATATAAATTAATTGAAATAAGTAATAAATACCTAAATATTAATATAAGTACATAAGCATGGAAATAAATAGATATTAACAAAATTTAAAATTCATTCAGTGTATGAACAGAAAACATAATAGTCCAAACGAGTCCCATAGGTAATAACAAGCCAAAAAATTATGAATAGTCCAATGTGAAGAGGAAACGGATACCAACAAAAATTCATGTGGAAAGAAATCCAATGAATCACCTCCACCAATTAATAATTAGAGCCGCTTACCAGAGCGTAAGATCTCAGTGTTAAGTGAGATCAAAAAATCATATAGATGGTCTAGGTCAGTGATGGCGAACCTTGGCACTCCAGGTGTTTTGGAACTACATTTCCTATGATGCTCATGCACTCTGCAGTGTTGTTGAGCATCATGGGAAATGTAGTTCCAAAACATCTGGGGTGCCAAGGTTCGCCATCACTAGTCTAGGTGAACCGTCCTGGGAAACTACACCAGAACTCTCTCTCCAAGTATTCCAAACGCGGTGACTTCAGCACGCCGCTCCTCCCAAATGCTGACATCACCGCGTTCTACGCCAGACCCGGAAGTGCGGGCGGTAGCCGAGAGCCGGCCGGTTCAATTTTGTTAATTGCTTTTACGTTCATTGAACATGTGAATTTATATGCTTTTTATTTTGTATAAATTAATTAAAAGGGTTTTATGCTATGCGTGTGTCCCCTTGGTTTTTCACATGGATTGGGGCATTAACGTTTAACCGTTTGGAATACTTGGAGAGAGAGGTCCGGTGTGGTTTCCCAGGATGGTTCACCTAGACCATCTATATATATGATTTTTTGATCTCACTTAACAGAGATCTTACGCTCTGGTAAGCGGCTCTAATTATTCATTGGTGGAGGTGCTTCATCGGATTTCTTTCCACACAAATTTTTGTTGGTGTCAGTTTCCTCTTCACATTGGACAATTCATCATTTTTTGGCTTGTTATTACCTATGGGACTCGTTTGGACTATTATCTTTTATTATCTTTTAATTCACTTATTATGAATTTAAAATTTTGTTAATATCTATTTATTTTCATGCTTATGTACTTATATTAATCTTTAGGTATTTATTACTTATTTCAATTAATTTAGATTTATTTATTTATTGATTTTTGAGGTGGTACACCTGGTGGTGTTAGTTTGCGTCATTTGTCATAAGTGGTTTGGTCTTTTTCACATTTTTATTAGTCTGAATGTGTTTTTTATTTTTAAGATAATTGATTTATTTATTCACATAACAAATTAATTTATATATGCACTTTATTTAATTCATATTACCAGTCACCTGCCATTGATTCACATATTCACTTATATGAACGCATGTGGATAATAGTACTTAATATCTAGTATATTTGTTTAGGTTTTTAAGTTTTGAGGTCATAGAAAAACTTTTTTCATTTCATTTAGCGCAGATCCCCATTGCATACAGTTTAGAGTGTCGTATTATAACGATTTGAGCTGCTGCTCATAGGGCGGTTTATTTGAATAGCGCAGTTTTTTACTTTGTACAAGTTCCGTCAGAGTATTGCACCGGGGTGGTCTGTGGCTGTACACCAGCTGGCTCCACTATTAACCGGAACCTAATCGTTCATCCTCCTGTTCATTGTGTGCAGGCCCGCAGCCTGACTGAGGACTCTCGCCATAGCGTGGCGCCCGACGGGAAGTGACGTCAACGCGTTTCGCAATAAACAGCGTGTAGCTTCATCTGGACGTAGCGGTAGTGTACGGGGGCTCCCTCTTAAACCTCATTAATTTCCCGTACAAGCCCACTGGGCAAAGATAACTAAAGTAGCACTCCTCATCAGTGCTAGGGTCAGATCGCCGTAGTCCACTGAGAATGTCCACAGGATACATTTTCCCATGGCATAACTTTTCAAAGCAAATGTCAATGTTTATTGCCTCTAATCTGTTATTGGAAACAAGCCTTATTTACCACAAAGTGAAGCATGAATATCAAAGCAGGGCAATAGTGTTCGAAAGTCCTCATCCTATACCCCTAATATAAAGGGCTATGGATAGCGGCCCAAAAGTAGTTTTTTTATATATGATATAAGTTCGTATAGAGACAAAAGACTCCGGGAACAAATATACCCCTACTTTATTCGCAGGGGAAAAAGAAAAATTACAGAGGACCTGGAGAAGAAACGGGGAAGACAGGACGACACTTAGAGGACAAACATGACAAAACATGACAATGATAACATGTACAGACAGACAGGTACAGGGACCACAAATGTATACACAGATACTAATAAATTTCAATAAATCAAAATTGGTATGCCCTATATACTGGCCACAAGGGCCAGAAAATATATATGCTACTTAATTAACATAGTATTTGTAAAGTGGTCACCAGTGTCGCAGCTGTACAGTAAATTATCTAAGGCAAATAGTAGTAATAAGCACACTAAATCCAGGTATCTAAGTTGGTAAGAAGGGCTGCAGACTTAATTCCGTGTTCAGGCCCCTCGGGATGAGCGAGCCTAAATGGAAAATCCATTTTTTTTCTTTTTGTTGCAAAACCTGATCGAAATCGCCTCTTCTAGTAGAAAGATTTAAGGCATATATGCCTTTAACTTGCATGCCCGTCAGTTTGCCCTGATGAAATCGGCCAAAATGACGGGACACTGGTTTGTCTGGATTCTTTTCAAGAATTTCTCTTATATGTTCACCCATGCTGATTCTAAACTGTCGTTTGGTTTTCCCAATGTACATTTTATTGCATGGACAGTTTAGCATGTAAATAACCTTTGTTGTAGCACAGTTGATGAGACTCTCAATCTCAAAATTAGTTTTATTCTATGAATCATTAAACAATGTAGTCCTATGCACGTATGGGCAAACCTGACAGTGTCCGCAGGGGAACATCCTCTTACTTCTTGGTAATTGGGATAACCACAAGCTATCAATGCTTCTCATATGTTCAGATGAGATCAAACGATCTCCCAGATTTCTAGCTCTCCAGGCCACCATTGTGGGTCTTGGCCCTACTATCTGTGCTATACCAGGTGTGTTGGTAAGGATGTTCCAGTGTTTTTGTAGAATCGATCTAACTGTTTCCCACTGAACACCAAATTGTGTAATAAATCTTACGGGACCTGGATCAGCACTCACTGAGGGGATGGAGACTGTCTTCTTCCCCAGGAGGGAAACGTGATCTCTACTTGCTGCTTTACGCTTTGCCCTTCTAATTTGTTTTGGATCAGCACTCACTGAGGGGATGGAGACTGTCTTCTTCCCCAGGAGGGAAACGTGATCTCTACTTGCTGCTTTACGCTTTGCCCTTCTAATTTGTTTGTGTGAGTAGCCTCGCTCGCGCAACCGCCTGTAAAGTTCATCACTTTCTCATCTATAGTCCTCCGCACTAGAGCAATTGTGTTTAATGCAGAGGAATTGGCCCACTGGGATACTGTTCTTTAACCATTGTGGGTGGTGCCTATCTGCCCTCAGCAGGGTATTGGCGGATGTGTCTTTCCGGTAGGTGTGGGTTATGAGGGATAAATCCCTCATACTGATCGAGAGATCTAAAAATGAAATCCTTTAACGATCCAACACATATGTCAATCTGATGTTAGGATCGTTAAGATTGAGAAAGTCCATAAATTCATTGAGGGAATTCTCGTCCCCTCTCCAGCTCATCAAAATGTTGTTGATGTACCTGAGCCACGTATGAACATGGCCCAGGAACATCGGCGAAGTGTACACCACATCCTCTTCCCAAAGCCCCAAATGGAGGCATGCATATGCCGAGGCCCATGGTGCTCCCATGGACGTACCTTTTACTTGTTGGTAAAAGTGTGTTAAAAATTGTTATTATCCAGGGCAAAAGTCAACATATTTATATAATAATCATTTTAGGGTCCATATAGTGGGAAGTGCTTATCGAGGAAAAATTCAGTCGCCTTGATTCCCCACTCGTGTGGAATCGACGTATAAAGGGATTCAACGTCGATCCCCACAAGGAGGAGTCCTTCCTGAAGATCAATCTCAGCAATTCGCCCCAGGACATCCCCGGTGTCTTTTACATAGGATCGTAAGTCTGCCACCATATCCTTTAGGAGATTGTCCAAGTATTTTCCAACTCTCTCCAAGAGGCCCTTAATCGCAGAGACAATGGGACGCCCTGGGGGGTTGCTGAAAGATTTGTGTACCTTGGGGATGATTTAAAATATGGGTATATTATTTTCATCAACCACTAGGTACTCCAATTCCCATTTAGTGAGGAGACCTGCCTCACCTGGTAATTTTAGCTTAGTATTGAGATCTAACACCAGACTGGGGGAGGGGTCACTGGGTAATTTTTGATAGATTTGGCTATCTCCCAGAAGTTGAAACACCTCTTTCTCATAGTCCTTTTCATTTAGAAGGACAACATTACCTCCTTTATCACTTATTCTAATGATTAGCTGCTGGGCTTCTGAGAGCTCCCTTATAGCTTTACTTTCGTCCTGGGATAAGTTGTCATTCACCTTACATTCCCAGTCTACCTTCCCCAAATCCAGTTGTATCATGTTCAGGAAGAGGCTCAACCACTTCTTTTTATTAAGTGGTGGCATCCTACTGGACCTGATGTTTAATTTTGCTTTTCTAATAAATGGACCCTGGTTATTCTCTGCCATCTCGTTGTCTTCTAAGAGAGAATTAAGGATCTCTATAATTTCCTCACCTTTGCTGTCGACAACATTCGACCCAGTTTTGGGTGAGGATTTGTCAACATGGAGAAAGCGGAGAAAAACCTTCCTGAGAAAGAGGGTAACATCCTTAAATACCGTAAATTCATCCATGTGGTTTGTAGGTGAAAAGGACATTCCACATTCAATATGTCTTTTTTCTAACACGAAATCAGAGAGATTAATAACTTTCATATCGCTACCCTCTATTGTGTTGGCTAGTGATCCCTCTGATTCCATTGGCTCCTGGTGTGTGTCCTCCTTTGGAAAAATTCCGATCTCTGTCTACTGCTTTTTGTTGTGATTGTTTGGGGGTTTGTTGTTTGTGGGTTTTGGGCCTTACCACCTTATGATTTACCCTGTCGTCGCCCTCCTCCCCCTCCTTGTCAAAAAAAAGTGACTGATTTAGGTTGGCTTTCGCCCTCAGCGTCACTTTGGGATTTGCTTCCTCTAGAGCAGGGGTGCTCAACCTGTGGCTCTCCAGCTGTTGCGGAACTACAAATCCCATGAGGCATAGAAAGACTCCGACAGCCACAAGCATGACACCCAGAGGCAGAGGCATGATGGGATTTGTAGTTTTGCAACAGCTGGAGAGCCACAGGTTGAGCACCCCTGCTCTAGAGCAGTGGTCATCAACCCTGTCCTCGGGGCCCACTAACAGGCCAGGTAATACATAAAACCTGGCCTGTTAGTGGGCCCTGAGGACAGGGTTGATGACCACTGCTCTAGAGGATGATGTATTACTACCCAGTCTTGTCCTACTTTGGATCCAACGTGGTTTCAGGTGAAAGATGTCACCCCTCTCCCAGTCCCCTAGGTCTCGTATAAATTTAGACTGTTTAGTCATTTTCAATGTATGTTGTGTCTTCTCAATTTATTTTTTGAGTATGTCATTGAGTCTTATAAATTCCTCCGATTTTTTGTAAGGCTCCAAACCCTGAGAGCTTTCAGTTATAGCATTAGATAACTCATCTAATTGAATCCTTTCTTCCTCTACTACGATTTTTTTTACTGACACTCCATGATCTATACACAATTCTTTCCACTTCTCAAGAAATCTAGGGCTATGAAGATGTTTAGAAGGTATCACTCTATCCATCAGTCCTCTTGAAACTATTTTATGAGAAATATATGTTTCAAGGAAGCAGATGTCCCATTTCCTATTCAAATGTTTTATCAAGATTTTTTTTATGATCTTTAAACCACACTTTAATTACCTCTTCTTGGGAGGGAGAGGAAAAGGAGTCCTTCCTGGAAGCTTGACTAATTTCCTGGTCAATGTCTTCTCCTATAACAAATGCCATGCCAACAGATAACTATACTTAAACAAGTATATGGACAAACAGCAAGACTGTATAAACAAACCAACCCAGATCAGTGGACTATCAGAGAGCCCGTCTACAGTGACCTAAAGGGAAAGGATCACCAGTGATCCAAGAAAAAACATGCTCGGTTGGCAACATTTTACATGTTTGTCATCTTGATAGTGGACTTTAATCCTGCCCATAAGTGTGTCCCAGTGATTTTTGTACCATGTAAATTATATATTATTATTATTTTTGAATAAAGAGGAATTGATTAAAGATATTAGTGTTCTGCTTCTCAGTGAGCCTCATTTTTTTTGGGTCACTTCTTGTTTGGGACCCTTATCTTTTAGCATCTGCTAATAAACAGTTGGTGTTAAGCAGCGACCTCTTAGATTTAATATATAGCATTTACTTTATATTAGTAGCGCAGAAGTACATTTCTTTTTATTTACAATACAAAGCTACCCATGAATGGCTCTGGGAGGTGAGCTCATAGTGTGACTGGTGAAGCGCGTGGTGTTAATTCACTCATTTGCAAAAATGTTTTACACAGCCAGGATGCAGACGTGAGATGCTGAGACACTGGAAGTGAGGGGAGGAGCCAGGGGATGTCGGCCACATGAGTGTGCTGTGCGAGCGTGCAGCGCGGAGAGTAGAGGACGCTCTGGAAGAACAGGGGAAGGGTCTGTGCGGTGTGAGAGCCCACACATACCTCGTAGGCGATCCCCCGTTTCCCTGCAAGCCTCTTGAGAGCCCTCTGATGCGCTCCCCCGCAAACCCCATACAAGCCCGGCGGCTGAAAATAGATGTCGGATGGCCGGTGTTCTGCCGTATAGTGTCCGGACATCAAATAGTGTCCGGGCCATACTGCGCATGCCCTGTACGGAGCAGACGAAGCTTCAGAAAATCTCCGAAGCTGAACAGCGAAGCTAGCCCCACCATCCAAGCGGACATAGGGTTGTGAATATTAGAGTGCCCCTCGCGGGCGAGCTTCGCTCACCACGCTTCGGGCTCGGCCTTGCTGCGCTCGGCTTTTTTCTATTCCTACTCTATGTCCACTTGGATAGTGGGGATAGAACATGGACTCACAGCGCAGGCGCCGTTCATCCTCTGCAATTTTCGGAATCTGTGTTGCTGTGTACTGCGCATGCGCAGTACGCAGCGGACACTATCGGATGGAGGACGTTATATGACAAGACACCGGTAAGCAAAGAGGAGTACAGAGGAAGGGGGACACGAGAGGGCTGTAGCCCTATAGCAGCCCTACAGCAACCGACAGACCAGCAGCAAGACAGGAGGTATTACATCTAGTAAGCCCCCTGGAGATTCCGGGTGACACCTGAGCAGCCGGAGACCGTACATTACGCAGGAGGACAGCATATACTCCACTTAAACGGTAATGGATATTTTACTATGTTTAAAGATGCCTGAATCAGAGAACTGATGCCTCTCTATAGGTATGAGCGAAAAGTTTGCAATGTATAAAGACTGTGTTGTGGCTTAAGCTGAGACATTTGTGAAACCTCAGGGAGTGTGGAATTTAAACGGCAGGATAAAGCTTATAATTCTCCTTTGGCATACAGTAAGTGGCGCTGCCCCTTCCTGGCAGGGGAAAAATAAATAGTTTAATATCATAAGTGCAAGACTCCCGAGTCTATAGTATTACATTTCCTTTCTCGGTGGACATCTGCGTTAGGTACGACTAACTGGTGATCCGTAAAAATCAGTGACTGTTTGTTCTATCTCTGGTTGGCCCTTAACGCTGAACTTTTAAACTACTCCCCCTCCTTTTTTTTCCCCCTCCCTTGGGGAAACTGCATTTGCCCTTACTATCAGAATAGCACCGATCACCGATCTGTGCTTTGGGGTGGGGGGGCTGCGCCAGGGTTCCCCAAAGCACCCCCCCCATGTTGATGAGCACCCGGCATTTTTTCGGCGTAGGGCTTCCCCTTTAACTCCATACCAGGTGACGGGGGCCAGCGACGCCTCCTTCGCTGGTCCCGGCTATCTGGAGCCGCGCTCAAAATGAGCTGACTTTTTCTCTGGGCGGGAAAAGTCCGGACATATTTTGGTGCAAAACTGCTTTTTTAGTCCGCCGGACTTTTGGGCGGACTTGAGTGCGTTGGACTTTTCCACCAGATTGTTTGATCGTGTGTAGGTGGCATAGGGGAAAAAAAGGAGCTGGAGAAACAAAGAGTAGAACAGGAGAAAATACGGAATGTAGCAGGCTTAAAGGGGGCACAGGCATTAAATGAGCCACTCGAATTAGGGGACATGGCACAAATCCCCACGAAAATGGAAATTATATAAATGTTTAACAAATTAGAAATCTCAATTAAAACAGAGATCAATAATGTAAGAATAGATATGGCTCATCTTCTAAGGAGGGTGGAGGATGCAGAGGAAATATCTGGGAAGCAAGCACAAGAAATAAAGGAACTTAAATCTCAAGTGAAGGCCTTGCAAACTAACAACGGAGATATCCTATATAAACTGGAAGAGCAGGAGACTCAAAGTAGATGTCAAAACCTCTGTATCCAATCCCTACCAGAACAACAAGGGGAAGACCTGCCCGGAAAAATGGAAACGTTATTTAACACTATCCTAGGCAGAGGAGGAGAGGTTTTAAAAATAGATCGGGTCCACAGGATCAGGAAACCTCCGGGCCTAATGCCCCGCACACACGATCGGACTATCCGGCGAACAATCCGCCCGTGTGTGGGCTCTGGCGGACTTTTTTTTACCAAAAGTCTGGTCGGACTTAGAAAGAAGTTTTGACTGAAAATTTTCATCAATCCGCCCGTCTGTGCGCTAGTCCACCGGACTTTTAAAATGAACGGACTTGCCCACACACAGAGAAAAGTCAGTTCATTTTGAACACAGCTCCAGGTAGCCAGGACTAGCAAAGGAAGTCAATGTCGCCGCCTTCATCGGCGAGATTGACACTTGGCTAGCCCCGTCACCTGGTATGGACTTAAAGGGGAAGCCCTATGCCGAAAAAACGGCGTGGGGGTCCCCCCAAAGTCAATATCAGACCCTTATCCGAGGACGTAGCCTTCCCGGTCAGGAAAAGGGGTGGGAACGAGCGAGCGCCCCCCCTCCTGAGCCATACCAGGCTGCAGGCCTTCGACATGATGAGGACAAGGGCCTCTTCCCGACAACCCTGGCCATTGGTTGTCAGGGTCTGTGGGCAGGGAGCTTATCGGAATCTGGGAGCCCCCTTTAATAAGGGGTCCTCACCAACATGGGGACAAGGTGCTTTGGGGTGGGGGCTGCAGGGCCCCCCCTTCCCCAAAGCACTCCCCCATGTTGAGGGCACATGGCCTGGTATGGCTGGGGGGGGGGGCGCTCGCTTGTCCTCACCCTCTTTCCTGACCGGCCAGGCTACATGCTCGGATAGGGGTCTGATATGGACTTTGGGGGGACCCCCACGCCATTTTTAAGTTCCGGCTACCTGGAGTCACGTTCAAAATGACCGGACTTTTCTCCGTGTGTGGGTAAGTCAATTTCAAAAGTCCAGCGGACTCCCGCCATAGTTCGGCGGATTGTCCGCTGGACTTCGTCCATCGTAAATGTCCGGTCGTGTGAAGGCAGGTCCGCTCATTCGGAAAGTCTGGCGGACCTCCGCTACAAAGTCCGGCGGTTTGTCCGCTGGACTAAGTCCGCCGGATAGTCCAATCGTGTGTAGGTGGCATTAGAGAAGGGATCCTTAGAGACGTTATAGTCAAGTTTCATGTTTATGAAGATAAAAATAAAATCTGGAACAAATTGAGAGAATTACACCCACTACAATTTGAAGGAACTGAGATCCAAGTTTTCTCTGGTTTGTCAGCAGGGACACTAGCCTAGAGATTAAAATTGAAGCACCTTTTAGCTTCACTGAGGGTGGCAAATTTGAAGTATAGTTGGGGATTTCCATCAATGTTAATGGTCCACAATGAAGGGAGGAGAGTTCAGGTTGCCCCAAATAGGGCGAAAGGGCCTACAAGATTTTAAGGTATTGTTTTTTTTTACCTGAGTATTCCTTGATAAAAATAAGAGTAGAAGATGGATTTAAATTTCTTGACATATAATGTGAAGGGACTGAATTCCTGGATCAAGAGACATAAGTTTCTTAGAGATATTAACCACTTGCCGACCGCCGCACGACGATATACGTCGACAGAATGGCACGGGCAGGCATATGGGCGTATATATACGTCCCTGCCTTCCCGCGGGTGGGGGGCCTGATCGGGCTCCCCCCGGTGCCAGCGGCGGTCGGTATCCGTACAGGAGCGATCCGGGATGAGGGGGCGGCCATACACAGTAGAACATGCCAGGCACACTCACACCCCCCCCCCTTCACCCCCCGATCACCCCCCCCAATTACCCCTGCCCCCCCAGTCACATTGACACCAATTGCATTTTTTATTTTTTTTGCATTGGTGTCATTTGTGACTGTAATAACTGTTAGGGCAGTTAGGGTTAGCCCCCTTTAGTTCTAAGGTACCCCCTAACCCCCCCAATAAAGGTTTAACCCCGTGATCACCCCCCGTCGCCAGTGTCACTAAGGCTGGGTTCACATTGCAGCGGTTTATGAGAACGGATGTGATTCGCACCGCACTGCAGTGCAAATCACATCCGATCTCTGTGCGATTCGAGTTCAGCCATACAGATAGTATGGCTGAATTTGCGTCGCACCCGCCGCAAATTCGCACGGGACCCTTTTTTTGGTCCGCAGCAGAATCGGTTTGCATGGGTGTTCACACCATGCGATCCGAGTTTGCAGATCGCACTGCGATATGCGAACTGATCTGGGGGTGTCATTAACATTTCACTGACACTCCCAGCAGTTCGCATAGGGCAGTGTGAACTGCCGCCGGGAGGCATGCGATGTGGGAACCCGCCGCGGATTCGTGGCGTTCCTGCATCGCTCCAGTGTGAACCCAGCCTAATAAGCGATAATTTTTCTGATCGCTGTATTAGTGTCACAGGTGACGCTAGTTAGGCAGGTAGGTATTTAGGTTCGCCGCAGCTTTTTATAGCACCAGGGACCCCCATATACTACCGCATAAAGCCCCCTGATTGCCTCCTAGTTAACCCTTTCACCAGTGATCACCATATAACTGTTACAGGTGACGCTGGTTGGTTAGTTATTTTTTATAGTTTCAGGGCACCCGCTATTTATTACCTAATAAAGGTTTAACCCCCTGATCACCCGGCGGGTGATATAAGTTTGAGGGTCAGATAAGGTCTGCGTCGCCCCAGGCAGCGTCAGGTTAGTGCCAGTACCGCTAACACCCACGCACAAAGCATACACCTCCCTTAGTAATATAGTATCTGATCAGATCTATATTAGCGTCGCCAGCAGTTTAGGTTTCCCAAAACGCATTGTTAGCGGGATCAGCCCAGATACCTGCTAGCACCTGCGTTTAGCCCCTCCGCCAAGCCCAGACCAGCCCACCCAAGTGCAGTATCGATAGATCACTGTCACTTACAAAACACAACACGCATAACTGCAGCGTTCGCAGCGTCAGGCCTGATCCCTGCGATCGCTAACAGTTTTTCTTGTAGCGTTTTGATACAGTCGCTGACAGCCTAGGTGCTTTTTTACCTGTGAGTCTCACTAGTGTACCCCTAAATTTAGGGGTGTCTACTTTCCAAAATTGGGTCATTTGGGGGGGGGGGTTTGTGCCATCTTGGCATTTTATGGCCTTCAAAACTGTAATAGGTAGTGAGGAGTGAAGTCAAATATTTACGCCCTTAGAAAACCTGAAGGCGGTTCTTGGCTTTCGGGGCCCCGTACGCGGCTAGGCTCCCAAAAAATCCCACACATGTGGTATCCCCGTACTCAGGAGAAGCAGCAAAATTTATTTTGGGGTGTCATTTCACATATGCCCATGGCATGTGTGAGCAATATATCATTTAGTGACAACTTTGTGAAAAAATTTTTTTAAAAGATTAAAGTTTGTAATTTTCCCGCAACTTATTGCAAAATATAAAATATTCCATGGACTCAACATGCCTCTCAGCAAATAGCTTGGGGTGTCTACTTTCTAAAATGGGGTCATTTGTGGGGGTTTTGTGCCATCTTGGCATTTTATGGCCTTCAAAACTGTAATAGGTAGTGAGAAGTGAAATCAAAAATTTAAGCCCTTAGAAAGCCTGAAGGCGGTGCTTGGTTTTCGGGGCCCCGTACGCGGCTAGGCTCCCAAAAAGTCCCACATATGTGGTATCCCCGTACTCAGGAGAAGCAGCAGAATTTATTTTGGGGTGTCATTTCACATATGCCCATAGCATGTGTGAGCAATATATAATTTAGTGACAACTTTGTGAAAAAATAAAAATAAAAATAAAAGTTTGTAATTTTCCCGCAACTTGTGGCAAAATATAAAATATTCCATGGACTCAACATGCCTCTCAGCAAATAGCTTGGGGTGTCTACTTTCTAAAATGGGGTCATTTGTGGGGGTTTTGTGCCATCTTGGCATTTTATGGCCTTCAAAACTGTAATAGGTAGTGAGAAGTGAAATCAAAAATTTACGCCCTTAGAAAGCCTGAAGGCGGTGCTTGGTTTTCGGGGCCCCCGTACGCGGCTAGGCTCCCAAAAAGTCCCACATATGTGGTATCCCCGTACTCAGGAGAAGCAGCAGAATTTATTTTGGGGTGTCATTTCACATATGCCCATAGCATGTGTGAGCAATATATCATTTAGTGACAACTTTGTGTAAAAAAAAAAAAAAAAAATTTTTTTTGTCATTATTCAATCGCTTGAGGCAAAAAAATAAAATATTCAATGGGCTCAACATGCCTCTTATCAATTTCCTTAGGGGGTCTACTTTCCAAAATGGGGTCATTTGGGGGGGTTTTGTACTGCCCTGCCATTTTAGCACCTCAAGAAATGAGATAGGCAGTCGTAAACTAAAAGCTGCGTAAATTCCAGAAAACGTACCAATACGTAGTTTGTAGATGTGACAACTTTTGCGCAAACCAATAAATATACAGTTATTGACTTTTTTTTTACCAAAGACATGTGGCTGAATACATTTTGGCCTAAATGTATGACTAAAATTGAGTTTATTGGATTTTTCTAATAACAAAAAGTCGAAAATATCATTTTTTTTCAAAATTTGCGGTCTTTTTACATTTATATCGCAAAAAATAAAAATCGCAGAGGCAATCAAATACCATCAAAAGAAAGCTCTATTTGTGGGAAGAAAAGGACGCAAATTTTGTTTGGGTACAACATTGCATGACCGCGCAATTACCAGTTAAAGCAGCGCAGTGCCAAATTGTAAAAAGACCTCTGGTCATTGACCAGCAAAATGGTCCGGTCTGAAAGTGGTTAAACAACGCTAGGCAGATGTGGTGTTTTTACAAGAGACACATCTGACTCAGGAAACCAATATCAAAATATATTCAACAGATTTCCCCACTTGGTATTATAGCGACTCTCCTATAAGGGGGGCAAAGGGGTTAGCAGTGGGGTTTTTGAGAGAAAATAAAATGTATGGTAACTGAAAGAGTGACAGACCCAGAAGACCGCTTTTTATTTATAAAAGGTAGATTGGGAGAGCGAATATACACTCTAGCGAACCTTTATTGCCCAAATAAAAATCTGATCCGTTTCCTGAAGCAGATGTTGAACAGACTGGAAGGGTTTAAGGCGGGGGAGCTTATTCTAGCGAGGGAATTTAAACATTGGCCTGGACCCCTCGATAGATAGTACATCCCGTGCGCAGGGGACGAGTAGGGTACAATTAAATGCGATAAAAGCTAAATTGCATCAGTCCCAAATTAGAGATATTTGGCAGGCGAAACACGCTAAAATCAAGGACTATACCTTCTTCTCCCCTGTGCACGGGACTTACTCTAGACTAGACTACATATTTGTAGACCACAGAATGATAGAACGAGTGAGGGATGTGAACATAGAAACAATGTCTATATCAGATTACGCTCCGGTCTTGATGAAGCTGAGGACATTCAAAGAGTGCCGTTTACCTGGCGGTTAAATGAAAGTGTGCTACAAGAGGAGGAGTTGGGTGAAAAAGTTTGGAAAGAAATTGAATATTATTTTTTGACGATTGACACTGGGGATATCTTGGCCGCAGCCCTTAGGGAGGCGCATAAGGTTTATATTAGAGGGATCCTCATCTCCATCAGGGCAAGGAAGAAAAGAGAAAAGGAAAAAAATATTAAGAATCTTTTAGAAGAAATCTCCAGACTAGAACAAGAACATAACAATTTTGGGGGTCAACAGCAGGAAGTTTACCATGCATTAATAAAAAAAAGAGGAGAACTTAATGACTTCATGGAGTATGAATCTAGAAAGGAGATAAATAGAATTAAGCAAGATAAACATTATTGGGGGATAAATCAAGTAAACATCTGTCTAGACGGTTGAAGAAAAAAGGGAAGTAAACTTCATTGAAAAAATAAAAAATATAGCAGGAGAGATAGTGTACCCCACAAATGAGATTGTACGGGAGAAATAACGAGGAAATAATGAGAGAATTCCTAGACAATAGGACATTAACTTTACTATCGAAGTTGCCTTCGGGCAAAAGCCCGGGACCAGACAGCTTTACAATGTTTTATTATAAAAAGTACAAAGAAATATTGGTCCCAAAACTCTGCCACTACTGGAACAAACTAGGAACAGAATGTGTAATGGGAAGAGATGATCTGTTGGCATCAATAACAGTTATACTAAAAGAAGGCAGGGACAGTAGTCTCTGTTCGAGCCATAGACCTATTGCCTTATTGCATACCGACACTAAATTATTTGCAAGTGTATTGGCCAACAGACTGAGGGAAAAGATGCCCAAGCTGGTCCATGCAGACCAGGTCGGTTTTATAGCTGGCAGAGAAGGAAAGGATAATGGTGTCCGGGTACTACTGCTCTTTCAGACTGCCAGGATTGGGGGTGACCCAAGCCTACTCCTGTCGATAAATGCCGAAAAGACATTTGACAGGGTAGACTGGGGTTATATGTTGAGGCCATGAGAATTGGCCCCAGGATGGCCAGCTGGATAAGGGTGTTGTATAGGGATCCCCAAACGATTGTAAAAGTGAATGGTGTATCCTCTCAGCCGTTCTCGATGAAAAACAGTGCTAGACAAGGGGTGCCCACTTTCCCCCTTATTGTTCATACTGTCCCTGGAACCTTTATTGGCATATATCAGGAACAGTGTGGACATTGGGGGGATTAGGGTGGGAGAGGAGGAGCACAAGTTAGCAGCTTCCGCTGATGATGTGCTCTTCTTCATAACAAAGCCTAGGACAACGATCCCTAATTTGTTAAAAGTCTTAAAAAAAATTGGAGAAATTTCTAATTCTAAAATAAACCTGAATAAGTCAGAAATATTAAATATTAATATGAAGAAATCAGAGGAAGAAAATCTCTCAAAGGAATTTCATTTTTCATGGAAGAAGGACATTAAATATCTAGGAGTAAGATTAACCAACACCTTAAGGAAAAACTTATATGATAAATTATATACCGATATTGGACCAAATAAGAAGAGAAACTAAAAAAATGTCAACCTGTTCCTTACCATTAAAGATGAGCCGAACCCCTCCCGGATCAGTTCGCACCAGAACCTGCGAACAGACCTAAACTTCATGTGAACTTTAGAACCCTATTAAAGTCTATGGGACTCGAACGTTCAAAATCTAAAGTGCTAATTTTAAAGGCTAATATGCAAGTTATTGTCCTAAAAAGTGTTTGGGGACCTGGGTCCTGCCCCAGGGGGCATGTATCAATGCAAAAAAAGTTTTAAAAGTGGTAGTTTTTTCGGGAGCAGTGATTTTAATAATGCTTAAAGTGAAACAATAAAAGTGTAATATTCATTTAAATTTCGTTCTCTGTATTACAGGAGCCGACAATTCATTACAGCCGCGAGTTATTTTAAATGTCTTTTTTTCCTGCAGAAATTACACTTTCTGCAGGGACAGTTCTAAGCACAGGAAACATGCGCCCCTTTACTATACCCACCCCCAGGTATGAAATTTAAAGGAATATTACACTTTTATTGTTTCACTTTAATCATTATTAAAATCACTGCTCCTGAAAAAACTGCAGTTTTTAAAACTTTTTTTTGCATTGATACATGTCCCCTGGGACAGGATCCAGGTCCCCAAACACTTTTTAGGACAATAACTTGCATATTAGCCTTTAAAATAAGCACTTTAGATTTCTCCCATAGGCTTGTACAGGGTGTTCCACGGCTTTTTGAATTTGCCGCGAACACCCCAAATTGTTCACTGTTCGCCAAACAGGTGAACAGGCAATGTCCGAGTCGAACATGAGTTCGACTCAAACTCGAAGCTCATCCCTGCTTATCATGGTTCGGGTGAATAAATGCTGAAAAAAAATGATGATAACCCCTAAAATCCTTTACAAATTCCAGATGCTCCCTTTAACAATCCCGCAATCCTTTTCAGAATTTTGAAAAGTATAATATCTAGCTTTATATGGCGAAACAAAAAACCCCATCTTGCGGCCACCATCTTAAATTTAGGAAAACATCAGGGAGGTCTAGCGCTGCAGGACTTTAAGAAATATTATAACGCGGTGATACTCTCAAGATTAATTGAATGGGCAAAGGAAAGCGGTGATAAAAAATGGATAAATATAGAATACACATTGAGTAATTCACATTTAGGTCACATAATATGGAACCCACTTCAATTTAGAATACTGGGCCAAAATACACATGACATTACACGCACAATATTTAAGGTATGGGATAGATTACATATTCACAAAAAAATGGAAGTATAATTCACCATTGATTTATTTAAAGGAAAATTTATATTTTGAGCCCGGTAGGCGAGAAGTGGGGGGAAATTGGATTAAAAATGTTCATTTGCGTCCAGGCTTACTACCGAACCTCCATTCTAGACCAACTGAAAACTTGGTGGTCGGACAATCGTCAGTCAAATTGGAAACAGAACGAATCCACCATACTGTGCACGAACCCTAAACTTCTACTAGCAGCCACCTGGCTTAAGCTCCCTCCCCAGCATTACCCACTCGACACCATCACGGCCTCAAAAAAAACATGGACAGCATTAATACAGTCGACGGGTGGGATCTCGGTGGAGACCTTGGCTAAACTACCCACTGATGCGCTCCAGCTTATCTCCCCAGATCTACCCCTTTCAGAATGGACCAAACGAGGCCTCACTAACCTTGGTTCGCTCTTTGCGGGATCGACCCTGAAACCTTTTACGCGTCTCATGGAGCAATACGAACTGCCCAAACAAACCTTCTTCCTCTACCTAAGGATCAGATCCATGCTCTCCAAAATACGAGACTCAACCTCGGACTGTCTTTCACTCCCCTTACTTACACACTATAATCTTGAAACTCCCAAATGCAAAGGGATCTCCGTGATATGCAAGCTCCTTACCGTGCCTCACTCGGATCTTCTCTCCCCCAGCATACAATATTGGTCTCCTCTAACAGATCAGCCATCGACGCAGCTACAATGGCAAAAAGCCTTCTTACTACCACTACATTACTCACTGGGAGTCCACGCAGAAGCTATTTCATAAATGGTATTTCACCCCAGAAAGACTGGCTAAAATATACTTAAACACCTCGCCCAAGTGTTGGAGGAACTGCGACAAAATAGGTTCCCTGCTACATATTTGATGGGAATGCCCTTTGTTGAGAAGCTACTGGGACAGAGTTAAGAGCCTCATCCTTTCAATTTCTGGAGTAACCCTTCCTTTATCCCCACTGGATCTACTATTGGGACTTAACATCCCTAGTTGGCCTAACCATCTCCGTACTCCGATTACCCATATACTTATTGCAGCTAGACTTGCAATTGCAAGAAGATGGAAAACAGCCCTCCCCCCCACACTGGAAGAAGTCATTCAAATTCTTAACCAGAACTTTCAGATGGAATATTATTTCGCTAAAGCTAACCACTCCACAAGTCGTTTTCACAGATCTTGGGAGCTCTGGATTACAAACCCTAGAAGCGCACCTCTACTATGATCATCCCCATCTATCATCTCCCATATAAGACTCATATGCTCTTTTACAAATAGCAATCACTGACTAACTTTAGTTACATGTATAACTATGCCCCTCTGCCTTTCTTCCCCCCCTTCCCCCTTTTTCTTTTCTTTTTTTAAGCGTTTGAATATCTTACCTTTGTTATCATCTCTGTCTATATAATCACGCCGGGTTATGCCCATTTGGTGATGTCTATGTCTTTCTATTTCAAAAAATTCAATAAATGTTAAGTTTAAAAAAAAAATAAAAATGTTCATTTGCAAGTGAAAGATATAGTAAAAAAATTGTAAAATATGCACTTTACAAGAACTTCAACTAGACACGGAGGTGATGAAAATTGATATATGGAGGTACATCCAATTGAAATGTTTTGTGGAGAAACTACCAAACCCAATTAGATCTGGAGAAGAGCTTACCCCGATTGAGAGTTGGATCATGAAGGGGAACTCTAAAAATAAAATAACATGTTTATATAAAATCCTCTCTGAGGGAGAGGGATTGGACATCCCTCTATATATCAAGAGATGGGAAAGGGAAATAGGAACTAATTGCACTACACAGAGATTAGGTAAAATTTTGAAACTCACACATGGATCAGTGATAGATGGTAGAAATAAATGATAAATGCCTGGTAAGATGGTATCTCACGCCTGATAGAATCAATAATTTTCAGCAAGCAAGATCCTCCGAGTGTTGGAGAGGGTGAAGAGATAAAGGCACAATGTTTCACATTTGGTGGGTCTGTACTATCATTAAAAAATATTGGGGGGAGATACTTGACCTTATTGAACTACTCACTAATGAACAAATCCCAGCGGATCCATGGACATGTTTATTTCATGGGACTGACAGATCAGTAAGGCAATATAAAGCTTCAATAACCCCAACTCTGCTTAATGTATCAAATAGGTTAATCCCAAAAAAATGGCAGGAAACAAACTCCCAAAATTTGAGATTGGATAATTGGAGTGAATAGGATACAAAAATTAGAGAAGGAAGAGGAATGAGAGGAAGACCAGACAGGAGAGGTTGACCGGAAGGATAAATGGAAAGAATGGGATACGTTTAAAAACTCCTGGAGATATATGTTGGAGATAACTAAATGAATTAGAAAATAAGACTGGAGAAAGATGAGGAGTTAGGAAGATCAGGGAAGGAGATAAGTAGTGGAAGTGACTGGAGAAGAGCCATTGCCTATATTAACAGGAATATTGGTGCGGGAGGGCTTAATTAGAAGTTGTTGTTTTTTTGGTTTTTTTTATCAAAAAGGTTTTTATTAAATTCACAGGTATACAACAATTTCCAGTGCACAGTTAGTTAAACAGCTTTCACTTGTTAATGTACACACAGGCATTACATCATCACACGATTCCCTCCGTCTGTTCCCCTTACTCTTAGGGTTACCACATTCCGCTTGTCCTGCCTGACCTAAGCAGTCTATTTTATAGACCTTGTAGTAGTCTGGACATCACAAGCTCATTCGGGCTCAGCCCCGGTGTGTCCAGCCATCGTGACCATATGCGCTCAAAACTTCCCGGGCACCCCCTATGTTGGTATATACTTTTTTCCATTATGAGGGTGCTACCCATATGTGTTATCCAAGTCGCCGATACAGGAGGCACTGTGGATTTCCAGCCCAGTAAAATAAGATTCCTAGCCTGGAATAGCGCCCTGGAGACAGCCACCTTGATCGGCTCCTCAGGAATCGCATCCTCCAGGACCCCTAGAATACAACATATGGGATCCGTAGGTATCTGCGCTTGAAACACCATATTGAGCATGTCAACTACCTCTTTCCAATACCTGTGGAGCTTCGGGCAGTGCCACAGGAGGTGGACGAGGTCCCCCTCATGCTGCCTGCACCTACCGCACAAGGGGTCATCTAGCCTGCCCATTCTGCAAAGCTTAACAGGTGTGTAATGTGCTCTCAGTATAGTATAGAGTTGGGATACTTTTTGCGTCACATTTAGTGAACATAAGGTTATAGCTTGTAAGGCCTCATCCCATTGCTTGCCCGTGAGTTGACCTACGTCCCTTTCTCAGAGTGGCAGTGCTTTGCATGGGTGATCACGCAGGTACCGCGCCAGCAACATCTGGTAGCATTGTGATATCTTTCCCTTCATACCGTCTGCAGATTGCAGCACATGGTACACCGGGGTGGGTGACAACACCCAGCCCCCCGCGTCCCCTGCACGGCCACCACGTGTCACAACTGCAAATATGGGAAGGTCATGTTCTCAGAAAGGTTAAATGTATTCCGCATGTCTGTAAAGGTCAGCAGCTTACCATCTCGAAATATATGGGACAGCATTGTCACACCATGGGCACGCCATCTGGGGTCTGGCTGTATTTTAGCGAGCTCTACATAGTTGTGGTTACCCCATATAGGATTATAGTCTGTGAATCCCTGTACCTCCTGAAGCTGTCTACTCTTATTCCAAACTTTTTGTATCATGGACAGCGTAGGGGTCTGCTTGTTGAAGCTCTTAAACATCTGTGCCTCCAGTCCCATAGGGATGGTCAACGCTCCAGACACATGAAGCATTAACCTGGCCCGAGCCCACCGGTTCATGCGACATGGAGCCTACCAGGTGCTGCAACTGGGCCGCTATATAGTACAGCCAAGGGTTGGGTACCGCCAAACCTCCACTGTCCTTAGACCACTGTAGCTGTTCCAGCTTGATCCTAGGGGGCTTTGTATTCCACAGTAACTTCCGAAATAAAGTATTTACCACCCTGAAGATTTTTAGATGTATTACTACCGGTGAGTTATGGAGGAAGTATAGCAGTTGGGGCATTAAAATCATTTTTATGAGGTTAGCTTTCCCGGGTATTCCACATATTTTTCCTATCCCAAAAATCTCGACAGCAGCGGGCATATGTTCACGGGGCAGTATTCCCCTATTTTGGGCATGATCTGTACCCCCAGATACTTAAAACTGTCTACTACTGGCACAGGACAAGACTCCGGGACTGCTACATCCCCTTCAGCCAACATCATCATAGCCGACTTGGACCAGTTAATGGTCAAGCCTGAGTACCCACCAAACTATTCTATTATGGACATTACCTTTGGCAGGGACTGGCTGGGGTCGGCCAAGAAAAGCAACATGTCATCTGCATATAACATGATTTTCTCATGAATGACCCCATATTTAAATCCCCGAATTCATACACTGTCTCTTATAAGTGCTGCGAGTGGTTCTATTGCAATCACGAAGAGCAAGGGGGACAGTGGACACCCCTGCCTCGTCCCCCTGCCCAAAGCAAAATCGTCAGACATTTTATCCGCCATCCTAATGTTTGCCTTTGGGGATGCGTACAATAGTTTAATGCATGCCACGAACCGCTGCCTGAAACCAAATTTGTGCAGCACCGCCCAGAGATACCTCCAGCCAATGCTATCAAATGCCTTATTGGCATCAAGGGACAAAAGTGCCCTACACTCCCCACTGTCTGCCTGCAGCTGCATGTTTAAAAACAGTCTCCTGAGGTTCGTTGCTGTGGATTTTTGCAGCATAAAGCCAGCTTGATCATGGTGAATTCCAGACTAGGGTTTGGAGTCTGGAGGCTTCATAGAGATTTGGCTTGGTCGAAGCCTCAACCCCTGTGCCCAGGTCTTGCCCAATTGCGGCCCTCAGCCTGCTGCTGACTTACTGCCATCATGCCTTTGCCTGCTGCATGAATGGACCACACCTCTGCCTGCTACCTGGACTATGCAAATAATTAGCTGTAGCAAGAGGTAGTATGTTTATGAAGGGCTGGAGAGTGGTACAATAATGAGTGTCTGCAGGTAACAGTGTACCTGGACCAATATTATGGCTGTGCTGGCTGTCTCTGCCTGGACAATTTCTATGGATTTCTTTGGATGTGCTGACAATAACCTTGTACTGAGCATAGGCAATATTCCTGCTTGCTGCCTGGATAATTACTTTTACTGCTGCTAAGCACATCCCTGACTGCTGCCTGGACCAGTGCTCTCTTCTGCGGACACTACTAAAAGCACAGGTAATACTTTATTTTTTACCCTTTCCGCAATAGAATTTATTTTGGATTGTAATTTTTGGTATGTACATGCTATGTGTTAGAAATATGAAGGGCCTTCAAAAATGATAGGTTGCCAGGAAATGATCTATGTAATGTATGGTCCTAGAACGCCTGATGTTGCTACTTGGATGTTGGGCCTCTGTATGTGGCCAAGCTGTGTAAAAGTCTAACACATGTGGTATCCCCAGGGCTCAAGTCCTGCGGGAACGCATGGGAACGGAGTTCCTGTACTTTTTCCACAACAGGAACTCAGTTCCTGCAAGACTTTGAAGTATGCGAGCTGTGTGGCAGGTGCTACACCAGCAGCTGCCGACTCTTACAATAGTAAGTGCCGCACACCTGACCATTCAGGCATTGCCAGTAGGGGGCCCCATGACAGCTTCCGCTTCGATCTACCTGTCAATCACAGCTAGCTGATGGGTAGTTCAGGTCTAGGTCTAGCTGACGGGTAGATCAGCTATTCTGCTCACAGGACATGCAGAGAGAGAGGTGAGCTGAGGGAGGAACATCAGTTTGGGATGGTGAGCTGAGCACAATACCTGGCAAAGTTTAATGCCAGGAGGGAAGTTTATGTGGAAATATGTGAAGGGTTGGAATAGCAATGAGTGTGTGTTGTAGCCCTGCAGAGTTTGCAGCCCCCCAAGCTAACATACATCTCCTAAGCAGGAACACATCACTATCTCCCCAAGCATTCTGTCCAGATAATGTGCAGTTAATTTATGACCTTTCCGTTTAACCCTGTGTTATCCAACTCTGTTCAATGAAAAGTGTAAACTGACCACATAAACACTCTATATACAAAAGAAAATTCCCCAATAAAGATCAGAACATGATGCTCACATTTGCATGGAAGCACAATTGAATGAATGCTGATTATTCAGAGAATTACCATATTTATGTTTATTGAGGATTGTTTTTTTTTTATCTACTAACAGTTAAGCTTCATACACACAATACAAAAATTGGATGAAAAATACCACTTTTGAAGCATTCGCGCATATGAGCGTATCATTTTTAATTTTTTTTTGGTGGGGGAGTGGATCATGATCCCCAGGACTTGACCACTGGGTATCCCCATACTCAGGAGGAGTAGCAGAATGTATTTTGGGGTGTAATTTTGTTGTATGCATATGCTCTGTGAGAGAAATAACCAGTTAATATTTCTTCAGGTAAATATCTCCTAAACCGTATAGGTTTATGCTCTGTGAGAGAAATAACCAGTTAATATTTCTTCAGGTAAATATCTTCTAAACCGTATAGGTTTGACCCATGTGCCCTGTGTAGCTCACGTCCTTAACCTGGTGGTGCAGCGGTTCTTGGGCAGGTACCCCGGCTTACAGGATGTCCTGAAGCAGGCCAGGAGCAAATGCAATTTGTAAATGAAGGTGTTTATTATTAAAGGTGAAAAAAAATCCAAACCATCATGGCCCTGTGTGAAAAAGTGATTGCCCCCTAAACCTAATAACTGGTTGGGCCACCCTTAGCAGCAACAACTGCAACCAAGCGTTTGCGATAACGTGCAATGAGGCTTTTACAGCGTCCTGGAGGAATTTTGGCCCACTCATCTTTGCAGAATTGTCCTAATTCAGTTACATTAGAGGGTTTTCGAGCATGAACGGCCTTTTTAAGGTCATACCACAACATCTCAATAGGATTCAGGTCAGCACTTTGGCTAGGCCACTCCAAAGTCTTCATTTTGTTTTTCTTCAGCCATTCGGTGGTGGACTTGCTGGTGTGTTTAGGATCATTGTCCTGCTGCAGAACCCAAGTTCGTTTCAGCTTGAGTACACGAACAGATGGTCGGACATTCTCCTTCAGGATCTCTTGGTAGACAGCAGAATTCATAGTTCCTTTTATCACGGCAAGTCTTCCAGGTCTTGAAGCAGCAAAACAGCCCCAGACCATCACACTACCACCACCATATTTTACTGTTGGTATAATGTTCTTTTTATGAAATGCAGTGTTCCTTCTACGCCAGATATACTTGGACACACACCTTCCAAAGAGTTCCACTTTTGTCTCATCGGTCCACAGAATGTTGTCCCAAAAGTCTTGGAGATCATCAAGATGTGTTGTGGAGAAATTGAGACGAGCTTTGATGTTCTTTTTGCTCAGCAGTGGTTTTTTCCTTGGAACTCTGCCATGCAGGCCATTTTTGCCCAGTCTTTTCCTGATGGTGGAGGCATGAACGCTGACCTTAACTGAGGCAAGTGAGGCCTGCAGTTCCTTGGACGTTGTTGTGGGGTCTTTTGTGACCTCTTGGATGAGTTGTCGCTGCGCTCTTGGGGTAATTTTTGGCGGCCGGCCACTCCTGGGAAGGTTCACCACTGTTCCATGTCTTCGCCATTTGTGGATAATGGCTCTCACTGTGGTTCGCTGGATTCCCAAAGCTTTGGAAATGGCTTTATAACCCTTTCCAGACTGATAGATCTCAATTACTTTCTTTCTCAATTGTTCCTGAATTTCTTTGGGTCTCGGCATGATGTGTAGCTTTTAAGGATCTTCTGGTGGACCTTACTGTGTCAAGCAGCTCCTATTTAAGTGATGCCTTGATTGTGAACAGGTGTGGCAATAATCAGGCCTGGGTGTGGCTAGAGAAATTGAACTCAGGTGTGGACAACCACAGTTATAGTATGTTTTAACAGGGGAGGCAATCACTTTTTCACACAGGGCCATGATGGTTTGGATTTTTTTTCACCTTTAATAATAAACACCTTAATTTACAAATTGCATTTTGTGTTTACTTGTGTTGTCCTTGACTATTGTTTAAATTGGTTTGATGTTCCGAAACACTTAAGTGTGACAAACATGCAAAGGAACAGGAAATGAGGAAGGGGGCAAACACTTTTTCACACCACTGTATATATATATATATATATATTACACTGCAGCTAGCTGAATCAACTGCCTGCCTGAAGTATAGTACACCAGGAACGGTCTTCAATGAGATGAAGCTAAACTGTATACAGTGTGTGTATATGTGTATGTATGTAATATATATATATATATATATATATATATATACATATGTGTGTGTGTGTTTATATATATATATATATATATATATATATATATATATATATATATATACATGTGTGTGTATGTGTGTGTGTATATATTGTGACAGTAGGAGATGCTGTCAAGGTAACACTGATAGTTTCGGGGACACAGGGTATGCCCATTTGCTTGGTGCAAGGCTACAGACCATAAATGTGGACTGGAGAAAACGACTTTCTCCAGGTTTTGGTATTCGGTCATAGGGCTCTGTAGTTTGGAGATTTCATAGTGTTTTGGGTGGGACGGGATCTCCAACCCTGTGTCCAGACTTTGTAAATTACCAGCAGGGTGTGTGCTCAGGTGAGCACAGCACCTATAATGAGGGTATGGGAAGACCTCATGGCTCCCAGTTGGAGACTGCTCCACACCCAGAGAGACAGGAGGTCTCCAGGAGTCAGAGAGGTTGCAGGAGGCAGACAGAACGTGTGACTGCAAGAGGCAGTGCAATGGCCTGAGGACTAAGGCCAGAGCGGAGCTGTGGGCGCTAAAGAGGAGCCATCCACATTGAGGAATCCTATGGACTGTGTGACCAGGAAAAAGTGCAGAGGTACTGCTAAAGAGCCAGATGGGCTAGCATTTTCTGTGTGTTTATTTGCTGGAGAAGAACCCCTGTGTGGGAAACCTTTATGTCACAGACTTTTCATAGTTAGTAAGGTTGAATAAAGACACCAGTCCATCCAGTTCAACCTAAGTGAGAATCTAAGTGAGAATCTACAATTGTCCCTATCCCTGTACATTGCACACTCACATTGGTCCCTACCCTCAAGGAGCCCACAATCCTAGGTCCCCATTCATACTGTATGCTAGGGCCAATTTTGGACAGAAGCCAATTAACCTACCTGCATGTCTTTGGATTGTGGGAGGAAACCGGAGTACCCAGTGGAAACCCACACAGGCACAGGGAGAGCATGCAAACTCCAAGCAGGTAGTGTCGTGGTTGGGATTTGAACCAGTGACCCTTCTTACTGCTAGGTGAGAGTGCTAACCACTACACCACTGTGCTGCCTTTTTAATAAAAATGGGCTACCATGCCCTTAAATATAGTTCCTGACTGGCTTGAATCCCTAACAAACGCATCTGCCACGAGAGATAATGGTCCGCCATGTTACTATATACACACACACACACACACACACACACACACACACACACAGCCGGAATGTGTATGTGTATATATATATATATATATATATATACTAGGGATGAGCTTCATGTTCGAGTCGAACATACGTTCGACTCGAACATCGGCTGTTCGCCCGTTCGGCGAATTCCAAACATTATGGGCGGTTAGCGCCAAATTCGCGTGGCGCTCACGGCCCACAATGCACTGCGCCATCGCAGTGCATTGCTGGCTCATGATTGGCCAAGCATGCACTGTGACCCCGCATGCTTGGCCAATCACAGCGCCAGCAGCGAAGAGAGCCATGATTGGCCACAGGCAGGATGCCTGTGGCCAATCATAGCTCAGGCTGTGTAGTACACGCCCCACACTATATAAGGCCGCCAGCGCGGAGGCCTTGTGTAGTGTGTTGGCGTCTGTAGGAGTTAGTGGGTGTTCTGCGTACCTTCAACACAGTATACACCGATCGTTATCGGCCGATTTTTCGTTCTTGCTCTTCTGTAGTGGTTGTTGTCTGCGTGCCCTGATCGCAGTATACACCGCTATATTCACCTATATAGCTAGCTATATTTCTCTTTTTTAATAGAGCTTGTAGTCAGTGGTAGGAGATTGTGCGTGCTGTCTGCGTGCTCTGAACCCAGTATACACCGCTATATCCATCTATATAGCTAACTATCTTGCTCATTTTAAATAGAGCTTGCAGTCAGTGGTAGGAGATTGTGCGTGCTGTCTGCGTGCTCTGAACCCAGTATACACTGCTATATCCACCTATATAGCTAACAATCTTGCTTGTTTTTAAATAGAGCTTGCAGTCAGTGGTAGGAGATTGTGCGTGCTCTGAACCCAGTATACACCGCTATATCCATCTATATAGCTAGCTATCTTGCTCGTTTTAAATAGAGCTTGCAGTCAGTGGTAGGAGATTGTACGTGCTGTCTGCGTGCTCTGAACCCAGTATACACTGCTATATCCATCTATATAGCTAGCTATCTTGCTCGTTTTAAATATAGCTTGCAGTCAGTGGTAGGAGATTCTGCGTGCTCTGAACCCAGTATACACCGCTATATCCATCTATATAGCTAGCTATCTTTCTCGTTTTAAATAGAGCTTGCAGTCAGTGGTAGGAGTTTTGTGCGTGCTGTCTGCGTGCTCTGAACCCAGTATACACCGCTATATCCACCTATATAGCTAACTATCTTGCTCATTTTAAATAGAGCTTGCAGTCAGTGGTAGGAGATTGTGCGTGCTGTCTGCGTGCTCTGAACCCAGTATACACCGCTATATCCACCTATATAGCTAGCTATCTTACTCGTTTTAAATATAGCTTGCAGTCAGTGGTAGGAGATTCTGCGTGCTCTGAACCCAGTATACACCGCTATATCCATCTATATAGCTAGCTATCTTGCTCGTTTAAATAGAGCTTGCAGTCAGTGGTAGGAGATTGTGTGTGCTGTCTGTGTGCTCTGAACCCAGTATACACCGCTATATCCACCTACATAGCTCTTCCCTATTTGAGCCATTTGCCATCTGCAGGAGTTAGTGGAAGTTGTGTGTGCCTCCAGCACAATATACACTACCCAATTGCTGGTTTTCCCAACTCCCTTCAGGCCATTACCATGTCTGGAAGGCCAGCAAGGAGAGGCAGACAGGCGCGAGCCGATAAAAGAGGGCAAGCAGGCTCTGTGTCTAGAGACAACAGTGCTGGTCGTGGATGCGGTGCATCGTCATCATCAGCACGTGGCCATGGGACACGCTTGTCCTTCTTTTCGGCATCTGGACGTGTTGAACCGCAACATGCCAATGACTTGGTAGAGTGGATGACCAAGCCCTCTTCATCCTCCTCATCGTCTCTCACCCAGGCTCAGGGTACTAGCAAAGCAGCTGCCAACGCATCGTCTTCCATCCTCTCAATGTCATTATCAGTGACTCCTTCCCTAGACCCACCACGTCCTCCTGAGGAGTCTCCTGAACTCTTTAAGCACAGTGTTGGGTACATGCTCCAGGAGGATTCCCAGTGTTTTGTAGGCTCTGATGATGATACTCAGCTAGAGGAAGGCAGTAGCGTGAATGCAGAGAGAGGGGATGCTCAAGAAGGACAGCAATCTGGCAGTCATGTTCCACAAGCTGCAGCATACTGCCAGGTTTGCTCCAGCGATGAAGAGGGAGGGGATGATGAGGGCACTGACTCCACGTGGGTGCCTAGTAGGAGAGAGGAGGAGGAGAAGGCACATGTCCAACGAGGCAGGATTCCCTCCGGGGGCCAGCTTAGGGGCAGCACACCAACTGAATCACACCGCAGAGCTCCGCCTGTGCAGGGCGCTGCCTCTGCGTGTTATTCTAAAAGTTCTTTGGTGTGGGCCTTTTTTGAGACGAGTGCATCAGATCGCACTGCTGCTATTTGCAACATATGTCTCAAGCGTATCTCGCGTGGCCAAAACATCAGCCGCTTGGGCACCACATGCTTGACCAGACATATGTTGACCTGCCATGCAGCTCATTGGCAAGCGTACCTCAAAGACCCACACCAAAGAACAAAGCGGACCTCTCCTTGCTCCTCATCAGCTGGGATCTCCAACCCCACTAGACCTTCAGTCCTCTCTGAAATCTGCTCTGAGAGGAATGAAGGTGTACAATTAGGTGTGTCACAGCCAAGTGCTTCCGGGAACTCTGCTAGCAGTACACCCATGTCCGATTATAGCAGGCAAATTTCCCTGCCCCAGCTGCTGGACCGGCGAAAGAAGTTCACTCCCAGCCATCCACATGTCCAGCGGTTGAATGCTAGCTTGGCTAAATTGCTAGCACTTCAACTGCTGCCTTTTCAGTTGGTAGACTCGGCCCCCTTCCGTGAGTTTGTACAATGTGCGGTTCCTCAGTGGCAGGTCCCCAAACGCCACTTTTTCTCACGGAAGGCGATTCCGGCTCTCTACCGGCATGTGGAAGGCAATGTCCTTGACTCGCTGGACAGGGCAGTCAGCGGTAAGGTGCATGTTACCGCTGACCCATGGTCCAGCAGGCATGGACAGGGACGTTACCTGTCTTTCACGGCCCATTGGGTCACTCTTCTGGCAGCTGGGAAGGATGCAGAACAAGGTGCAGTAGTGTTGGAGGTTGTTCTGCCACCATGCCTCCAAAATGCTACTATTGGTTGGGACATACCTCTCCCCTCCACCCCCTCCTCTTCTTCTTCCTCCATGGCCTCTTCCAGTGCTCTGTCCTCAGAACCAGCGGTGCTCCGTAGGCGTTCCAGGGGCTACGCAAGTACGCAGGCAAAACGATGCCATGCCGTGCTTGCGCTGGTTTGTTTGGGGGACAGGAGCCACACTGGGGCGAATGTTTTGTCAGCTCTGCAGGGGCAGGCCGAGAGGTGGTTGACGCCACACCAGCTTAAGCCAGGAATGGTGGTTTGCGACAATGGCACCAACCTCCTCTCCGCCCTCTGACAGGGACAACTGACCCATGTGCCCTGTGTGGCTCACGTCCTTAACCTGGTGGTGCAGCGGTTCTTGGGCAGGTACCCGGGCTTTCAGGATGTCCTGAAGCAGGCCAGGAAAGTCTGTGTGCATTTCCGCCGATCATTTAATGCCTGTGCTCGGCTGGCTGAGCTCCAAAAGGAGTTGAACCTGCACAAGAACCGCCTTATATGTGACATGCCCACCAGGTGGAACTCAACGTTGGCCATGCTGCAGCGGCTGCACACGCAGCAGAGGGCCATCAATGAGTACCTGTGCGACTACGGCACCAGGACAGGGTCAGGGGGGCTCGGTTTTTTCTCACCACGCCAGTGAGGCATGATCAGGGATGCATGCACTGTCACCGTTTGAGGAGGCCACAAGGATGGTGAGCAGTGACGGTGCATGAATCAGTGACACTGTACCTCTTGTCCACCTCTTGGAGCATACGCTGCGTGGAATAATGGACAGGGCACTTGAGGCAGAACAGAGGCAGGAAGAGGAGGACTTCCTTGCCTCTCAAGGCCCCCTTTATCCAGACAGTGTTCCTGCTGTGCCACCCATCACACAGGAAGAGGATGAGGAGGAGGAGGAGGATGATTGTGTCAGCATGGAGGTGGAGGCTGGCGCTCAGCATCAGCAGCAGCAGCAGTCTTGTAGGGATGATTTACAGTCCCAAGAAACCCGTGGACTTGTACGTGGCTGGGAGGAGGTAGCTGCGGATCATGTTGTCCTTAGTGACCCAGAGGACTCTGGACCGAATGCCTCAGCTAACCTACGCTGCATGGCCTCCCTGATCCTGCCAAGCTTGCGGAAGGATCCTCGTATCCTTCGGATCAAGGAGAGGGACCATTACTGGCTGGCCACTCTCCTTGATCCACGGTACAAGGGTAAGGTTGCCGACCTTAGCTTGCCGTCGCAGAGGGAGCAGAGGATGAGACATCTCCGGGAGGCCTTGCAGAAAGGTCTGTGCAACCATCGCCAGTGTCTGATTTACATGGTGCAGGAATACCTAGGGGCAAGGTCAGACTTGGACACCTTTCCCACCGAAAATCCTCTGGTTTACTAGGTCTTGAGGATGGATCACTGGCCAGAGCTTGCACAGTATGCAATTGAGCTACTGGCCTGTCCTGCATCCAGCGTTCTTTCGGAACGCACCTTCAGTGCTGCTGGTGGCTTTGTTACCGATCACAGGGTGCGCCTGTCCACCGAATCAGTTGATCGACTGACCTTTCATCAAGATGAATCAGTCTTGGATCACCCACAGCTACCAAGCACCTGAAGCTGATGTAACCGAATAATTTTTTTTGAAATATCACATCCCTTCAAGACTGCCTATGCTGATGCTGAGTGACTGTCCTGTTATGTTGATGGTCTATCCTCTTCCTCCTCCGCTGATATGTTGGAAGAACATTTTTGGTTCTGGTTGATGCCATCAGCCCAATTTTTCTGCCCCTGTTTAACAGGGGTGTTTAATTACAATTTGTGATGCAATGCTTTGCAGCAGGGCTAATTCCTGCACTAAAACTAGAGTATATGAGAAAGGTTGCAGTGTCGTGGCACCAGCACCAGTGCCTAAGGCCCCATTTTTCTGCCCCTGCTCAACAGGGGCGTTTAATTACAATTTTTTATGCAATGCTTTGCAGCAGGGCTAATTCCTGCACTAAAACTAGAGTATATGGGAGAGGTTGCAGTGTCATGGCACCAGTGCCTAAGGCCCAATTTTTCTGCCCCTGTTTAACAGGGACATGTAATTACAATTCTTGATATAATGTTTCACAGGAGGGCCCGTTCCTGTGCCCATAAGGAGTAACTGTGAGGACTTATAGTGTTGTGGCACCAGCACCACAACCACCAAAGGTCAATTTTTCTACCACTGTTCAACAATGGCATGCAATTACAATTCTTGATATAATCGTTTACAGCAGGGCGCTCCAGCGCCCACCAAGAGTCACTTTGAGGGCTTACAATGTTGTGGCAAAACCAACACCTTGTTCCGCCATTTCTGCAGAGCATATAGGGCAGGCCCCTACTTTCAAAACATCCAACTTACAAACATCTCCTACTTGCAAACGGAAGGAGACAACAGCAAGTGAGATGAAAAAAGACGGACGGCAAAACTAATTATACAGGGGTGATAACCCTTCCCTATGTTTTCCAAAAAGCTTAAAAATAGTTTTTTTGACTGGAGCTACACTTTAAAAATGTACCAGTTGAAAATTACAAACAGATTCAACTTAACACAACAAATCTACACAGTCCCTGTTTTGTTTGCACCGCCTGTATACTGCTGTTCTGAGTATATAGGGCCTGGGGGCCACACGTATTTCCTTTTTTTAATATGGGTACGGGGTTCCCCTTAATATCCGTACAAGACCCAAAGGGGCTGGTAATGGGCAGGGAGGGCTACCCATGCCATTTTTCTCAATGATTTTCAACCATATTGCAGGAACCAGATATAACATTAAAACCGCAAGCAGTTTGAAATGACGTTATTTCCGTTAAATGTCATTTTGTGCAGGGACTGTTCTAAACACGGGAAACACGTGGCACTTCACAGGCATACTATAGACACCCCCCAGGCACGATATTTAAAGGAATATTTCACTTTTTTTTTCACTTTAATCGTCATTAAAATCAGTGCTCCTGCCAAAACGGCCGTTTTTAAAACTTTTTTTTGCATTGACCTATGTCCCCTGGGGCAGGAGCCAGGTCCCCAAACCCTTTTTAGGACAGTATCTTGCATATTAGCCGTTAAAATTAGCCCTTTTATTTTCGAATGTTCGAGTCCCATAGACTTCAATGGGGTTCTAACGTTCGTACGAATTTGGGGTCCGTTTGAAATTCTGGTGCGAACTGAACCGGGGGGTGTTCGGCTCATCCCTAATATATACTTAATGTACTGCAGCTAACTGTATCGCCTGCCTGAAGTATATTAGCAACAGTACACCAGGAATGGTCTGCAGTGAGATCTAGTATACAGTGTGTGTGTGTGTGTGTGTGTGTGTATATATATATATATATATATATATATATATATATATATATATATATATATATATATATATATATATATACACTGCTATTAACTAAATCAACTGCCTGCCTAAAGTATATTAGAAACAGTACAGCAGGAACGGTCTGCAATAAGTTCTAGCTAAACTGTATACAGTGTATTATATATACAGAACCAGGATGCATATAAATACTAAATATACACTGGAGCTAACTGAATCGCATGCCTGCTCAAACTAAATGAAAGGACACTCTCTGCCTCTCTCTGTCTCTCTCTTAACAACGCCACTAACATACTACACATGGCCGACATGCAGGCGACCTTATATAGTGTGGGGAGTGGACTTAACCCCCTGAGCCATAATTGGCCAAATTATGGCTCTCTTCACTGACGGCGCTGTGATTGGCCAAAGCATGTGGGTCATAGTGCATGCTTGGCCAGTCATCAGCCAGAAAGGCATTATGGCCCAGACACACCGATTGAATTTGGTGCGAATGACCCATAATGTTCTATCTTCATTGAACAGCCAATGTTCAAGTCAAACTCATGCTTTGCTCAAACAGACAGCCCATCCCTAGTCTGGTCAGATGAGACCATAAGTGAACTCTTTGGATGCCATAATGCACATCATGTTTGGAGGTCAAATATCACTGCACATCAGTCGTCATGGTGTGGGGCTTTTTTTCAGCATACAGTACTGGCAAACTTCATATCTGTCATGGATCTGCCACCTAGGGGTTAAAATAGCGCAGACTAATTTCAGTGATTGGTAACAGGCTGCCTTATTTAAACACCTCAGCAGCACTGTGTCTTTGCTGTCTGGTCTGCAGCTCATACCTGTTCCAGTGACTGCCTGTTCCTGTGATCTGATCTGTTTCCTGTGTTTGAACCGGCTTGTTTGACTACGATTTGATCTCTGCTATCCTGACCTTGGCCTGCCTTGTAACCCCGCTCAGCTCTACACTGCTTGATATCCTGTTGCCAAACTTTGCCTGTATCCTGACCATTCTCTGCCTGTCGTCTATATCTACATCTGATCACCTGTTACCAAACTCGGCTTGTCTGACTACGTATTCAGTGTCTCCCCAGCTTACCAGCCTGCTTCCTGTTTCCCACTGCACCAGCTGAACTGACAAGACCAAAGACGAACCAGGCACCCATACACCGCCAGGCTCTTGTGACCACTGTTGCAACATCGGTGGCCCTTGAGCCGGGGTTGTACGAGACAGCATTCCCACTGCAAGTCAGGCTCATTCGGCAGGTACGTAACAGTACCAGGCAGCCATGTCTGAGCCTGCAAGTGGGAAGTCGGCCATGGATGACATCTGTCAGCATCTTGCAGCCCTTACCCAAGCAGTCAAATCTTTACAGGAGGGTTATACACAACTGGTGTACAGACTATAGCTACACCAGCAAGCGCTGCTGCGCCTTCTGCCTCAGGGACTGCCACTGCAGCAACCTCAGTGGTGATGTTGCCCCCTGAACCCAGAGTTCCAGCACAAGAGAGATTTTCAGGTGACCGGGGGAAATTTCGATCCTTCCATAACACATGTGAACTGTATTTCGCCTTGCAACTTCAAACCTTCTCCCTTGAAGCCACCAAAGTAGGATTCATAATTAGTGATGGACGAACTTCCGACGGGACGTTTCGCGAACGCGAAATGCGAACGGACCCAAACGTTCGCGAAACCGACCGTTCGCCGCGGGCCCCATTGACTTCAATGGGAGGCGAACTTTGCAAACCTTCATGTCGAATTTGCGGCCACGTGGTAATTATTAGGGGGTAAAACGTAGTCCCACCATCTGGACAATGACATAATACATGTATGAGGTGAATTTGGGATCGATAACTACAAGCATTTTTATTTTATTTGGGAAATTGTTCTAACAATTCAGGACTATGGAGCTAATGAAGGCAATGGAGGAGAGGGAAGGTCAGGGACCAGGGTAGGCAAAGAAGAGGGTGCAGGAGATGATCACCAGCAGCGTGACATACCGGAATGACACATGCACCGTGATAGAGGCATCTGACAGCAGCACCGTAATACAGAGCACTGACAGCAGCACCGTGACATACAGCGCTGACAGCAGCACCGTGACATACAGCGCTGACAGCAGCACCGTGACATACAGCGCTGACAGCAGCACCGTGACATACAGCGCTGACAGCAGCACCGTGACATACAGCGCTGACAGCAGCACCGTGACATACAGCGCTGACAGCAGCACCGTGACATACAGCGCTGACAGCAGCACCGTGACATACAGCGCTGACAGCAGCACCGTGACATACAGCGCTGACAGCAGCACCGTGACATACAGCGCTGACAGCAGCACCGTGACATACAGCGCTGACAGCAGCACCGTGACATACAGCACTGACAGCAGCACCGTAAGCAGCCCCAGGAGGAAGTCAGCACAGCACAGGGATGGTGTGATCCCCTCATAATAAGAACCCCCAGGAGGAAGTCAGCACAGCACAGGGATAGTGTGATCCCTTCATAATAAGAACCCCCAGGAGGAAGTCAGCACAGCACAGGGATATCATAAGCAGCCCCAGTAGAAATATGACACCGCTCAACCTCTTCAAAGAGGAGGGTAGGGGCATATAGTACGGTGTGCTTTTTTGGGTCAAGGAAGTGAGCCAAATGAATTAAGAAGGTCTGTGTGCTTGATTAAAAAAATAGTTTATAGACATATACATGGTCTACTGGTCACATGTGTTGAATTCCTCCGAGATCCATGCCTCATTCATTTTTAGAAATGTGAGGTAGTTAACACTGTGGTGAGCTAGGCGAGTACGCTTATCGGTCACAATCCCCCCTGCTGCGCTGAACGTCCTTTCGGACAGGACACTGGATGAGGGGCAAGCCAACAGTTCGATTGCAAATTGGGCAAGCTCTGGCCAGAGGTCAAGCCTGCCCACCCAGTAGTCTAGGGGTTCATCACTCCTCAGAGCGTCCACATCGGCCGTTAACCCAATGTAGTCGGACACCTGACGGTCTAGGCGTTCCCTGATGCTGGATCCGGATGACACCTGTCGATGGGTCGGCTGAAAGAATGACCTCATATCCGAAGTCACCAACACATCTTCAAACCGGCCTCTTCTTGCAGGCGCTGTTGGATTGGTACCCGCAAATCCTTCTCTGGGAGTGGGAATTGCTCCTCTGCCAGCGCACGCAAAAGCAGAATGCAGCATTTCTCGAAGCAAGGCCTGGAAGTGCTGCATTCTGACAGCCCTCTGCGACGGCGGTAACATTTCCGCCATTTTGTGTTTGTACCGGGGGTCTAAGTACGTTGCCACCCAGTACTGGTCCTTGACCCTCATGCTTTTTATACGGGGGTCCCTATTAAAACACTGGAGCATGAAGGCCCCCATTTGCACTAAAGTGGAAGCGGTGTGGTGGCCTGGCTCCTGCTCATCATCCAGGATAATGTCGTCCTCTTCATTCTCCTCTCCCCATCCTCGCACAACAGGGATCCCAGAAAGGTTTAAAGCATGCTCTTCTTGCTCCTGCTCATCCGCCCCGGCACCATCCTCCTCTGACTCCTCATCAGACTCCTGTTGTTGACTTGTCTCAGATAGAGTAGCCCCCCCTGGGAATTCATCCAGCATTGCGACTTCCTCATCTTCCCGCTCCTGCTCCTCCACAGCCTGATCAATGACACGACGCAATGCACGCTCCAGAAAGAAGGCATAAGGTACCATGTCACTGATGGCGCCATGGCTGCGACTGACCAGTTTGGTGATCTCCTCAAATGGCCGCAGAAGTCTGCATGTGTCGCGCATGAGCAGCCACTGGCGCGGTGAAAAAAAACCCAGCTCCCCAGAACCGTTTCTTTCGCAGAGTTCATACAGGTAGACGTTAACTGCACGTTTCTGCTGGAGCAGCCTATCAAGCATATAGAAGGTTGAGTTCCATCGCGTCGGGCAATCGCAAATAAGACGTCTGACCGGCAGATGGTGTCGCCGCTGAATGTCAGCAAGGCGAGCCATGGCCGTGTAAGATCTTCTGAAATGGGCCGAGATTTTCCTTGCCTGCCGCAAGATGTCCTGGACCCCAGGGTATTTGACAAGGAATCGCTGCACGACCAAGTTTAAGACGTGTGCCATGCACGGCACGTGCGTGATTTTGCCCTGTTTCAATGCGCTAAGCAGATTGGCACCGTTGTCACACACCACTTTACCAACTGTCAAATTGAGCGGTGTTAGCCACTCATCTGCCTGTGAACGCAAAGCTGAAAGGAGTGCCGGGCCAGTGTGGCTCTTTGCTTCCAGGCACAACAGACGCAGCACGGCATGGCAACGTCTCACCTGGCATGTGGAATAGGTTCTGGGGAGCTTGGGCGGTGCAGTGGAAGAGACGCTAGCAGCGGAAAAGGAGGAGGCAGCTGAGGAGGAGAGGGAGGAGGATGGAGTAGGAGGAGGAGAAGAAGAGTCAGGCCTGCATGCAATCCGTGGCGGTAAAACCAAATCTACACGGGTGCCACGGGTTACATGCTTGACGGCCGTCAGAAGGTTCACCCAGTGGGCAGTAAAACTGATATACCTTCCCTGCCCGTGTTTGCTAGACCACGTGTCTGTGGTCAGATGTATCTTGGCACCGACACTGTGTGCCAGAGATACATTCACTTGCCGCTGAACATGGCCATATAGCTCTGGGATGCCCTTCTCTGAGAAATACTTCCTTCCTGGGACCTTCCATTGTGGTGTTCCAATGGCCACAAATTTGCGAAAGGCCTCCGAGTCCACCAGTTTATATGGCAGTAGTTGGCGGGCTATGAGTTCTGACAAGCCAGCCGCCAACCGTTGGGCAAGAGGGTTATCCGGCATCATCATTTTTTTACGCTCAAACATTAGGCCCACGGAAGCCTGCCTTTTTGCAGAAAAATGTGAGCTTGGCGTGATGGAAGGTGGAGTGGAGGACAATTGTGAGGAGAGAGGAGAAGGAGAAGTAGAAGACGAGGCTGGACGGTGAGAGCCTGCAGTGTGGCTTTGTGTGTTCCGTTGCTCCCACTGGGCTCGGTGATGGCTGCTCATGTGCCTTCTTAAGGCGGTCGTCCCTAGGTGAGTATTGGGCTTACCGCGACTAACGCGTTGACTGCAAAGATTGCAGATGGCAACGCTATTGTCAGCAGCGGACACGTTAAAAAAAGCCCACACTGCGGAGCCATGTGCCGGTGTCCTGGGAGCGCCAGATGTGACCGTACATGGTCGATGACTCGCTCCTGATACATTTGCAGTCTGCTTTGTCCCTGCTGTGCAATGTAAGTCATTGCTGCTTCTCCTCCCTATCTGCTGGTCCATATCTCCCTCTGAACTCCCCTCCTCTTCCTCTCTTGTGGGCACCCACGTGACATCACTAGACACGTCATCATCAACGTCACCTTCCCCACCGCTATAAGTAGAGATCTCGGAGTAGGCAGCAACACCGGGGACCAACCTCCTCCTTGGGCTGATCTGGGTACTGGCGTCAGACTGCTGAGTAGCGCTTGTTGCTACCTCCTCTTCCTGATCCAATACCAAGAGTGGCTGCGCATCAGAAATGTCCTCTTGATATGGATCGGAAAATAATTCCAGTGACTCAAGCGGAAGGTATGTGGTGGTGGTGGTGGTGGTCGTGTTGTTGGTGGTAGTGTCTTTGGGGGTGCACATAGCAGAGAGTGAAGAAGAGGGTGCAGATCGAGAGGATGAGGAGGGTGCAGAAGAGTAAGGCTGAGCGAGCCACTCAACCAAGTCTGGTGCATCCTTTAAAGTAATTGAACGCACCTTCTGCAACTTCCCACTTTGGCTCAAGCCTGTTGCTCCTGCCCTACCCCTACCACCCCTGCGGAAGGGCCTGCCTCTTCCTCTGCATGTCATTTTTTAAATGACCCTGTGACAAAACTCTTAGTCCCTATACCGCTGAAGGACTGCTGCAGTATAGGTGAGCGGTCAGCAGTGGTGCACGTCAACCCTATCTATTGTGGACCTATAGCGGTCCTTACAGAACAGCAGACTGTACCGCACTCAAGCCTATGTACCGTAGCACCCTATACCAAGTTACCAGTCCTTATAAGAACTTTTGTGGACCAAGCAGGTTGTGTATTAGTGTTTAGCAGACTGTACGTCAGTCCCTATACCGCTGAAGGACTGCTGCAGTATAGGTGAGCGGTCAGCAGTGGTGCACGTCAACCCTATCTATTGTGGACCGATAGCGGTCCTTACAGAACAGCAGACTGTACCGCACTCAAGCCTATGTACCGTAGCACCCTATACCAAGTTACCAGTCCTTATAAGAACTTTTGTGGAACAAGCAGGTTGTGTATTAGTGTTTAGCAGACTGTACGTCAGTCCCTATACCGCTGAAGGACTGCTGCAGTATAGGGCAGCGGTCAGCAGTGGTGCACGTCAACCCTATCTATTGTGGACCGATAGCGGTCCTTACAGAACAGCAGACTGTACCGCACTCAAGCCTATGTACCGTAGCACCCTATACCAAGTTACCAGTCCTTATAAGAACTTTTGTGGAACAAGCAGGTTGTGTGTTAGTGATTAGCAGACTGTACGTCAGTCCCTATACCGCTGAAGGACTGCTGCAGTATAGGTGAGCGGTCAGCAGTGGTGCACGTCAACCCTATCTATTGTGGACCGATAGCGGTCCTTACAGAACAGCAGACTGTACCGCACTCAAGCCTATGTACCGTAGCACCCTATACCAAGTTACCAGTCCTTATAAGAACTTTTGTGGACCAAGCAGGTTGTGTATTAGTGTTTAGCAGACTGTACGTCAGTCCCTATACCGCTGAAGGACTGCTGCAGTATAGGGCAGCGGTCAGCAGTGGTGCACGTCAACCCTATCTATTGTGGACCGATAGCGGTCCTTACAGAACAGCAGACTGTACCGCACTCAAGCCTATGTACCGTAGCACCCTATACCAAGTTACCAGTCCTTATAAGAACTTTTGTGGAACAAGCAGGTTGTGTATTAGTGTTTAGCAGACTGTACGTCAGTCCCTATACCGCTGAAGGACTGCTGCAGTATAGGTGAGCGGTCAGCAGTGGTGCACGTCAACCCTATCTATTGTGGACCGATAGCGGTCCTTACAGAACAGCAGACTGTACCGCACTCAAGCCTATGTACCGTAGCACCCTATACCAAGTTACCAGTCCTTATAAGAACTTTTGTGGACCAAGCAGGTTGTGTATTAGTGTTTAGCAGACTGTACGTCAGTCCCTATACCGCTGAAGGACTGCTGCAGTATAGGGCAGCGGTCAGCAGTGGTGCACGTCAACCCTATCTATTGTGGACCGATAGCGGTCCTTACAGAACAGCAGACTGTACCGCACTCAAGCCTATGTACCGTAGCACCCTATACCAAGTTACCAGTCCTTATAAGAACTTTTGTGGAACAAGCAGGTTGTGTGTTAGTGATTAGCAGACTGTACGTCAGTCCCTATACCGCTGAAGGACTGCTGCAGTATAGGTGAGCGGTCAGCAGTGGTGCACGTCAACCCTATCTATTGTGGACCGATAGCGGTCCTTACAGAACAGCAGACTGTACCGCACTCAAGCCTATGTACCGTAGCACCCTATACCAAGTTACCAGTCCTTATAAGAACTTTTGTGGACCAAGCAGGTTGTGTATTAGTGTTTAGCAGACTGTACGTCAGTCCCTATACCGCTGAAGGACTGCTGCAGTATAGGGCAGCGGTCAGCAGTGGTGCACGTCAACCCTATCTATTGTGGACCGATAGCGGTCCTTACAGAACAGCAGACTGTACCGCACTCAAGCCTATGTACCGTAGCACCCTATACCAAGTTACCAGTCCTTATAAGAACTTTTGTGGACCAAGCAGGTTGTGTATTAGTGTTTAGCAGACTGTACGTCAGTCCCTATACCGCTGAAGGACTGCTGCAGTATAGGGCAGCGGTCAGCAGTGGTGCACGTCAACCCTATCTATTGTGGACCGATAGCGGTCCTTACAGAACAGCAGACTGTACCGCACTCAAGCCTATGTACCGTAGCACCCTATACCAAGTTACCAGTCCTTATAAGAACTTTTGTGGAACAAGCAGGTTGTGTGTTAGTGATTAGCAGACTGTACGTCAGTCCCTATACCGCTGAAGGACTGCTGCAGTATAGGGCAGCGGTCAGCAGTGGTGCACGTCAACCCTATCTATTGTGGACCGATAGCGGTCCTTACAGAACAGCAGACTGTACCGCACTCAAGCCTATGTACCGTAGCACCCTATACCAAGTTACCAGTCCTTATAAGAACTTTTGTGGAACAAGTGAGTTGTGAATGTTTAGCAGACTGCAGCAGAAGGGCAGCAGTCAAGTATAATATCCTTTCTATATTTGGAAGAAAGAATATTATACATGTACAAGCCTATTACTGTACCACTGATACCAGTCCTGAAAAGAACCTTTGTGGAACTAATAATAACAGCAAGTCTTTAAAATTACCCTCACTGCCTGACAACACTGCTTCCTTCCTGTCCCTATACAAATTGGCAAAAAAAGAGAACGATTAGTGGTTACTGGAACAGCTCTTTTGTGGACCTTGATAGTAACAGCTAATGATGATGATGATGATGATGATGATGAAAGACTAATCTGGCTGTCCCTGTAGCATACACCGTCCTTTCCCTTTCTCTAAACTAACAAAAGACACTCAGGCTGCTGCAAGAATCAGCAGCACAGCAAACCTATCAACACCTAACACCTATACCAGTCCTGAAAAGAACTTTTGTGTACCAAATAGCTAGTGGTTTATCTCTCCCTACTCCACACAGGAACCTGTCCCTATCTTAACAGAAGAAAGAATGTAAAATGGCCACCGGATCGGGTGTATTTATAGGTTAGGGGGAATGTACAAGTGTCCATGTGCTGTCATGTCTCAATTGGCTGTCCTGTATCACATGATAAACGTGTCACCAAAGGTTAAAGTTCTTGTATACATTAAACACGTAAGTCCGCCGCGGCGAACGACGGAAAAAGGCGTTCGAACGTGCGGACCGCGAATGTCGGAAATTCGCCGCGAAACGACCGCCGGGCGAACCGTTCGGCCATCACTATTCATAATATCACTGCTTCAGGGTGAGCCCCAGTCCTGGGCTCATCGGATGTTGGAGAAGAACGATGTCTTGTTACAGTCCATGTCCGCCTTCTTCGGCGCGATGGCCGAATTATACGACGACCCGCAATGAACCACCACAGCAGAGGCTGCCCTTCATGCACTCCAGCAAGGCCGCAGAACGGCTGAAGATTACGTTACAGACTTTAGATGCTGGAGTGCAGACACACAGTGGAATGACGCAGCCCTGCGACACCAGTTCCGCTTGGGGTTATCAGAAGGTCTGAAAGACGAATTGGCATGTGTTGGAATCCCAAATACCCTGGAAGCCCTTATCACACTGACCATTCAAATTGTCCGTCGGCTCCGTGAGCGACGATCCAAAAGATCAGCCCAGCAGCCACGTTCGGTCTGGATGATACCATGGATCCCAGCTCCTACTCACTCTGCACCTGCTTGCTTCACTCCAGTTCAGCCAGCTCCTGTTACTATTGCCACCGAAGCACCAGAGCCTATGCAAGTTGGCCTAATACGCCCCTCTCTGTCTCCAGAGGAACGCCTGCACCGATGACAGAACAACCTCTGCCTATACTGTGGGGAAGCGGGCCACTATGTATGTTCCTGTCCAACCAAGACACGTAAGTGGCAGATGTTTTCTTCCATTAATAACTTTTCTTCATCTACCAACGCCACCAACCTAACCCTTGCCATCTCTTTCCAGCTGCTAGAAAGGGAAATGCCAGTTACCGCAATCATTGATTCCGGGGCCTGCAGTTGCTTCATCGATCTAACCTTTGCAACACAACAACGTATCTCCTTAAGACCTAAAGCACAAGGGCTTTCTGTTTTTCTAGCTGACGGGTCATGTCTCAAGTCCGGACCTGTGACCCAAGAGACAGTTCCCTTACCTGTGTTGGCCTCCTCCCAACATAAGGAATTCCTAAGCCTCGATGTAATTTCTTCTCCACTATTCCCTGTTATTCTGGGCCTACCCTGGCTGCAGGCGCACAGTCCACGAGTTGACTGGGCCACAGGGAGAATTGACTTCCACTCAGCCTATTGCCAGGAACACTGCCTTCCAAGAGCCCCTTCTTCTACAACACTACTTTGTGTGGACTCTGAGTCTGAGGTGCGGCAAGTCGTACCTGAACCTTACCATGAGTTCCTGGATGTCTTTAGTAAGGCCATCGGCCATACGACTGCCCAATTGAACTGCTTCCAGAGTCTGAAATCCCTTTTGGTAGAATCTTCCCCCTCGCTGAACAACAGGAGGCGCTAAAAGCATATATCAAAGAAAACTTGAAAAAGGGGTTCATCCGAACCTCTACCTCCCCAGCAGGAGCAGGAATATTTTTCGTTAAGAAAAAGGACCACTCCCTACGACCTTGTGTTAACCTTACAGTTAAAAACCGATATCCTCTCCCTCTAGTATCCGAACGATTTCAGAGATTAAGATCGGCAACCATTTTCACCAAACTAGATCTACGTGGGGCCTACAATTTAGTCCGCATCCGTCAAGGGGATGAGTGGAAGACAGCTTTTCGCAGCCGATTCGGCCACTTTGAATACCTGGTGATGCCCTTTGGACTATGCAATGCCCCGCATACCTTCCAACACTTTGTCAATGACATTTTCCGAGACTTCCTGGATATATTTTTGATTGTTTACCTAGATGACATCTTGATTTTTTCCATTTCCCTAGACTCCCACCGGGACATGTCAAAAGGGTGCTGATCCGGCTCTGCCAACATGGACTCTATGCTAAAAGTGAAAAATGCGAGTTTGAACAAAGCAGCATCCAATTCCTGGGACTGATAATCTCACCTGAAGGCATTAAGATGAACTCTGAAAAAGTCTCTGCTATCTTAGACTGGCCGGCACCTACCGACAAGAAGGGGGTGCAGCGTAGGATTTGCCAACTTTTACAGGAGGTTCATTAGGGGCTTCTCCGCTATCATAACCCCTATCACACAGCTTACTAAACAGAACATCCACTTTCATTGGACACCCGAGGCACAAGCCGCATTTGATACCTTGAAAGGACTGTTTACTTCAGCACCTGTTCTTGGTCACCCAGACCCGTCTCTGCCTTATACACTAGAAGTAGACGCATCTGAAGTCACTATTGGAGCAGTCATCTCCCAACGCCAAGGCCCTAAGGATCTGATGCATCCAGTAGCCTTTTTCTCCCACAGGCTGTCTCCAGCAGAGAGAAACTATGACGTTGGGGACGGAGAATTGCTGGCCATAAAGGCGGCTTTAGAAGAATGGAGGTACCTCCTGGAGGGAGCAGCGCATCCCATATTGATCTATACTGACCACAAAAATCTTGAGTACCTGAGGACTGCTAAACGCCTTAAGCCACGTCAAGCACATTGGGCCCTGTTCTTTTCCCGATTTGTTTTCCACATTACCTACAGGCCAGGCTTGAAGAATGTCAAACCAGATGTACTGTCTTGTATGTTTGATGACCCCAAGGAGCCACCAGTGGCAGATACCATCTTGTCTGAAAATAACTTCCTACTTTTACAGGGCAACCTTCTCAACCGAATGAAGCAGGCTTCGAAAGATGTTCCTAGCCCTCCAGGGGTCACACTGACACTCCAGGAAAGATTGCTGTTTAACGGAAGCAAGGTATTTGTGCCTGAATGTCTACGTATAACCATTTTGGGTCTGTGTCATGATCATCCCCTAGCAGGTCATTTCGGGGTGCACAAGACGCTTGATCTCCTGAAACGTACGTTCTGGTGGCCAGACCTGGAAGAAACCTGTAAGAGATACGTAAATTCCTGTGCAATCTGCAACCGGAGCAAGGGTACAAAGAACCGAGCCTGGGGTCTACTTCGGCCATTGCCAGTCCCTGACAGACCATGGAGAATGATAGCCATGGATTTCATTGTGGAACTTCCCCCATCGGAAGGATGCACAGCCATCTTTGTGGTAGTGGACCGATTGTCCAAAATGGCCAATTTCTTGCCTCTGAAAAGTACTACCTCTGCCATGGAGACGGCTAAAGTATTTATCAGAGATATTGTTAGGCTTCATGGAGTCCCTATGAACATTGTCTCTGATCGGGGGGTTCAGTTCACTTCCTGATTCTGGAAAACTCTGTGTGAAGCCCTTAAAATTGAAAGATCTTTGTCCTCCGCCTACCATCCCCAGACCAATGGACAGACAGAGAGGACCAATCAGACGTTGGAGCAGTATATCCGATGCTTCACCACTTTTGTCCAGGATGACTGGGTATCGCTGCTACCACTGGCGGAGTTCGCCTACAATAATGCCACTCACTTAGCCACAGGTCAGTCACCCTTCTTTGCAAATTATGGTTTTCACCCATCCTTCTTGCCCGACTTTATTCCAGAGACCACAGTTCCTGCTGTCCTAGACACAGTGGATTTCCTCAACCGCAACAATAAGTTACTTCAAGAAGTGGTTACCAAGGCACAAGCAAGAGGGCCTTTGACAAGAAAAGAAGGGGTGAACTGATTCTCCACCCGGGAGACCAGGTATGGCTGTCTACTATGAATCTCAGGTTGGCATGTCCCTCAAAGAAACTGGCATCTAAATTTGTGGGACCATTCCCAGTCAAGAAGAAACTCAATGAGGTCTTCTGGGGTCCCTCTGTGGCTGTCTCGGCTTCCTCCCTCAGGTGCTTCTCACATTCATGCAAGCTCCCTCGCATTGTGAGAAGCATCTGCGGGCGCGCTCCCGTGATACAGCCGGCGGCTATAGCCGCTCAATGTATCATACGGCCCCGCCCCTGGCGCTCCGCGTCAGTGGATGTGATTGACAGCAGCGCGAGCCAATGGCTGCGCTGTTTTCCTTCCATCCACTCCAGCCAATCAGCAGCCAGGCTGAACGGTGGAAAGGATGTCGGGGGATGAGCGCGGCACTTTCGAGGGGTGAGGTAAGTAAAACAGGGGGACTGGGGCTGCAGGCACTGAGATGTTTTTTCACCTTAATGCATAGAATGCATTAAGGTGAAAAAATATTTACCTTTACAACCCCTTTAAGGCCTCTAATTGGGAGGGAGGGATTTGGGTAAGGTTCACTTTCTCAAGAAAAGTGAGTGCTGCAGATTTGTCTATAGGGTCAGCCGCATAGAGTGAAGAGTAAAAGTGTAACATAGCAGCATTTATTCCTTTTTGTGTGGTCATGATGTTGCCGGCTGAGTCCCATATGGAGGAAACAAAGGTCGGGCGGTAGGGGCCCTTGCAAAGTCTGGTGAGAAGTTTTCCGGCCTTATTGCCGAATTTGTGAAGGGTGGCGTCCTTGTATGCTTTCTTAATCGATTCTAGGGTTACAGCCCAAGTGTCAATGAACTGTTTAGCTACTTGCCAACTGTCCGGTTTTCAGGGGAGTCATGCGTGTATAAGGCACGTTGGGCATGGTGAAGTCTGGAACTAGCCAACTTATAATTATGTAGCGCATTATTTTTGTAAGAGGCCGCATAGGAAATGATGCGACCTCTAAGGGACGCTTTGCCCGCATCCCAAAATAAATTTGGGTTATCTGCGTGGGTCACATTGGTCAATGTGTATTCCAACCACGCTTTTTCCATATAAGCACGGAAGTCAAAGTTGTTCTGAAGGTAGGAGGGAAAGCGCCATAACTTGGGATTCGGGTTCAGGTCAGGCGTCTCCAAGGTCTGCAAGATGGGTGCATGGTCTGAGATTGTTATGTCATGTATGTCGGCGTCAGGAATCAGTGGGATCAGGTTATCTGAACAGAATATATAGTCAATTCTAGTGAAAACATTATGCGGGTAGGAGAAGAAAGAAAATTCTCGATCAGTCGGGTGGTGAAGTCGCCGTACGTCATGCAGGTGGAGAGATTCCATTGTGGAGGCCAGAATTGTCGGGGTTGTGGGGGCTGGACGAGGTTTTGGGCACATGGGCGAGGACCTATCATCAATCGGGTGAAGAGTGGAGTTGAAGTCACCGCCAATTACATGTGGGAGGTGAGGGGGGCAGAGTAACCAGCTGGTCAGTGTACTGAAGAACTGTCTTGAGGGTCTGTTGGGAGCGTAAACATTTGAATTCATGAGCTCTTTTGTCTCTATTTGTATGCGAACGGATATCAGGTGGCCCTGGGGATCTGTGTCTATAGATCGGACCCTGCAGGGGAGATTCTTGTGTATAAGGATTAGTACTCCTGCTTTACGGCCATCTGAGTCGGAGCCCACCACCGTGCCCACCCAAAGTTTCTTCATCCGATGAAGGTCGGACGAGGAAAGGTGGGTTTCCTGCAGAAGGGCAATATCGGCTTTAAGCCTTTTGAGGTGGCGGAGCACCTTCATTCTTTTGAAAGGGGAAAAAAGCCCCTTCACATTCCAGGAGATGATTTTCATATTAGTGGGGTTATGTTAGGGATGTGAGCTGATTTTACAGGGAACGATTGAACGCGAGTATGTAAGGGAGGCAAATTTAAGGGTGCTGAGACATAAGAGGTCAGATGAGCCGGATTTGGTGAGCCAGCGGATGTTTGTGCATCTAAGGTAGAAGATGGGGGTGAGAGGGGGTATTGAGGAGTGGGAAGGAGGGGGGTAGAGGTTAGAAACCATACAAAAACAGTAAAGAACTTCTCTTTTTTTCCACATGGAAATCACTGTGTAGACCAGCTCCCAGTACCATGCCCATGTCCGCAGCTTTTACGTTCACCCTGCAGGGGGATAAAGTATGCTGTCGGTCTGGGCAAATACGTGGGGAGCGCAAGTAGGTCAACACAGGGAGGCCATAGGAACTGCTTACAACTCTAAAGAAGAAGAACAGAGCATGTAATAGAACCAATGTGAACATAAACACATTAAACGACATGTGGAACATACACTAAGGCAGAATAAATGACTGTCCTACCCATGCTGAGTAGTTCCTGAGGGGAGTGGATTGCCGCAGGAGGGGGGTTCAATTTCAGTCCACTTCGACCAAGATGGATCGTTAGAAAGGTCAGGCCTCAAGGGAGATAGAGGTCTCAACAAACATTGGAGTGGTGCCATCAATGGGTAATAAGGCGTTTTGAACAGGGCCAGAAGCCCTGAAGCATTTCAGTCTTTTCGTGGGCTCCTTTGGTCCAAAGCTCGGTTTATGGGAGCCGTTTTAGACGTGGGGCTGAGATGAGGACCCGAGCGTAGTGATCTTGTCAGGAAAGGTTCCCTCCGCTGGTAATATCAATCATTTGGCATGCAGTACTGCGATCCACCAGCAGGTGTCTCCTGCTGGAATTATGTAATCTTTGGTCCGCAGTACTGGTGTCCACCAGCGGAGGGATCCTGGCAGTGTGGAGCAGGTATTGCCTTCTGCAGTCAGGCGTCACATGACTGACAACAGCCATTATAAATACCCGGCAGGTGCACACACACCTCGCCTTGGTACTGTTCCTTGTGCCCTGACCTGCTGCTTGCGATCCTGATTCTGAACCTATTCCTGTGCCCTGAACCTGTGACCCGTGGTTCTGATCCTGTTTCCCTGTCCTGGTCCCTACCCTGTCCCACCTGTTACCATCATCCCTGCCCTGCAGTCTGATCCATCCATCCTCTCCCTGTCTTTTGTTCCTTACCCCATCTGCTGATCTCCCCGTGTATGACCTTGGCCTGGCTTGTGACTCTGATTCTGGACTGCCCTTGTTTATTTGCTGATCCTCTGTGTATGACCCTGGCCTGCCTATCGTTTACGGTCCTAGCATTTCCCATTTATTGTACATATCTGTCTGTTGTTGTTTGGGGGTCTTTGTTGGTTGGTTTATTGCACTGTGTGGTTGTATTTATATTATTCACTTTCTTTAATAAATCATATTTCACTTATACACGTTTGGGTTTCCTCTGTTGCAGTCCACACAGTTCTGGTCTTATCTGATACATGACAGATCTCAGGAAGGCCGTTGCCTCTGATGGATCTTGAAAGGAGAGTTGTTCGCCATTTGGGGCTTTTAACCGGAGGACAGCAGGGAAAGAGAGTGAATTTAAGTTGTCGTTGGTGGAGCTCCATGCAGATGTGTTGGAATGCCTTTTGTTTTTTGGACACTTTCACCGAATAGTCAGCAAATATCAGGATTTTCACTCCATCGATCTGAAGGGATCTGGATTGTCTGTATTGCTGTAGTATGGACGCTTTGTCAGAGTAGTTCAGGTACTTTGCGATGATCGGGCGTGGTGAAGGCTCCCACGCAGTGGGCACGTTCCATGGTACAAGGGCCTGTGAGGCCTAGTGCTTGAGGTAAGTGTCGGGCGCAGAGCTCTGAGAGGGCGGATTGTTGTAGCAATTCCGGGACTCCTGCGAATCACAGGTTGCTCCTCCTGGACCTGTTCTCGAGGTCATCGAGTTTTCCAGCACATATTTGTTCATTCTGTCTTGGGCCTGTTCCAAAGATTGTGTCTGGTAGAGTTCTTCTTCAATGTTGGAAATACGGTGTTCAGCCTCATTCAATCTGGAGGTATCCTCCCATAATTGGGCTTGGATCTTTTGCATGCCTGAGCTGACCGCTTTCTCCACTGATGCAACTATCATAGGGGAGAGGAGAGCAGCTACTGCCTGGTGGTCCTGTGCCAACTGAGGCATTATGATCTGCTGCACAGGCATAATTTGAGGAGGACCTGTGCTCTGTTGTGGGGCATGGATCAGCTGCTGGGAGATGTCCTGCTGTGCTGTGTGTGGCGATGAGCTGTCCCCTGCCTCCGCTGGAGGGGTCATGCAGGCCGGAGTTGTGTAGGCCGAAGCCGGGGCCTCAAAAAATTTGGAAAAATTTGTATGTTTAGTCCACCTGAAAGGGGGGTAATTGACAATGCCCTCAGTTAGCAGCTGGAAACCAGTCTAGCCGCTGGAGTGTTTTCTTTGTTATATTTTCATTCAGGTGGAAAAGAGTTCCAAAAGGTTTAGGCTTTGTCCACCTGAAAGGGGGTAAGGCATACATCATAAAGATACAGATAAATGCGTTGTCTTTTTAGCTTGTAAAATTTGAATTTTTGAGAAGCAACATTGACGTTCAGTTTTAAACATTTTTGATCATACCATGGGGATCCATTTTAAAATGGATTCAGCCTAAAGAGGTCATAGTTGTTTGGATAGTTTGGTCAGAGTTGCAGAAGCCAGGAATACTAAGGTCCTGGGTTCCAAGGAGGGAACTATAAGTAAACATGGTAAACGAGCAGATGTTATGGATAAGAATTTGATGCTGCTCTTGTTTTTCACTTCCAGGATCCTGGTGGAGCGAGATTGGAGAGGCTTATGGAACATGGATGACAGATGATCATCTGGTTGGCAGTTTGTCTGTGCCACACCACACCACAAATTTGTTCTGATAAACAGGAGAGAAAAAAAAACTGAAAGATTCAGATTAATACTTGTTTTTTTCTTATGGACAATTTGGTGCTAATGCTGAATCTGAAACAACAGAACTTGTGAAATATTTTTGCTGAAGTCTCTCCTGATGAATGCAAACATGTTATTAATACATGTGCAATGGGTTGGAGGTTGGGGAAGAATTATGACACATTCAATCTGTCAGAACATGAAAATGTAAAATATGTGTTTGTTGGAAGGAGTAATTGAAAGAAGGAAGGTTTTAATATATGACATGCATTGATGTAACAGAGTTAATATGGTGCAGATACCCAGGAGGCAGGTTGGCACTTAGGCATAATAAGGTATCTGTTGGCCAGACTGAAGGGTGCCAGGTGACACATCAAGGGGGTGAAAACTTCCTTGTAGGGGTGGTGTCTCAATCCTAGCGGTCCTAGAGAGAAGCTTTCAGTTACTGGACATGTGGGATACCAGAACTAGACATGGGAAATATACGCCTGGTTGGTGTCTCACCTGAGAGGTCGAAACCCTGCACAGATAATGCCAGTGAATACACACAGGAGCATGCTCCATTAAAATAAAGGGAACAAATGCTGACTACCAGGGTACCGTATTCCTTCACCACATGGCGCTGCAACATCTCACGGTGGTTGATAAAAACCTACCACCCTATATGTGCTGAGTATACACTGAATCAAGTGCGGTCATTGTTCCAGTGACTTACTCCCAGAGAGGTGCGAACACAGAATGAGGTCCAATATAGCTGGGATGGGTGTTGTTAATGGAGTGGACATCGGCCTCCTGAGGAACAAACTCACAGCCATAGCTTCAGAGAAGGAGCGTGACTTTGTTACCCAGAGAGATTGGTGGCTTCCTTGATAACATTCAACAAAGTCACAGAAACACCCAGGTTAGAGTGGCTCCGGATTTTGTCAACCATGTGGAGAGGTTGGTATAGAGTGTGATGGTACAGGACAGAAATCTGTCATTGGCTCTGGCGTACATGCCGTGGCAGGGGGAGATATGAGCCAACATCAAGCTGATTGTACCGTCTCTGTATGAGGGGCAGTGGCCTGATGAGTTGGCATCACCGCTCAGTAGGGATGAGCTTCGATTTCGAGTCGAACTCATGTTCTACTCGAACATTGCCTGTTCGCCTGTTCAGCGAACAGTGAACAATTTGGGCTGTTCGCAGCAAATTCGAAAAGCCGGAACACCCTATACAAGTCTATGGGAGAAATCTAAAGTGCTAATTTTAAAGGGTAATATGCAAGTTACTGTCCTAAAAAGTGTTTGGGGACCTGGGTCCTGCCCCAGGGGACATGGATCAATGCAAAAAAAAGTTTTAAAAACTGCCGTTTTTTCAGGAGCAGTGATTTTAATAATGATTAAAGTGAAACAATAAAAGTGTAATATTCCTTTAAATTTCGTAGCTGGGGGGTATCTATAGTATGCCTGTGAAGGGGCGCATGTTTCTGGTGCTTAGAACTGTCCCTGCACAAAGTGTCATTTGTGTAGGAAAAAAAGTCTTTTAAAATCACTTGCGGCTAAATTGTCGGCTCCCCGTAATACAGAGAACACTCAATGAGGTCTGTTAGGTCTGTTCGCAGGTTCTGGTGCGAACCGAACAGGGGGGTGTTCGGCTCATCCCTACCGCTCAGTAAGATTTTTGCCAAAACACGTCACTTAAACTAATCCAAAGTAGTGTCCGAATGTCTGGATGAGCTGTACTAATTTGGATGGTGAAAGGTGTTATGCTGTATGTTCCCATATACAGAAGTGCAGGCTCGGTCTGTATATTTGGTGGCATCAATGGGCTTACTGACTGGGGATTCTATCTTGTTGAATTTGAGGCTAAAGCACCCACATGTGATCAGAGAAGATGGAAGCTGGAGGCAGGTTGATATTTCCCTCTGTCGGAAGCATGACCATGGTGTCCTTTGTAGGCCAGATCAATACATGGGGATGAACGAATAATGTTGGGAAGTTATTTCTCTGTGTTCTGGATGGAGAGATCATTGCTGGGAAGGAAGCACCCGGGTATTATTTGGGACATAGGCGAGTTTGTTTCTTTGCCCTAAAGAATACCAGTGTAGTGTTAGTCATGGAACTAGAGGGTTCCTTGAACCTAACCATAGGTAGAGGTGCATGGTATACCACGGACATAATGGAATTGTGTGGGTTTGATCATTGTTGTAAATTTATATGTGTAGTTAAGCGATATTTATCTAGAAGGGTCTCCCATTTCTCTATGCAAGTTGAGGGACAATTTGATGGTAAGGTCTCTGTGTACAAGTTAGAGACTTTGCGGTCAAGTCAGAGCCCTGCAATACCGTTGTGAGCAAGCCTGCCGAATACCGACCCATATTTACAGTAAAGGGTTATAGGAGGTTGGGAGCGGGGTGTGTAATACATATATATGTATATATTATGGTAACAAGTTGATTTATTTTTGTTGTAGAGTGTGACCTATGGGTATTGTAGGCTAGTAATATGGGCAAGAAAGGCCCTCCTCAAGACTCAGTATTTTTAAACTGGTTGATATGTTACTCTGAATGTGTGCTGGTGAATGAATGGACACCCCTTGCCTGTACTGCCATCCTGAGGATACCGAAGATCCAGAATGGTGACATGGAAGCTGTCGCTGAAGAATGATGGTGGTGTGTCACTCAGTGGCAAAGCGGCACATGTTGGGAAGCACCACACGGTAAAACAATTATGGACTGCTCTATAGGACCTGTTTCTGCACATGTTGAAAAACACAACACGGTAAGACCATTATGGACTGTTCCACGGGAGCTGTTTCTGAAGCACATGTTGAAAACCACAACAAGTTACACAGCTAAGGACTGTTCCATAGGTACTGGTTCGGAAACACATGTTGGGGAGCCACACACGTTAAGACAGTTATGGACTGTTTAATAGGAGCCGGGTCTGAAGAAGGGTGGCATGCGCCTTTCAGGCGCAAAGCGGCATATGTTGGATTGAATTCATACAATACTTCTGGTATTTGTTCATGATTGAGATAGCCACTTAGCCTCAGTTGAATGAAGCACATGAAAGCTTTGTAATCAGAAGAACAATAGCTTGGCTCAGACCCACCTGCTGTGATATGTGTGATTGCAGGCTTCAAAGGGAATAAGAGCTAGCTAGACGGCTCATCGTTAATAGAGACACTGATCATAGTGGACAATACAGCATGCATCCTGAAGAATGGGCATACATGTGAAGGATTACCTCTTGGCAAAATCTATTGGATGGGAGGCAAATGGGGGTGGCTATGAGTGGGCGTGTATGTTTGAATGAAAAGGCTCACCCACAGACAAGGCTCTCTCTCTGTTTGCTGCAAGAGCCTGCCATGTGTTTCTGCTGACCTGATGATTCGGCCTACTCTGGGTGATGGCTCCGGCCTAAACCTCATGGTGAAGGCCCTCTCCTGGGTGAGCCTAGCCGATGCAGCAAAGCCTCGCGGAGGACCATGTGATAAGTATCTTTCAAATTCTTGTATTATATGTTCTGATTGTAAGCTTTGTGATATTGTAATGTCTTTTTAATACTTTATTTTAGCTTTCCTAATTTCTTGGGAAATAAATAAGATAGTGTTTTACTAGCAGCAATGTGTGTGTTTTCATAAGTAACTTTATATCAGTGTGCCTAGTAGGGTTTTATAAACTAGATAACTATGAGAAGAGACAAGTTAATAATAGTTTGTAGAGTACATAATGTCCTTCACATATGAAACTTTTAACACATTTGTCACTAATTTTAGGAGTTGTAGAGGCAAATGATAGTTGCTTAGACTTAATGCTGTACAGTGGGAGATAAAATGTTCATGTGTTTAAAAAAATTAACTAAATTGGTATAGTTTTGTTTCTAAACAGATCCTTGTTTTTTTGATCTCTTGTTCCAATCAAAGCCACTAAAAGAATGTATGTCAGTAATTCTTGATGGCTGCAAGTACATTAAAGATCATAAAAGGAAGTGGAAGAATTCACAATTCAAGTGTCCATTTGATTCCACATTTGTGACAATGACATTGTGCAAGTGCAAGTGGAATGCATACAAGAGACTGTTGCAGACAAAGACATTGAAGGTATTTCAGCAATGGACCATTCTAAATAATTATATGTGATACCCTGTATGTAGAGAATTACAGTTGTTTTGATTGTTATATATGTTATAATTATTATTATTGTGAACCCCTTAAAGTGGAACTTTGGACAGAAAATTAATTCCTGCTGGATCACTTGAGGCTGACCCCTTTTGCAGGTGTAGCTATGAAACACTATGAATAGTATATATATATATATATATATATATATATATATATATATACACATATATATATATATGTGTGTATGTATGTGTGTGTGTGTGTGTGTGTATATGTGCGCATGCATATATTTATTTTTTATTATTATTTTATCTTCCCATTCCTAGCTGCCCCTGAAATCATCATGCCGCATAATAAAAAAGATCCTCAACATCCCACTAGGTAAGGGCTGCAACATTTAGGTAAGTCTCCAAAAAAAAAAAGAGCTTTCTCGGGGCATTTGGAAATATCTCGTTGTTCTTTTATTTCCACAGCCCACACCGAGAATCATCTCTCAGATCTTCCCACAGAGATTCTGCTGATAGGTCAAGAGGTCACAGAAGCTCTGGACATTTGCACTCATCTTCTGCGCATGCTTCCTGCAGCAGTCGGAGATCACCCCAACATGTCTCAAGCAGGCATAATTCCCAGGGCAGGTCGGCACATCTAGGGAAGAAGGCCTGGGAAGGCCTGGGAAGCAAGCTCTCCTGGATAAATTGACATGCCGTCAGTGCCTCTTGGGAGCCACAGCGGATAAGCAGGGATCCATGGATTCAATAAAAAATTTAATCAAAGGTTCCATCCAGGAATTAGCCCTGTCTCAAGATCAATTAGTTCCGCCTGTGGAAGAAAGAGCGGGGGAGGGGCCCTCTCACCAACCCAGTTCGGAGGCTTACTCAGAGGATGAATCAGGTACAGCTGAAGAAAGTTCATCAGCATTTGATTTTGCCTTAGTGAATCCATTTATTACTGCAGTTAAGGATGCGATTCAGTGGGAAGAAAACCCAGAGCCGCTGTCCAAAACTAAAAAATACTAAATGTAAGAAAGAAAGGAAGTGCATAAAAATAAATAGAAAGTGAGCTAGCTGCACACCTAAGTATTCTAGAAAGAATGAAAGAATAAGTTCCCCTTGGGGTTTTCAGGCAGCAACAAGAAGCAGAAATAAATTCGTAAAAAATATATTTGTTTTATTGGTTCAACGGCTTATTCGCCATCATAGATTTAAAATACAGGCTCTGGTATATATTATTACAGCTTATCAATGGATAGAAAGTATATGCAACACTTAATACAAAAATGGTTACAGGAACAGTTTACAAATACAGCAATTTTTCAAAAGTTGCAAATAACACCCGGGCTGCCCCAATGCATTTCGACCTTCAAGGAGTCAGGGTCTTCTTCAGGGGGGGAAAAAACAAAGCCCAAGCAAAAGGGGTAATTATATTGTGTATTCTGTAAATAATCAGAGGAAAAAAGACTTTCAATATAATAGGTTTTTACCAAAAAAATTATTAATTATCATAACTTGTTTCAGTAATATTTACCAATTCCACTGAACCGTTACTGTTCAGCCACTTTTTTTAATAAAAAGTAATTCTGTCGTTACAGCCAGGGGATTGGATGGTCTCTATAGATCTTCAGGATGCGTACCTCCACATCCCAATCCACCATCATTTTCAGGCTTTTCTCCGTTTCAAAGTAGGCAATCTGCACCTCCAGTTCCAGTGTCTCCCATTTGGAATCTCATCAGCTCCCAGGACTTTCACCAAAGATTTAGTGGCCATCCTAGCTCCCCTCCGGGAAAAAGGGTTCAGGGTCCTGCACTACCTGGACGACATACTAATCCTGTCTCAACACAGAGAAACTCTGGAGGTGCAGGTACAGCTAGTCCTGAACACTTTGACCAGATTTGGGTGGCTGATCAACTATGCAAAGAGTCAATTGGCACCTACTCAGAAAATGACATACCTGGGAGGTTTATTCAACACTCCAGAGAAAGCCGTGTCACTCTCAACAGAAAAGATCCTGATATTGACCCAGAAGGTACAGCAGGCGTTAGGGAGCCGCTCCATGCCAGCATCAGGTTGTCTGAGCCTCCTAGGGTCCCTTTCATCCTGTATACCAATGGTGAAGTGGGCCAGGTGGCATCTGCCAACGAAGTCCAGCCTCTGGTGGTGGACAAGACCACCCAATCTTCTGGCTCACTGTTCCCTGGGACCCATCTCATGGTCAGTCCTTACTTCGGATGCAAGCTAGCTAGGATGGGGGGCACACTTCCAAAACCAGCTAGTGCAAGGGAGGTGGCGATTCAATGCAGAAGGGATGATTTCCAACATCCTAGAGCTAAGGGCAGCATGGGTGGCAATCTTACATCTGGTTCCACTGCTCAGGGGCAAGGCCATATTGCTCCAGATGGACAACAGAGCGGCAGTGGCCTATGTTTGAAACCAAGGGGGGACACGCAGCAGGTCCCCAGCCAGCGAGATAGCCCCAATTATATCTTGGGTTGAGAACAACTTGATCGTCCATCGGGCCGGTTACATCCCAGCTCCAAGAACCAACTAGCCGTTCGTCTCTAGAGGTCTTTCAACCACAACACCGAGTGGTCACTGAGTCCACAAGTTTTCCGCTGGTTATGCCAACAGTGGGGAACTCCTCAGATAGATATTTTGTCCTCCTCGCTCAATGCCAAAACTCCTCTGTGTTTTTAGAGGTTCCCATCTCCGAGGTCAGCCGGGGTGGATGCCCTAATCCAGCCCTGGAATTTCCAGAAGGGGTATGCATTTCCTCCGGTTCCCCTGATACTGAGGTTCCTCCAGCAGGTGATATCGGAGAAGGTCACTATCCTGGTGGTCCTCCCATACTGACCGAGGAGACCATGGTTTCCGCTTCTAATCAAGATGGCTTTGTGCAATCCACTTACGGTTCCCCACTCGGAAACCCCCTATCGCAAGGCGACTTCTTCCACCCGAATCCGGAGATTCTGGACTTGAGGGCCTGAAAATTGAGCAGAATAGACTGGGCAATCTAGGGTGCTCACATGAAGTTATACAAACTTTGTTGCAAGCAAGGAAGTCATCTACCAATGCCACCTACTACAGGGTATGGAAAAAATTCATCCAGCTGGCAGAATCCAGCCATTTCAATCCACTGGATTCTGGAATTCATAATATTCTACTCTTCTTGCAGTCGGGCCTGGACTTAAGCTTAGGTCTTAACACGCTGAAAGTTCAGGTTTCGGCCTTAACAGACACACGCTGGGCACTGGAGTCCCTCGTAGACCGCTTCCTAAAAGTGGTACTAAGGTTGCGTCCTCCTAGGAAAACTATTTACCCCAAGTGGGATCTGACAGTAGTCCTCAACATCTTAGCCAGTCCACCCTTTGCACCCACTGAAGAGTGTACATTGGAAGATATTAGCTGGAAAATGACATTTCTGATCGCCATCACATCAGGGCGCATGGTGTCGGAAATTCAAGCTTTGGGAGCTACCCTACGTCACGTTTTTTCCAGATAGGGTGGTTCTGCAGCCTATTCATCAGTTTGTACCCAGAGTCAACCTGTGGATAGAGTAGGAAAGAACAAAAGACAACAGGGGAACATTTGACCTGAGGTGTGCCGGGGTCACGTGGTCAGTATGCCAAAAAGGGGGCATACCCTAGAATGGAATAAAATGAAAAGAAAAAGAAAAAAGGGGAATGGGTGGGCAGGATACAAGAGCCTACGACCACAGGGGGAAGGAGGCGGAGGGGGTCAGGCTTTATGCAGCCTGACTCCGCCTACAAAAACAGGCTGACCGCAGGTTACACTTGTCCCGAAGGTACCATCAGTTTACCACCTTAATTAAGAATGGGGTCTCCCGGCCTTTGGAGAAGATCAAACCTCTTCAAAACTACATGAATTGGATGTGGCCAGGTCTCTGAGGCATTATTTAGAGTTTACACAGCAATTATGCAAGGATCAACATCTGTTTATTATTCCCAAGGGTGCAAAGAAAGGAATGGCGGCCTCCAAGACGACTTTAGTCAGCTGGATCGTAAAACAAATTCAGAGGGCATATCTGGCTAGTGGGCTCCCAGTCCCAGTTGAGGTGAATGCTTATTCGACGCGGGGAATGGCCTCTTCCTGGGCAGCCCTTTTGGGAAAAAAACCTTAGAATTATCAGCTCTGTAAAATCATTAAAATCATTATTGCAGTACCCTCCCTGTAAGTGAGTTATTATACCATTGGTATGCTGCCATGGAGGCACCAGGAAAACGGAAAATTGAATACTTACCTTTCCGTAATTTTCCTTTCCTGGTGCCTACCCATGGCAGCATACACCCCCCCTTCAATAATGTTCTGAAGACTAGTTACAAAGAATACCTGGGGGGGGGAGTAACTCTCTCTTTTTTTATAGCGTTACGTGGTCCTGTGGGTTGATCGAGGGCGGAGCCATCAACCATTGGTATGCTGCCATAGGTAGGCACCAGGAAAGGAAAATTACAGAAAGGCGAGTATTCAATTTCCCCTTATTTAATATGATGTTTCAAACTTTGTGGGAAGACTACAGAATTAAAACTAATGAAATATCTGGACTGGAGTCAGGGTTAAGAAATTATAAGAATTTTACATTTATTGTATGGGAAATGGTATTGGCTGCAAACTAGGAAATAAAATGTAAAATAATAATCTATATAAATAACTTCATAATGAAAACATGTACTAATAATGTTGAGGAATATTCTAAGTATTGTATTGTGATAAAACTATATAGATACATGTATGTTTCTTTAGTGGATGTCGTAGAAGTAAAAGGAACACACTAAATTAAGTTATTGGATAAAATCATAGTGTAGGAGCCATTGCTTTGTAGATTGCCCTGAAATGTTTGCCAGAGGCCTATTGTATCCCGACACTGACTATTTTTTATTTTGTACAACTATAATTTTGAAGTGTATTTTATATTCAGACAAATATCGTATGATCGCAGAAGACATGACGCAACTTATTACAAATGTTAATTGCCACAAAGAAAGGATTTCATGCAATAAAGGAGGAACTGAAACATCTGAGACTTGTACCTTTGCAGAGCAGGTATGCATTGAACTTATGTCTTACAGCATCCAAAGCAGCTTGTGCTATGATACTGGACCAGCAAGTGCAGGAAAACGCAGAGCCAGAGTCTGCTGAATGGTCCCTGGAACCACATATTTGACTTTCATTCACTAGCAAAATGGATTGTTCCTCTTCCTGTTGTGATGTTGCTGAGTGACTGTTGCCTGTTGCAAGAAGTTTGTGGCAAGAATGATCTCAATGCCACTGAGACTGACAACTATGTCTTCCAGGGAACATATGGAGAAGGACTTTCCATCTACAGAAGAAGATGCAGTGTGTTTTTTTTTTTTGGACTGATTTATTTTTATTTTTTGGACAATTTATGTGATAAGTGTCGGGTGCATGGGGTCTCTGATGGGCATGGTGGGTGATCTGTACTGTAATTGCTGCAAGGCTTATGACTCAACAGGGGGGAAATGTTGTAGAATCTCATATTAGCCAATGTATTTCATATTATTCCTATTGATTTGCATATCATTTATTGATAATTATTATTATTCATATTATTATTATATAGTAGTGGTTTCATCAATATTATTCAATAAGTAAAGCAACAATTATTAATCTTTAGTAATGTATATTGTGTTTTCCATAGATTTAGAAAGATTTAATTTTAAATGTTGAACTTTAGATGACCTCTCTGCTTCTTTCTCATACTTTTTATAAGATAGTTTACTGGGTGAAAGTTCATTAGAATAGATTCAAGCTATATAGAATTGACTCAGACAGATAAGAAAACAGGTGGTTAAAATAACTGTGTGGAAAGTTATGTACTGTCAAACTTAATTAAGTTTGACAAGGTCAAACAAAGGTCTGTTTGTGCCATCATTAAAACTGTTAAAATACATACATATAGTGAGACATATAACACATCTGGTGGGGTTAAGTTCATTCTCCCAAAATCATAAATCTGTCACCCTTGAATTTAAGATAAATCTTATCAAGATGAGGAGAGTTTGATAACACAGCTGGGTGCCAGACTGTCTCTACACAGGTATTGGACAAAAGCCTTTATAAATCACTTTAATGAACATATAGGAATTCTGGGAATAATTAAGTTTATCTGGTTGTCGAACAGGTGTCAGATTTATGGATAGTTACATTGATGTAAATCTTAGCAACCAATCATATCTAAGAGAAATGACTGAGATAAGGCTTGCAAAAGGGTATATAAATGCAAGCTCTACAATTGTTAGACAGACGAGTCAGATATGCGTCTATCAGGCTGACTGTTTGTCTATGCAGCCCTATTGCAAGGGTGGCAGACGGTCAGAACCAATAGGCAAATATCTGTCCGTAACTTGTCTCCTCGTACGAGTCAGAGAAGACTTCTTAACTTGTTCCAGAGTGTGAATTTCCCTCAAGAACTTGGTCGAGCTGGAACCCAAAACTCTGTGAGGGTACCGGACCACTGGTCGACCAGCTGGTCCCTATCAGGTGACGGGTTCCCAAGAATTGGCAGAAAAGTCCCATTCTGGTTCAAGGTGAGAACAATTCACACTTGTTTCAATTTGGTTAAGGAATAAGAATACCTATATCCAATATGCTTGCATTGTAAGAAACTGTATAAATTAGACCTGTATGTTGTAATACTTTGAACTTAAACCTGTATGTTATCAGCTGTTAATAAACCTGCATTACTTAAGTTCTGCCTGGTTTGATACCTTACAATTCTACTTCAGTATGAAGGCCCACTACTCTGAGCCCGGGTGACAGAGGATGAGGAGGATGTGGAAGGCTTCGTTATCCACTCCACCAACTCTTTTGCATGTTGTGGCTCAATAACACAACCAGCAGTAGCAAAAAAGCACAAGCGTGTCCCATGGTCACCTGCAGAGGATGCACCATGTCCATGACCACCACCATTTACTGTAGACACAGAAGCTGCTGGCCCTCTTTTAGTGGCCTGTGAGCATCTGCCTCTCCTTGGTGGCCTTCCGGACATGATGTATTTTTTGTCTTGCAACACCACACTACACTGTATTAGATACTGTGTACACCGCCTGCTCTGTATTAGCAACTGTACAACGGGTGCACTGTATTAGATACTGTGTACACCGCCTACACTGTGCTAGCAACTGTACAAGGGCTGCACTGTATTGTATACTGCGTAGACCAGAAGTATAGTAGAAACTGTACACACTGTATTAGATACTATGTACACTGTGGAATGCACTGTAGATATATGCTACACATGATTTTATATATATATATATATATATATATGAAGTGTATTAGAAACAGTACACCACATAATGCACTGTAGATATAGAGTTGCCATCTTTTCTTCAAGTCAAACCCAAACACTTTAGCAGCACACAAAATTTTTTTTATAGTATAAACTATAGCTATACTTTGCAATTACCGTATTTATCGGCTTATAACACGCACCCTAAGTTTAGGAGGGAATTTTAAAGAAAAAAACTTTCAGGAGGGAAGTTTAAGGAAAAAAAACTTACATTTAAATGCCCATCAATGCAGCCTTGCATTGCAGCCTTGTCAGTCATTTGCAGCCTTCCATTGCAGCCTTGCATGTCATTAGCAGCCTTCCATTGCAGCCTTGCATGTCATTAGCAGCCTTCCATTGCAGCCTTACATGTCATTAGCAGCCATCCATTGCAGGCTTATATGTCATTAGCAGCCTTCCATTGCAGCCTTCCATTACAGCCTTGTCAGTCATTTGCAGCCTTGTCAGTTTCTTTTGCAGGCTTTCCGTTTAAAAATGGCCCCGCCGAGATACAGAGCGCACTCGGCCATTCTCAGCTATTTTCGGAAGCTTTCGGCTATTTTTGGCAGCTTTCGGCCATTCTCGGCGGCTTCCGAAAGCCGACGAGAATGTCCGAAAATAGCTGAGAGCGCAGGAAATAGCCGAATATAGCCGAAAGCTGCCAAGACCAGCAGAAAAGGCAGAAGAGCTCGCAATCAGCGGGTGATCGGCGTATAACACGCACCCTCGATTTTCCCCCCATTTTAAGGGAAAAAAGTGCGTGTTATACGCCAATAAACACGGTAAATAACATTCTAATCAATATTAAGTTAATCACAGAGTCCCCTTTACATCTGAATGAATCCCCAGAGTTCGCCCTTTACATCTGAATGAATCCACAGAGTTCTCCCTTTACATATGAATCCACAGAGTTCCCCCTTTACATCAGAGTCCACAGAGTTCCCCCTTTACATCAGAGTCCACAGAGTTCCCCCTTTACATCAGAACTTGCAGATGTAAGGGAGAAATCTGGGGACTGACATAAGGGATGCTATGAAAACCCTGATTTAAGGGGGAACACTGACAAATCTGACGTACAGAGAGGACTCTGATGTAAGGGGTAACACTGGGGACTCTGATGTAAGGGGTGCTCTGAAAACCCTGATTCACTTTAGTGCACTGACTCAGAGGCAGGAGAGGGGGGGAGGAAGGAGACTTCAGTCACAGACAGGGATGGATGGTGAGCTCACTCACCCCTTGGCAGTGAGCACCTCTCATCCAGATGTATCTGTGGCTGCTGGGCTTCAAATTTCCGGCCCCCACTTTCCTGTACCTGTGAGGCACAGTGCCAGGGATTGGAGTGTGGGCAGACACAGAGGGTAGGAGCGGGAGGGAGAGGAGTAGATCAAGCCCTCTCTCCTCTCCATCTGTACATGGGGGGGGGGGGTGTTAGTGCTGGCTTTGGGCAATGTGAGAGGGTGTAACAGAAACTGCCGGCTTAGACAACTGCAGCCAGAACCATATAGTCCAGTGTGAATAATGTGTCTGGGTTTCAGACAGTCTGAAATCCGAATGCATAATTCCAAACCCGAACTGTCAGGGTGAATCCCGGACAAATGGCAACCCTAAGATATGGGCTACACTGGATGCAGGTGTATAATATATAAATATATACACACATACACACACACACGACTGTATATATGTGTGTGTGTGTATATATATATATGTGTGTGTGTGTGTGTGTGTGTGTGTGTGTGTATATATATATATATATATATATATATATATATATATATATATATATATTTTAATACACTGCCTGAAGTGTATTGTCATGAATCTCCAGTAATACCCTCATGCCCTGTCTCTCTGGTTACCTGGTCTGTGTGTCAGCCTTGGGCCTGCACTCTCACACCTGCATGGTTAACCACTTCCCACCCAGCCAATGCATATATACGGCCGGGTGGGAGCCGTCTACTCCTGATAGGACGTTCAGGAACATCCTTCAGGAGTAGCGGGATCGCGCGCGCGTGCCCGCGCAGCGGCGCGATCCCGATGTGCTCGTGTCACCCGGACACGGCACATCTCAGATCGGCAGGAGGGCTCTGTGATTGGCCCTCCTGATCACATGACGGCCGTGTCCAATCACGGCCGTCATGTGATGTAAACAAACAGCCGGTTGCTAGGCAATCGGCTCTCCTCTCCTCACATGGAAGTCACCGCTGAGGAGAGGAGAGCAGAACGCTGCAGCCGGCTGATGATCAGTGAGTATGGGCTGCTTTTTACAGCTTTTTACTCACTGATCATCAGTGTAGTGTAAACACACAACACACCACACAGTACAAACACAGTCCCCACATATGTCCCCAAAACACACATGTCCCCAAAACATACATGTCCCCAAATAATAAAAACACATGTCCCTAATAATAAAAACATGTCCCCCACATATGTCCCACTAAAATCACATGTCCCAATGATTATCTGCACACATATGTACGTGATCACCTGCACACATATGTACATGATCATTTGCGTACATATGTCCGTGATCACACAAACCAATTATTATACACTTAACGGAATTTTTTTTACCAAAAACATGTAGCAGAATAAATGTTGGCTTAAATTTATGACAAAATTTGATTTTATTGGATTTCTTTTCAAATAGAAAAAAGAAAATATTGTTTTTTTTCCAAATTTCCGCTTTTTTTGCGCTTATATCGCAAAAAAAAAAGTCGTGAATAAATAACACCAAAATAAAGCTCTATTTGTGCGAACAAAATGATAACAATTTCATTTGGGTACAGTGTAGCATGACCGCGCAATTGTCACTGAAAGCGCTAGAGCGCTGAAAGCTGAAAATTGGGCTGGGAAGGAAGGGGGTGAAAGTGCCCTGTATTGTAGTGGTTAAGTAATCTTCCCTCAGCGTGGCTCCACCCTAGCCATTGCAGGATACATAGTTACATAGTTAGTCAGGTTGAAAAAAGTCCATCCAGTTTTAAAAACAATAAATAAAATAAAAAATATCGTACAATCCAATATACCAAATTTTATACCTACAGTTGATCCAGATGAAGGCAAAAAACCCCAGCAGAGCATGCTCCAATTTGCTACAGCAGGGGAAAAAAATTTCTTCCTGATCCCCCAGGAATAGGATTTTTCCTGGATCAACTTTACCTATAAATGTTAGTACTCAGTTATATTATGTACATTCAGGAAAGTATCCACGGCTTTCTTAAAGCAATCTACTGAGCTGACCAGAACCACCTCTGGCGGGAGTCTATTCCACATTTTCACAGCTCTTACTGTAAAGAAACCTTTCAGTATTTGAAGATGAAATCTCTTTTCCTCTAGACATAAAGAGTGCCCCCGTGTCCTCTGGGTTGACCGTAAAGAGAATAACTCAACACCAAGTTCATTATGTGGACCCCTTATATATTTGAACATGTTGATCATATCCCCCCTTATTCTCCTCTTCTCAAGAGAGAATAAATTCAGTTCCTCTAATCTTTCCTCATAGCTGAGCTCCTCCATGCCTCTTATCAGTTTGGTTGCCCTTCTCTGCACTTTCTCCAGTTCCCTCGATATCCTTTTCGAGAACTGGTGCCCAAAACTGAACTGCATATTCCAGGTGAGGTCTTACTAATGATTTAAACAGGGGCAAAATTATCTCTCTCTGGAGTCTATACCTCTCTTAATACAAGAATGGACTTTGCTCTCTTTGGAAATAGCAGCTTGGCATTGCATGCTATTATTAAGCTTATGATCTACTAAAACCCCCAGATCCTTCTCCACCATGGATTCCCCAGTTGTACTCCCCATAGCATGTATGATGCATGCATATTGCATATTCTTACCCCCAAGTGCATAACTTTACATTTCTCAACATTAAATCTCATCTGCCACATAGTCGCCAAATTAGACAACTTAGTTATTCCACTACATAGCTTGGTGTCATCTGCAAAGACAGACATGTTACTTTTGATTGCAGGCCCAATATCATTTATAAAGATATTAAAAAGTAAGGTTCCCAGCACTGAACCTTGGGGTACGCTACTGATAACCTTAGACCATTCAGAGTAAGAATCATTAACCACTACTCTGAATTCTGTCTTTTAGTCAGTTTTCTATCCATTTACAAACTGATATTTCCAGGCCTCTAGACTTTACCTTACACTGTGTTGAATGCTTTTGCAAAATCCAAGTATACCACGTCCAGAGCCACCCCACTGTCCAAGGTTTTACTTACCTCTTCATAAAAATAAATCAGGTTTGTTTGACAACTTCTGTCTTTCATGAATCCATGCTGTCCGTTGCTTAAAATGTTTTTTTCCAGCAAGAACTATGTGGTCTTTTATTAAATGCTCCAGTATCTTCCTGACTATAGAAGTTAAACTAACAGGTCAATAGTTACTTGGTAAAGACCTTGATCCCTTTTTAACTATATAGGCACCATGTTCGCCCTGCGCCAATCCAGTGGTACTATTCCCATCATTAATGAGTCCCTAAAAATGAGATACAATGGCTCTGAAATTACAGAGCTCAATTTGTTTAGGATCTGTCCAGGTGCTTTATCCACCTTTATTCTGTCTAAATATTTCTGGATCATATCACTTTGTGGATCATTCGGGGCTGTGTCAATACCACCCCCATTATGGACATGAACTTCCCCATGCTCTTTTGTATACACAGAGCTGAAGAAAGTATTTAATAAATTAGCCTTCTCTTTGTCCCCAGTCACCCAGATACACTTTTTAACACTGTGCTGTCCAAGCCTGCCTTGCCCGAGCAATATTGTGTGCTTGGTTTCCTGTCTCCTGCTTGCCGTGTGCTCTACGTCTGTTTCTGTTACCGATCTTGGCTTGTTCTTTGACTATCACTGTCTGCTTGTTACCCTGACCTTTGGTGTGTTTTCTGTTTATCCTTGTCTGCTAGTTGCCCCGACCTTTGGCTTATCGCCTGACTATCCCTTGTTGTGCTGGGCTGTTGCTTCCTCTGTATCCTCCTGTAGCCTACCGTGAGTGTGAGCTGTTAGACCCTGGGGGCCAGGACCTGGAGCCAGTTGCAGTGCAGTCCATTTTCAACACTAGAGGCTGTGGTGAACACCTGCTGGCTCTTAGACTCTGCGCCCTGGGGAATCTTATGCTCTAGCTTCCAGTGGGATCCGTGTTGGTGCTCTCATGGACCTGCTTTTCCGAACCACCCAGAGTTCCATCCGTAGCAGTCAGCCATAGGGTACCCTCCTGACCCCAATGGTGTGCATCTGTCACCTGGCCTCAGGTGAACTGACATGTATTGGAAACAGTAGACCACAGAATGCACTGTAGATATAGGCTACACTGGATGCAGAGTGTGTGTATATATATATTTTAGTATACTGCCTGCACTGACTGAATATCGAGTAAACACTGCATATATATAATCTATGTTAATGCAGAATATATAATATATAATTCTCAACCGGACGGGTTTGGCGCTAATATTCCTTTAAATTTTGTAGCTGGGGGGTGTCTATAGTATGCCTGTGAAGGGGCGCATGTTTCCCGTGCTTAGAACTGTCCCTGCACAAAGTGTCATTTGTGCAGGAAAAAAAGTCTTTTAAAATCACTTGCGGCTATATTGTCGGCTCCCGTAATACAGAGAACACTCAGTGAGTGTTCTCTGTATTAGCCGACAATTCATTCATTCATTGAATGTGTTATATTCTTAATATCTAAATTTTAATTGGCTTTATTATACTTTATTCAGAATATAATCTTTCCATACTGTGTGAAAGAAAACTTTGAATCAATTAATTCTATGTTATGACTTGCGATAATTGAAAAAGTAAACATTTAAAGCCTGTCAGGATTTTGATGAATATTGTATATCTTATATATGCTTTTAAGGGCTATGTAAGTGATACATTGTTTAGTTTTTACTTCCCCACCTCATTATATATATGCTTTTAAAAATCTATCTCTATGTAACTGAGATGTTGTTTAAGGTTTCACTTCCCCCAACTCATGAGTCTTCCCCCAACTCATAAGTGTTAACAGATGTTAGATTGCTATAGTAACCACTCCTTAGCCCATACCCTTGTGAAGGAGGGTCTTTCTTTTGGCGCGAAATTAGAAGTCTGTTTTATATAAACAAAAGTTAGATGGGGAGACTTCCTGTTGAATCTTATACACACAACGAGGCAGATGTGCTCTGGAAGATCAGCAGCTAGAAGAAAGACACATGTCTTGCACACAGCCTTCCAGCATACAAAGGGTTATTCCGCCATTTAAAATGAGACATGATTTGATATAATGAATAAGAAAGAAAGATACTAATTATTATTATTGTACTATTTTTGTAAGCATTCTTTTCTATTTTAAATGTGTACAAATAAATACACATTTTTGAATTACGCTGACTCAGATCTAATTAAGGAAATTCGTCTCACAAGATTGATCGATCTCAACATATATACTTAAGACTTTGAAATATTTTTACATTACAAGTATATTTATTTCAGAATGTTCCCCTAAATTCAATTACCAGGGATATTAAGGGGAACCCCGTGTCAAATAAAAAAAAAATTTGACGTGGGGGTCCCCCTAAATATCCACACCAGACCCTTCAGGTCAGGTATGGATATTAAGGGGAACCCCGCATCAAATAAAAACAAATTGAAAACGGAAACCTGCGTTACATCAGAAGGGGCGGGGGTCACCCATACGTCACTGGGGAACCCCTGGCTTCCCTCACCAGCGTCAGAGGGGGTGGGGTCAGGTGACGGGTGGCCCCGCCCTCCTAATATAAGAAACGGCAGCGATGGGATCCCTGCAGTGTCTCCAGAGTGGAGACAGAAGACGGATGTATGGACAGCGCTGGACCGAGAGTTTCCCCGTCGCTGGATATGATCATCCATCACTGGACCTCGGTGATCCGTCGCTTGATGGCAAGAGTGGATTAGCACCGCTGGAATCTTTTTTTAACATTTTTTTTTTTTTTAATAAAGGAATTTTTCAAAAGTGTGTTTGTCTTATTTAACAATTTTTACACTTTCTTTGTGAAATGGTAGGGGTACTTTTGTACCCCCTTACCATTTCAAACAGGGGGGGGCCGGGATCTGGGGGTCCCCTTGTTAAAGGGGGCTTCCAGATTCTGATAAGCCCCCCCGCCCCGCAGACCCCCACAACCACTGCTCAGGGTTGTGGGGATGAGGCCCTTGTCCCCATCAACATGGGGACATGGTGCTTTGAGGGGTCACAAGACCCCCAAAGCATCCTCCCAATGTTGAGGGCATGTGGCCTGGCATGGTTCAGGAGGGGGGGGCGCTCTCTCGTCCCCCCTCTTTTCCTGCAGCCTGCCAGGTTGTGTGCTCGGATAAAGGGTCTGGTATGGATTTTTAGGGGGACCCCACGTCAATTTTTTTTTAATTTGATGCGGGGTTCCCCTTAATATCAATAGCAGACCTGAAGGGCCTGGTAATTGAATTTAGGGGAACCTCCACGCTTTTTTTTTTTTAATCAACGAATGAATGAATTGTCGGCTAATACAGAGAATGCTCATTGAGTGTTCTCTGTATTACTGGGAGCCGACAATATAGCCGCAAGTGATTTTAAAAGACTTTTTTTCCTGCATAAATTACACTTTGTGCAGGGACAATTCTAAACACGGGAAACATGCGCCCCTTCACAGGCATACTATAGACACCCCCCGGCTATGAAATTTAAAGGAATATTACACTTTTATTGTTTCACTTTAATCATTATTAAAATCACTGCTCCTGAAAAAACTGCAGTTTTTAAAACTTTTTTTTGCATTGATCCATGTCCCCTGGGGCAGGACCCAGGTCCCCAAACACTTTTTAGGACAGTAACTTGCATATTAGCCTTTAAAATTAGCACTTTAGATTGTGAACGTTCGAGTCCCATAGACTTTAATAGGGTTCTAAAGTTCACACGAAGTTTAGGTCTGTTCGCAGGTTCTGGTGCGAACCGAACAGGGGGGTGTTCGGCTCATCCCTACTCATTATTTACTAAAATCTATTTTGGGATCTGGAGCCCGGGGATTTCGTAGAGATCTGGGTGGGATGAAATCCCCAGTCCTGGGTCCAGATTTTGGGACTCACCAGCACACTGACTGGTCAGGTGTGTGTTGGACTATTTCTAGACACCTGACCATGGTTCTGGGCTCCACCCTCCGGAGGAGTCCAGGATTGCAAGGGAGAACCCAGAGAGTGGAGGTGTGCACTGAAATAGCTAGAGAGTGCAGGCTGCACTGTAAAGTAGTCAGGAGAGCTCCATGTGGGAGCCTAAGCAGTGGTGTGTCTGCTCCTGAAGAGAGCCAGGTGGCTCTGTATTTTTTTGTTTGTAATGCTGCAGGTATAAAGTCAAGAGGGCTGAAACAAAGCCTGCGCAGCAGAGCTGACCATAGAGCCAGGTGACTTATTTTTTTTTCGTTTATTACTGCTGTGAAATTGAAACCCCTGCGTGGGAATTTTCAATGGAACTTTGTATCTTTGTATAATAACTTTATATAATAAAAGTGGGCCAAAAAGCCCTGAAAAGGAATCATCTGTGTGGACTGTTCTCTTTAGCGGGTGCTAAACTTGAGCTAAACAACCCCCAATATCACTATATATATATATATATATATATATATATATATATATATATATATATATATATAATGTGTGTGTAGCGCCACCCCCGCAAGGGCCACTGTAATATACGGGTCTTCTGTCAAACACCAGTGATGGCTCACCCTCCCCAGGATCTCAGTAACACCAAAACACAGTTTCAACTTTTAGCTGGGCTTTATTAGAACTAGCAAAAAGCCCTGAAAAGAAATAAACTGATTAACAGAATACAAATATTAAGTGCAATAATATACTACAACTTCTCAGTAAAGGAAAACGGCATTCAATTTAACCGCCAGTGGGAGGCCTTGCCTGAAATGCACTGAACAAGTGGTGAACAAAATTGTACAATACAAAGAATAATGTTCAACAATTTCCCAAAAGTGATATTACTGACTATAAGATCCTACCTAGGTCTTGTAGGTCCTAGCTAGCCACTGGCCAGTGGGAATTCTATTCACACAAACACACACAGAGTCTGCCAGCGTTGGGGCCCTTTAAATCCTGTGTTTGAATACTCAGACTTTTGTGAAGTAATATTTGTAATCCACAGAATGGAAAGGGGTATCTTCGCGAAGTGTCACAAAGATTAACAGATGTGGAGATCCACCTTCAGATAAAGCTGCATTAACAGTAAATAGGACCTAGCAGCTAGATCCACATACACAAGGATGGCAGAAGATCTCTCACCATTAGATGCACTTGATATATCTTCCTTCCAGCAATTGGTAGATTGATCGCTGTCTCAGTTGACTGGATGGTGATGGGAGCAACACATGCCACAGAAACCTCCAAACAGGATAATGATGATGATTGCTGCAGCACTGAAAATGGTCTCTAGATTTCTCTGCACTGTTAGCACATCTTCAGTAATCAGGCAGAATAACACACTGCAAACTCCTCTCTCAAGTGTGCACCTTCCTTTAGGAGAGTCACAGGCTCTGGAAGTGCTCAAGAGATAAATACATGGGATACTTTTTTCTGTCTGCCTGCCACAATGGCAGTCTGTCTCTCCTCCTGTGTCCTCCTCTCTCTCCCCCGATCACAGCTCTCCTGGGCAGCTATCCAATCCTGTCTTTCATTGTTTTTGTTGTTAGGAGTGGGCTACTTTCTTAGCTACAGCAGGACCCAATCTGCCTTCAATCCTGCAGCTGTACCCAATAGAGTCTCTCCTCCTGCTATCATTTTAGCCAGAAAATGCAATGCAATGTTTCAGAGAGCAATATTCTGCATGTATTACAGAGGCAATACTAAGCCTGTGCTATATATATATATATATATATATATATATATATATATATATATATATATATCAAATACACTGCCACTAACTGAATAACTTGCCTGCTCAATCTAACTCAAGCTATCTCTCTGTCCACACCAAAAACACTACACATGGCTGCTCTGTAAGCAGCCTTATATAATGTGGGGCGTGGACTTAGTCCCCCTGATCCATGATTGGCCAAAGGCACCCTGCCTTTGGCCAAATATGGCTCTCTCAGCAGAGCGCACTGTGATTTGTCAAAGCATGCAGGTCAGGTGCATGCTTCCTAGGGAGTATCATGGTCTGGGGCTGCATGAGTGCTGCCAGCACTAGGGAGCTACAGTTCATTGAGGGAACCATAAATGGCAATATGTACTATGACATACTGAAGAGGAGCATGATCCCCTCCCTTCAGAGACTGGGCGCCACTGCCTTGCTAAAAAAGCTGAGGGTAAAGGTGATGGACTGGCCAAGCATGTCTCCAGACCTAAACCCTATTGAGCATCTGTGGGGCATCATCCAACAATAGGTGGAGAAGCGCAAGGTCTCGAACATACACCAGCTCTGTGATGTCGTCATGGAGGTGTGGAAGAGGACTCCAGTGGCAACCTGTGAAGCTCTAATGAACTCCATGACCAAGAGGGTTAAGGCAGTGCTGGAAAATAAAGGTGGCCACACAAAATATTGACACTTTGGGCCCAATTAGGACATTTTCACTTAGGGGTATACTTGCTTTTGTTGCCAATGGTTTAAACATTAATGACTGTGTTGAGTTATTTTGATGGGGCAGAAAATTTACACTGCTATACAAGCTGTACACTCACTACTATACATTGTAGCAAAGTGTAATTTCTTTAGTGTTGTCACATGAAAAGATGTAATAAAATATTTATGATAATGTGAGGGGTGTACCTACTTTCGTGAGTTACTGTGTGCGTATGTGTCTGTGTGTGTATATATATATATATATATATATATATATATATATAATTTTTTTTTTATTATTTGCACTTTTTTAAAACAGAGAGCTGGGCTAGTAATCCAAAACACTAAAAATGCTTGGGTGTTAAGTTAAACATTTACTGTGTTCTTAAAGCGGAGGTCCACCCTAAAGTGGACCTTCCGCTCATTGGAATCCTCCCCCCCTCCGGCGCCACAATTGGCACCTTTCAGGGGGGAGGGGGGTACAGGTACCTGTACAGTACAGGTATCTGCACCCACTTCCGGCGTAGATTCTGCAGAAGGTACGCCCCTTTCCGCAGAATCGACGCCCCTTTCCGAAAGTCCCCCGCTGCCTGCTGGGAAACACATGGATCCCAGAGACAGCGGGGACCATCCTTATTGCGCAGCGCGACTCGCGAATGCGCAGTAGGGAACCGGGAAATGAAGCCGAAAGGCTCCACTTCCTGATTCTCATACCCAAGATGGCTGCGGCAGCACTCGAGAGACGATCGAGAGATCGGCTTCGGGTGCCGACATCGCGGGCGCGCTGGGCGGGTAAGTGTCACTATTTTAAAAGTCAGCAGCTGCAGTATTTGTAGCTGCTGGCTTTTAAAAAAAAAAAAAAAAACGTCAGACTCCCGCTTTAATGGTTTTCATCATGTGGAATGCTACATGTCACTATTTTTGTTCTGTTTATGTAGCATCCTCCTAGCTAGGCTGCTATGGTTATGGTTAGGCAAATGTTGGCTCTCCTGTAAGCCTCATCATCAATGCTGCCTTATCAGTGCAGCCTATCAGTGCCCATGAGTGCAGCCACATCAGCACACATCAATGAAGGAGAAAACTTATCTGTTTGCAAAATTTTATAGCAAACTATGAAAACTGTTTTTCTTCCCCAAAATTCTTGGTCTTTTTTTTGTTTAACAAAAAAAAAAACCCAGTAGTGATTAAATACCACCAAAAGAAAGCACTATTTCTATTATTATAAAAATGTAATTTGAAAACAGTGTTGCATGACCGCGCAATTGTCATTCAAAGTGTGACGGCGCTGAAAGCTGAAAATTGTGCAGAAAGGGGGTTTATGTGGCCTGTAGGCAAGTGGTTAATATCAGTCACAAACCAATATTAAAAGGAGTTGTAAAAGCAGTTATTTTTATCTTACTGCATGGGCAAATCCACTGCAACAGAGCAGGTAAGTATAATATGTTTGTTATTTTTATAGGAAAAAAAATAGACATTTACAATCACTTTAACAATGTTCTGTTAAGCTATGGCACAGAAAACTTTTTTTAGTGGAATAAAGTAATTTCACATCTATAGAGACTACACACACGTAGTAATCCTAGACATATCACAGCTCTTTTAATTAAACTAATGGAGCACTTATATATATTGTATATACTGGTCATTTTAATTAATCGGGTGGTTCACATCAGATTTTAGGTGGCCATTGGCCAACTTACAATATGCCAATATCTATTATATTTATTAATGTTTATTTAGTATTTGTTTTCTTTTTTATATCTTGTTTTTTTTTTATTCTTTTTTTTTTTTTTTTTTTTTTACCACTCAGTGAAATCAATTTATTAGCCATGGGACCACCTCAGCTTTCAGCTCAGCGTCCCTTCCATGCAGTCACATCATAGTGGCAAGTTTTTTTTTTTTTTTTGAGAATGTTAATACCAAGCTTACTACTTTACATATTAACCTTATCATCCCTCTCGGTCTCACACTCCCATCTTATCCCCCCTCTTGCCTCGACCCCCCCCCTCCTGCCTATCTGTGGACCACCTTATCCTGTTTTTCCTGTAAGTACTTTAATTTCTATCTAGTTTGTACCTTGTTGTGTCTTATCTGTACCTATTTTAGGGCCTCCTCAACCCCTCTGAGATGAGCCATTTCTTCCTAAAATCTACCCAGCACTTCCATTTCTCTGTGATTGGTGTAATGCTCCGCTCTTCCAAGCTACCTCTCAAACACTCCATCTTATAGGTCTTTTCTACCGAATCCACCCATTCCCACATTGACGGGGCCTCCTTCTCTTGCCATTTTTTCGGTATTAATTTTTTACCTGCGTTCAGCAGATGGGGGATCACCGATTCCTTATATTGTCTGAGCCCAGTTCTTGTCCCATGGAATAACACTACCCAGGGATCAGCTTTCACCTCTTTGTTTGTAATCTCTTTAATGAAGGCTAGAATTTGGTTCCAGTACGGTTTTATTTTTGGACAACTCCACCACAGATGTGTCATTGTGCCCAACTCTCTACATCCCCGCCAACATTCCCTGGCGCCATCCTGCTGAAATTTGCTTTTCTTCTCTGGGGTGTAGTACCATCTCGTCAAACATTTGAAGCTCATTTCCGCCGTTCTAGCGAATGAAACTCGAAAGCTGTGCGTACCTCCACTCATCAATTACATCATCTCTTTTTTTTGTGCCAACTCGTGATATGGTGCTAACCCCTCCCCTTTCATTACATCTTTTAATTTTACCTCCTCCTTGACCCAATTTCCTCCTATCTCCTGACACCCTGGTAAAAAGAAATTATTGTTCTTTAATGCTATAAGTGGTGAATTGTATTTCCCATTAAATTGCCTATATATCTTGTCCCATATCCGCAAAGTGTTTCGTGTAATATTATTCCCTTCCAAAAATACACTTCTCTCATGTGGGAGATTCCAAATTTGCTTCTCCAATTTTGTTCTACATAAATCGTGTTCCAATCTCACCCATCTTTTCTCTGTGTTGTCTGTTATACTCCATTCACTCACTCTAGACACTACAACTGCTTCATAATAAGTCTGCGCGTCTGGCATTGCTACTCCACCCCTATTCTTTGGTTGTCGAAGTGTCGCGAAGGCCACCCTGGCTTTTTTGTTTTTCCACACAAATTTCATTAGGATGGTTTTTAATTTTGACAAGTAAACATTGGACAAAGGTATTGGGAGCATCTGAAACCTATATAAGATCTTAGAAAATATTATCATCTTTAATGAGTTTATTCTCCCCAGCCATGATAGTGGTCTATAGCTACACCTTTTACATTCTGCCTGTATCTCATCTAATAACGGGATGTAATTACAACGGTACATTTTTCTCTCTGTTTTTGATAGCTTTATCCCTAAATATTTAAGTTCACTCCTCCACGGGAATTTCCAATTCTGTTGCATACTTTGTGCCTCTCGCTTGTTAATATTAATGTTCATTATCTCCGATTTTGACCTATTTATTTTAAAATTTGAAACCTCCCCATACTGGTCTAGTAAATTTAATAATTCTGGCATAGATGTCTTTGGGTTGTTTAAGTACAATAATATATCGTCCGCAAAAGCGGAATATTTGTATTCAACTTTTTCCACTTTCACCCCTTCTATTTCAGGGTCTCCCCTTATTGCTGCTAGGAGTGGTTCTAAGGAGAGTACAAACAGGAGGGGTGAAAGCGGGCAACCCTGCCTTGTACCCCTCTCCATCTCGAAAGACCCCGACTCATACCCGTTAAATTTTATACGTGTCTTTGGATGGTCGTACAATACCTTCACCCTCTGTATCATCTTTGGTCCTAACCCCATCTTCTCCAGTGTCTTAAACATAAACCCCCAGTCTACTCTGTCGAAGGCTTTCTGTGCGTCCAGCGACAGAAGCAGACTGGGGGTTCCACCCTGTCGCATGTTCTGGAGCAGGAGAAGTGTCTTTATTCCGTTGTCCTTCCCTCCCGACCACCTATAAATCCTGTCTGATCTGGGTGAACCATTGTTGTCATTTAATCCTTCATTCGCTCTGCTGGTACTTTAGCATAAAATTTTGTATCTGCGTTTAACAGCGAAATCGGCCTATAGCTGGTACACTGTATGGGATCTTTGCCTTCTTTCTGGATTAATGTAATTGTTGCCATTAGATCTTCCTTACTCATTCTATACTCTTCTCCTAGACCAATCATATACCGGCACATTTGGGGGACAAGGGCCTCTCTAAATGTTTTGTAATAAAATGTTGTGAAACCGTCTGGTCCTGGAGATTTTCCTGTGGCTGATTTTAATAGTGCTCTAACTATTTCTTCTTCCGAAACTAGCCTTTCGAGCATCTCCCTTTCAGTAGGGGTAATTTTAGTCAGTATAGTTTTTCCCAAAAATTCCCTGATCTTCTTCTCTTTTTCTCAGTTTTTTACACCTATATTGCTATCTGTGAATATCCCCTCAAAGTATAATCTGAAGGTTTCTGCTATATCCTTGGTAGTATGAAACATTTTTCCATTTTTATTCTTAATTTCCCCAATAAATTTTTTTCCTTTTTTCTTTTTTAACAATCTAGCTAGAAACTTACTTGATTTATCTCCCCATGTATACTGTTCCTTGGCCAACCCTTTAAACGCCATCCTGGCTTCTTGGTCTAGAAGGTCCTTCAGCTCCATCCTTGCCGTTAATAACTTTTTAAGTACCAGATCTTTTTGTGACAAACTTTTTTTATGGTCTTGTTCCAAACAGTGTATCTCTCTCATTAATTTGTTGATTTTTTCAGCTCTCATTTTTTTCTTTTTAGATCCCATAGATATCAGTATTCCCCTTATGTAGGCCTTATGCGCATCCCACAACGTGTGGCTTTTAATTCCCTCTGTATCGTTATATGTAAAATATTGTTCGATCTCACTCGTGATTTTTATCCTATCCTCCTCCCCGAGCAGCAACTCTTCATTCAACCGCCATGTAGAGGGATTCCTCCCTATCCTTGAGATATTCAGGCATAGTTTTACCGGAGCATGGTCCGAGAGGGTCATAACTTCTATCCCCGTGTCCGTCACATATTCCAACAGCCCATGGTCTATAAATATATAGTCGATACATGAGTACGTCCCATGGACTGTTGAATAAAAAGAATAATCGCGTACCAGAGGATTCTTTACTCTCCATATATCTACTAGTTGATTGTTATACAGCTTTTGTAGTATATTTTTGTGTGCAGAGCTTCTCACCTTCTTTACCTCCGATGAACTATCTACTTCTGGATTGAGGCCGAAGTTCATATCTCCCATCATAATTACATATCCTGTTTTAAAATTCATAAGTTTATTTAATGTCTTATTTAAAAAGCTGATTGGGTTGCTATTGGGAGCATATATATTTACTAAAGTACATTCCAGTTCCTCTAATGTACCCTTTAGAAACAGATATCTTCCCTCTGCATCGCACATTTTTTCATTTAACTGAAATCTTATTCTTTTAGAGAACCCTATCGCTACCCCTCTACTTCTGGCTGATATGGTATCGCTATAATACCAGACCGGGTAGTTGTTGGAGTATAATCTTATGTTTGATGCGAGGGAGATATGAGTCTCCTGGAGAGATATAACGTCGGCCTCATACCGTTTCAGCTCTGCTAAGATCTTATGTCTTTTTGTTGGGGTGTTCATGCCCTTAACGTTATAGGACATAAATTTCAAGCCGTCTATTTTACTGTTGCCCATCTATTTGTCCTAAAACTCCCCTGCCCTACATGGGTACTTTTTATCCTGTTTACTTGGGTGGTCCACTTTATTTTTCTTTCTCTTTCCTCCCTACCCCCTCTTTCCACTTTACTTCCCTTCCCCAACCTTACACCTTCCCTCCCCCCCCGTCCTCACCTCCCACCCCCCCCACCCTTACTACCCACACCAACCCCGTCCCTCCCCCTCCCCCCTCCCCCCAGCCCCAATGGCCTATTTTCGGCCCTTGTTAGGTTAATGGTCGTACACACCCCTACCATCTCCTAATCTATTTGTTATGAGGGTCTGGGGCTTTTTCGCCTGCGCCTCTCCCGCCTCTTCCCATAAGACGGGAGGTATTATATTCCACATCCTTGTTTTAATTTATATCTTTCCTTATTTCCTTCCCCTTCACCCCCCTTCCTTTCCCCGGACCCTTTATCCCCCCCACTACATTGACCCGATTATTTCTTCTTGCCAACCCGGAAGTGCAGGCGGGCGTACTCCCAATTTCTCGCAGAAATCTTCCAGATCTTCCGTGAGACTCAGCTTCGCCGATTTACCATCTTTGTTCCCTATTAAGCAAGCAGGAGAACCCCATCTATATTTAATGTTCTGAGCTTGCAATTTGACTAACAGGGGTTTCAGAAGTTTTTTCCTTAAAAGCGTCTCGGGTGCAATGTCCGGGAATATCTGTATTTCTCTACCTTCATATACAAGTGGGGTTTTTCCCCTTAACTTTTTCCATATTACTTCTTTTTCATCAAAAAATGTGAACCGCACTATTATATCTCTCGGTCTGTCCATATCTCCGAATCTTGCTTTACCGATTCTATGAATTCTATCGATCCTTAGGGGGGCTCCCATCTCATTTCCCCAGCAGGGGGAGAGAATGCTATTTAGTATTGATCTTAAATCTTCACCTTTTGTTTCCGGGATCGAGCGAAATTTCAAGTTTTGCCTTCTGCTTCTGTTCTCCTGCTCTTCCAATTTATAGAGCGTGTTCCTTTGTGTTTGTTGTAATATTTTTAGTTGATCTTTAACTTTGTTTAGCTCTAAGGCTTGGAGGTCTATACGATTTTCTGTAGCTTCTACTCTCTCTAATAGTCCTCCTAGATCTTCTCGAAGTCCCCTGATATCTGTTTTAATTGCATTCTCTAATTTTAAGAGCATCTCCGCCATTTCTCCTTTTGAGGGTGGGAGATCTTCTGTCCTTAGTTCTTCCATTTTGCTACTCTCCCAGTCACTATCTATTATTGTGTCCTCACTGGCTTGCTGTGCTCCTCCGCCCTTGTGTTTGCCTGATCCCTTCTTGTAGTCTAGAATGGCTGGTTGTCTTTTATCCGATCCCGATTCTTTGGGGCTTGCTCCTTGTGTCATATACTGTTGAATCGTCGTATCAAGGCTCTTATCTTTTAAATTTCGTGAGGCTCCACTTTTTGCCATCTTATTCGCTGATTTACTCATGTTTCAGTCTATTTCAAACTTATATGGAACCTAGCACCCCGATGACTCTTTCCCTTTAGTCCTAGATCCTCGTTGAAGTCGCTTCCTCCTGTGATTTGCCTTCTATGTGGCTGTTAATCCTGTTTATCTCTTTGCTCCCCAATTTTACTTAGGGGTTATCAGCCTACCTCCTACTATATACCTGTGTTCCACTGGCAAACCGCCCGGGGGTCCCTCGAAGCTGACTTCCTCTCTCAGTAAATTTAATACTGCACCCCGTTATTTTTTCTTTAACAGCTTCCCCAAGTTATTACCCCCTCTGAATGGTAGGAATACATATCCTGGGGAGGCGTTTTGCTCAGACGAAGGGCAACCTTTGGGTGCGCCAACCCTCCCCTAGACAGAGGCCTGTGGAACCTGGGAACTGAAGAATCGCCCTGATATGTTACCGAGAGTCTTTAGCACTGTGCTATCTTTATGCACCAGGCCTAGTACGGAGAGAAATAATAGACAGGCTGTGGGAATTGGCCACTATGTCTTATTCAAACGTACATCACAAAAAAAAAAAATTTGAAATATCTATATCTATCCGGGGGGGGGGGGGTCGGGGTACATACAACCATTTAGGAACTCATCTCTATTCTCCGCTAAGGACAGACAGATCCCTTAAAAAAAAAGATATGCTGAGTCCGGGGGAAAATACGTATTGATCTGAGAACAAATCCCTAGAATCAGATCATGCGACTTTTCACCGTGCTGTTTAATATGTGCAATGTCATGTGCAATTGAGGTAGTCTGTCTTGTATTATTCAGTTTTTCTGTTGCGGAGACAATATGTATCTATCCAACGGATCTATCAATATCTTAGGGCTGTACCTTTAAAATTCCTACCCCAGATATATCAAGCCATGCGTTTAGACATAAGGATGTGTGGTAGCAATACAGTCCCATTACGATTTATTCATCCTTGCTATAGCTTCTCCTCTAGGATTCTTTAAATCAGATCTACTTATCTGATCAACTCCGTGCATGCCAGGGAAAGAAAGAGAGCGAGGAAAAATGCTTTTTCTGTCTCATTCCGTTGTATCCGTGCTCTAATGTGTGTAGACTGATTCTATAATCAATGTTGCTCACAGATGGAAACACTTCACTCAGCAGGTACATATATCAACAGGATAAAAGCAAAACATCAAAGGCTTCCTCCACATGTCTATGCGAGACTCTCCTTGCCGGCATGTGTTTATCCCCACATTTTTGAACCATGCGACTTTACCAGCGTGCTGTTTCACATGTGCAAATGTCGTATGCAATTGAGATAGTCTGTGATATATTATTCAGTTTATCTTGCGGAGATAATGTGTGTCTACCCAGTGGATCCACCACTATCTTGGAAAAGCCTTGAAAAAAAGGGCTGTCCGATGCCTTATTTCAAGTTGGGCATAAATCATTGGAAGTGAAATATTTTCCTTCGCCCACTCCATCACCCATCCACGCCCACTAATGCAGGGTCAGTGCAGGGTGCTCTCCAACCCCAAAAAGCTACTTGGAAACTAATTTTTTTACTGAAGTAAGCGTGCTCCAAGAACTACACCTCCAAAGAGCCCTTTCCCTACACACACAGGGTGTGGGAAGGCTCCAAGAAGTCAAGAAAGCAGCATTTTTTTTGCATGTTTGCAAGAGGGGTGGGGATATAGCGTTCTCTAGCCCAGCGGGAAGAGCTGAAAACGATGCAAAAAAAAAAACTCAAGGTCATACTGACAATGATGGTTGAGATTTCAGCGCAGCAAAAACAGCAAGTTTGGAGCACACTGGATTTCTAGCAGATCAACAGGTATTTTTTGGATTAACAGCAGTAACGGGTAAAACAAGGGTAGCTGTGCATGTATTAAAGAGGAAGTAAACCCTGATGGGTTTACTTCCTCTTTCATTCCCTGCAAAGGCAAAGCATAATGGACTACTATGCATTGCATAGTAGCCCATTATGTGTCACTTACCTGACACAGGAGCCAGCGATGTCACCGCTGTCCCCTGTAGTCCGGCGCATCCATCTTTTCGGTGTGGTCTCACAGCTCCGCCGCTGTCATTCGGCGGAGCCACGATGACGTCACTCCCGCGCGTGCGCACGGGAGCCGACACGCGCGGCAGCTCCGTTGTTGGAAATGCCGTGCTCAGTGCGCCTGCGCGTCGATGTCTACGGCACATGCGCCATAGACAGTGGTGCCTGTCTTCGGGCAAATATCTCCTAAACCGTATAGGTTTAGGAGATATTTCTTGGACCTACAGGTAAGCCTTAATCTAGGCTTATCTGTAGGTCAAAGTGGTTTGTAAGGGTTTACAACCACTTTAAATGGATGAACTAATAATATACTATAATAATGGCAGAGCAAGCTGTTGACTAGACATGTGCAGACTAGAATATTTCGTTTCGTTTTTTCGTTTTCGTCCGTAAATTTTATTTATTTAGTTACTCCCGAAATTCGTTTTTATTTATTTCGTTTTTCGTGCAAAAATTGCATTCGTCCGAAAATCCACATGAATTACGGTCGAATCTGTCTTGGAAGGCTTATGGTATCTGTCGAATGGATAAAGAAGATTCGATGGAGCTGCTAAACTATATAGCCTATAGGCGGAGCATTCGATTGCCGAAATGTACGATTGCAGTGTCGTATAGTTGCGACGATCCCGTCGAATATTATTATAAACGTGCAACGATCCCGTCGAATATTATTATAAACGCGCAACGATCCCGTCGAATATTATTATAAACGTGCAACGATCCCGTCGAATATTATCATTATTTTTTTTTTATTTACTTCCCCCACCCAATTCCAGTATCGTTTCTCTCTGTCGATTCTGTTCTCTCTATGTCGAATATTTACTCTCTGTCGAAGCTTTTCTATATAATAGGACTAATAGAGGTAAACGAAACTTAGGCACATTCGACCACAGGTTCAATAGACATATGGAGTCACGTCGAATCTCCTATTCTATATCGAACGGTCACTTCGAATCTCCTATTCTATATCGAACTGTTGTAACAACGAAAACGAAAAAAAGCATTTATTTATGTCGGATCTTTCGTTTTTCGGAATCTGCACTTTCGTTATCATTTGTCAAAACGAAAACGAAAATACCTGAAATTCGGACGAAAATGCATTCGGACGAAAACGAATGCACATGTCTACTGTTGACCAGGGCCCAGACTCTGGGGACAGGGGCCATGGGGTAGCCCAAAATTTTTTGCACTTCACTTGGACATCTTGTACCTCTGTGGAATTTAAACATTTGTGTATTGAAGCTTATCTATAAATAGTTTTCTTACCTTGGTAGTGGATAACATTCACCAAAATCAGTTGCAAGTCTGGAGGAAGCTCTTGCAGTAATGTTGGGATGAGCCCTTTTGTTCTTTGCGAGACCCAAGAATTAATCTTTTCCAGGCTTTTTTCTTTATCTTTGAATAATGGTAGGCTTTTTGACCCATAAAACTTTGAAGACTGATCTATGAATTCCTTATTTATATGGAGTTCTATGGAGAGACACAGCAAGTTTGAAGAGGATTACAAAAAAGGACTATGACAAAATATATACATCTGTTTGAATAAACCTTTCTGACCAGTAAGCTGTCAATTCTGTCATTTATCAATGTTTCACATGTAGTTCATTTCATTGTGAGCATTCCTTGGCCTGGGTTCACACTGGTACGACATGACAGTCGTACTACTTTGGATCCGACTTTGTCCTGCGACTTGAAGTCCAACTTCAATGAACAGGGATCTGACTTTGATCCCCGACAATACCAGGCACTGTGTCTGGTATGAATCTTTAGGTGGAACTCCATGCACAATGGAAAAAAAAAACAGCATGTGTTCCCCCTTCAAGAGCATACCAGGCCCTTCGGTCTGGTATGGATTTTCAGGGGAACCCCCGGCCCAAAAAATGGCTCCCCAAAATCCATACCAGTCCCTTATCTGAGCACACAGCCCAGCAGGTCAGGAAAGGGGGTAAGAACGAGCGAGCACCCCCCTTCCTGAACCGTACCAGGCTGCATGCCCTCAACATGAGGGGGTGTGTGCTTTGGGGCAGAGGGGCCCTACGCCTCCCACCCCAAAGCACCTTGTCCCCATGTTCCTCAGACAAGGGCCTCTTCCCAACAACCCTGGCCGTTGGCTGTCAGGGTCTGCGAGCGGGGGGCTTATCAGAATCTGGAAGCTCCCTTTAACCACTTAAGGGCCGCCGCATGTAGATATATGTCGGCAGAATGGCATGTACGGGCACAAGTACATACCCGTACGTGCTTGCCTTCCAGCGGGTGGGGGGTCCGATCGAACCCCTCCCGCTGGCTGCGGCAGTCCGTTTCGCTTCAGGGGCAATACGGGATGAGGGGATGGCTGTTGGTTTCTGGCCATCCCCACTCGATCGGTCCTGGCGAATGAGAAGCTTCCCCTGCCTATGTAGTGTAAACACAGGCAGGGGAAGCTTCTCATTCGCCACTGCGAGGAGAGGACATAGTAAGTGCACCAATCACTACACTGACACGTAGGTACACATAGGCACACAAATCACCCCCCGATTCCCCCCCCCATTCACAGAGTCACTGATTGCAGTGAATATTTATTTACTGATCACTGCATTTAGTGTCAGTTGTGACAGTAAAAAGTGTCAGGGCAGTTAGTGTTAGGTCCAGGGTAGCCCCCTACCCCCCCAATAAAGATTTAACCCCCTGATTGCCCCTAGAGTTAACCCTTTCACCCCCTTTTGCCAGTGTCACTAAGCGATCGTTTTTCTGATCGCTGCATTAGTGTCACTGGTGCCGCTAGGTAGCTAGTTTTTTTTTTAGGTTCACCGCCAGGTTTTTATAGTGTTAGGTACCCCCATATACAACCTAATAAAGGTTTTAATCCCCTGATTGCCCTTAGAGATAACCCTTTCACCAGCGATCAGCCAGTTAGTTATTTAGTTATTTAGGTTCCCCGTCAGGTTTTTATATAGCGTCCGGGACCCCCATATACTACCCAATAAAGGTTTTAACCCCCTGATTTCCCCTAGAGTTAACCCTTTCACCAGCGATCACCGTATAAGTGTCACTGGTGATGCTGGTTAGCCAGTTAGTTATTTAGGTTCCCCGTCAGGTTTTTATATAGCATCCGGGACCCCTATATACTACCTAATAATAAAGGTTTTAACCCCCTGATTGCCCCCAGGTAACCCTTTCACCCCCTTTTGCCAGTGTCACTAAGTCATCGTTTTTCTGATTGCTGCATTAGTGTCACTGGTGCTGCTAGGTAGCTAGTTATTTTTTAGGTTCACCGCCAGGTTTTTATAGCATTTGGTACCCCCATATACTACCTAATAAAGATTTGAACCCCTGATTGCCCCTAGAAATAACCCTTTCACCAGCGAACACCGTATAAGTGTCATTGGTGACGCTGGTTAGCCAGTTAGATATTAAGGTTCCCCGTCAGGTTTTTATATAGCGTCAGGGACCCCCATATACTACCTAATAAAGATTTTAACCCCCTGATTGCCCCTAGTTATACCTTTCACCAGTGATCACCGTATAAGTGTTACGGGTGACTGGTTAGTTAGTTTGCTTTTTATAGCATCAGGGCACCCACCATTTATTACCCAATAAAGGTTTAACCCCCTGATTACCCGGCGGGTGATATCAATTAGGTTTTAGGGTCAGGGTCTGCGTCGCCCCAGGCAGCGCTAGGTTAGTGCCAGTACCTCTAACACCCACGCGCAAAGCATACACCTCCCGTAGTGGTATAGTATCTGAACAGATCAATATCTGATCTGATCAGATCTATACTAGCGTCCCCAGCAGTTTAGGGTTTCAAAAAAACGCATTGTTAGCGGGATCAGCCCAGATACCTGCTAGCACCTGCGTTTTGCCCCTCTGCCCAGCCCACCCAAGTGCAGTATCGATCGATCACTGTCACAAAACACTAAACACATAACTGCAGCGTTCGCAGAGTCAGGCCTGATCCCTGCGATCGCTAACAGTTTTTTTTGGTAGCGTTTTATATTTAAATCCTGAAGGCGGTGCTTGGTTTTCGGGGTCCCGTACATGGCTACGCTCCCAAAAAGTCCCCCACATGTGGTATCCCCATATTTAGGAGAAGCAGCAAAATTTATTTTGGGGTGTAATTTCACTTATGCCCATAGCATGTGTGAGCAATATATCATTTAGTGACAACTTTGTGCAAAAAAAAAAAGGTTTGTAATATTCCCGCAACTTGTGACAAAATATAAAATATTTCATGGACTCAACATGCCTCTCAGTAAATAGCTTGGTGTGTTTACTTTCCAAAATGGGGTCATTTGGGGGGGTTTTGTGCTATTTTGGCATTTTATGGCCATCGAAACTGTGATAGGTAGTGAGGAGTGAAATCAAAATATTTGCACCCTTAGAAATCCTGAAGGCAGTGATTGGTTTTCGGGGTGCCGTATGCAGCTAGGCTCCCAAAAAGTCCCACATACGTGGTATCCTCGTACTCAGGAGAAGCAGCAGAATATATTTTGGGGTGCAATTCCACATATAACTATGGCATGTGTGAGCAATATATCATTTAGTGACAACTTTTTGTAAACTTTTTTTTTTTTTTGTGTCATTATTCAATCACTTGGGACAAAAAAAAAAATTCAATGGGCTCAACATGCCCCTCAGCAATTTCCTTGGGGTGTCTACTTTCCAAAATGGTGTCATTTGGGGGACGGGGTTTTGTGCTATTTTGGCATTTTATGGCCTTCGAAACTGTGATAGGTAGTGAGGAGTGAAATCAAAAATTTGCACCCTTAGAAATCCTGAAGGTGGTGATTGGTTTTCGGGGTGCCGTACGTGGCTAGGCTCCCAAAAAGTCCAACATATGTAGTATCCCCATACTCAGGAGAAGCAGCAGAATATATTTTGGGTGCGATTCCACATATAACTATGGCATGTGTGAGCAATATATCATTTAGTGACAACTTTTTGTAAACTTTTTTTTTGTGTCATTATTCAAAAAAAAATATTCAATGGGCTCAACATGCCCCTCAGCAATTTCCTTGGGGTGTCTACTTTCCAAAATGGGGTCATTGGGGGGGGGGGGGTTGTACTGCCCTGCCATTTTAGCACCTCAAGAACTGAGATAGGCAGTCATAAATTAAAAGCTGTGTAAATTCCAGAAAATGTACTCTACTTTGTAGACGCTATAACTTTTGCGCAAACCAATAAATATACGCTTATTGACATTTTTTTTACTGAAGACATGTGGCTGAATACATTTTGGCCTAAATGTATGACTAAAATTTAGTTTATTCGATTTTTCTTATAACAAAAAGTAGAAAATATCTTTTTTTTTTCAAAATTTTCAGTCTTTTTCCTTTTATATCGTAAAAAATAAAAATCGCAGAGGCAATCAAAAACCATCAAAAGAAAGCTCTATTCGTGGGAAGAAAAGGACGCAAATTTTGTTTGGGTACAACATTGCATGACCGCGCAATTACCAGTTAAAGCAGTGCAGTGCAAAATTGTAAAAAGACTTCTTTCTGGTCCTTAGGTTGACAATTGGTCCGGGGCTTAAGTGGTTAACAAAGGGGGCCCAGATCCCGGGCCCCCGACCCTATGTGAATGAGTATGGGATACATTGTACCCCTACCTATTCACCTAAAAAGTGTCAAAAATAAAACACATGTTTTTAAAGTAATTTATTAAGGCAGCGCCGTCATCTCTTTCGATCTCTTATCCCCTCTCCGTCTCTTCTGCCTCCTCCACTGACGTCTTCTGCCTCTGCTGGCTCTTCTCTCCTTTCAGAGGCTTCTCCACTGATGTCTTCTAGCCCTCTCCAGGGTCTTCTCCCTCTGTCTGCTGTCTTCCCTGCTGTCCGGGTCTTCTCCACTGCCTTCTCCCTCTGTTCTTATTCCAATGTTGACTCAACGCTCTCTCCTGTTCTAATGCTGGGTGCATGGTGTGCCACTACTTATATTGGCATGGGGCGGGTCATGACCTGGCGTTGATGTCATAAGGGACGGGGCCTCCCGATGACATTACCCGGTGACCCTAGCCCATGCCAATATAAGTAGTGGCACACCACGCACCCAGCATTAGACAGAGAGAGAGCGTCCAGTCAATATCAGAAGAAGAACAGAGGGAGAAGACAGTGGAGAAGACCCAGCTAAAGAGCGAGAAGATAGAGGGAGAAGAACATGAAAGGGCTAGAAGACATCAGCGGAGAGCGGAGTAGTCCCGGAGTGGGGAGAAGATGTCAACGGAGGAGGCAGAAGAGCCGGAGAGGGGAGAAGAACCCGGAAGAGGCGATGAAGCTGCCTTAATAAATTACTTTAAAAAAATGTGTACTGTGTTTTATTTTTGACACTTTTTTCAATGTACCACATACTCATTCACATAGGGTTAAAGGGGGCTTCCAGATTCCGATAAGCCCGCTGCCCGCAGACCTCGACAACCAATGACTAGGGTTGTCGGGAAGAGGCTCTTGTCCTTATCAATGGGGGGTCCAGGTGCTTTTGGGGGGGTGGGCACAGGGACGAGCACCTGCTCGCTCGTCCCCACCCCCTTTCCTGACCTGCCAGGCTGTGTGCTCGGATAAATGTCTGGTATGGATTTTGGGGGGATCCCAATGTTTTTTTGGCGTGGGGGTTCCCCTGAAAATCCATACCAGACCGAAGGGCCTGATATGCTCTTGGAGGGGGAACCCATGCCGTTTTCTTTTTTCATTGTGCATGGAGTTCCCCCTAAAGATTCATACCAGACACAGTGCTTGGTATTGTCGGGGATCAAAGTCGAATCCCTGTTCATTGAAGTCGGATGCATGTCGGACTTCAAGTCACAGGGCAAAGTCGGATCCAAAGTGGTGTCATGTCGTACCAGTGTGAACCCGGCCTTAAGCACAACATTTAAATTATATCCAATTAGAAGCAGCTGAGACTGAGATGCAGTATATCCCCCAGCTATCCACACATGGTAAGGCTGTATAATAAGAGTTCAATCGGTGCTTGCCGGAAAAGTATCACAAAATATCACAGTAAGCAATTTGTACAACAATACATCCAATCCTCACAGTCTGCATGTCATAATCCCATTGTGAATGCATTATCCAGTGTTAAACGACTGTAATGCACACTTACAATTTAGGCTGATCCATCTGTGTGTAAATTTCTGTTGAAATGTATTCACTACTGGTCTGTGTAAAAATGTCCTGTTTATGTAAAAAAACAAAACTGCCCGTGCCATATCTGATGAATTTTGATTGATAAAGATTGTTGTTACAAGGAATAGCACAGGGGTGTAGAGTGTTCCCTATATATTATAATTACACTGGTATATTATAATGCTCTTCCTCATCATTTAAAGCGAAACTTAACTGTGTCAGCACCACAAACTGAAAAAGCTATTTAATGAATTTCTAATATTTAAAGCAAACCCACCCATCCATCCACGTCTCAATGATTTAGTTTGTGGAGAAAAACACCCCTGCTTGGGGAGGGGGTGTTTATCAATTTCCCTAAAATATAACAAATATGTTCTCTTTACCAAAACCTTAATCCCCATTGGCAGGACCAAACGGGAATTAAGGATTAGGTCAAAAGAACATGTAGGTGGGGAACGGCGACAATAATTTGCACGGTCAAGTACAGTGATAAACATGTATTAAAGCAATGCAGCAACAGTTTGCAATAAGCCCGGTGGGAAGACTGCCCAACCTGGTACACTCATGGTTACAGTGAGGCCGCGTACACACGCGGGGACTGTTCGCTCAACTTTGTCCGCTGAACAGTGTTTCGGCGGACAGTCCGCTCGTGTGTGGGCTTTCAGCGGACAGTTTCAGCGGACAGTCTGACGAACAAAGTTTTTCGGAAATTCCGAAAAACTGTCCGCTGAAACTTGGTTTGAGCGGACAGTCCGCCCGTGTGTAGGCTTGTTCGTCAAACTAAGTCTTGCGCATGCTCAGAAAGAATTTACACGCCGAAGGTTGCATTGCAGTGTATAGGACGTCGTTTTCTAGTCCCGTCGTACGTGCCGTTCACGTCATCGCGCATGGTTTCAGCGGACTGTTCGTTCGTCGTGTGTGGGCAAGTCCGTCCATGCTAATTTTGAGCGGACTGTCCGCTGAAACAGTTTGACGGACAAAGTTGAGCGAACAGTCCCCGCGTGTGTACGCGGCCTGACACGAACACAGCGGGTTCCAGACAAAATGTCAGCATCTGTAGAGAGGGGCAGATTGTGGCCTGGTGGTTCATGCCCAGTCAGGAAGATGTTTAGAGGGATGCAACCCTACACTTTCCCTCCTCATCAGGAACCTTTCCCCAATGCTAGTACTGTCCCTAACAGACAGGTTGCCTTTCCCTGCACTACCCACATGAATAAAGCACACTAAACCATGGGACCAGGGCCTTAAATAAGCTGTAGCTGACCCAAGATGACTACCAGAGTCACATGGGGCAACAGCTTCCAACCATATCTCTTCCCTAGTGATCCAGGAAAACATAGAGGAACCAAGTTCCTCCTGACTTCCCCTCCAGCTGCAGAGCTGCTGCAATTGAGCGCCACTTGCGTGGAGAAAATAAACAAAATTTTGACCACAAATTAAACTGCTACTTATCTTTGGTAAAAATAACCCAAATTAGTGGATATTATTTTGTCTTTGTGAAAGTTAGAGAGTCTACAAGCTGTGGTGCAAATCATAAAAAATGTATCACACCTGATGTATTAGTGTTCTATCTCATTTCTTGCGACCCTAACAAGCCAAGAAAGTACAAATACCCCCCAAATGACCCATTTTTTCAAAAGTAGACATTCCGAGGTATTTAGTAAGATGCATGGTGAGGTTTTTGATGTTGTTATTTTTCCCACAATTCTTTGCAAAATTAAGATTTTTTCCCCACAAAATTGTCATTGTAATAAGTTATTTCTCTCATATGGCATGTGTATACCACAAATGACACCCCAAAATACATTCTGCTACTCCTCCTGAGTATTACAATACCACATGTGTGAGACCTTTTCACAGCCTAGCTACATAGAGAGGCCCAACATGCAGAGGGCACCATCACGTGTTATAGGAGCATAAATTACACATCTAACTTGTTGACTACCTAATAAGCCCCATACACACTTTAAGATTTTCTGCTGATTTTTTGTTTCAGATTTACCAAAACCATATAATATGAGGTCAAAGCTTAGGAGTTTCAATTTGCATGCAATCAGGCAGGACCTTGCACTACATGGTTTTTTGTAAATCTGAAGGAAAAAAAATCAGCAGAAAATCTGATAGTTTTTATGGAGCTTTTCACTTTTGAAGGCCCTGGAGCACCAGGACAATGACACGTGGCACTGATGACAAATGGCACATGACACTGGGGCACCTATCAGAACATGTGGTAGAGTGGAATAGGAAGTTTTCAGCCATGCTTTCTGAAAAATCTATTTTGTTGTTACATAGTTAGTAAGGTTGAATAAAGACACCAGTCCATCCAGTTCAACCTGAGTGAGTGTCTACAATTGTCCCTATCCTTATACACTCACATCAGTCCCTACCCTCAAGGAGCCCACAATCCAAGGTCCCCATTCATATGCTAGGGTCAATTTTGGACAGAAGCCAATTAACCTTTTGTATGTCTTTGGAGTGTGGGAGGAAACCGGAGTACCAGGAGGAAACCCACGCAGGTATAGGGAGAACATGCAAACTCCAGGCAGGTACTGTCGTGGTTGGTATTTGAACCTTGACCCTTCTTACTGCTAGGCGAGAGTGCTAACCACTACACCACTGTGCCGCCCTTGTGTAAAAGGACACAAACTATGTGAGTATTATACACCTTCCACAATTGTCCATGTCTTGCCATGCTATAAAATGGCTATTGTATTACATATAAGGATAATTATATGATACATGATAAAAAATAGACATGGCCCCCTTCCTCAAGAGAAGGCATCGTTTAGACTGTTCTCATGTATTTCCTATGAAACTCATAGGTTTAATACATTTGTTTGCTTGTTAACTGACTCTCCTTAGGTTTGGGCAATAAAGACTGATGCCAAAAACTGACATTCACAGCCTGTTTCTAAGCGTTCCAGGCGATATTAGGTTGTTGTACTGGCAGAATAGGAGTGAGCTCTATGTCTTCCAGGTTAGGGTTCTCCGCCGCACTCCATCATTGAACCAGGATAAGGCGTTGGCATTCCCATTGGATTTCCCTGGCCGGTAATGTATCTTGTGCTTAAACTGTACCAGGCAGGCTACCCACCTCTGCTCCAAGGCCCCCAATTTTCAATTTCCAGGTAGGCCAGCGGGTTGTTGCCGGTAAAGACCTAGAACTTGGCCCCCCTGAGGTATTCTGCAAATGTCTCAGTAATAGCCCAAAACAGGACAAGCAACTTTAGCTTGAAAGAAAATTAGTTGGGGGGGTTCCTTTCAGTGAGCCGTAGGCCGTAGGCTCTTGTACAATCAGAAAGGCTGGGTGTAGTCTGCATAAGCTTGTACTGGGGCAGAAGTCAGGTTCTGCTTCTGTGTCTCAAAGGCCTACTGTTGGGGTTTGTGCCATTGGGCTTGAATGAAGGGTGAGGGACCACCCTTCCGCTGTGTCCTATGCCTGCACAGCAGCCGGGTAAGTGGGTTGGCTCTCTGGGCGAAGTTCAGGATAAACCACCAGTAGTATCCTACCAGACCCAAGAGGGAGTGTAACGTTGTGAAGATTTTGGGGGTTTGCCAGTCTTGGACAGCCTGTACCTTGTCCTGATCTAGGAACATGCCTCTGGCTTCAACCACATGTGACAAGTACTGTATCTTTTGTCTCATGAGGCATCAATTGCTGGGTTTGAGTTTTAGTCCATATTGCGCCAAATAGGAGAAAACCCGGTCCAGATGTTTCACATATTCCTCAAATATTTTGGAAAAGATTATTATGTCATTGAGATATGTTGGTACAGTCTCAAAACTGATATCTCGGAGACATCTCTTCATTAGGCACTTTAAAGTGCTGGGGGCGATACTGAGGCTGAAGGGCATACAATTAAACTCAAAAATTCCCAGGGGTGTAATAAAGGCAGTCTTTGCCCTTTGAATGAATGAATGAATGAAATACTTGTATAGCGCACAATGCGAACTGAATCGCCTCTAGGCGCTGTGACGAGCTTTGATCATCTGCTAAAAGAGGAAGGTCTTGAGTTTTTTCCTAAAAGCCAGGTGATTTTTTTCCAGGCGGATGTTGATTGGTAGAGCATTCCATAGCCGAGGCCCTTGGACAGCGAATCTCCGATCACCCTTGGATTTATACCGGGCTTTGGGCATGAGGAGGAGGTTTTTGTTGGCTGATCGAAGACTGCGGTTTGGTGTGTAATGATTTATTTTTTCCATTAGGTATTGCGGAGCTTCTCTATGCACGCATTTGTGGGTGAGGCAAAGGGTCTTGAACGTGATCCGATTTTTTACGGTTAGCCAATGTAAGCTCCTCAGTGAAGGAGAAATGGATTCCCAGGGTTTTTTTCCTGTTATCAGCCTTGCCGTCGTGTTTTGGATCAGTTGTAATCGCGCAAGTTGATATTGTGGTAATCCTATGTAAAGCGAGTTTGCGTAGTCCAGTCGTGAATTAATGATTGTTCCAACTACCACTGCTTTGTCATTCTTTGGGATAAAAGGGATGAGTCTGCGAAGCATGCGCAGCAGATGGTGAGATCGACTGACTACAGATCCTATTTGCGCATCCATTGACATTTGTGTGTCTAAAATAACTCCGAGACTCTTCGCTTTGGTCTTTGGGGAGATAGTCTGCCCAAAGACGGTTGGTGGAGACCAGGAGGTTTTGGTTGCGGGCTTATGATTTGGGTGTAAGATAAGAAGCTCTGTCTTTGATTGGTTCAGCTGGAGGGAGTTGGTGGTCATCCAGTCCTCTATTGATTTGAGGCAGTTTTCAAGTTGTTGTTGGTGATCTTTTTTTCCATTGATCCGGAAATAAAGTTGCGTGTCGTCAGCGTAAGAGTGGAAGCAGAGATCTGAGCATCTGATGATTTGAAGGAGTGGGCAAATGTAAATGTTGAAGAGAACGGGTGACAACGGAGAGCCTTGAGGGACTCCGCAGGTGACTGCCCGAGTTTCGGAGAGGAATTTTCCTAGTTTCACTGTCTGTGACCGATTTCCTAGGAAGGACGCGAACCATTGGAGATCTATGTCTTGGACTCCGGCTACTTCTGTGAGGCGGACGAGTAGAGTATTGTGATCTACTGTATCAAACGCTGCACTTAGGTCTAGCAGTACGAGGAGACACGGCTCTCCGTCATCTGCTGCTTCGAGGGCGTCATCCCAAATCTTGAGGAGAGCTGTTTCTGTTTCTGTTTCTTTGCCAGGTCCAGGGTAGAGTAGAACTTGCTAATGTGCCATGAGAGATTTCTCAACCTGAGGAAGGGAGTTGGTGTCCTTGTGGGTGCAGGAGTTGAGTTTGCAATAGTCCACACAGAACCACAGACTGTCGTCTTTCTTCTGCAGCAGCACAATAGGAGCAACCCAGTGCCTTGTAGGATATTTCAAAGCAGTTCCTTGACCTATTGGCACAACACTGTGGAAATCTGATGGCACAGCTCCCAGATGGGCGATGTGTCCCCTATATGGATCACATGGTCGATGGCTTCAGTCAGCCCATAGTCTCAGCGGGAAGGTATCCCAATAAGGATCTTGGGTTTGACAATGGACCACGGTTTGTTCATGTGCATAGGAATCCTCAGTTTTCTTACCCCCAAGCAAATGGAGAGATTAAGATTCAGCAGAAGCCTTAAAGCGGAGCTCCACCCTAAAGTAGAACTTCCGCTCATTGGAACCCTCCCCTCTCCGGCGCCACAATTGGCACCTTTCAGGGGGGAGGGGGGTGCAGGTACCTGTACAGTACAGGTATCTGCACCCACTTCTGGCGTAGATTCTGCAGAAGCTACGCCCCTTTCCGAAGGTCCCCCGCTGTCTCCTGGGAAACACACGGATCCCAGAGACAGCGGGGACCATCCTTATTGCGCAGCGCGACTCGCGCATGCGCAGTAGGGAGCCGGGAAATGAAGCCACAAGGCTCCACTTCCTGATTCCCACACCCAAGATGGCGGCGGCAGCACCCGAGAGACGATCGAGAGATCGGCTTCGGGTGCCGACATCGCGGGCGCGCTGGGTGGGTAAGTGTCATTATTTTAAAAGTCAGCAGCTGCAGTATTTGTAGCTGTTGGCTTTAAAAAAAAAAAAAAAACGGCGGACTCCCACTTTAAGAATTTCTTCAGGATACAAATCTTAGAGATATCTTGGAAGTTTTTATTACAGTCCCTGCCACCCCTCCCATACAGTATGTGGAGCGTATGGGGGGGGGGGGGCCTTTGAGGTCTTTGGGAGCTGGGCCTGTTTGTATCATCACTCCCGGGGCGGGGTTTTGATGTATGTGGTGAGCTGAGCTGTGGTCTCCTGCTGGGGCTCCTCGGCAGCAAGTGTGTGGCCAATACAATCTTGAGCTGCAACCAGTCAGCCATGGGAATCTAGGACAGACTCCACAGTTGTTCATATGTGACCATGCATGGTATAGCTACTTGCAGTTTGGGGTTTGGTCAGGGAATCGTACAGTGAATACCTTTTTTTTGGTGTAATGGCGCATTTTCCATGGGGGGGGGGGGGGGGGTTCCAGGTAGGTATGGTCTCATTCAGTTAGTTTCCAATGGGATTTACGGTTTCCAGTGGGATTTACGGATTTCCGTGCACTTTCACCATTACACCTTTACTACTGCCCACCAGTCTGTGGGTACCTTAGCCCTGAGTGTTCGTTTTTAATTTCCTGTCTTGGCGCTGCAGGTTGCTCAGGCTTGCTTACTGCATACTGTAGGGTGGTGTTGTCATTAGGTTCACATTCACACGCTGTGGTCTTGTCCTTTCTGCACATACATCCTTATACTTGTTAGGTACCAGGGGTTTTGTTTTGTCATGGGCTGGTTGTCTGTTATGTTTTTGGTCATTTTCACACAGCTGGGTTGTCTGTTTTTCCACTGCAGGTTACCCATCACGTCCATGGGTTTAACGGATTGAGGTGATCGGTTTTAATTGGCTTGTTCAGTGGCAAGTCTCCTCATCTGTTTCTTGCGCTATTTACATATTTCGTTCCAATCTCACGTTTTTTCATGCAATTTATGTTTCTCATGCTTTTGTTTCTATGCCATCTCACGTTTCATGTTTCTCTCGTGTGTGTGTGTGTGTGTGTGTTTTTTGTGGGTTTTTTTGTGTTTTTTTTTTCCCAGGTGTCTCTTGTGTTTCCAGGTGTCTCTTGTGTTTCCAGGTGTCTCTCGTACCCTCTCGGTGTCTAGGTCAGTACTAGTAGGCCAGGTCTCGGTTGCAGATGCCGGCGTCACGCCTTCTCTTCAAGCATTTGAGGTTTTTGGGTTCCCATTTTGGCTGACGCAGCTGCCTTGATCATTCAGATTTCATTGGAAATACCAGGTAGGCTCGTGATTCTCCTTGGGTTGTTTTCCAGGGTTTCCGGGCTAAGTTTTTCCTAAGTCCTGATGGGTTTATCCAGTCCCTATTTGTGGTGTTTTTTTGCCTCTTCCAGATCGTATCGGCCCGTAGTTTTTCAGGGCGCATCTGGCGGGGACTCGGCATTTCATGTTTGTTGAAGGCCTCTGCCGGGCTTTCCGTTATTTTCTACTTACTCTTGCAGGCCTTCCTCAGGTGATCCAGAAGAGTAGCCCTCCTGCTGTGCTCAGCAGTCTTCCCATTGTGGGTCACTTTCTTTGTGACATATCTTACGTGGTCAGGTCTCCTTGTGCATTGGTTATCAGCTTGGAGCTAAGGCAGCCATAGTTGGTAGGGGAGTTGCGCTTCTGGCCCAGGGTTTCGACTATTTCTGGCCAATCAACTGGTTTGGCCCTCCGGCCTTCGCTATTACATTTGCATGCTCACATGATGTAGTGATGGGGGGCCCGACGTCAGGTTAACCCAGCTGGTCGGTACTACTTTTGTCAAACCCTGGGATGCTCCTTTGTTGCTTTTCCTGATGTTTCCTTCTCCGCAGCCACATGCATTCTTCATTGCCACCCCCTTGTTGGCCAAACAGGGTCTAGACCTTAAGCATATTTTGGCTATTTCTTTCAGGAAAGGAGTAGCTTTGTGACTTTGCACCAGGGGGCCCCTGCCCTTATTATTTGGGAGTTGAGTAGGTGTGGGTCATCTTGTTTTCTCTGGGCATAGCACAGGGCCACTTTTTGTGATACCGCAGGCGTTTGGCGAATTTTGTCAGGTGATGCGGTTATTTAGTGTGTGTATAAGTCTGGTTGGTAGCTTTCATCCTACTGTGTTTATTTTTGCCTCCTTTTAGGCATACTGACCCCGGCACACTTCAGGTCTATGTTCTTTGTTGCTCTTTGTTCCTTTCCTTTACTATCCACAGATTGAGTCCGAGTACAAGTGTAAGGCTGACCGCAGATGTTTGTAGGAGGAGTCAGGCTGCTTAAAGCCTTCCCTCCTTTCCCTCCTCCCTTCATGGTTGCTGGATCTCGTGTCCCACCCACCCATTCCCCTTTTTTCTTTCATTTCATTCTTTATATCTCATACTTGGGTAATGCCCCCTTTTATTCATACTGACCACGTGACCTCGGCACACTCCAGGTCTATGTTCTTTGTTGCTCTTTGTTCCTTTCCTTTACTATCCACAGATGACTCGGAGTCAAAGCTGTACTTATATCCCAGATAACACTGGCCCAAATGGTAAAGTGGCCTTGGCCATCAGGAAACTTGAGGATCTGTCTAAGGAATTAAAAAAATAATTCAGGGATCACCAACCCCTGGGATCAATACTTCGCCTGGATCAAAGGAGGGTGGCAAGGGTTATTGGCGCAGATAGGAATAACCATCCTGATAATTTTAATGACTTTGGCTGTCATGGTCTGCTGTATTCTCTCCTGTTTTAAAAAGTGTGTGGAAAAAGCTGTTGACCAAGCCACTCCCACATTTGTGAACCAGGACATACTAGATGAAGATTATGAAATGCACTCCATTACAGACACTACCTCCCCCAAGATGTAACACCAAAAGGGTTGTAGGGACAGACGGCACCTGACTGCCTTTCTCCAGGCTGCTTTGAGGGGGTCAGTGAGTTAGTTGCTGCCTTTCTCTATATGCAGTCCAAAAAAATGTTGCTGACGGAATGGGCCAGGTGGGATAGGACTCAGTGCAAGGGATATGTTTAGAATAGAAATTTTAAGGGGGGAACTGTAAAGGATGTGACTAAGGTATCACATTAAATTTTCATATGAGGTACTAGGTAGAATGCTAAAATGCCTATTTCAATATGTAATATCACTGTATAAGCTTACTAAAACCTTAACTCTACTTCAGATAACCGTCTCGAAGCCGAACCGCAAAGAATTATAAAAAGACTGTGTCACTTTTCCGAGAAGTGCACCCAAGACAGACATGACATCAACACCCAACGTCTCATCTTGAAGAAAGTGGAAGAAGTTACAAAAATATCTAATATAGCTGTGATCAATTACTAAACTTGCTAAATGCAGCTGAAAGCATATATTCATACATTTGTTACTGTAATACAGCAATATGTCGCAATAATATGTTTTGCATATATCACGCCTTGCTTGTTTTTCTCCATGTTCAGCCGGTATAGTATAAGCGGCAAAAAGGGGAAATAAAGTACAAAAATGTATTTTCACACTGGACAAACAGTGTCAGGGTGATTACTTCATACTCGATGATTTGATCAGGGGCAGATATAAAAAAAAAAACACCAGACCTTGGTTCTGATCCAAAACAGTGTCACATATAAAAGAATTACAGCAACATAACTCCCAACACCTAACTATCTATCTAGGCCTTCTTCTTCTTTCTTCTTTCTTCTTCTTTCCTTCATCCTTCGGTATCTTCCCCCATGGCGTCTCTTCTTCCTCGCTTCGTTCTTGGGCTGCTCTGCGCAATGGGAGGCTCCTGCTGTGTGATGCTTCTCTTCTTCTGACACTTCTTATGTAACGGAACCGTGTGTCAGAGAGGGTGGGGACGCCGTGGAGGAAGATGCCGGATGAGAACACAGGAGCAAGAAGAAGAGGATCGGAGGATGAAGAAAGCAAGAAGACCCAAAGAAAGAAAAAGACTTTAATAAAAGACTTGTCAAAAACTGTCTCTTGTCATTTTAAACACTTGTCAGTTTTTTTGGTGAAATGGTAGGGATACAAGTACCCCCTTACAATTTCACACAGGCAGGGAGGGGGTATCCTTGTAAATGGGACCCCCATATGTTCAGTTTGTTTTAGAACAAATAAACACTTAATGTTCGAGTCTAACTTACATTCGATTTGAACTGCAGCCTCTTAATATAACCTAAACCTGCGGACAAAAATGGTAGAGAAGACTAGCGCCCATGATAGAGCCCGCTCAACAGAGTATCACATTCTAGACATTGTGAACCCACATAACATATAATCTATATCCTGCTGTAAGTCAGTCCTCAGGAGAGAGATAACAGGACAGTCCAGCATGGGGGAAGTGGAAAAGGAATGGGAGACTCAGACTGGAAAAGAAGGAGGGGAAGGGGAAAAGGCTTCGGGAACACTGAGATGGGAGGGGAAGGGGTAACAAAAGGGAAAAGTAAGCGCCGGACCCCTCTCTCCAGATATGTGGCCCAAGCTGCACTAGTCCAAGATTCCACAAGAGAACATTTAAAATATGAACCAAGAGGATCAAACAGCTTTAGTACAGGCTATATCAACACTGCTAATATCTGTAGCAAGATCTGGCCCCAAAGACTAGCATGTAGCCTCCTCGCAACCCTCACCCACCTGCCACAAATACATGTGGAAAAAAAAACAAAAAACACATATCCCAACCTGAGAAAATCCTCCCCAAGCGCAGACACTGCAGAGATCTAAACCAAAAGGGGGGCTAGTGAGTAGTTCAGTAAATAGCAGGTGGGTCTTTGCTTTTACACATGATACACCAGACCACTCAAGGCACTTTTAGGAAGGCAAGTTCACAGTGTGGAGCCCAGGAGATGACACTGGTTGTGGCCCCAAGGGCCACCACAGTAGCAGATCGGTGAATGAAGGGGGTTTCTGAGGGGGACAGAGTCCCTAGAGATATGGCCAAGGAGCATCTCTTTAGAAACCTGGGGGGGGGGGTCCCCGTATTTTTAAATAGTTGGATCAAATGACATAGCCGGACCAAGCTTTAACCAGCTCAACATTTGGTAAACTCACAGCTATCCACGTAGGATTCACATTTCAGGATCATTCACCTGAGACGGGGTCTGCTCCCCCCCCTCCATCTTCTAGAAATGCGGCATGGCAAACCTGAGCTGAGCAGGCATTCCAGCCAGGCAGCGGGCACTGCCAGTCTTGTAGTGAAATCGACTTGATTTCCAAGAATGTGAACAGGTCTTAGCGGCGTAGTATTTATAGTAATGGCTTCAACATCGCCTTCCTTTTGTAAGGTAACCCTAGACATGGAACCCTTTTACCATGTATTACATTTTACAATGCATCTTACATTTTACTTCTTTTTTTTTTTTTAGCTCTCACCTTTATTGTAGAAAATCTCTGATGCACTTAGAAATGGACCATGAGTGGTCAAATTCTGCATTGCTTCAGGTATGCAATGGACATCTTTTACTCCCTTGTATAATGCCTTCAGCATGACGTCCTTTGTTTTTCCATTAGCTCCTGCATGCAGCCATGTAAAATAAGCCATAAATTATTAATTTAACAATACAAAGGCAGACAAAATGAAACAGCTTAAAACATCTAATAGTGAACAGTCGTCCTTATTGGAAAAAGTGTTGTGAAGAGCAGGGTGATAAGTAGACAGTAGTGCCAAAATGTTGGAATTAGTAGTCCATGTTTAAATTTTCAGACACAATATAATCCCTTTTAATCCCCTGTCTAATGGATACCATATGAGACCACCACCAATGATAAGAAATGCCTGCTTATCAGATGTGCTGGACCTTTAGAAAAGTCAGTAACGCTTGTGGGTGATTACCCCACCAGGGCCTTTGGATTGTAATCCCACCAAAGATCAGTAGTCCTGTAGGCGATCTCTCTCTCCCCATGTTAGGAAAATCCCACTCGAAAAAATAGAAGAGACTTTGCATCATGTAAATATAACAATTTATTAGATAAAAGCACATGGAGGAATGGTAGAACACTGGCCGGTAAAACATACAATGAGCATCTGCAATTCCGGACTCGTAAGCGATAACGTCAGAACATTGTCCGTCCTACGCGTTTCATCAGAGATTGACATCGTCCTGGTGCATGGGGCGACTTACTGTGTCATCGTCTCTTATACATAAATGAAAAAACCAAGCCTCGTTCTGTTACCCGAGGACCTGGTCAAACATCAAACCTCATTTTGACATCAAAAGGCTCAGGTAAACGTCAAGCCTCATTTTGAGGTTAAGCTGAATACCAATGGTATTACCTACGATATGGCAATTCCCCTCCGTTGTGCACGTAAATGCACAATCCCTATGCAGTGTCATCCTGAGGGGTATAATTGTCAAAAATAAACACTCCCTAATCCAACCTTAAACATTGCACAATAGTAAGTGTAAAAATGTATTAAAGTATTAGACCCCTTTTACACTGTGCCACCCATAGCATTGGTGGTAAAACGCTGCTATTTTTAGCGGCGTTTTACTGTTGGATTTGCGCTGCATTTCGGCCGCTAGCGGGGCACTTTTAACCCAAGCTAGTGGCCGAGAAAGGGTTAAAATTGTCCACAATGTGTCGCAATAGCCGTGCTACCCCATTGATTTCAATGGGAAGGAGTGGTGGAGTGGTATACACACCTCTCCTTCACCGCTCCAAAGAAGCTGCTGGCAGGACTTTTCCTGATGCCCTTCCAGCACACCGCTCCAGTGTGAAAGCCCTCAGGCTTTCACACTATAGACAATGGAGCAGCTGTTTGAAGGCGGATTGCAGGTGCTATTTTTAACGCTATAGCCCCCGCAAAACGCCCTCAGTGTGAAAGGGGTCTTAGCTGAAATTATACAAATATAAAAATTGAAAAAATATAATTAATTCTAATTAAATTAATTTGACATAATACCTCTTATTTGGAAGCAAGATAGATACCCTCCTGGAGTCCAGATAATCCCTCATAATGTACATACATAATTAACTTTGCTCCAAAACCTAATCCGAAATGATTTCCAATGATATTTACATGGTCAAGCAGACTTAATGAACAACATACATTGCAATAAATCCACAATTAATGATGTTACCCTAAGGATAATCCACCCCGATGCCTGCTAGCTATGAATTATCTATAAAGGCATTGAAATCTATGTCCACTTTGAGGCCCAAAGGGGAAAAACATCCAACCTTAAAAATCTATTTCAGGAGGGGAGCGTGGCCAAGCAGTGGATGTAGCCGGATGCACCTTCAGTTCTCTCCACCGAGTATCCGCTCTGTTATTCTGAGGACACCCTATACAACACACCGCCTGCAGCACAATGGTTATCAGACCGCTAAGCACGGTACTATCCTTGTCTGGCTGACTCATGCTTGATGGCATCCACAAAACGACAGAATGCGGCCAGGTCTGCAGCTCTCATGGTCCAAAATGGTACAATCTCCCAACAGTCTAAGGACAGACACAGAAAGGCAGCTAAAAAGCTGTTTTCCATGCCGCTATCCATGAACCAGATGACACAGTACCGCTGGAGGATAACAACCCACACCAGGGGACATTTTCACAGCAGTGAATACCTGTAACCTATCCATAGATGCCCTTAAAATAGAGATAAAAGGGGTCAAAACGGGGATTACTTTTTTGAAGCAAGACACCCAAAAGCTGAGAGATAGAACATCAGCTTTAGAGCGGAGAGTGTGTTCCATAGAGGATGACATGGTGTCCATGCAACGGGACCTCACTTACAATAAATACACATTGTACACAGCACGCTACTCGTTTAGAAGATTTAGAGAACAGGGTGAGACGTAATAATGTGAGAGTATAGAGCAGAAGGCAAGAATCCTGTTGATTTTATTGAAAAAATGTCTCATTGCCGTCTTCGGCAAAGAGGTGTTCTCCCCAATGTTTTCAGTGGAGAGGGCGCACAGGGTCACGGCTAGGCCTCAACAACCAGGAGCCCCACCATGTCCATTCCTGTTCAAACACCTTAATTATGGGATAGAGATGCGATCCTTTACAACGCCAGAACCAGACCCGCAGCCCTGAAAATTAATAATAACAAGATATCTCTTTTTCCAGATTTCTCAGCAGACCTACAGAAACAAAGAGCTAAATTCATAGATGTAAAATGATGCCTCGGAAATCTGGAATTAAAGTATGCTATGTTATACCCGGCTTGCCTGTGAGTTAAATCGATGGACTCGGTCCAATTCTTTGATACACCGTTTGCAGCTACACAATGGCTGGAACGGGAAGAACAATCGCTCCGTAAGCCATGCAGTAGATGTCCTGCCCCAATGTAAAAGGTACTATACTCGCAATGAATACACGTTTCATCTTGTCCACTGACATCCATGTCAAGGCGGGGTCCATTGTTTTTACCATTAGTTTTGTTTAAAGGCTAGGACTTTCTTTTTTCGCTGATGAGAAGTTGTATGACACTGGAGTGCACTTCCACTGTTGCCCTCAGGATGGTCTGGCATAGACCCCTAGCCAACCTATGGCAAGGTTATAAGGCCTTGTTGGCCAGGTACTTTATGTTTTTTTTTTTTTTACCATGGCTCTTTTTTTTTGTTATTCCTACATTCCACTTTGATGCTTAAGGGCCTTCTTTTCACTGGTATAATCGCCTGACTGTATGCTATCCCATTGCCCTGGAATCGGGCTGTACACAACTTATAGGATCTATTTTTTATTTTACTATAATACTAATGCAATGTCTAAACTAAACAGAGTAATGTCCAGGAATGTCTGGGGCTTTAACAACCCGGTTAAACGATTGGCTGTGCTCTGCATGATCAAGCGTTTAAATGCAGATGTGATTTGTCTACAGGAGACTCATCTCCACTACTCCTTTATTCACCAAAGACAATTTTGTCACCAATTCCCGCCACATACTCGGTGTAATCATGGGGAGTGAGTGTCCTGGAGGGGTACACAGTTTTCCTGCATGGAAGTTAAAACCGACCTGCTATGTATTTATATTGTGCTCCCTTTATGGGACAAAATATATATTAGCAGGTTTGTCCTCTACCATTTTCGGACCGTCTCCTTACAATACTGGCTGACTTTGTAATCCGTTTTCCTGGCATACCGGTCTTAGTCCTAGGGACCTTAACAATTACATAGACTAAGGGAAAGACAAACTCCCTGCTCATGTCAGTGGTGGTTTACAAAAACCACAGGGGCCTACACCTTTTGTCCACCTTCTTCTGGAGATGGGCCTTACAGACGTTTGGAGACATCCACAACCCAGACGCCCGGTTGTACTCAACCTGCCTCGATAGGGGGACTGTCCCGGATTGACTTGGGCCTAGGGAATGAACTCATGTTGCCTATGGTAGTCTGCTCACAGTACTCCACTGGACAGGTCATTGATCATTTCCCACTTCTGATAGATATACGTGCAGGGGCAGATCAGAGCACAACGCTATGGAAGTTAAACCCTTTCTGGTTGTCACTCCTTCTGGACCCTGATCCAATCCCAGATCTATTGACCTCCTTTTTTAGACATAACATAGGATCTAAGGATATAGCCAATGTATGAGATCTCACATAAAGACAAAGACCAAGGAGTGGGAAATGGTTATATCAGAGGCTCAAAAAACTGAAGCAACCTAGGTGGCTGACATCACTGATGATTCCAAGAGAGCACGGTTAGCTTCACAATCAATTCTCTGGCAACTATCACTACACATAGCAGAAAATAAAATGTTCTTTCTACAGTAGAAGTAGTTTGAAGAGGAAGAAAATACGGGCCATATTGTCAGGGCTGGCTTAGCCCTTCCTCCTCTGGGCTGGCCGCTCAGCTGTCGGCTAATTGCCAGATCTCTTCTCTTTCCACAGTTACCAGCTGTTCCCGATGATGCTCGTCTGACCTGCCTATTTAAAGCATTCCAGATCACTTTTTCCTTTGCCTTCGCGTTGGTCACATCACAAGGAACCATCTCCTGCTGTTAGTTTCAAGACTGGCTTGCTGACATCCCTCCTGGCTTCTTATCCTGCTTGCAGTTGCTCTCCTTGGATCTCTGACTTCTGGCCTAGCTTATTACCCCGATCTGGTTAATGAACTTTGGACTGGCTGACTACCCGATCTGGCTACTGGACTCTGGCTATGCTTGACTACGCTTTTTTCTATTTACCTTTTTATTTTTATTAATAAACAAGTGTGATTTGATTGTACTTCTGTCTCAGTCTGTTTCATGGTTTCTGACACATATGCCATACTGGCTAAAACACAACAACCCCCCTCCCATATAGTGGCGGTGACAGATGCACACGACACACCCTGCTGCTCCACTCAAGCTATTATGAACATATTTAAAGATTTTTTTCAGGATGTCTATACATCCAAAGATCAACATTCATATGATGACTTCCATTCCTTCTTAGTAAGATACCCTATAGCATTTTTGTCCACTTTGGACACAAGCTTGCTCATTGACTGAGTATGAGCTCCTCGTTGCTTTGGTTCATGCACAAAATGGATGGGTGCCAGGAGCCAATGGCTTGCCATCCGAAGTCTACAAGCGACATACCGCACAATTAATTCTGACTCTCCTTCAAGTCTACAATAAGGCATTTGGAATAGGGAAACTTCCCCCCTCTAAGAGCGAAGTGCTTATAGTTGTCCACTTAAAACCAGGAAAGGAAGCCCTCTCATCAGACTTGTACAGACCTATCTCGCTACATACATTTGATGTCAAACTTCTGGCTAGAGTACTGGCTAATAGGTTAGCCAAATGCATCCAAAAAGTGATCCTTACAGATCAGTCTGGTTTCATACTGACAAGATCCCATCCCAAAAGCAACGCAGACTGTTTTTAAACTTACAATTGCCTACTGACATCCCTGGTAATAGGGCCATTTCTCTTTAGATGTGGCTAAAGCGTTCGACAGCATTGAATGATCCTATTTATGGGAAGTACTGACAAGATTTGGGGTAGGCCCCTCCTTCCTCAGATGAGTACAGCTGCTTTATACCACTCCTTCAGCAAGAATGCAAATTAATGGGGACATATTAGAACCCTTTAGGCTTTTTAGGGGCATGTGGCAGGGGTGCCTTCTTTCACCCCTGTTGTTTGCCATGGCCCTGGAACCCTTGGCTATCCATGTCAGAGCCTCACAAAATATTGTAGATTTTCTTTGGGGTATCCAAAAAGATGTCATCTCCTTATCTGCGGATGAAACTCTTATTTATCTGGGAACACTGACAGCTCTTTGAGGAATGTGCTGTGACTAATAGTGGACTTCAGAGATTTGTCAGGGTTCAACATTAATTGGAATAAATCAGTGCTCATGCCCCTAGATCTAGTCTCATGTCCCTTACCCGACCTTGTAGCGGATGTACTAAGTAACCAAATTTCTACTGTTAGCCACTGGGAGGGCCAATTTATTTAAAATGGTATGGGCTTCGCAACTTTTATATATATTCCATAATGCTCCCATATGGATACCACATAAATGGTTTGCCCAAATAGATTCTCAGTTCAGAGCTTTAATATAGGGTAATAAAATAGCACGTATAAGCTTATACACATTGCAATTCACCAAAGATGAAAGTGGATTGGCAATTCCACACGCTAGATTCTACTTTGTGGTCTCCCAAATCCAACACTTAGGTAATTGGGGCTGCGAAGATGTAACAGGTCCCATCAGGTCCTTACTGGTACCAGACGGTTCCTTACTTCCTGTCACTGACCCACTTAGAGACAGGATTCTCACATCTATCACAAACACTCCCCACAATACTCCTCTTAAACACCTTATGGAAATATACTAGAGCCATTCAGATTATCCGGGGCGTTTGTTCATATGGAGGAACAAATATTACAAAAACTGCTCAAACTTAAGGACTTTTAGCTCTGGGAGAGGGCGTTTGATTACATCTCACAGCTTTTCAATGGCACCACATTTAAATCCTTTATGGAACTACAAGAGGAGTTTGCCCTTCCTAGAACCCAATTTTATAAATATCTGCAGCTTAGGCATGCCATTCAGAGTGAGAATAGAATATCTTTGCTCGCATCAGCGACACATCCCCTGATGACTGATGTGCTGTTGATGGAGGATAGGACAGGAATGATCCAGAGAGTTTATTCTAGATTATTACAATCCACACATGATGCTTCCAAACTTCCCTGCAGAAAAGGGTGGGAAAAAGATCAGGGCTCTATAGACGGGGAAACATGGGACCTATGCCTGACCTCCAGCCCATTGGTGTCGGTTTCAGCATCACATCTATTCTTACTACACAGAGTATACAGGACACCAGTTCTACTTCATAAGTGGGGATTCAGAGATAAGCCCCTATGCCCAAAATGTAGCAGACATAATGGTGATTTGTTGCATATGCCCGAAATTATTTAGTTACTGGCACTATGTCCTCTCTACTATCTCACAAGTATTTCAATTTCCAATGCCACATGATCCAGTTATTTACTTGCTCGGTGCCTTGGTGATACCCTCATTTTCGCTGAACGCCATACTACAGTATTGCGTCTATTGTGTATAGCACGCAAAATGATCGCACACCACTGGATAACTCCACAGCTACCAATGGGGAAGCAAAGGGTAGATGTGGTATTCAGCACATTGATACACGAAAAACTCACTTACCAACATAGGAATGCTCTTAAAAATTGTACTCCTTGTGGCAACCATGGCTGGACACACCTGGACTAGGTCCAACCCAGTTGGTGAAGGGCAGACTACTACAAATGTGAATGCATGAATGTTGTGGCAAAACTGTAACTTAAGGAGTGGCAAGCGGTTCCCATTTTAGGAACTGACTACAGAGCCATGGTAGATTATTTAGAATGATAGAATGCTAATAGACGTTTCTACTATACTTGAGTATAGAATGTTTGTTTGTTTTTCCACTTTCCCTTTTCTATCTTACCCCCTTATGCACTAAACTTAAAGACATACAGATCAGTATAGTTGCACACTGACACTGTAACGCTACATGCAGGGCAGGACTTACCATAGGGCTTGACTGGGCTCAAGCCCATGGGCCCCACCCAATAGGGGGCCCCGCTGGCCTTGCCTAACTGCCGGGAGGGCGTCCCAGGATGTCCTCCTCTTTACTTCCCCTGTGTGCGCCACTGCGGGCGCACATTGGGGAAGTTCTGTGTTGGCTGTGTCCCTTGGACACAGCCAATCACAGGTCGTGCTAAATGGCCAATCACAGCGGCCATTTAGCACTCGATTGCAGTGTCCAATGGGAGATGATCTCATATGTAAACATATGAGATCATCTCTCATCGCCGGCTCCCCCTCATCACACAGAGACAGCGTGTGAGGAGGGAGAGCGACTGGCTGTAGCGTCAAGGTAAAAAAGAAAAAAGGGGGCGGGGAATAAAGTGCTCACAGTGCCATCTGCCAGTGCCATCTATTCTCAGTGCCATCTGTCCCCAATGCCACCTGTCAGTTCCATCTGTCCCCAGTGCTACCTGTCTGTGCCATCTGTCCCCAGTGCCACCTGTCAGTGCCATCTGTCCCCAGTGCCATGTATAAGTGCCATCTGTCATCAGTGCCACATATAAGTGTCATCAGTGTCACGTGTCATCAGTGCCACCTATTATTGTCATCTGCCAGTGCCATGTATTACTGCCATCTGTCATCAGTGCCACATATTAGTGCCATCTGTCATCAGTGCCACATATAAGTGTCATCAGTGTCACGTGTCATCAGTGCCACCTATTATTGTCATCTGTCAGTGCCATGTATTACTGCCATCTGTCATCAGTGCCACATATTAGTGCCATCTGTCATCAGTGCCACATATTAGTGCCATCTGTCATCAGTGCCACATCAGTGTCACGTGTCATCAGTGCCATCTGTCATCAGTGTCACATGTCATCAGTGCCACGTATCAGTACCATCTGTCATCAGTGCCACCTGTCAGTGTCACGTGCCATCTGTTATCAGTGGTGATTCATCTATGAAACAAATGTATTTGATTGAGGAATTGAATCATTCAAACCCATTTTTTTTTAAATAATTCAGATTAATTTAACATTTTTAATAGACTTCAGCAATTAACATAAATTATGTCATTTTGTTTAGTTGTTTGTTCAGAATCGTGATCTCTATTTTTATTCTCAGTTTATCCTGACTTGTGTAGCTCTAATATATAGCTTGTGTATGTATCATTTTGTTCTATTTAAAATAAAGTATAGAAGGTAGGGCCTGAAAGTGACTCAAGCCCAGGGGCCCCCACCACCCTTAGTCCTGCCCTGGCTACATGGCATCAATAAATGAAGTATCAGTAAAGACACCCAGTACGATAGTAACTTTTAATCATTCGTGATTTATATACAATATAACATCAGCTGTACTTGGATTTATTACTTCACATAATATTTGGATAGAGGTATTTCTTATTTGTTCTTCAATAAACTTTTTTCTGATTTAAAAAAATAAATCCATTTCATCTCAAGTTGTGAGATCCCCCTTAATAGTGAGTCGCCCCTCCAATATGGACTATGTCAATGCCCATAAATCTGGTATTCCTAGGGCCCTTATTATGTACCAATGCATAGTGTTTTGAAACTGAGTGTTTCGGAAAACCCTTCCTAATGTTATTAATATGCTAGTTCAGTCTCATCTGTCGAGCCCGCCTGGTCCTGCCCACATACTGGAGTCCACACAGACATTGCTATTATTATTATTACACAGCTGTAACAATTAAACAACCCCAGTCATGGAGAAGGTAATGAAGGGTGTTATCATAAAGGTATGAGAAGGACTGGTGGCTGTGAACTCTCTGATGTTGACAGTCATTGATAGCACAGACTTGACATTTCCTTCACTGATAGAATCCAACAAGATTCTGAAAAAAAGGAGTGGGGTTTGATGGTGGATTCAAAACACTAGTGGAAATTTTATCTTTCAGTGAAGGGACTCCCCTCTAAAGACTACTTGAAGTTTGGGAGGTAAGGATGATCTTAAAACCTTATCATTGCACAGAATGTGCCAATGTTTTTGAATAAGCTGTTTTATCCGCCAATGTTGTGTCGAATAGGTTGTTCTAAAGGTTTGAATGGCTCTTTATCTCCCACCGTCTACCTGGATTGTGTCCTTAGTAATAGGCTCCTATCAGTTTCCTGAATCTGATTAACTATGCTGTTAAGAGTATTTACCTCATAGCCTTTATCAACAAATCTTTTGGTGAGTACCCCCGCTTGTTTATTAAATTCTTCTACCCTAGTGCAATTCCATCTCAACCATATATTGTCCTTTAGGAAGCGCTCTTAACCAAGTTTTATGATGACAGCTATCTAGGGGAATGTAAGCATTCCTTTTGGTGTGTTTAAAATATATTGATGTAATTAGTCTGTCTGATTCCTTTTTTATCCAAGAAATGTACCTCCTCTCTGCTGACTTCAAAGTTCAGTATGATACCCCTATCCTTATTATTAAGGGATTCCATAAAGTCCCTAAGACTGTTGCCATCTCCATCCCATAGGAGGAGGATGTCATCTATATACCTTGCCCACAAGACCAGTTCAGGTCTCTGATGGGTATAGATGACATCCTCCTCCCATTTGGCCATGAATAGATTGGCCAAGCTCAGGGCGTACTTAGCCTTTTTTTCAGAATCTTGTTGGATTCTATCAGTGCAGGAAATGTCAAGTGTGTGCTATCAGTGGCTGTCAAAATAGGAACATCAAAGAGTTCACAGCCACCAGTTCCTCTCATACCTTTAAACTCTTCATGACCTTCTCCATGACTGGGGTTGTTTAGTTGTTACAATGTCCACGTGGACTCCAAAACGTGGGCAGGACCAAGCAAGCGCTACAGGGGAGACTGAATGAGCATATTGACAATATTAGGAAGGTTTTTCCAAAACACTCAGTTTTAAAACACTATGCATCGGTACATAATAAGGACCCTAGGAATACCATATTTATGGGCATTGACAGGTATAGTCCACATTGGAGGGGTGGCTCACTAGTAAGGGGGATCTCACAACTTGGGATGAAATGGATTTTTAAGGTTGAACGTTTGGACCTCAACGTGGACTTAGACGTCAATGCCTTTGTAGATAATTCAAAGCTAGCAGGCATCGGGGGTACATTATCCTTAGGGTAACATCATTAATTGTGGATTAATTGCAATGTATGTTGTTCACTAAGTGTGCTTGACCATGTAAATATGATTGGAAACCATTTCTGCTTAGGTTTTGGATCAAAGTTAATTATGTATGTGCATTATGAGGTATAATCTTCCTTGCTTCCAAATAAGAGGTATTATGTCAAATTAATTTAATTATAATTAATTATATATTTTCAATGTTTATATTTGTATAATTTCAGCTACTACTTTTAATAAATTTTTACATTTATTATTGTGCAATGTTTAAGGTTTGATTAGGGAGTGTTTATTTTTGACAATTATACCCCTCGGGATGACTCTTTATAGGGGATGTGTCAGTACTAGAATCCCTTTAGGACCCAGCACAACTCACCTGACACAGCCTTTGTCTGGGAAACAACAGTGATTGGCCAGCTCACCTTTAAATCACCTGTATCAGCATTCAGTCAGTGCTCGTGTTAGAGTTCACATTTGTGTTTGATCCAGCTGATATCTGTTCTGTGTCTTTTGTGTACGACCCAGCTTGTTTGACCCACCTTGCTCGCTTCTGATTCGGTACTGTTTGGACTCTGATCGACCTGTGTATGACCCAGCTTGCCTAGACTACGCTTTGCCTGATTCTACTGTAGTACCCTCATCTGCAGCAGTGAACTACAAGGTCCAGCAAACATCTCCCCTCATCTGCAGCGGTGAACTACAAGTCCCAGCTGACCTGCTCTGCTTAGACCTGCTCATAGTATGTGCTCTTGTTCTTTGAACTCTTTGTATAATCAGCACACCTGAACTGTTTACCTGTTATCTTCTCCTAGCCTGACATTAACAGGAGCCATACATAAAGGGAAACCTATCATGGATCCTGAGCAGGCTCAGTTGTTTGCACAAGATCTTTGCCGTTTATCCCATCAAGTTCAGGAAATGGCCACAGAGCTCACCAAGGTGCAATCTCCTTCTACTGCCACTGCTACAAAAACTCCATCTAAACCAAAAATTCCTTTGCCGACCAGTTTTCTGGTGACCGTAAATGGTTTTGCAACTTTAAAAACAGCTGAAAATTATATTTCAAGTTGAGGCCATTCTTGTCTGGCCCTGAAACTCAGAGGGTTCAAAACATTATCTATCTACTACAGGGTGACCCCCAGGCTTGGGCCTTTAACCTGGAACCAAACCATACAGCCCTGCTAACAGTAGATGCCTTCTTTGAAGTCCTTGGGTTGCTATATGATGATCTAGATTGTGCTGCTACTGCAGAATCAACCCTACGTAACTTAAAACAAGGAACTACCACAGCGGAAATGTATTGCTCAGAGTTTCGCAGGTGGGCCCCAGAATCGGCTGGAATGATGCAGCTCTCCGCAGCCAGTTCAGAATTGTTCTTTCAGATGCAATTAAGGACGCTCTGGTCAACTTCTCCTACCCAGCCTCACTGGAAGAGGCTATGTGTCTAACGATTAGAATTGACCGCCGCCAGCGAGAGAGGAGGTGAGAACAAACAATGGCTCTGGCAAACTATATACCTTCCTTGGCACCTGACTATTCCACCTTCAGTGCCAAATCTGAGGAAGAACCTATGCACTTAGGCTCCACCTGGTTATCTGCCCAGGAACCCAAACACCGGCGTAATATGGGACTCTGCTTATACTGTGGCCTCAAGGGTCATATGCTCCGTTCGTGCCCTACACATCTGGGAAACTCCAGGACCTAGGTTATTGCGGGGAGGTCACCTTAGGTCTACTCTCATCTCCGCAGGGGGACAATTTTACCCCCTGTCATTTACTTTGGGACAGGGGCTCATGAACTGCTGGCCTTGGTGGATTCTGGAGCAGCTTAGAATTTTATTGATAAGACTCTGATTACCTCTTTGTCCCTGGAAACTCATGCTCTAGATTGCCCAGTCCGCCTGATCTCTGTGGATAATCGGCCTCTCTCACAAGACCTAGTGCTCCAATCCACCAACCCTTTCCAGTTACAATTGGGGGCTTTGCATTGGGAGAAGATTTCATGTCTTGTCATTGACTCTCCATCCACTCCTTTGATCCTAGGCCTTCCTTGGCTTCAGAAGCACAATCCTGTAATTGACTGGCCAGCAGCAAATATTCTGGCTTGGTTCAATCAGTTTAAAAAGAATTGAATCCAGCACCTTGTTCGACTTACTACCTGTCAAGTAGGAATGGAACAGATTCCGCTTTTTTATAAGGACTTTCGGGATGTGTTTTCTAAAGGGATTGCTGACACTTTACCTCCTCATCGCAGTTATGATTGTCCCATTGACCTCTTGCCTGACACTACAACTCCTGGAGGGAGAGTCTTTACACTGTCTGAACAAGAGAATCTTGCTTTGCAAGAATACATCCAGGAAAACCTAACTAAGGGTTTCATCCGTTCCTCCACTTCTCCCGCAGGAGCAGGATGCTTCTTTGTCCCAAAGAAGGATGGGGGACTGAGACTTTGTGTTGATTACAGAGGTCTAAATAAAATAACTGTTCCCAATTGGTATCCTCTCCCTCTCATCACAGAGTTGTTCTCTCAAATCCAGGGAGCTAAAATCTTCTCCAAACTGGACTTAAGGGGGGCCTATAATCTGGTGCACATCCGTGCAGGCGATGAATGGAAGACCAAGGATGGTCTTTACGAATGTCTTGTCACGTCTTTCGGCCTGAGGAATGCACCAGCCATCTTTCAGAACTTTATGAATGACATTTTCCGTGACATGTTGGGTCGCTTCATGCTTGTATATTTAGACGATATTTTGATATACTCTTCCAATCTTGAAACACATCAGAAGCATGTCTGTTCGGTTTTGGCCCGACTAAAGACTCACTCCCTTTTTATAAAGCCTGAAAAATGTATTTTCCATGTTAAACAAGTACCTTTCCTGGGATACCTAATTTCTGACACAGGCCTCACCATGGACCCAGCCAAGATTCATACCATTTTAGACTGGGCACCACCTTAAGACCTGAAGGCAGTTCAACGCTTCCTGGGCTTTGCAAATTTCTATCGAAAATTCATTAAGAACTTTGCCACATTACACATTCCATCACCTCTCTCACCAGAAAGACTCCGACTACATTTAAATGTACTACTGAAGCCCAGGCAGCCTTCACTCGGTTAAAGAAAGCCTTTACCTCTGCACCAATTCTATGCCATCCTGTTCCTGGACTACCTTTTATTGTAGAGATAGATGCATCTGAAGTAGGGATGCGGTTTTGTCACAAAAGAATCCTGTAAATGCTGCCATCTACCTGTCACGTACCTTACAGCGGAGTCTGACTGCTGGGGGTGGCCTCTTGCACGGTTCTAGTCTCAACACCCCTGGAAGTGGGGACAGGGAGTGTTTAGGAAGCAAAAGGGTGCAGGTGCCTGCAGATTGAAGATGGAGGCTTGAAAACACTGGATCCTCACGGAAGAGATGTAGACTGGTCACCAGAGGTGTTCAGTGGAAGCCAAGCAGGTATGAGGAAAACACAGCGCATCAGGAACAAGCAAGGTTGGCAACTGGCTGGCAACGAGGTACAGGAACGGAAGACAAGTTCGTAGTCAGGGACGAGCAGAGGTCTGGTAACGTGCTGGCAGTGAGGTACAAAATCAGGAAGCAAGCCGAAGTTAGAAAGTCCAAGCCGAGGTCAGTAGAAGTCCAGGAAGTAGTAAGCAGGGATGATCTAGAAGAGTAGTCAAGCAAGCCGGGTAATCAGGAACAAGGTAACAGGTACAAACAGCGACCAGGTATCTCAGGCAGGAGCTGAAGACAATCCAGCACTGGTATCAGGTCAGGACCGTGTTTTTATATGGTGACATGTGCCAGGATTGGTGGACATGGTCGTGCGTGAGTACGTACACACGTTCGGTTTGGCTTGCGAGTGCGTCCACATGTTTGTATTGGCGTGTGCGTGCGTCCATTCGTTCCCGAACTCGTTCGCCTCTGACGGGGACAACACGCATGGCCCTTGGAACAAAAACAAGCTGCTGTCATACGGGGACGGACATTCACACAGTGAGTTCCCTGACAGTGCCTCCCCCTTAAGGGCAGCCTCCGGATGCCTCTTCAAACCAAACCTTTAAGGCGAGAGCGATGAAAGGCCCGTATGAGTCTTTGGGCATGGAGATTTGCTTCGGGCTCCCAGGAATTTTCATTTTTGTCCTTGTCGTTTTCCTGTAATCCAGAATGGCTTTGATCTCGAACTCCTCCTCCCCATCTATCATCACAGTTTCTGGAGGACCTATCTCACAATCTGGAAAAGAATTGGGTACATCAGGTTTAAGTAACGAAGCATGGAACACAGGATGGATCCTGAATGAGTCGGGAAGTTCAAGTTCATAGGCCACGGGGTTGATTTTTTTCTTAATTGAGAAAGGCCCCAAATATCTGGGTCCCAATTTTTAGAGGGACATGCAAGTTTCAAGTTCACAGTTGAAAACCATGCACGAACACCGACCTTTAAGTCCAATTCCCCCCTCTTCTTGTCAAAGAATGTTTTATTGTCCTCCTGTGCCTTTGAAATGGTTTCCTTAAGTACCTGATTGTTGGTAACAAAGAAATTCAGCCTATCCTGGACAGCTGGTACAGGAGAATCCAGTATGGATGTTGGCAGAAAAGAGGTATGAAAACCGTAATTAGAAAAGAATGGTGACTGATTTGTGGCAGAGTGAATAGAATTATTGAATGCAAATTCTCTCCTGGGAAAAGAAAGTGAAACAACGTAAGTACTGCTCCAACGTTTGGTTAGTACGTTCTGTAGCTTATCAAAAGCAGCTTGAGCTGCAGCAGTCCATTGAAACCGACTTTGTTTCCTTGTGAGTTGTGTGATAGGCACTATGATACTGGAGAAATTCTTGATAAACTTCCTATAAAAATTAGAAAAACCAACAAAACATTGTACTCCTTTCTTGTCAGTTGGGGGTGGCCAGGACAAAATGGCTGAAACCTTCTGAGGGTCCATTGCCACACCCTCAATCAATATCACCAGGCCGAGAAAGTGAATGGTCTGGAGCTCGAACTCACATTTCTCGGCTTTAGCATAGAGTCCGTTTTGTCTTAGCCTGAGAAGAACATGTTTTACATGGTCACTATGTGCTTCTAGAGAGTTTGAAAATATCAAAATATCGTCCAAATAGACGATCACAAATAGATCCAAAAAGTCCCTGAAAATACCATTAACGAAATGTTGGAAGATAGCTGGTGCATTGCAGAGTCCAAGTGGCATGACCAGGTAGTGGCATGACCAGGTACCCAAAGTGGCCAAAGCGTGTCCGGAAAGCTGTTTTCCACTCATCCCCCTTACGGATTCTGATTAAATTGTAGGCACCCTGTAAATCCAACTTTGTAAATATTCTTGCCGAACAAAGTCTCTGGAATAGTTCCGGGATCAATGGGAGAGGGTTAGCGATTTTTAATCATTATTTTGTTCAAGTCCCTGTAGTCCACACATGGGCGGAGAGAATAATCCTTCTCGACGAAGAATACTCCGGCACCAGCTTGAGAAGAAGAGTGTCGGATGAATCCCTTCATTGAGATCCTCGTCGATATATTCCTTAAGGACCAGAAGTTCAGGTTCTGATAAAGGAAAAATCCTTCCGAAAGGAATTTCAGCTCCTGGCAATAATTCGATTGGACAATCATAAACCCGATGAGGGGGAAGAGTTTCAGCCTTTTGTTTATCAAAAACGTCTAAGAAACTATGATATGTAGATGGGACCAGTCTTTGGGCCTCAGATATAGGGCCTGAACAGGCAATGACTGGGACCAAATGGTGGGAGACCTTGAGACAGTTCTGGAGGCAGTAAGCAGATTGAAAAATCACCTCACCAGTAACCCAGTTTATTTGGGGGTTGTGGGCTTGTAGCCATGGCATTCCCAGAATGATTGGGAATCGTGGCGAGGAGATAACGTCCAGGAGGAGTAGCTCCTGATGGTCAGGTAGTATGTTGGCGTATAATGGTTGAGTCTCATGGGTAATAGGGCCAGATCTGATGTTTGATCCATCCGCTAGCCATATGGAGAGTTGACGTTGCTTGAGTATCAACGGTATGTTGTGTTGCAGAACAAGAGCATGATCAATGAAGCAGCTGCAGGCACCAGAATGAACTATAGCCTGGACCCGGAGTGTTCCTTCTGGAAGCTGTGAGGAAATGGGAACAGTGATGTGAATAGAGCTTGTCAAAAGCAATGCATTGGGTTCATGAGGCAAAGGATAGAACTGAGGAAACAAATGAAGTTGTGAAACGCGTCTTCTGATTGGCCCACACGTCACTTCCGGATCCCAGAGCTTGCGTTCCATGCTGGAACGCACTTCCGATTCCCGGCCATCCGACCATCCGGACGCTTAACAAAGCTGGAAACCGATGAAAACCATTAGAAATACAGAGGTGCTGCTCCAAATCAGCTTTTGGAACACAGAGGCAAGCCTATTGTCGTCCCCCCTGTCTGCTTTGGCCGTATTTTTTTACTTTAATAAATACTTTATCTTTTATACTGCACTTAGTCTGGCGCACCTTCTCCCTGTTCTTTGTGTTTTCATGAGGCAAAGGGTTGAACTTACGGGTCTTGTTCGGGCACATATTTGCATAATGACCAGCTTCTCCACAATAGAGGCAGAGATTGTTCTGGTGTCGACGCTGCTTTTTTTTTGGAGATAACGGGGAACGAAGCAGGCCTATTTGCATTGGCTCTGGGGTTTCAGAGGTGGTAACAGGTACATGGGACGTGGGAATGGGAGGATGGTTCCGGAAACTTAGGCAACATTCATGTGGGACGAATTTGACTAATTCTCTCAGATCTCCGTTCCCTAAAACGACGTTCTATTTGAATCGATACTTGGATCAGGTTCTCCAAAGACCTGGGAATTCCAACACGGGCCAACTCATCTTTTAGAGCCTCGGAAAGTCCAATGCGGAACTGGTAGCGGAGGGCAGCGTCGTTCCACTGAGTATCAGAACTCCACCGCCTGAAGACGGTTACATAGTTCTTCAGGGACCTACGACCCTGCTGGAGAGCATGAAGGCTGGCTTCTGCAGTTGTGGCACGCTGAGGGTCATCATACAACTTGGCCATTTCATTCAAGAAAGAGTCCATAGTGTCTAACAGAGGGCTGGCCTGTTCCAATAAGCGGTGAACCCAGGTTTGAGGTTCCCCCTGAAGTAATGAAATGATGAATCCCACCTTTGTGTTTTCCAGGGAGAAGGTGCGAGGCTGTAGCAGGAAAAATAACTGGCAGGCATTCCTGAAGGCACGGAATTTACTGCGATCTCAGGAAAACCTCTCTGGAGTAGGAACTCGAGGCTCTGGGGGTGGCCCCACTACTGCAGGTGCAGATGCTGAGGCTGCTGGACTGGAGGACTGGGATGCTGTGGCCCCTTGAGGAGCAACAGTGCTTGGCGTCAATGACTCCACTCTCTGCTCAAGTTGGTGATAGCCATCTTGCAGGCCCTGGACTGGTTGGGTAAGGGCGGAGATCTGTTGACACAAAGCTTCCAAAGGTGAGGCCCCCTGTCGGACTCCATTATGGCTGGATCGTACTGTCACGTACCTTAAAGCAGAGTCTGACTGCTGGGGGTGGCCTCTTGCACGGTTCCGGTCTCAACACCCCTGGAAGTGGGGACAGGGAGTGTTGAGGCAGCGAAAGGGTGCAGGTGCCTGCAGATTGAAGATGGAGGCTTGAAAACACTGGATCCTCACGGGAAGAGGTGTAGACTGGTCACCAGAGGTGTTCAGGTGTTCAGCGGAAGCCAAGCAAGTATGAGGAAAACACTGCATGTCAGGAACAAGCAAGGTTGGCAACTGGCTGGCAACGAGGTACAGGAACGGAAGACAAGTTTGTAGTCAGGGAAGAGGTCTGGTAATGTGCTGGCAGTGAGGTACAAAATCAGGAAGCAAGCCAAAGTTAGAAAGTAGCCGAGGTCAGTATAAGTCCAGGAAGTAGTAAGCAGGGATGATCCAAAAGAGTAGTCAAGCAAGCCGGGTAATCAGGAACAAGGTAACAGGTACAAACAGCGATCAGGTATCTCAGGCAGGAGCTGAAGATGATCCAGCACTGGTATCAGATCAGGACCCTGTTTTTATATGGTGACATGTGCCAGGATTGGTGGATGTGGTCGTGCGTGCTTGAGTACGTACACACGTTCAGTTTGGCGCACGAGTGCGTCCACGTGTTCATATTGGTGCGTGCGTGCGTCCGTTCCGGAACTTGTTCGCCTCTGATGGGTTCCATGGCCCTTGGAACGAAAACAAGCCGCTGTCACACGGGGATGGACATTCACACGGTGAGTTTCCTGACACCACCCCTGTGCCTTCTTGTCCCGTAAATATTCCCCAGCAGAGCACAATTATGATATAGGCAACAGAGAACTTTTAGCCATAAAGCTAGCTTTGAAGGAATGGAGACAGGCTGGAGGGAGCTCGCTATCCATTCATAGATCTGACTGACCACAAAACCCTTGAATACATCCTTTCTGCTAAAAGACTGAACTCACATCAAGCCAGGTGGTCATTGTTCTTCTCCAGATTTGACTTCACAATTTCTTATTTACCAGGACCAAAAAACATTAAGGCTGATGCCTTGTCTCGCAGCTTTTTATCAGAGTCTCCTCCTCCGCTTCCTCCACAACCCATTATTTCTGAGGATAGGATTTTGGCTTTTACCCAGGCTGACATCTCTGAGGCCTTGTTACCAGCACAGGCTGAAGCCCCTCCCTCCACTCCCTCTGGTATGCTCTTTGTGCCCCTAGCTCTTTGTTTGCAGGTTTTGCAGCAAGTACATGCATCAAAACCTGCAGCACATCCGGGGTTTAGACACATTTTTGAGATTATCTCTCGCAACCTCTGATGGCCATCGATTAGGCAGGATGTCTTAGCCTTCATCCAGGCCTGTGAAGTTTGCGCCAGAAGCAAGAGCAGTACTCCTAAGCCCCCCAGTCTCCTACGTCCTCTACCAATACCTACCTGTCCCTGGACCCGTTTATCTATGGACTTTATCACTGACTTGTCTCCGTCCCAGGGATGTTCCACGATCTAGGGGGTGGTAGACAGGTTCAGTAAGATGGCCCACTTTGTTCCGCTTCCGAAGCTTCCATCTGCTGAACTGGCATCTTTATTCATTAAGCATATTTTCAGGCTCCATGGAGCACCAATTAACATTGTATCTGACCGTGGCTCTCAGTTTATATCCCAGTTTTGGAAGGCCCTTTGCTCTCAGCTGGGGATTAAATTATCATATTCTTCAGCATATCATTCTGAGACAAATGGCCAAACAGAAAGGACTAATCAGATTCTAGAGAAGATGGTACGTTGTCTGATGGCCAAAGATGAGGTGGAGTGTGTCAACATCCTTCCATGGGCAGAGTTTGCCTTTAATTATTGTGTCAGCACATCTACAGGGACCTCTCCTTTCTTTTGTGTTTACGGGTTGCATCCTCGTGTGTGCTCCTTTGATCTCCCGCCCTCTGATGTTCCAGATGCCAACACCACGACTGAAAATTTCTCCAAAATCTGGTCTGATGTAAATCGTGCTATTTCTCTCTCTGTGCAGGCTTTTAAGAAAACGGTTGACAAGCAGCATTCAAAGGCACCAGGATATAAAGTTGGTGACAAAGTGTGGCTATCATCTAGGAATCTGTCCCTGCATGTTCCATCTAAAAAGCTTGGCCCAAAATTCATCGGGCCTTATGAAATTTCGGAGATTGTTAATCCTGTGTCCTACAGATTAAAACTTTCCCCATCCATGCGCATTCCAAATGTCTTTCATGTTTCATTGTTGAAACCTGTTCATTCCAGCCTCCTAGTAAATGAACCAGAACCTGTGGATGTGTTGGACAGTCAAGAATATGAAGTGGCATTTATTCTTGATTCCAGACTGCGCAATTCCTTACAATATCTCGTTTATTGGAAAGGTTTCGGCCCATAGGATCGATCTTGGGTACCAGCTCGTGATCTTCATGCTGATCGACTTAAGAAGAAGTTCCATCTCCGTTATACAAGTAAGCCTGGGGGTGCAGGAGAAACCCCTTGAGAAAGGGGGTACTGTCAGTACTAGAATCCCTTTAGGACCCAGCACAACTCACCTGACACAGCCGTTGTATGGGAAACAACAGTGATTGGCCAGCTCACCTTTGAATCACCTGTATCAGCATTCAGTCAGTGCTCATGTTAGAGTTCACATTTGTGTTTGATCCAGCTGATATCTGCTCTGTGTCTTTCGTGTATGACCCGGCTTGTTTGACCCTCCTTGCTCGCTTCTGATTTGGTACTGTTTGGACTATGACCCAGCTTGCATAGACTACGCTTTGCCTAATTCTACTGTAGTACCCTCATCTGCATCGGTGAACTACAAGCATCAGCTAACATCTATCCTCATCTGCAGCAGTAAACTACAAGGTCCAGCAAACATCTACCTTCATCTGCAGCGGTGAACTACAAGTCCCAGCTGACCTTCTCTGCTTAGACCTGCTCATGGTATGTGCTCTTGTTCTTTGAACTCTTTGTATGATCAGCACACCTGAACTGTTACCTGTTATCTGCTCCCAGCCTGACAGAATGTACATTTAGGTGCAATATGTAGGGCTTCCTGTAGAGGGCAATATGGTAGAGTGTCCCCATTGTGGACATTCTGCCCACTTCCAGTTTTAACCACGCAAGATTTTACCGCAGTGTCCGACTTTGGAAGTGGCTATATATGTATCTATTACACAGTTGATTTTGGATGTCTAATTTCAAGTGTATTTGCTGTGTTGTGTGTGGGGTTTTATTTTTTATTTTTTTTTATATGCCTATATTTTTGTTTGAAGTTTGATGGTGGGGAATTGCCATATCGTAGGTAAGCCCATTGATGTCCAGCTTAACCTCAAAACAAGACTCGATGTCTAAAGCCGCGTACACACGGGGCGGACTGTCTGGCCAACTTAGTCCGTCAGACAATCCGACGGACAGTCCGTCATACTTTCGAATGAACGGACTTGACCACACACACCACTTTTTGAGCGGACTAATACGGCGTACTAAGTCCGCCATACTATCCGCCCTACTTTTGAAATGAACGGACTCGCCCACACACGCGGAGGAAAGTCCGCTCATTTCGAGCCCGTCTCCAGGTAGGCGAAGCCCGAGAAGGAGACGTCGCTGGCCCCACCGCCTGGTATGGACTTAAAGGGGAACCCCAACGACGAATAAAAAATCGGCGTGGGGGTCCCCCCCAAGTCCACAACAGACCCTTGTCCGAGCACGCTACCCGGCCGGCCAGGAAAGGGGGGCGAGCGAGCGCCCCCCCTCCTGAGCCGTACCAGGCCGCGTGCCCTCAACATGGGGGGGTGCCTTGGGGAAGGGGGGGCCGCGCGGCCCCCCCACCCCAAAGCACCTTGTCCCCATGTTGATGAGGACAAGGGCCTCTTCCCGACAACCCTGGCCGTTGGTTGTCGGGGTCTGCGGGCGGGGGGCTTATCGGAATCCGGGAGCCCCCTTTAATAAGGGGGCCCCCGGATACCGGCCCCCCACCCTATGTGAATGAGTATGGGGTACAATGTACCCCTACCCATTCACCTGTAAAATAAAAGTACAAAAAAAAACACAACACACGAGATAAAATACTTTATTGCACAGCTCCGGGGGTCTTCCGTCTTCGGGGGTCTTCTCGCCAGACTCCTCCGCTATCTTCTTGTAGCTCTTTTGCTAGCGGAGGAGTCCGGCTTTCTTCCTCGCCGCCGGCCTCTTCTCCCGACTTCGGGGGTCTTGTCCCCCTCTTCGGTTCTTCTGCCGGGCCACCGCGCCTTCTTATAGCTCTTTTACAGGCGGTGGCCCGGTCTTCTGTCGCCACCTTCCGTTCTTCTTCTTCTTCTTCTTCTTCTTCCTTTCTTCTTCCTTCCTTCTTCTTCCTTCCTTCCTTCTTCTTCCTTCTTCTTCCTTCTTCTTCCTTCCTTCTTCTTCCTTCTTCTTCCTTCTCATTCTCATTCTCATTCTCCTCCTCCTCCTCCAGGAGATGTTGCCTCGACGATCTCTCCGGCCGGAATGCCAGGGACGCGCTGCGCTGCCACTTATATAGGGACAATGGGGCGGTGTCACATGGCTTTATGTCACATGGGTTGGTGTCACATGGTGACCCCCGCCCCCTTACGATGTCATAGTCCCCATGTGACCAACCCATGTGACATAAAGCCATGTGACACCGCCCCATTGTCCCTATATAAGTGGCCGCGCAGTGCGTCCCTGGCATTCCGGCCAGAGAGATCGTCGAGGCAACATCTCCTGGAGGAGGAGAAGAAGAAGAAGAAGAACGGAAGGCGACGACGGCGGCGACAGAAGACCGGGCCACCGCCTTTTATTTTACAGGTGAATGGGTAGGGGTACATTGTACCCCATACTCATTCACATAGGGTGGGGGGCCGGTATCCGGGGGCCCCCTTATTAAAGGGGGCTCCCGGATTCCAATAAGCCCCCCGCCCGCAGACCCCGACAACCAACGGCCAGGGTTGTCGGGAAGAGGCCCTTGTCCTCATCAACATGGGGACAAGGTGCTTTGGGGTGGGGGGGCCGCGCGGCCCCCCCTTCCCCAAGGCACCCCCCATGTTGAGGGCACGCGACCTGGTACGGCTCAGGAGGGGGGGGCGCTCGCTCGCCCCCCTTTCCTGGCCGGCCGGGTAGCGTGCTCGGACAAGGGCCTGTTGTGGACTTGGGGGGGACCCCCACGCCGATTTTTTTTTTTCGGCGTTGGGGTTCCCCTTTAAGTCCATACCAGGCGGCGGGGCCAGTGACGTCTCCTTCGCGGGCCCCGCCTACCTGGATACCCGCTCGAAATGAGCGGACTTTTCTCCGGGCGGGAAAAGTCCGCTCATTTTAAAAGTACGGCGGACTGGCACACACACGGGCGGATTGTCCGCCAAAATGCGAGTCCGACGGACAGTATTACGGAAATTCCGAAATACTTAGTCCGCCAGACTGCACGCTGAAAAAGTCCGCTGAAGCCCACACACGAGCGGACTGTCCGCTGAAATGTGTTTCGGCGGACTAAGTAGGCCAGACAGTCCGCCCATGTGTACGCGGCTTTACTGAGGCTTTTGATGTCAAATGAGGCTTGATGTTTGACTAAGTCCTCGGGGATCAGAACGAGGCTTGGTCGCCCGTGCCCCAGGATGACGTCAATCTCAGATGAAACGCATAGGACGCATGACATGCTGATGTCATCACGATTTATGAGTCCCGGAATTGCGTAGGCTCGTTTGTATGTTTTTACTGGCTGGTGTTTTACCATTCCCCTGTGTGTGTGAGGTGCTTTTAACCAATAAATCGTTGGATTTACATGATGCAGAGTCTCTATTATTTTCGAGTGGGACGTTCCTAACATCGGGAGAGAGAGAGATCGCCTGCAGGACTACTGATCTTTGGTCCGATTTTAATCCAAAGGCCCTGGCGAGGTAATCTGCAACAAGCGTTACTGACTTTTCTAAAGGTCCAGTACATCTGGTAAGCAGGCATTTCTTATTATCGGTGGTGGTATCATATGGTGTCCATTACACCGGGGAATGAAAGGGACTATATTGTGTCTGAAAGTTTACACATGGACTACTAATTCCAAGATTTTGGCACTGCTGTCAATTTATCACCCTGCTCTTCACATAACTTTTTCCAAAAAGGAGGACTGTTCACTATTAGATGTTTTATGCTGTTTATGTTAGTTAAGAGCGACGCTATTTTATACTATGCTGTTTTTGTGATATCACACATTTGAGTCGCGGCTGTCCATGCAGCTTCAATACCTTTTGTCATTTCAAGTGTGTTTTTTTTTTTTTTTCCTCCCATATTCAAAATTAAACAGCTGTTTTAAGGTCAGTACTTGTATATTATTTCGTTTACCTGAGATTTCCCCATTAGATTTTTTTCTCATTCTGTTCCAGCTACCTTTTTTGCCTGGACCTGCCAATCCAGGCTTCACTCAACAAAAGTCCCAGTACATTTTTTTTTATTGTAGCTACTTCGTTTACAGAAAATCTATTATGTGCTTTGTATATATTATAATACAGCACGCCTGTTGCATGCAAGTTACATAGTTGGTAGAGTTGAAAAAAGAAATCGGTCCATCCAGTTTAACCTGTGTAGCTGTGGGTGTGTTTATGTACAGTATTTAGTAACCCTAAAAAAAAAAAATCATTTAAATTTTGTTTTTCTATGTTCTACATATTTATCATTGCTGCTGGTCAGATTACATGCCTCCATCATCAAGCTTTCTCCTCTTCTTTACCTATATTCCTGTATATTATGTTTGTTAAGATGCCAATCGCTTACACAAGGGATTGTGGATAGAGTTCCACATCCTTACCGCTCTAACCATAAAGAAATTAATGGGGTGGGTAACTACATGGAAAATGAGGTCCAATGTAGAAAAATGTAAAATAATGTATTTGGGTGGAAAAAATATAAATGCAATCTATACACTGGGGGGAGAACCTCTGGGGGAATCTACTAGGATCCTCAGGTCCTTTTCCATTTTAGAGGATAGGCTCAGCAATTGCATGCAATGCCAAGCTGCTGCTAACAAAGCAAACAGAATATTGGCATGCATTAAAAACGGGATCAACTCCAGAGATAAAGCGATAATTCTCCCACTCTACAAGACTCTGGTCCGGCCGCACCTAGATAGAGTATACTGCCCAGTTCTGGGCGCCAGTCCTCAGAAAGAATGTACTGGAAATGGAGCAAGTACAAAGAAGAGCAACAAAGCTAAAAAAAGGTCTGGAGCATATTAGTTATGAGGAAAGTTTGCAAGCACTGAACTTATTCTCTCTGGAGTAGAGACACTTGAGAGGGGATAGGATAAAACTTTTTTTGCAGAAGGCAGTTTAACAAGACACGTAGCCACTCATTAAAATTAGAAGAAAAGAGGTTTAACATTAAACTACATAGAGCATTCTTTACTATAAGAGCGGCAAGGATGTGGAATTCCCTTCCACAAGTGGTGGTCTCAGCCTGAGGGGGCATTGATAGTTTCAAAAAACTATTAGATAAGCACCTGAATGACCACAGCATACAGGGGTATACAATGTAATACTGACATATCACACACATACAGTAGGATGGACTTGTGTATTTTTACAACCTCACCTACTATGTAACTATTTAACTACGTGTATGTAAAGAACATATAACAAGTTGTTTCAAAGGGTCATGCTTTGATAAAGTTCAGTATCAATGTACAACAAGGTGCCATGAATCCAGTTCCTTATATACTGTATCTAGTTATAGATTCTAAATGATATAGTTCTTGATTATGAAAATTATGTTCTCCTTTACTAGGAGGTTGTTGCAGGGTACATAGACCTATTGTTGCTCTTCGGCTTCATCAAATACATTTTCAGAGCATCTTATAGACACATTTGAGGTTGGCGTGTTTAAGCAGTAGACAGAGGACTTGTGGGAAGGCTGGCCGAAGGCCAGCCTGTATTTGTGGGAGGAGTCAGAGACTATTTAACCCTCCTCCTCCATCAGGGCCAGGGTTGGTGTTTTCTGGGTTAGGAGGGGGTGGGGCTGACATTCGTCACTTCCGGGTCCTTGCCGAGCTAATCTGCTGCTGTGGTGGCGATGTCTGTCGGGGAGACCGCCAGCCCACCCACTTTGTCACCCCTGGGTACTTTGGTCTCCACACCAGGGTCAGCTTCACGAGGGAGCCACCTGCCTGGTGGGGGGGTGGGTTCGGCCGCTGCCGACTCCTCTCCCCGCACGCATCCAGGGCCACGAGGGAACCGCCTGCCTGGTGCCCACCGGGGAGGTTTGGGGTTCGGCTGTCACCGACTCCTCTCCCTGTAAGCATTTAGGTCCAACAAGGGAGCCGCCTGCCTGGTGCCCGCCGGGGGGGGGGGGGGTTCGGCAACCGCCGACTCCTCTCCCCATACGCATCCAGGTGCATGAGGGAGATGTCTGCGTGGGGGGGGGGGGGGGCTGTGGGTGTTCAGTCGCCTTCCGCTGATTCCTCTCCCCATACACTTCCAGCACCATGAGGGGGCCGCCTGCCAGCATTGCTGTCAACATGATTTCTTGCTGGCAATCATAGCATAGCAATCTAGTATACAGCATGTAGTGCATAACTGTTCTGTCGAGCCCATCCAGTGGTTAGGTGGCATTAATTATCACATGTGCTGCTTAGAGGCCACGGCAGATCACGCAGGCTGATGGCAGCTACTTTGGCTGTAAGGTTCAGGACAATTTATTCAGCTCTGCTCTCAGTATTCAATCCCCAAATGTGCTATGGTTTCATTACATATATTCACAGTCAGGATATCACTTGACCCGTGCACATCTTGCTTCATGTGGGGGCCACCCGCCCACTTCTCCGGGTTTTTCGCCGGGGGGGTGTTCGCCATCCTGCCCGTTCGCTCCTCTCCTCATGCCCAGCTGGCTCCTCAAGGGGACCTCCCATCCATTTCTCTCGGTGCTCTCGGGGGGGGGGATGGGCGGCCTCCCGCCTGCTTGCTCCTCTCTCCCCACTGTTGGCTCCGCTGCAGCAGTCACAGAGGACATTAGACCATATCCATGGCAACGGCCTGACATGAGGTGATGGGGCCGTCAAGGCTTGTAGTAGATGTACTAGGCTGGAGTATCGGTGTGGTTATTCGCAATTCATTCTCAAGTTTGCACGTTCCCATTCATTGTCAGCAGGGCTTTGCATACCTGGGGGGGCTTGGCAGACATGAAGGACGCAACTATGTACATTGCAGGTTTTTAATTTTTGCTTTTCTTTGGCAAGTGTTCCATCGTAGCACAGCATTTCTGTCACAGCGTTCTGCCCCAGCATTTCTGCCACAGCGTTCTGCCACAGCGTTCTGCCCCAGCATTGCTGTCATAGCGTTCTGTCCCAGCATTTCCGTCCATAGCATTCTGCCCCAGTTTCTGTCATTGCGTCATGTCCCGGTTTTCTTCGTCTCTGCGCCTGCATTTCTGTCATGGCATTTCCTGCCTCAGCATTTCTGTCTTAGTGTTCTACCCCAGCTATCTGGCTCAGTGTCCAGTCTCAGCATTTCTGGCTCGCCGTGCAGTCTCAGCATTTCTGTTTCATTTGCGTTTCTGTCCAGGTTTTCTGTCATGGCATTTCTGTCTCAGCGTTCTGTCATAGCATTCTCCCCCAGGATTTCTGTCATTGCATTTCTGCCTCAGCATTTCAGTCTCTGCGTTTGTCATTTCGTTTCTGCCCCAGGTTATCTGTCATGGCATTTCTGCCTCAGCCTTTCTGCCCAGGGTTTCTGTCATTGCATTTCTGCCTCAGCGTTCTTTCATTGCGTTCTGCCCCTGGATTTCTGTCATAGCGTTTCCTGCCCTGGATTTCTGTCATAGTGTTTTTCTGCCCCTGGATTTCAGTCATTGCATTTCTGCCCCTGGATTTCTGTTATTGCGTTTCTGCCTCAGCATTCAGTTTCAGCGTTTTTCTGTCATAGCGTTTTTTTCTGTCATTACGTTTCTGCCTCAGCATTTCTGTCATTACGTTTCTGCCTCAGCATTCAGTTTCAGCGTTTTCTGTCATAGCGTTTTTTTCTGTCATTACGTTTCTGCCTCAGCTTTTCTGTCATTACGTTTCTGCCTCAGCATTTATGTCATTACGTTTCTGCCTCAGCATTTATGTCATTACGTTTCTGTCTCAGCATATCTGTCATGGTGTTGCTGTCCTTGCATTTCAGCCTCGGTGTTCAGCCTCAGCGTGGTTGTTCACTCATGGCATACACCGATACCGGTTTTATCTTTGTTGGTTGTCATGTCTCGTCGTGTCTGTGTGCATGTTTGTACCTGGCAGTTAGCTAGGGCTCACACGTCAGGATCTGTCACGTCCACAGATCCATACTGGCTGAGGTTTCGTTTGTTAATGATTGTTGACCACAATCTTCTCGTCTGTATACCATATGTCATACGATGCATGTTCATTCACTACACCTGTACGTCTACCCACCACGGTCTGTGGGTACTCTAGCCCTGAGTTTTTCTGTTAATTACCTGTCTCTGCGCTGCAGGTTACTCTGGCTCACGCACTACTTACACAAGGGGGGGGGGGGGGTTGTCATCAGGTTCATTCACACGCTGTGGTCTGGACATTTCTGCTTATGTTCCCTTTCTTAGGTAGGCAGAGGGGTGTTGTTGTTCTCATGTCTGGTTGTCTGTCTTTCCTCCAGTTGTGTTCTCAGGATGGGCCGTCTTGGCATCTATACCGTTATCAACCATGCCTGCACTCACTTCCATTAGCCCTGCCCATTGTTGGGGCGAATTGATTTGTGCAGGATGTCGTTTCGCCACTGGGCCCACCCTCGGGTCAGCAGCAGTTGTCAATTTTTCTTCAGTTGACGTCCTGTTGCTTAGAGGCCCTGGTTACCACCCTGGGATTAATACTCAGGGTGTGTCCTAAGCCACGGTCCTTAGGTGGTAGGTTTGGGCGTCATCGTCATGATTCTGGATTCCACTCTTGGCTCCGATCTCTTGTCTAGGGGGTTGCTTGGAGTACTGCTCAGGGACGTTGGTCCAGTCATCTTTGCTGATCCCGGGTCTGTTCCAGGTTGGGGGGGGGGGGTTCAGTCACTTGGGTATGGCTGTATCATGCCATGGGACTTATTTACCTGGGTTGGAGTCTGACTCTCCTTCTTCCGTTCAGGATTCGATCTTGGTTGGTAGGTCTCACACTGAAGCACGGCCTGTTTGTATCCGGTGGGACCAGTGTCCTGTGTCTGGCATGGTGTCTCCATGTTGATGATGCTCATTGCCATGGCGCCTACTCCATCACATCCATCAGGCAGCCAGCATTTTTCACTCCTTTCAGTGGTCTTTTTGCACTCTCCCTCTCACTTCCTCATACCAGGTATGGGTAGGCCAGGCTTTGGGGGGGGGGGGGGGGGGGGAGCTTTCAATGTGCTACTTCACTGTTGTCCTTTTGAGATATTTCAGGTAGCCAGGGATTTATTTATGGAGTAGCAATGTAGGAATATTTTCTTTATATAGATTAGGGTAGGGTATTTTTGTAAATGGATACTACGAGGTAGCAATATTTTTCCTTGCACAAAATAAAAGAGTAAATTGTATTAGGAAGAGAGGATTTTGGGTGGGAAATGTCACCACATTCACTTAGTTCTGGGACATTATTCGTTTTGGACAGAGTAGAGATGGATTAGAACACCCGTCACGCTTTTATTCCTACTTCTGCCTCCGTTAGGGAGAATTACCCTCTCTTTGTCCTGTTTACTGTTATCAACAAAAGTGAAACTAAAGGAAAATATATAGAACAGTAATGGAGGGGGATACTAGTTTTGGTGACCTGGGAGGCCCAATGGATTCCCTTAATTTGGAGGGATTTTTCTCTCACTTCCATAGCAAAAACAGGGACAGGAAGTGCACAGAAATCTTTCCATTGGGACACAGATGGCAAAAATAAACTGTCAGGACTTATAACCCTCCCTTGCTCTATCCAAAATGAAAATGAGCTTTGCATATAGTTCTATTTAAATATTTGTAGCATGTAGGTATTTAACATTTTATATTTATTTAAGAAATACAGTCTGTATATCTTACCTAGCATTAGATGTGACAATGCCAAAGCAACACTAATAGGAGATACTACAAGATTTGGCCTGGAATCCAGTGGTGACAGCTTTTGGAAAAGGTCCAGTGTAAAAGTCATCAGGTCGTTTGCAACCTCATTAAGTGTATCATTGAAATGTTTCCCTGAACATACTGGCCACAACATAGAACAAGATGGTGTCTTCTTCACCTGAGGCAAGTTGTGTTCAGTAACAACCTTGTTTTTTGTAATCTGTTCATGCCATACTGCACTTTCTCCTTGCTTGATCTTACTCTCTGTTTCATAACCAGAATGTTTGGTCTTAGGGAATTCGGTCCCTTTTGCAATTAGAGGTTCCTGACCCATTAAGATCTTATCTGCTTCTGTTCGTGTGTATATATTTGAAGACTGGTTCACAGTTTCAGTAACCTCTATTCCAAAAGTCTGATTGTCTTCTGGTGACTTGGTAGCTATTATCCTTGGGGGAACTGTGTTTTTACTTTTTGATTGTGCATCTGATTTATCAGCAGTTTGGTCCTCCTGTTTTTTTACAACAGGTGAACTTGTAGTTGTTGATATAGACAGAGAGGGGTCAGAATTGGGACCCTGCAGAAAGACAGAATAGAATGTTAAATGAGAAAAAAAAGTCACTGGAAGAAATTGTTCAACCACATATGCTAAAAAAATCATTATAGGCCTGAAGATTACATGAAGCCCCCAAAACATTATATATTTACTGAAATCAGATACCCTAGATCAGTGATGGCGAACCTTGGCACCCCAGATGTTTTGGAACTACATTTCCCATGATGCTCACCTACACTGCAGAGTGCAGGAGCATCATGGGAAATGTAGTTCCAAAACATCTGGGGTGCCAAGGTTCGCCATCACTGCCCTAAAGAATAAAATCCAGGTAATTCCAATGTTTCAATGTCACAATATTACCACAAAGGTCTAGGAAATGCAAACATTTCTGTAAAAAATACTCTAAAGTTTAGAGCACACAAACACAATAAATTACCCAATTGTTTTGTAAAGTATAAAAGACAAGTAAATAGATACCCAACATGTCAAACCTTAAATTTGTGTGCGTCTGTGAAATGGTGACAAACTTCAGAACCCTATATTTTCCACAGGTGATACTTTAGAAGCCCCCTATAGGTCATCAGCATCACAGAGGAGGTTTGATACTAGAAATATTGCTCTCACTCCGACGCGTGGGATTTAACATGTAACGAAAGTTTCACAATCTAAGTTTGCATGCATAGTCTCCCCCCCACTAGTGACCTTACAGTGGTACATGCATATATGTGGGGGGAATTTTATATGCTTGGGTCTTTATTTTTTTACAATTTACATATTTATTTATTTTTTTACTTAAAATGATTTTAAAAGTAAATTTTTTAAGGGGAAAAACCTTGAGACTTTACAGCTCCTTTAACTTATTTTCATCACGGGGGGGCGTGGCGTCCGAGCTCCAAGATGGACGTGTGATCTAGGAGCTCCGTTCGGCCGCCGGAGAGAACCGACTAACCTCACGACCATCGACAACTTTAAACAGAACGCACTCGTTCGCCAATCTCCGCTGACACCGAATATCCTGTCAGCCATGCCGAAAAACAAGAAACACCCGCAGACTCCGCGGAAACTTCCGAGCTTCTTCGGAACGCGCGGACCGCCACAAAATGGCGCCGGAACACCAGACGATCGCTCCGCTCTCCCGCCTGCGATGATCAGTCAGAAACCGCCGACTCACCTGCATACCGGAGCAGCTTCTTTCAGCGAATCCTCATCGGGGACTGCTAGCCCCTCCACAAGGAGTCCAGTGAAACAAAAGCTGCGGATCTCCTCACCAGAAGGCCGCGACATGGAGGTAAGTGGGCCCTCTGCTATAGGCCTCACTCCTCAGTCACACATCGCTGACCCCATTGCGACCTATCCCACCTCAGACAGGCCGATCTCTGACACACTATTGAAGGAGATGTTGCTATCCCTCAAAATTTCCATACAAACTGATATTACTGCTGAAATTACTAAATGTCATAGAGAAGTTATGGCTCTGGGCAACAGAGTGGATCAAGTGGAAAACTCATTAGGTAACTACACTAATTCCTTCAATGGCTTAGTAGAGGCCCATAAATCACACGGAGAAGAAATTGCTTGGCTAAAAAACAAGGTAGCTGACCTTGAAGACCGCTCCAGAAGGTCAAATATAAAAATCAGAGGTATCCCCGAGGTCATACCTCCCACCCAACTATTACAGTATGTACATACACTGTTCTCCACCATTATTCCTACGCTATCCCCTCAGGACTTGACTATCGATAGGATCCATAGACTACCTAAGCCAGCATTCCTGCCCGACAACTCTCCCAGAGATGTGTTACTAAAGATGCACTACTACCATGTTAAAGAGCAAATCTTAATTGCCTCACGGAAATCCGACAATAAACATCCACAATATGCAGAAATAATTCTTCTCCCTGACCTGTCACGGCACACTCTCCAGCAACGCCGTAATCTAGCCACCATAACGAAGGCGCTGAGGAATCACAGTGTTCCCCATAAATGGAGACACCCGGCGAAACTGGTCATTTCCCATGAAGGAACCACTCACAGCGTTTCTACCCTGGCTGAAGGGATTGCACTCTTACGACAATGGGGTATAATACCCCCACAAGACACATCTGGTCCGCATATACCGCCACTGACCAACACTCCAGACGAGTGGCAAGTGGTGTCTCGCAAAAGGGCTCCTAAAAAAGTTGCTGATGGTTCTACTTAATCCTCACTACAACGTATAAGGTTCTCTCCTAGGTCACAAGGGTTGTTCACTTTATTGCAACCTTTGTTGTATCCCCCGGATTAATATCCTTCCTATGCAGTTACGTCTGCACATGAATCGTTTCTCAGATTCTATTCTTAATATTTTGCTTATTTTTGTTGGTTATTGTTCTGTTCTTTGTTATGTTCTCAGTTCCTTCCTAATTAGCACAGACTCTGCATGCCCTTACTGGCTACCTCCTGTCCTTGTACATTCCCAGGGATGTTGGATACTTATTCTGACCCGGCTTTGCTCCCACCACTCATCGACTGACACAGTGAGTACGACCCCTCCCAGCGTACTTTACTCCTGCTAAATGACTATTACATGTGTATCTATAAACGCTAGGGGCCTTAACCATCCTGCAAAGCGTCACTCTCTGTGGTCTGAAGCCCTGAGGCAAAAAGCTGATGTTCTGTGTGTGCAGGAGACTCATTTCCAACTCAACAATCATCCCTCATGCACACACAGGAATTACCCGCATATATTTCTAGCGCCTAATCCGAAAAAGAAAAAAGGCGGAGTTCTCCTAGCAATCCGAGATACAGTCTCCTTTAACCTTCGCAACTCCTGGATAGATGAAAATGGCAGATATATAAACCATACACCTTCGTGTCAGTGTATTCTCCGAACACACACCAGATCAGATTTCTCAACAGGTTACTCCGAAAGGTAAAGTCTGTCCAATATGGGAACCTTATTTTGGGAGGTGACTTCAACCTGATTGTGGATCCTAAATTGGACACCTCTTCCACTGCTCAACACGGCAAGACTTACCTACACAGAACCCTTCATGTTGCAGACTTATATGATGTGTGGAGATGCACCCACGGTAACGAAAGGTCTTATACCTTTTTCTCCCACAGACACCTCTCTTACTCAAGAATTGACATGTTCTTAACAGATAAATGGACTCTGCAAAATGTCTCCTCCTCATGTATTCATGACATCACGTGGTCAGACCACGCTGTTATTTCATTATCCCTTCATGAGAAGGGTGTCTCCCCCTCTCCACCCATCTGGCGTAGTAATGTTAGACTGCTACAAGACCCCTGCACTAACCAATTGATCTCCCAGCACATTCATGAATTCTTCCAACATAATGAACACTCTGTAGAGAGCCCCTTTACACTATGGAATGCCCACAAAGCTTCAGTAAGAGGTCTTTTAATTCAACTAGGAGCTAGAGCAAAGAAACGATACACAGCAACCTTAGACTCTATTACATCTGACATACATAGGTTAGAAGCGTTGAATATGGCGTCTCCATCACAATCTCTAACTGATCAGCTTTCTGCACTTAGAGAGAAGCTGAGGGAGCATCTCACCCAAAAATATGACTCATACTTTCGCCGTCTACAGCTGTCCTCTTATGCCAATGCGAATAGGGCGGGTAAATACCTAGCCAACAGAATCAAGACAACACGCACTAAAACTAAAATCTCCCACTTACTTCACCCTGTGTCACATCACAAAATTCTTAATCCTCAAGATATTGCTAATCAATTTGCACAGTATTACAGTGCATTATATAACCTTAAATCTGATCCACATACTGTACAGCCCACCTTACCCGCCATACAACGTTTCTTGAAGGATTTGAACCTCCCTCTGCTGTCGGGTACTCACTTAGCTTCCCTGAACTCCCCATTCACCACAGGTGAAATAGAATCTGTTATCACCACGCTTCCGAATGGGAAATCCCCAGGCCCTGATGGGTTTTCTAATGAATATTTCAAAACCTTCCCTAAACTTCTTTCCCCATACTTACAAAAGGTCTTTACCCAAGCGGCGGAACGGGCATCATTTCCCCAGGAAATGCTGACAGCATATGTTGCTACGATCCCCAAACCAGGAAAGGACCACACCACCCCAAGTAACTTTAGGCCAATTTCTTTACTTAACTCAGACATCAAAATCTACGCCAAACTCTTAGCTAAGCGCCTGGAAGAATTCATACCGTCCCTCATAAAAAACGACCAGATGGGTTTCATAAGGGGGAGACAAACTTCTGATGCAACGAGACGTATCATAAATGTTGTTCATCACGCTGCTCTGTCTAAGACGCCTTCTCTGCTGCTCTCCATTGACGCAGAGAAGGCGTTTGATAGAGTAGACTGGAGTTACATGAGAGAGGTACTCTGTAAATTCGGTTTTCAGGGCACTATATTCAATGCAATGTTGGCCCTGTATTCCTGTCCCTCTGCCCAGGTGCTAACGGCTGGTATGCTGTCCCATACTTTTTTGATTACGAATGGTACCCGTCAGGGGTGCCCACTGTCCCCTACTATATTTAACCTGATGATAGAACCCCTGGCGGAGACCATCAGGTCTAATGTCGACATATCTGGCTTCGAAATAGGTTCCCGCAACCATGTTATCAATTTATTTGCAGATGATGTCATCCTTATGCTAACAAATCCATCCAGATCATTACCGTTAGTCCATGACACTCTGTTGAAATTTGGTGATATTTCCTATTACAAAGTCAACTTTGCTAAGTCATTGATATTAAACCTGGGTATGGACAGGCGTATACAGGACCAACTTAAAAGAGACCTACCATACAAATGGCAAGATGATGGTATACCATACTTGGGTATTAAGATAACTAATTCCACTCGCACCATCGTTACCTCAAATTTTAGACCACTGCTTGCCAAAATTGAAGAAACCCTTAAACACATAGCTAAAACTGAACTTGCGTGGTTGGGCAAACTAGCTGCTTGTAAGATGTTGGTGCTCCCTCACATACTCTATTTGTTTAGGACTATTCCATTACACATTCCCATTTATTTTCTTAAAGCTATCTCCAAGCTCATATGGAACTTCTTGTGGAATGGGAAAAAGGCACGGTGTACTCCCCGTAGCCTAATTCCCCATAGACTGGTGGGAGGGGCAGGACTGATGGATGTTTATGACTACCTGTGGTCCACTAGACTGGACCAACTCCGTCAGTGGTTTAGAACCACTAATACTCCTCTTTGGGTTGAATTAGAGCGAGCCATGGCTCCAGTTCCTGATCTCGTAGCTTTCCTTATGGGCGACATTTGGAAGCCTTGGGACTTACGCCAACTCTCCCCCATAATACAAACCTCCATACAAGCATGGAGATTCCTCCTTAATCAAGATCACCGCACCCTCCAAACTATCGATTATCAATTTCCCCTGAGTCTTCTAGCAGCTCGTATCCCGATGTTGTCTTTGAAACAGTTTCCGAGCTACGGTATACACAATGTCCAAAATTTCTTTATTGACCACAGGGCCCTTGATAGTGATCAAATAATGGCAAAGTTTGATCTCCCTCGCCATCATTTCTTCACGTGTATCCAAATCTCCCAATTCCTGAAGAAAAATCCTCTTCCTACAATTAAACTACCACCTTCTGTTTGGCACTATCTTTCATGCGAATCTTCAAGAAACAAAGGCATTTCGATCTTTTATGCTCTTCTACAGGATAAAAAATCCTTCACGAAGACAAAACAGATTAATGCTTGGGAAGCTGATTTGGGACTCACTTTTCCAGAGGATCAATGGACCACAGCATTTCGTGAGATCCAAAAAGCCTCTCATTCCATTAGTTATTGGGCAATGTCTATCAGAATCGTCAATAGATGGCAATACACGCCTTGTAGATTGTCGAAAATTTTTCCGCACACTTCCTCACTTTGCTGGAGGAACTGCGGGCAATCAGGCCACTTACTACACATGTTCTGGGAATGCCCCAACCTGATAAGTTTTTGGAATCAAATATTCCAACTCATAACTTCCATTACGGGTATAATTACTCTCCCCAACCCTGCTTTAGCGATCCTACATATTGGTATTGACCAATTCCCCTACAACATGAGGGTAGTTGTTTCTAATATTCTCCTGGCAGCAAGATCCTTGGTTTTATTACATTGGAAATCAGCCACAACCATAAACATTACGGATCTGACCAACACAGTTCATCATCACTACACCCTAGAACGAGCGTTAGCTATCAACACTTTAAAATGCAAGCAATTTGATAATATGTGGAGTATCTGGAGTGCTCGATATCAGAAGTCTTAAGTTTTGTTGACATTCCGTTCTCTGTTTATTTCTATACATCTCTATGTTCATTTTGAGATTGTATTGTATTCTACTGCATGATGACTCTTAATCGATACAGTAGTGTGTGCTAATGTTTTTGTTTTGTTTTTTTTCTTTTCTTCCCCCTATAATTTGTATTATCTCATGTCCTCTTTTTTTTTCTGTATCATCAAAACTTCAATAAAAATTGAATGTTTAAAAAAAAAAACTTATTTTCATCACATAGGGGACTAAAAGTCAGCTATGTGATGATTTTTTGGTGACAGGTTCTCTTTTATGAGACATCTGGGGTCTAAAAGACCCTAAATGTCTATCCTGTGCTCCAATGAATGTCTAGCAATGCAGATTGCATTGCATTACATGCTTTCCCAGCCACGCTGGGTGGGGAAACTGAGAGGTGGACCTGGGAGTGTCGTCAAACATGTTGCTTCTTGGGTCAGCAGCAAGGAGGGGAGGAGGGTGGACATGTGTCCTCTCTGCTCCCTCCCCTCTACCCGGTGGCACCAACTATGTTGATCCCAGCCCCCAGATGGGAAAGCGGAGCCCAGGATACATGACAGGGGCACACACGGGGTTGTCGCCATTACTGGGGGTGTGTGGAAGCACTTGAGTGGCAACTCAGCTGCCGAATGCTTCTACCTGACAGGCAGTAGTCCGCTTGTCAAATTTACATATAATTCCAGTGGCTGAAGCCACCAGGAATGTGTGTAAAACCCCCTGCTGTCAGGTGCATATGACGTACTGACCTGGCAGCGAAAGGGTTAAAGGATGCTTTATTATATTGATGCTATATTATGCAATTTTGCACAACAGATGCATGGAATCTGAGCCTCTTTCACCACAATTACATACTGTCAGATACAGGTGTAAAAGATCTTGGTACTGGTACCTACCATAGAGTTCTTATTATAAACAGATTCTTCCTGTTAAGAGATTGTTTCTTGCCCCTGTTTAAGGGTCAGGAGACCCCCTCAAGGCTATGTGTGGATGTTTTACAGGAAGTGAAGGGAGAGAGTGGCCAGCCACATGCTCTGCAAGCCAGGAGGTGCTGCAGGCTGATTTTGTGCTATATCTATCCATCCATCCTTCCAGGCTGAAAAGGGACAATAGGCAAGTGTTACTGCACTGTGTATCTCACTGTTTGTTATATTACTGTCACTCCTGTGTGAACACTCCTGTGTGGGAACCAGAGATGTATATTATAGGCTCTGATTCACTGAAACGTTCTATTTGCATACTGAAATATACTTGGGCTATTCTCAAATGTATGAGAACAAAGCTCATTTGATTATAACCAAGTGACTGGTTTGTGTTGAAGTTTATATCTGCAACCTCATTATTTAAAGCAACAGTGTCCCTTTTTGGTCTGGGGGGCTCCTAGTTAGTATTAGCCCAGCGAATGGTAAACGGCTCATGGTAGCGACAGGATAGGCTTCCAATAGCCATTTTAGATAGGTAGAGGCCCGGTAGCATTGATAGCCTATAGTCAGGTTAGGGACCAAGAGATAGGCCTGATTTGTCTTGAAGGTGGCGCCTTCCGGATTTCTTTACCATCAGTGTGTTCGTCTGTACAAGCGTCCCCAGGAAGCCACCACTCCACAGATGCATCTGTGTTCGTCCTCTCAAGCTGGATTGTGTTACACCTTGCAAGCCAGCTCATCAGGGCCCCCTGCAACTTAACTGTGCCACAGGGCCTAATTGGAGGTATTGGTGTTAAAGGCCTTTTGTTATCTGGATATATAAATAAATATACAGTGTACACTGTTCTTCTAAGACATGTACATTCTTCCTGTTATTGCTTTGGTTGTATGTAATGCCATCACTTTATCATATATAAAGTTACACTAATCACCTGCTAGTATGTCTGCATATATTTACTGTTAGAAATCTATGCTGGGTGTATTAGTACCACTGCTGTCAGTTATTTTGGGTGAGTTACTAGTTATTGTCCTAGAAAGGGATCATCTCTACGTAAGCTGGAGCCCTGTTCTAGGTGGAGGCACTGCCAATTATATTTTCATAGTCCACTCTTCCTCAAACAAAGGCTCTGGCTCATTTGGTTACCTGCAGGCTAGCGCCATAGCCTATGTGGAGAGGCAAACTTCATATGACCCCCCCCCCCCCCCCCCTCCTATAACAGGGCTACATTTGGAGGCATGTCCTCACATTGGATGTCAGATGCCATTGATGATTCTGAGGACCATAACTCAATTTCTAGATGCCTTTTATATATCACTATAGGTAGTAAGAAAACCACCCACATGTTCATAGTCCTGGATAGTCGCCAATTCACCTTGGCAATGACTTAGTGCATCGATTTTTTTTTTTCCACCCAAATTGACCTGATAAATGACTACTTATGGAGTTAACTAAAAGGGGACCCAGAGGGATACCAGGATATGACCTCAGATCTAAAATTCCAGCAGCAGATGCCTTATGCTGTTGAGGTTCATGTATTTCAAGAAATCCCAGGGGCATAAACAATTTCCTACTCCATATAAATGTAAAAAAGGGACAAAAACTGAAGGGGTCAGATGCATTAGTATACCTGTCCCAGAGAATATAGGAGGAGGGAATGAAAATTACTAGGGATGAGCTTCGAGTACGAGTCTAACGTAAGTTTGATTCAAACATCGGGTGTTCGTCTGTTCGCTGAACAGCAAATTTTATGGGGCATTCGCGGTAAATTTGAGCACTCCATAATGCACTGCAAGACCATAGTGCATTGCTGTATGATGATTGGCGAAGGCATACACCTGACCTGTATGCTTTGGCCTTTCACAGCATGCTGCTCGGCGAGAGCCATAATTGGCCAAAGGCAGGGTGCCTTTGGCCAATCATGGCTCAGGGGGACAAAGTCCACACCCCACACTATATAAGGCTGCTTACACAGCGCCCATATAGTGTGTTATAGTGGACAGAGATAGAGAGATTGAGCTAGATTAGACATGTTAGTTAGTGGCAGTGTATTCGATATACTGTATATATACAATCAGACTAATATTTATATACTCTGCATTCAGTGTAGCCTATATATATATGTGTATATGAGAGAGAGAGTGTAAACTCTATATTCAGTCATTACAGGCAGTGTATTTGATATATATATATATATATATATATATATATATATATATATATATATATCTCTATCTATCTCTATTATTATTAGGGGTGCAACGGATCGTGACCGATCCGTGATCCGAACGGGCATACCTGTTCGGATCGGAACCCCATGAGATCCGCAGAGCGGTCTGGGCTTCGGCCTGGCTCCGGAGCAGATGGCCATCTTGATACACCTAGTGGCAGCGACGAGCTGCGCGCTGACGTCACCCCCAGCGCAAGTTGTTCAGCCTGTGTGAGTGAATGCAGCCTGTGTCCGGAGGAGTCACGCTGGATACCGTGCTCCTTCAGAAAACTTATTTTATGCAGGTACCACTGACACCAATGATGGGGCACAATCCCCCCCCCACTGACACCAATGATGGGGCACAATCCCCCCCCCCCCACTGACACCAATGATGGGGCACAATCCCCCCCCCCACTGACACCAATGATGGGGCACAATTCCCCCCCCCCCACTGACACCAATGATGGGGCACAATTCCCCCCCCCACTGACACCAATGATGGGGCACTATCCCCCCCCCCCACTGACACCAATGATGGGGCACTATTCCCCCCCCCACTGACACCAATGATGGGGCACTATCCCCCCCCCCCCACTGACACCAATGATGGGGCACTATTCTCCCCCCCCCCCACTGACACCAATGATGGGGCACTATTCCACCCCCCACTGACACCAATGATGGGGCACTATTCCCCCCACTGACACCAATGATGGGGCACTATTCCTCCCCACTGACACCAATGATGGGGCACTATTCCTCCCCACTGACACCAATGATGGGGCACTATTCCTCCCCACTGACTCCAATGATGGGGGCACAATTCCTCCCCACTGACACCAATGATGGGGCACAATTCCCCCCCACTGACACCAATGATGGGGGCACAATCCCCCCCCACTGACACCAATGATGGGGGCACAATCCCCCCCCACTGACACCAATGATGAGGCACAATCCCCCCCCCCCACTGACACCAATGATGGGACACAATCCCCCCCACTGACACCAATGATGGGGCACTATTCCCCCCCCACTGACACCAATGATGGGGCACAATTCCCCCCTCCCCACTGACACCAATGATGGGGCACAATTCCCCCCTCCCCACTGACACCAATGATGGGGCACTATTCCCCCCTCCCCACTGGCACCAATGATGGGGCACAATCCCCCCCACTGACACAAATGATGGGGCACAATCCCCCCCCCCCCACTGACACCAATGATGGGGCACAATTCCCCCCCCCCCACTGACACCAATGATGGGGCACAATCCCCCCCCCCCACTGACACCAATGATGGGGCACAATCCCCCCCCCCCCACTGACACCAATGATGGGGCACAATTCCCCCCCCCTCCACTGACACCAATGATGGGGCACAATTCCCCCCCCCCCACTGGCACCAATGATGGGGCACTACCCCCCCCACTGACACCAATGATGGGGCACTATCCCCCCCCCACTGACACCAATGATGGGGGCACAATCCCCCCCCACTGACACCAATGATGGGGGCACAATCCCCCCCCCCACTGACACCAATGATGGGGGCACAATCCCCCCCCCACTGACACCAATGATGGGGGCACAATCCCCCCCCCACCGACACCAATGATGGGGCACAATCCCCCCCCCACTGACACCAATGATGGGGCACAATCCCCCCCCACTGACACCAATGATGGGGCACTATTCCCCCCCCCCCCACTGACACCAATGATGGGGCACAATTCCCCACTGACACCAATGATGGGGCACAATTCCCCCATCCCCACTGACACCAATGATGGGGCACAATTCCCCCCTCCCCACTGACACCAATGATGGGGCACAATCCCCCCCACTGACACCAATGATGGGGCACAACCCCCCCCCACTGACACCAATGATGGGGCACAATTCCCCCCCCCCCCCACTGACACCAATGATTGGGCACAATTCCCCCCCCCCCCCCCCACTGGCACCAATGATGGGGCACTACCCCCCCCACTGACACCAATGATGGGGCACAATCCCCCCCCCCCCCCCCACTGACACCAATGATGGGGCACAACCCCCCCCCCCCACTGACACCAATGATGGGGCACAATTCCCCCCCCTCCACTGACACCAATGATGGGGCACAATTCCCCCCCCCCACCCCCACTGGCACCAATGATGGGGCACTACCCCCCCCCCACTGACACCAATGATGGGGCACTATTCCCCCCCCCCACTGACACCAATGATGGGGGCACAATCCCCCCCCCACTGACACCAATGATGGGGGCACAATCCCCCCCCTCACTGACACCAATGATGGGGGCACAATCCCCCCCCCCCCACTGACACCAATGATGGGGGCACAATCCCCCCCCCCCACTGACACCAATGATGGGGCACAATCCCCCCCCACTGACACCAATGATGGGGCACAATCCCCCCCCACTGACACCAATGATGGGGCACTATTCCCCCCCCCCCCCACTGACACCAATGATGGGGCACAATTCCCCCCTCCCCACTGACACCAATGATGGGGCACAATTCCCCCCTCCCCACTGACACCAATGATGGGGCACAATTCCCCCCTCCCCACTGACACCAATGATGGGGCACAATCCCCCCCACTGACACCAATGATGGGGCACAACCCCCCCCACTGACACCAATGATGGGGCACAATTCCCCCCCCCCCCACTGACACCAATGATGGGGCACTACCCCCCCCCACTGACACCAATGATGGGGCACTATTCCCCCCCCCACTGACACCAATGATGGGGCACTATTCCCCCCCCCCACTGACACCAATGATGGGGCACTATTCCCCCCCCCCACTGACACCAATGATGGGGCACAATTCCCCCCCCCCCCACTGACACCAATGATGGGGCACAATCCCCCCCCCCACTGACACCAATGATGGGGCACTACCCCCCCCCCCCACTGACACCAATGATGGGGCACTATTCCCCCCCCCACTGACACCAATGATGGGGCACTATTCCCCCCCCCCCCCACTGACACCAATGATGGGGCACAATTCCCCCCCCCACTGACACCAATGATGGGGCACAATTCCCCCCTCCCCACTGACACCAATGATGGGGCACAATTCCCCCCTCCCCACTGACACCAATGATGGGGCACAATCCCCCCCCCCCACTGACACCAATGATGGGGCACAATCCCCCCCACTGACACCAATGGTGGGGCACAATTTACCCCCCACTGACACCAATGATGGGGCACAATTTACCCCCCACTGACACCAATGATGGGGCACAATTTACCCCCCACTGACACCAATGATGGGGCACAATTTACCCCCCACTGACACCAATGATGGGGCACTACCCCCCCCCCACTGACACCAATGATGGGGCACTACCCCCCCCCCCCACTGACACCAATGATGGGGCACTACCCCCCCACTGACACCAATGATGGGGCACTACCCCCCCACTGACACCAATGATGGGGCACTACCCCCCCCACTGGCACCAATGATGGGGCACTACCCCCCCCCCACTGACACCAATGATGGGGCACTATTCCCCCCCCACTGACACCAATGATGGGGCACTATCCCCCCCCCCACTGACACCAATGATGGGGCACTATTCCCCCCCCCCCCACTGACACCAATGATGGGGCACTATTCCCCCCCCCCCCACTGACACCAATGATGGGGCACTATTCCCCCCCCCTCACTGACACCAATGATGGGTCACTATTCCCCCCCCCACTGACACCAATGATGGGGCACTATTCCCCCCCCCCACTGACACCAATGATGGGGCACTATTCCCCCCCCCCACTGACACCAATGATGGGGCACTATTCCCCCCCCCACTGACACCAATGATGGGGCACTATTCCCCCCCCACTGACACCAATGATGGGGCACTATTTCCCCCCCCCACTGACACCAATGATGGGGCACTATTTCCCCCCCACTGACACCAATGATGGGGCACTATTTCCCCCCCACTGACACCAATGATGGGGCACTATTTCCCCCCCCCACTGACACCAATGGTGGGGCACTATTCCCCCCCACTGACACCAATGATGGGGCACTATTCCCCCCCCCACTGACACCAATGATGGGGCACTATTCCCCCCCCCCCCCCCCACTGACACCAATGATGGGGCACTATTCCCCCCCCCACTGACGCCAATGATGGGGCACTATTCCCCCCCCCACTGACGCCAATGATGGGGCACTATTCCCCCCCCCACTGACGCCAATGATGGGGCACTATCCCCCCCCCACTGACGCCAATGATGGGGCACTATTCCTCCCCACTGACGCCAATGATGGGGCACTATTCCTCCCCACTGACGCCAATGATGGGGCACTATTCCTCCCCACTGGCACCAATGATGGGGCGCAACACGATTGCCGCCATCCTGGGATCTATCACGGCAGTCTATTTGGAGGAACTTTGATCGGTGGTGAGCTTGGCGCAAATCAGTGATATGCTGACTGTTTTTATGCTTGTAATAAGCTGCATTTTATTTGGGGGGGGGGGGGATAGTGTTATATCTTTTATTTAAATAAAATGTGGCATGTATTGTTAGCTTTTCTAGTTTAAATAAAAAAGGTATAACATTTCTGGTCAAATTGTGTGAAGTGATCTTGCCTCCATCTACTGGAGTGGGCAGAGTAACTGGGGGGGAGGGGTCATAATGTTTTGGCTGATCGTGGGGTTGTCAGCTTTTGTCACCTTCCACTCTAGTTTTGAACATGTCGCCATTAATTCCTATGGGACAAATTTCACCTCAAAAACGATGGTATTTGTAGCGTTTTAGAGGAGCATGTGGATTCCATCACAGGGGGATTTGATGTTGTTTATAACTTCTCTGCACACCTCTGCTTTGGAGTACTAATAGGACAAAGGGTTTTGATGCTTTCGCTATCAATTGCAGCATTTCTATCACTTTTGGACTATTAGAAGCTAGTTCCATTTGAGCAGAGGTCCCTGTCTCTGCCGCGGAAGAGACAGGGTCGTTCAGCGCGATCCTATTTTTTCTCTTTTATTCGCTGTATTGGGGTTTTGTGCAGAAGGATTGCTGCTTCCACTGAGTTTTCAGGGATTTTTGTGGTCGGCCGCACAAGTTTGCTTCTAGGTCTTAGCACAGTTTCTTTCCTTTTTTCCAGGTGAGCTCCCTTGCCTTCCCTGACTGGCGAGTCGGGCGACCAACTGCCCACTGTGCCCAGTGTTCCCTCGTCCCCTGGATCGTCCTCCAGGCTACCAAAGCGCCTCCACATCCTGCCTCTACTTTGGGGAAGGAATCGGTCCACACACATGCAGTGTGGTCATGGTGAACGGAGGAGCTTGAACTCCCCATGTCATTTAAATCCCCTGTATGGGAGCATTTTGGCTTCCCTGTCAAATATGATGATGAAGGAAAGAGGTTAGTGGATAAAACCGTGACATTGTGTAGGCACTGTGGCACAAGAAAGCCATATGACACTGAAAACACGTCAAGCATGGCCATGCATTTGAAGCGACATCACCCCGGTGTTTCACTGACAGAAGTGAAAACGAAAGCTGCTCAACAACCGCTTATCGCCGCAGCATTTAAGTAGCCCCTTGTTGCACAATCGGACCAGGCTAAAGCCATTACAAAAGCTATCGGTGTGTTTATAGGTGCAGACATGAGGCCATATTCTGTTGTGCAAAACGAGGGCTTTAAACACATGCTGACAGTGCTTGAGCCACGTTATGTCATCCCATCGCGCACCCACTTCAGCGAAAAGATTGTGCCAGATCTTTATGAGCAGGAGAAAAGAAAAATTGTGGATGAACTATCCCGAGCATCCTCTGTTGCGCTCACGACAGACGGGTGAACGTCCAGGGGAACAGAGAGCTATGTGACGATAACCGCTCACTTCATCACAGCAGACTGGGAGATGAGAAGTCCGGTGCTGCAGACACGCCCCCCTCTACGAGAGTCATACAAGCACTCATCTTGCGCAAGGTACTGACACAAGCAGTGGAGGAATGGAAGATCAAGAGGCCCAGTACTAATATCCCAGTCACAACTGATGACTAGTGCCAAAAATCAAATAAATGCAGTGAATGAGGCAGGACTGGGCCCACAGATAGGGTGCTTTGCACATGTAGTGAATTTGGCATCACAGAAGGGAATCTCCATCAATAGGATGGACCGCCTCCTTGGGAGGATCAGGAAGGTGGTTTCCTACTTCCACCGAAGCACAACAGCTGCTCATGTGCTTAAGACAAAGCAAGAAATGCTAAAGCTGCCTACTCATAAGCTCATACATGACGTCTCAACAAGGTGGAACTCCACTTATGATATATGCTGGAGCGTTATCTGGAACAGCAGGCAGCTATATACTCTGCATTGACCGACAAAACCCTGAAAAAAATTGTCAAAGACATCATTACCCTGTCTGATGATGATGTGAGAGTGGCAGAGGAGGTCCTCCAGGTGCTTAAACCCCTCAAAACTGTTACATCTCTGCTGAGCACTGAAAGTTCTCCATCTGTGTCAATGATCATGCCGCTGAAAACAAGGATTCTACAATCCATGGCTCCAAGTGTGGAAGACAGCACCATCACTCGAGATGTCAAGACTGCCATTAGAGAGGACCTGCAGCCCAGATACACTTCACCCTCTACTCTACAGGACTACCTTCACAGATCTACTGCCCTGGATCCGAGGTTCAAGTCTCTGTCTCACATGGACCCTGCCCTACGCCAGAGGACATACAGTGACCTCACCACTGAGATTGTGAGCAATCTGGGAACTGAAGACTGTGATGAGGTAAAGAAAAATTTAAAAAAATTATAAGTTTAAATCTAAATACATTTCTTCTTTTCGTATTAATGGATTTTATTAAATGTTGTTTTCACGTTTCAGATATGAAAAATGTGGCAATAATAGTGCCACATTTTTCATGTCTATGAAATGTGAAAATAAATAGGTTTAATTAATCAACAATTTTTTTTTTCTGCAGGGTCAAGCTGCAGAGCCAACAGGAGCAAACTTGGACTCATCTTCTCCACAAAAGAAGTCGGCGATGTCAGAGCTTTTTGGAGAGACCTTTGCCAGCAAAGACAACAAGACTCCTGCTGACATCATCAAAGAGGAGGTGGCATCCTACCTGCTGGCAGCAAGCGGCATTACAGCGGATGGTGATCCGCTAACATGGTGGAAAAGCAATGAGTGTAAATACCCTCATATTGCCAAGATGGCAAGATGCCATCTTGCTGTGCCAGGCTCATCAGTTCCTTCCGAGAGAGCGTTCTCAACAGCAGGGGACATAGTGACTGCAACGAGGTCCACACTCTCCCCAGACAATGTAGACATCCTTGAAAAATAATTTGAAATTGTAAGCTCAGGAATGCTTTGCTTTCTTTCTTTTATTCTTTTTTGATGATGTGAACATACTAGGCTTTCACTATCCATGTTTCAAGGAAGATGATGTGCCTTCTGTTGCACTTTAAGTTGTTTTTGGCTCATTGCCCATTGGTCCATGTTTAAAGGAAGGAGATATGCCTTTTATGTTGCACTTTAAGTTTTTCATTTTCATTGTGTTAAAATAAAAAATAAGATATTATGCCTTGTGCACTTTAACTTGATTTTATATATATTTCAAGTAATTTTCAAGTGTTAATAAACAAAGACAAAACGTATGCTTGTTTGTCTTGTGTGTTTTGTTTTTTGCTGATCCGAAAATTGATCCGATCCGTGACTCTGATCCGAGGAACGATCCGATCCGTGAGTTTAATTGATCCGTTGCACCCCTAATTATATTAATATATATATATATATATATATAATAATATAGTGCTGACGGTCTTGTCTATTAATGCAATGTTAGCATGTTATAATGAAAGTCTATAGACAATTCTATAGCTTAGTATTTGGCGCCATCTAGCGACCAAATACTGAAAGTGAAATGACTTTTTCTTTATCATAAAACACTGAACTAATTACAGGAAGTGACTGTTATTTACTTGGGAGAGTTGACCTATTTACCCAGGATGCCAGGGCACCTACCCATGGACACCCTCTCTTGCAGTGCATGCTGGGTAAGGGATAAATGGACTCTGAGCGGCCATCTTAGCTCTCTTCGGGACACGTGGCCTGCCTGTGAGGGCCGGTGGTGAGGCCTACCAGAAGATCCAGAGACACTCGTCTAAGCATCCGAGGACCGGGTCCAGACATCGGAGCAGAACAGAGAGACAGTCGGCTGATATAGAAGCAAGCTACAAACACCGGACCAAAGCTACCATACAGAGTTCCCAATCCAGTTGGTGAGCGGGTTGCAGCTCAGAGTTTATTAAACTTTTGCACCTAGTCATACTTATATACAGACCTCGCTGGGATTCATAGTCCTACGGAGGAGGAGTATAGGAACTGCCACTAGGCAGGCATTAGGTCTATTTATTATTGCATTTCAAGTATTGTATTGTAGTTACGGAAGCAACACCAGGATCATCTTTAACTCAACTTTAATTACCCTACCTTTTGGATTACAAATTATAAGGAACTATCATAGCTAGCAGAAGACAAGAAGACTAAAGACTGAGTACTTTCACGCATTGCTCACGCATAGCTATAAAAGTAGGGGGAGCTCCTTTGTATTTATACTGTTTATAATTGTTCTATTAAAATTCATTGTCCTGTCATTCCACGTTGGGATAATAGCACAATTATTGTAATCACTTGTTTACCAGTACCTACAGTAAAATATATTTTAGTTAAGTATCAGGTTGTGTGGAGTATTTTCTCCCAGCAGGTGGATCCTAAGATGACAATACAGGTATATTGTGTTATATTATTTTGCACTGCACCATAGCTGTGTCAAGGGGACTGAGTCAAGTTAGTGGGGTTTATTAGCTACAGGCCCAAATCAAACCAGCAGCTCATTCAGGGGTTAGTGCTACACGGGGGATCCTGTCACTCTGCAAACAAGCCTGCCCCCTTAGTGCCAGTATGGACCCCCTCACAGTGGTCCAGTGGTGCAAAGCGGAAGACTGGATTGAGAACCAGGTTAAAGAAATTGTACAGGCATTGTCCTCAGACAGAAAGGCCTATGTTTTTGCAGTAAGACCAAACTATGGGACCCTTTCGCACTTACGCACTACTAGAGTGGAAGAAAGGTGTCCCTAAGAATTTCCAATCTACCAGTGTGAAGCTGTCTGACAGAACTGAATTTTGTCTGACACACCCAGAGAGGCAAGGTGAAAGTCCTGTCGGTTCCAACCAGGTGAAGTCAATCAAATCGAAAGTTCCCTCTCGGTCACACTCTACAACCACGATTGAGCCAGAGCTTCTTACCGCCCTAGGGGACTTTGTGGTGAAGTGCCAGAAGGGAAACCCTGCATACCTTGGAAATTCCTACCAGAAACTCTGTAGTTTCTCAGGAAGGCAACCCATACCCCCAGAGGAAAGCAACTTTGAGGAATGGTTGGAGCAGACCACACAAGCTCTGGGTGAGTGGGACATCCCTGAAACACACAAAAAACAAAGGATTGCAGAGGGCCTGAGAGGGCCTGCTTCGGAAAGCTATCCAAAATCTAAAGCTCAGCAAGCAGACCTGCATGGCTCAGGACTACTTGGACATCCTGCAGGATGTGTTCGGGTGGACAGAAAAGGTCTCTGTCCTAATTTACTAATTGGAACACATCTATCAACAAGTGGGAGAAAAGCTGTCAGATTACATGGGGCGGTTGGACAAAGTCCTACATCAGATCTTGCTAAAGAAAGGACTAGACCCTTGAGAAGTGGATGAAACAAGAGCAAATCAAGTCCTGAAGGGTGCCCAACCATTGGACCCCCATCATGCTCCAGTTAAGGGCCCATCAAGATGGTGGCATCCTAAAGTACCTGGATCTGATCAGAACTGTGCGCGAAGAGGAGGCCATTCTGGAGAGGAAAAAGTTCAAGGGCCAGAATCAGTGGTTGAAATCAGGATGGCTAGTGCCACTAGTATGACCCCCCAGATCGAACTTCTCTTGACACAAGTGGCACAGTTGATGAAAATGATGGCTCTGTTTACTGCCAGCCAGACCAACCCCCCAGATAGAGAGAGTCAAGTACCCAAAGAATTGCTAAGTCCCACAGTGGTAAGAGAACTCAGGACCTGTTTCAACTGTGGAGGGGTGGGACACTTCAGGCAAGTATGCCCAAGCCCAAAGAGACGGACCAAATCCCAAAATCAAGCGGAAAACTACAAAGGGCCCCAGTGAAGGAGTCAACTGGGCGCCCTAATACCATAGCCAACTCCAAATCAACCCGTACACACCAGAACCCTGGGACTGCAGCCAAATCAAGGCGGAAGAAGGAGAGGCCACAAAAGCCAAGTGTAAAGGTACAAGCCACTAAGCAGGCCAAAAGTACCACTTCCCGTGGACTTCCTCCCAAGTTAGTGGGGCTCTCTCCAATTGTCCCTATCCAGATAGAGGAGATATACACAAAAGCCCCGCTGGACACTGGAGCTCAAGTGACATTGCTCTACAGGGATTTCTATGACAAACATCTCAGGCACCTGCCATTACAGAAACTGGAGGAACTGGAGATATGGGGGCTAGGAACCCAGAACTTCCCATATGATGGTTACCTGCCTGTCAAACTCACTTTCGACTCAAGTACAGCAGGTAAGGCTGAACCCTTTGACACCTTGTCCGTGGTGTGCCCTCGTCCCCCATGCTCAAACATTTGGCCCATGGAAGCCTGCCTTTTTCCAGAAAAACGTGAGGATGGCATGATGGAAGGTGGAGTGGAGGACAATTGTGAGGAGAGGTGAGAAGGAGAAATAGAAGATGAGGCTGGACGGTGAGAGCCTTGAGTGTGGCTTTGTGGGTTTCATTGCTCCCACTGGGCTCGGTGATGGCAGCTCATGTGCCTTCTTAAGACGGTCATCCCTAGGTGAGTGTTGGGCTTACCGCGCCTTATGCGTTGACTACAAAGGCTGCAGATGTTGTGAGCAGTGGACACGTTAAAAAAAGCCCACACTGTGGAGCCATGTGCCGGCGTCCTGGGAGTGCCAGATGTGACCGTACATGGTTGATGCCTCGCTCCTAATACATTAGCAGTCTGCTTTGTCCCTCCTGTGCAATCTAAGTTCTGCCTGCTTTTCCTCCCTATATGCTGGTCCATATCTCCCTCTGAACTCCCCTCCTCTTCCTCTCTTGTGGGCACCCACGTGACATTACTAGACACGTCATCTACATCACCTTCCCCACCACTATAATTAGAGATCTCAGAGTAGGCAGCAACTGTCACGGTCGTTCCGCTACCCCGATCGTACAGAAGAGACTTACCTGCAGGGTTCCTGTACGACGGGATCTCCGACGCCCTCGGACGCGGGTTGACGCGAACAAACACGCGCGGGTGCACGCAGGTTCCAACAGACGTTCGCAGGTGCGCGTCGCCACAAGCGGGCGTTCGCACCGTACGGACGTGCGCGGGGTCACGAGCGTAACCACGGCCACCTGCGGGGGTACGCAAACGGGCCGTACGACCAATCCTGGTGCCCAATAGACTATTTAAGGCCACAGCTCCTGCTCCTCGGCGCTGTTCGGTCTACAGCGTTCCTGAGACTTCTGCTGTTTGTTTGTGATCGTGTTCCTGATATTATACCCGACCTGTTCCTGGACTCTGCCTGTATTCCGCCTGCCCTTGACCTTTTGCCTGATTGACTACGCCTCTGCCTTCCGCTTCTGTACCTCCGCTGCCAGATAGTTACCGACCCAGCCTGATTGACTACGCCTGTCTGCCCGAAGTCCGGCACCCGTTGTCTCTGCCACCTTGCCGGTCCACTTGTGCCAGCCGTCCAGCAGTCCTTGACCGACATCCAGCGCCGGGTGCACCTGCCGTTCCAGTTACCATCTGTTCCAGCTGTATCCGCTATCTGCTATCCGGCTAGGCACTTGTGTCCTCCGGGCTCCTGAACCCCTGTCTCCATCACCAGGGGCTCGAGAGCCGGAGGTTTACGAGGCGCCGCTCCCTGCACGTTGGGGCTCTCTAACCAGGTACGTGACAGCAACACCGGGGACCAACCTCCTCCTTGGGCTGATCTGGGTACTGTCGTCAGATTGCTGAGTGCTGGTTGTTACTACCTCCTCTTCCTGATCCAATGTCAAGAGTGGCTGCGCATCGGCAATGTCTTGTGATGGATCGGAAAATAATCCCTGTGACTCAAGTGGAGGGTATATGGTGGTGGTGGTGGTAATGTCTTTGGGGGTGCACACAGCAGAGAGTGAAGAAGAGGGTGCAGATCGAGAGGATGAAGAGGGTGCAGAATAATAAGGCTGAGTGAGCCACTCAACCAAGTCTGGTGCATCTTTTGACGTAATCGCATGCACCTTCTGCAATTTGCCACTTTGGCTCAAGCCTTTTGCTCCTGCCCTACCACCCCTGTGGAAGGGCCTGCCTCTTCCTCTGCCTGTCATTTTTTAAATGACCCTGTAACAAAAGTTTCTAGAGAAGTGCAGTATGTATGTGGAAGAAGGTATATAACACCCCGCTTCAATCTGTCGTTTTTGGGGGCCACTGGTCTATCACACCAGTTATAATACTTTTTTTAATTGCGTTTGTCACTCTTTGTAGTATCGCTGCTGAACCGCTCAGCAGTCACAATGCTGCACAGTGGAAATGCACTATACTATGCTTTCTATATGTGCAAGTATTTTATAAGTGTATTACACCACTATATGCTGCACACCAAATAGTACACCTATACCAGTCCTTAAAAGGACCTTTGTGGACCTAATAGTAGCTAGCTAGTGAATTGCAGACTGTCCCGGCTCCAAAAACCAAACTGTCCCTCCCTACACTGAGAAACGACAGCTTCAGAATCGGTCAGCAGCACTGCATGCAGTGCACTATAATATGCTTTCTATATTTGAAAGAATGTATATTATACGTGTACAACCCTATATACTGTACACCTATAAAAGGACCTTTGTGGACCTAGTAGCTAGTGATTTGCTGACTGTCCCTGCTCAGAACACCAAACTGTCCCTCAGTCCCTACACTGATAAAAGACAGCTGCAGAATTGGGCAGCACAGCAGTAAGCAGTGCACCATAATATACTTTGTATATTTGAAAGAAAGTATATTAAACGTGTACAACCCTATATACTGTACACCTATACCAGTCCTTAAAAGGAGCTTTGTGGACCTAATAGTAATAGCTAGTGATTAAACTGATGCCCCTTCTCCACACAGCATCCTGTCCCTACACTGACAAAAGACAGCTGCAGAATCGGCCAGCAGTGCACTGAGCAATCAGCAGTCAGCAGCAGTGCACCAGAACCCTATATACTGTACACCTATACCATTCCTTAAAGGACTTTTGTGGACCTAATAGTGAGCAGCAACAATGCGCGCATCAAGTGATACTGTCCCTCTTGTCTTCCTGTTGGAGCACATGCTTCGTGGAATAATGGACAGGGCACTTGAGGCAGAACAGCGGGAGGAAGATGAGGACTTCCTTACCTCTCAAGGCCCCCTTTATCTAGATAGTATTTCTGCGGGCCCGCCAAACACACAGGAAGAAGAGGAAGAGGGGGATTGTGTCAGCATGGATGTGGAGGATAACTCTCAGCAGCAGTCTTCAAGGGATGGCTTTCAGTCCCCAGAAACCCAAGGAGTTGTACGTGGCTGGGAGGAGGTTGTTACGGATCATGTGATCCTTAGTGACCCAGAATCAAATGCCTCTACAAATTTATGCTGCATGGCCTCCCTGATTCTGCAAAGCCTGTGAAAGGACCCTCGGATTCATGGTATCAAGGAGAGGGATCATTACTGGCTGGCAACCCTTCTTGATCCACGTTACAAGGGTAAGGTTGCAGAACTCATCCTGCCGTTGCAGAGGGACCAGAGGATGAAACATCTTCAGGAGGCCTTGAAGAAAGGTTTTGCAATGCGTTTCCAGACCCTGGGAGGTTACAATTTCCTGGTGCTGGACAACGTGTTGCTAAGGCTTCGTTCAGTCATCGGAAGAGCGGTAGAGAAGGTGGCCAGCTGACCGATGCCTTTAAACTATTTTTCAGTCCTCCGCACCAAGGTCTGATTGGTTCAAGCAACCATTGCCAGTGTCTGCATTACATGGTGCAGGAGTATCTAGGAGCAAGAGCAGACTTGGAGACCTTTCCTACAGACCATCCACTGGGTTACTGGGTCTTGAGGATGGACCACTGCCCAGAACTTGCTCAATATGCATTTGAGCTACTGGCCTGTCCTGCATCCAGCATTCTTTCTGAACGCACATTCAGTGCTGCTGGAGGGCTTGTAATGGATCATAGAGTGCACCTGTCCACAGACTCCGTTGATGGGCTCATATTCATAAAAATGAATCAGTCTTGGATCAGCAGCTATCAAGCACCTGATGTTGATGTAATTGATTGATTGATTTTTTTTTCTATGGATGTGGGATCCTTTGAAGACTGCCTATGTTGAGTGACTATCTTATTTCTCCTCGCTCTTGATGATGCTAGCTTCCAACAATATTTTTGGTTTAGGGCACCACCACCAGTTTTTCCCATTCCTGCGCCCACCAAGAGTAAGCCCTTGTACACGTGATCGGAGTTAGGCCGCGTACACACGGGCGGATTGTCTGCCCAACTAAGTTCGTCAGACAATCCGACAGACAGTCCGTCCAAATTTTGAATGAACGGACTTGACCACACACGATGAACAGACAGTCCGCTGAAAACTTGCGCGATGACGTGTACAGCACATACGACGGGACTAGAAAAACGACGTCCAATACACTGCAATGCAACCTTCGGCCGTGTAAATCCTTTCTGAGCATGCGCCATACTTAGTCCGTCCAACCTGCCTACACACGAGCGGACTGTCCGCTGAAACCAAGTTTGGACGGACAAAACCAAGTTTCAGCGGACAAAATTACGGAAATTCCGAAAGACAAAGTCCGTCAGACTGTCCGCTGAAAAAGTCAGCTGAAGCCCACACACGAGCGGATTGTCCGCTGAAACACGGTTCAGCGGACTAAGTTGGGCAGACAATCCGCCCGTGTGTACGCGGCCTTACTCCTACGGATTAATTCCGGACCTGGTCCGGAAGTGATGTTGCATACACACGGTCGGACCAAGTTGTCGGAATTTGCGGTTGCCAAGAACACAGTGACTTAAGCCGTGTACGACGGGCCTACAAAAGGGAAGTTCAGCACCACGTCTGGAAGCCTTTGGGCTCCTTCTCCTGATCTTGTGTCTATAGCGTGTTAGTAGAAGTTTGGTGAGAGGCGATTCGCGCTTTTCAGATTTGTGATTCAGAACGCTACTGCTCTTCGGTTTGTGCTTGTGTGTGCGTATCTGATAATCAGTACGTGCAGTCAGTAAGTATTTGTTTCTCATTGTGGACTATATCTTGGTATAGTACGCTTTGAAAGGCATTTCTTTTTGTCTGCTTGCTTCTGCTATTCAGGTCGTTCTTTCAGGCCTTGCTGTTTATCGGTGCTTTCTGTTGTCCGTTCTGACGAGCCGACCGTTTTGAAACCATGTTTCGTCTACGTACTCGTTGTAGAGTTTGTGCTGTGCAGGGGCTTCGTGTTGGGGTTGTTACTTTGACACAAGCACGGTCCATGAACAGGGAGGGGAGGCGTTTGTGGACCAAGAATTGGTTGCACCAGCGTGACCAGTTCTCGCACATGCCTTTTGCTCCGTGAGACTGGAGAATAATCCCGATGATTTCAGGAATTATCTCCGGATGACGCACCCTGTTTTTCACCGTCTGCTGGCTTTGCTGACCCCTTATATCAGCAGGCAGGATACCTGCATGTGGCAAGCCATCACTCCGGAGCAGAGGCTCATCGCCACGTTGCGCTACTTGGCGACAGGGAGAAGCCTTCAGGACCTCAAGTTCTGTACAGGCATCTCCCCCCCCCCAGGCTCTGGGGATCATTATTCCAGAGACCTGTTCTGCCATCATTCAGGTCCTGCAGAAGGACTATATGAAGGTAAGTTTTCTCCTTTAACATCACATTCTATGTATTTCATGATTTCCTCATTCCCTAATTATCATCATTGCAATATGCTCTAATTCATATACTTTGCCCCTTTGTCCTCAGGCATATTTGCCTCACTAACTTCCCCACCATGCTCTTCTTGGCCCATAAAACTATAGTCTAGTCACTTACCAATGTCTTTTGTCAGCTCCATAGTATTGTTTTCCCATAAACACCTCCTAAAATGTCTACAAATGTGATGTGTGTTCTTCAATTCATGCAGAGTGACTTTACCAAACCCAATACACACTATACCTACCTTTTTTGATGATCACATTTATGGATGAATTCACCTAAGCATGTAGTGCAAGGGCCTGCCTCAATACTTTCAAATGCAATTTTTATTTAGTTTTTTTCACCTATTAATTATCTTGATATGTAATAGCAGAATGTCAAAATGTGCTTCCATTTTGGTTTATTTTTGGTATTATGACACTTTATACCTGTCCGGTAGGCTGCCAATAGTGTAACTAAGGAGGGGCTTTCCAAAGTATCACACATTATTTAGGCATTCAGCTCTCAATCAAGTGGAGAGCGTTACCTGTCCAAAACATCCCCCCTCATTTTTTAGCAAGGGCCCATCAGATGGGGGGGATGGGGGGGGGTAATGACTCTCATAAGGGGACCTTATACTTTAGGCTTTAAATACTCAGTTCCCAAAATGTTATACTAATTTTGACCATAACTGTTGGTGTCTAATCTGCTTGCAATGTTGATTTGTCAAATTACTAATTTTGGTTCTTGTTTCACTCCACAGTATCCTTCAACGCCACAGGAATGGCAGACTGTGGCCTCCCACCTTGCCAGTCGTTGGGACTTTCCCAATTGTGGAGGAGCAATAGATGGGAAGCACGTCCGCATCGTCCCACCACCCAACTCGGGGTCGTACTATTTTAACTACAAGGGGTTTAATAGTATCGTGATGTTGGCGGTGGTGTCTGCGACATATGAGTTTTTGTATGTGGACGTGGGGCAAAATGGACGGATGTCGAATGGTGGAGTCTTCGCATGGACGGAGTTCTACTGGCGTCTCCAGAGGGGCAGTCTGGGCTTACCACCCCCAGAGGAGAATCAGGAAGGACTCCAGTTCGTCTTCGCCACAGGTGAGGCATTTTCTCTGGCGAACCATCTGATGCGGCCTTTCCCGATGAGGACCCTCACCCCAGACCAGAGGATTTTTAATTTCCGCCTGTCCAGAGCCCGAAGAGTGGTGGAGAACACTTTTGGTATACTGGCCAGCCAGTTCCATCTTTTTTTCTTACGCTTATTCACATGGTGGAATACAAACTGAATCACATAGTGCTGGCATGCTGTGTTCTGCACAATTTTCTTTAAAAAGTTTCTGTGAACTATGTGGTCTCAGTTGGCCAACAAGAGACTTGCTGGAAAATGAAGATAACCTCACAGGCCTTGAACATGCTCATCCTGGCTTGCCCCCCCAAAGCGCCCGTGAGGTTAGAACCCAATACATGCACTACTTTGTGGGTAGGGGGGCCATTGATATGCCAGACAATGTCTGAGAGGCATTTTCAAAATAAATTTTACTTTGAAACTCCTTCATTTACTGCTTGGCTTGCTTTTAGGTGTCTCCTAATGTAAATTTAGGTTTTTCCTTGTTGTGCCTTTTTCACCAACAGTGCAAACCCAATTTCTGAGCGAGATGAGGGGACAGTCTCTTCTTCAGTTAAGCTTATTATGTTGTGGGTCTGCTACACACACACCTTGTTTTTGGTAACTAATGTATGTAGTGCATTACTGACCACAATTGTCAGTATCAGCACCATGGCAGGAAAATGGCATGATTGTCCAAATTTACACATCACTGTGCGTCTTTTTTTTTACTAAAGGCACATCCACTATGCACTACAAGTGCACTGCAAAAGTACACCTGAAACTGCACTTGGAGTGCAAAGTGGAGTTTCCTTTAGTAAATAACACCCATTCTCACCGCAAACTAAAATTTTACTCTAAATACATGTTTGGCGCAATGAAAAAGGAAGCCACACATTGTTGATAATTTAACTTTTTAATCCAGGCACATTCACATGTGCATTTAGAAATGGTTTTTACAACAAAACAAGAAATTGTGTGTATCAAAAACGGACTTTCAGCTATTTTTTTTTTACTTGGGGTTTTTGTGTAAACAGGCATGTATCAAAGCGTAAAATACAGAACACAGGAACTTACAAAGTTCAACTTTGAAAAGTGAAGACAATATCAGACATGAGTATGTACAAACTGGGCTGATATTGCCTTCATCACATGGGGTGTCACCCCTGGAAAATCCAAATTTGGAAGATGCACACAGTGTGTCAACATGTGCTATCTCCCATCATGGGGGATCAATGTACATGCTTTGGGGCTGCAACCCCTTCATCTCTGCCACTTTCCACAAAAAACGTACATTGATCCCCCATGATGGGAGATAGCGCATGTTTACACACTCTGTGCATCTTCCAAATTTCTATTTTCTAAAAATACAAAAGTTGTGTTTTAAAATTGCAAAACTAAAACCCTAGCTAGTTTTTGGTGTTTCACACTCTCCCCAAAACATCAAAGATGTTCTTCATTTTATTTTTAACATCATTGATGTTTTGCTGTATGTTTTCCAAATCCCGATTGCACCCCATGATCTCCCCAATCGGGATCTGGGCACTTTCACTGGTAAAACGGGAATCTTCTTCCACATCACCTACAAAACAAAGCAAAAAAGCACACCATGTAATAAAAATATGGTGAGATACATTGATGAGCTTACCGGAAGCTGTGTTCTCCAGCGTTCAACTGTTGTGGTGACAATTTGTCCAACCTCAATGATCTCTCCTTCCTCCTCCTCCTCCTTCTCCTCCTCCTCTGCTTCTGGTTTTGGAATTTGGCCTTCTTTGGGAGGGGTGTGGTCCCTGGTGCCCTCATACTTGCCGAGTCTTCTCTCCCCTATGAGAATGAAAAAAAAAAAGAATAATTAGCACACAGAGGGCAGAATTAGGAATATGATAACATTGTTTGGAAGTGTTCTACAATTGTTTCTTTTGGCAGAGCTTCAAGGTCAGAACATTATTGGGGACACTGTGTTCAGCTGGAATACTTACCTGCAGAACAATGTTTCCTACGAACGAATGAAACCATGAACTTGAAAGTGGCCATTTTAAACTGCACAACATGAAATCAAAGCACATGGAGCAGTATGCAAGCAATAATAATCATATGAACACATGACAACTACTTACTTTTGTCAAGAACACACTTGATCCTTATGTACTGCTCGTGCTCCCTCAGTTTCAGGTCTGACCAGCGTTTTCTCAGTTGATCCATGGATAGGCGTACCCCAAAATTCTTATGAAGACTCTTCACAACTTTAGTCATGATCTTGACCTTTCTGATATTTGAGTTTGGGTAAGGTCCATAATTCCCATCATAGTCGGTCCTGTTCAATATGTCCACCATCTCCAACATCTCTCCAAAAGACATATTTGAGGCCTTAAATCTTCTCTTCCTGTATTGGGACGTTTCAGGCTCCGGGCTTTCCTCACCCTCCTCCTCGTTAGTGGAACTATTATTAGTGCGCACCTTTGTTCTCTCCGCCATGTGCTCTTCCCACTGCGCCAAAAGCAAAGGGGCGGGGAATAGTCTAGAAAGAACGTCAGGGGCGGGCGGAGGTTCACGCATGCGCACTGTATATAAAACGCAACATGTGTGTGTCGTCCGTATGATCGGTGAACAGAGGGAGAAGCTGGCGCGACGAACGTGCAAACGAAGGTAAAATTTTTACTAGGCTATACTGCTTCTAGATTGAGGCCTGCATTAGTGGAGTTTAGCCTGACATTAGGGTTTGTCTTGTGTTGTGTCTTGCAGACATTTTGGACGGGTTCAACGATCATAGCTTCCTCCCTCTGTTCATCAATAAATACAGAGACATGCCCTGCCTGTGGCAACCAACACACTCACAATATAGTAACAGACACAAGAGGCAGGCAGCAATGTTGAAACTGGTTAAGTTTGTGAAGCCGGTGGTCCCCAGGGCAGACGTCACCTATTTAAAAAAGAAAATTGGTAGCCTCAGGAGTACATATCTGAGGGAGAGGACCAAGGTGCTGAAGTCCATGCAATCTGGAGCTGCAGCAGATGACGTTTATGTCCCCACCCTGTGGTATTATGACAGGATGCATTTTCTGTCAGACCAGGCTGAGGTCAGAGAATCCCTCTCTACTCTTCATTCCACGCGTCCTATGCTCCATTCCACACCTGATGAGTCTTCCGACGCCCAACCTGGGCCTTCCACTCAGGAAGAACTGGGGGAGCCCAGCTTGAGCCAGGTATAGTATTGTTGTACATATTTTGGGAGTATAAATGAATGATGTTAACTTGATTTTTGCTCACTAATTGCTGAATTTAGAAAGTGTTTCACATATCAATAGACAGTAGTGGCCAAAACCTTTGGGACAAGAAAGAAAAATGTTGGGCACAGAATGATAGTCTTTTCTATTGGTTAACAATTTGCAACAGTGTTGATGTGAAAATTGTGTGTGTTTGATGAACCAAAAACTCAAACTATGTCCCTTTTTCATACACAGGAAGAACTCAGCCAGGAACAGGAGGGTGTGGAATGCACCAGCCAGGAGGTGGCTGTGGAAAGTGGCAGCCAGGAGGAGACGGGGGTAAGCGGCAGCCAGGCGGTGGGCGGCCAAAGGAGCCTCACTGAATGCCAGGTCCCTCCCCTCCGACCTTCCTCGCAAAAGGGTGAGAAAGGGGGAGAATGTTGAGGAGTCGGCCCTGAGGCTGATTGGTGAGGCTTATGCAGCCCTCCAAGCAAAACCCACCTACCAAGAGGCCTTTGCCACCTTGGTTGCGTGCAAGCTTGATAAAATAGAGCACGGGCAACAGCTCTTGTGTGAGGAGGTTATTATACACACCCTCAATAAGGGTATGTTGGGCCAAATGACACAAGAAACACACTTGTGTGGTTTGGCCCATGCCCCTGCTCCTCCTCCTTCTGCCACACCTCCAGCACCACAGCCACAGCCTGGAAGGAAGCGTGGAAGGAAGACCAGAGAGTGATGACCTGGGTTCAGTCTGGTCTGACAGAAGATGCAGCCTGTTGTAGTACCACAGCCTGGGAACATAGATGTCATCTGCTGCTGTTCCGGGTTTCATGGACTTCAGGACCAGACTTCTCTCCCTCAGATATGTACTCCTCAGGCCACCAATTTTTGCATTTAAATAGTTGATGTGTGCCCTGAGGGCCAAAGGCTTTGCTAATCTCCCATGTTTCGACATCGCTGCCTCCCTCTTTATCTGTTACTGACACCGAAATAAAGGTATTTTTTGTTTGAAGAAATACTTGCATATGTGTTTTACTTCCAAAAGGCCAGTTTATTTGTGAGCAGGCAGGTACATTTCAAAAAAAACAAAGTGACATGAATAACAAGGGGCACCAACACTAAACAACCTCCTGTAGATTAAAAAAGAAAAACTAAACAAAATATCAAAAATACAATAATGTTGTTGTGGTAAGTTAACACACAAAAAACACCCTAAAAAATTGAGAAATTAGCAAATTGACAAAAAAAGGAGATGTTTAGGAAAAAACTAAACAAAAATGCATCCAAAAAAGAATAAACAAAATCTAAAAATGTTTAGATGTGACGAAATCCAAAATTGTATTGCCGAAATGGTTAAAAAAGAGTCAGGAAATACGTTCAGGAGAAGTGTGTGTGACTATGAGCATCAAAAGAAGTTCCTTCTTGCAGCATTGTAAAGAACAAGAGAATGCGCTTCATGAAAGAATTTTTAACATTGCAGCGTGACGAATGTGCTATATCGATTACGAGCAGCAGTTTTACCTGAACGAGCACTTCCGTGTCGGAATTTGATTGTGAGCATGCGTGGCACCTTGTCCGTCGGAGTAGGCTACACATGATCGGAGTATGTCCGATTGGAGCAGTTTGTCGGAAAATATTTCCGGCAAGTTGGAAAATTTGGTCCGACGGATATTCAGACGGAAACAGTCCGATGCATACCACACAGTCGGAATATCCGACAAAAAACGCTCCGATCGGACACATTCCGACGGAATCTCTGACCGTGTGTATAAGGGCTAACTGTGAGGACTTGCAGTGTTGTGGCACCACCACCACCAAATGCCCATTTTTTTCTGCCTCTGTTTAACAGGGGCATGTAGTTAGATTTCTTGATCTAATATTTCACAGCAGGACCCGTTCTTGCGCACACCAAGAGTAACTGTGAGGGCTTACAATGCTGTGGCACTGCCACCACCACAGGCCCAATTTTTCTGCTTAACAGGGACATGTAATTACAATTTTTGATATAGTATTTCACAGCAGGGCCTGTTCCTGTGCTCACCAAGGGTAACTGTGAGAGCTTACAGTGTTCTGGTACCACCGACACCTAAGGCCCAATCTTTTGCAGAGTATATAGGGCAGGCCATATAGTATATACTTCTGTTCAGAGTATATAGTGCCTGCGGGCCCCCCCACACCAGGAGCCAACAATACATTACAGCCGCAAGCAGTTTTAAATTACTTTTTTTCCTTTAGAAATGTAATTTTGCTGTGGTAGTGTTCTAAACACAGGAAAACTGCGCCATTTTACAGGCATACTGTAGACACCCCCAGGCATGATATTATAAAGGAATATTTCATTTTTATAGTTTCACTTTACGCATTATTAAAATCACTGCTCCCGAAAAAACTGCTATTTTTAAAACTTTTTTTTGCATTGATAAATGTCCCCCAAGGCAGGACCAGGGTCCCCACTTTTTATGGCAATTGCATACAAGCCTTTAAAACGAATTGTTTTTTCACGCTTGTGTCCCATAGAGTTTAATGGTGTTCGCACAAACTTTTTACGTGTTCGCTTGTTCTGCTGCAAACCGAACCGGGGGGGGGGGGGTGTTTGGCTCATCCCTACTGGAGAGCAGTACAATAATGAGTGTTTGCAGGTATTAGTGGACCATGGTGAAGGTTCATTGCAAGTTTGGGGCTTCAGTTCTGCAAATGGAGTTGGAGACTTGGTCAGGATCAATGGTGTCATCAATGCAGGGAAATGCATGCAGATATATATCTATTATACCATATCATCAGGGAGGAGTGTGAGTGACCCCATTTTATTCTGCGGGCGAGCAACAACCCCAAACATAGAGCCAAAGTCATCAGGAACTATCTTCAGCATAAAGAAGAACAAGGAGTCTGTCTGGTATTACATGAAGATACAGAATGATTGATTTGAGGCAGCCTATATTCACAGAAAATGTGTGAAACTGTGTTTAGTTATACAAGATGTTTAGAACAACCTGCCTACCAAGTTCATCCACAAACTGTGTGCAAGTGTCCTAGAACTGATGCTGTTTTGAAGGCAAAAGATGGTCACACCAAATATTGGTTTGTTTGCTTTGTTTGTTTGCTTTTGTTCATTTACTTTCCATTTTGTACTTAAATAAACTATTAACACTTCTATTTCTAAAAGCTTTTGCACAGTGGTATAGGTTAACCAGTTAAAGACCAGCCGCCGCAGTGTAACTGCGGCAAGTTGGCTCTCTTGGGCGAATCGCCGTCATTGTACATCGGGAGTGTGGCCACCTAGAGTGCGCGCACCTGGCTTCCCGGAAGCGATCGTATTCATTACAGAACTGATCAGTCTCCAGGCCAAGGCCAATGACTTCTGTCCTGGACCTGGTGATCGGTTATGGCGATTGGCAGACTGCCCTCTGCTTGTGTAATGTAAGCACAGGCAGAGGAAGTGATGTCACCTCCCCTCGTGAAGTTCTTTTCAGTTCCAGAGCGAGAGGAGAGGACATCTACTGTGAATACACCAAGCACTACACAAATACCAGGACACAAAGGCATATGTGTCACTCCCCAGTTAACCCTTTCACTCTTTTTCACAGTGCCACAAAGCACAGATTTTTCACTGATCACTGTACTGGGGTCACTTTTGGCACTAAAAAGCATTAGGACAGTTAGTAGTAGGCCCAGGTAGGTTTAGGGTACCCCCTATTAACCCCCTAATAAAGGTTTAACCCTCTGATCGCCCCCCAGTTTACCCTTTCACCCCCTGTCACCGGTGTCACTATTATAGTGTCCAGATCTCTTTTCTGATCACTGTATTTAGTGTCACGGGTGACACTAGTTAGCTAGTTACTCTCACCGTCAGTTTTTTTATAGCGTCGGGGTACCAGCCATATGTTACCTAATAATGGTTTAACCTCCTGATTGCCCCCAGTACAGGTTTTAGTGTCAGTTACAGGCAGCGTCAGATTAGTGCCAGTAGCGCTAACACCCAGGCACACACCATACACCTCCCTTACTAGTATAGCGTTTGAACGGATCAATATCTTAGATCTAATCAGAACTATATTCGCGTCCCCAGTAGTATAGTGTTCCCAAAAATTAGCCCCTCTGCCCAGCCCACCCAAGTGCAGTTTCAATAGATCACTGTCACTTACAAAACACAGCACACATAACTGCAGCGCTAACAGTTAATTTTTTTGGTAGAGATTGAAGCAGTCTCTGATAACCAGGTGCTCTTTTGTCTGTGATTTGCAGTAGCTGTACCTATACGTTTAGAGGCAAAAATGTCCAAACGGAGGTACAGTGGTGAAGAGGCCTACACGTTAAGCATGACAGATGACAGCGCAGGGGAAGCCTCACTGTCAGATTCAGGCTCAGAATACGAACCGGTAGAGAGCAGCAGCACAATGACAGATAGCTCTGATGACAGAGTAGTGGTCCCAGCTAAGGTCAGGCGCACTAGACCCCGTTCTTCTGTTGAGGTGCAACAACTGCAGGGCTCTCGTATGAAGCAGAGAACCAGTACTAGTGACGCTCAACCTTCTGCTGAGCTGGCAAGCACTGGCAGCCTAGTGCATCCCGGTCATAGGCTAACCAGCACTGCAGTAACACTTGGTGACGTGGCAAGTCCCATAAGTGCAGTTCAAGCTGGTGCCGTGGCTAGCACAAGTAGTGCCCCGCAGCCACCAAGAGTTTGAACACAGGTCCTAGAGTCCATAGTGTCCTTCCCGCTGCGTTTTCCAATTCTGATTGGGAGCCCACCACTTCTGCAGTGCCCATCCTTCCCCCATACATTGGCCAACCCGGAATTCAGATAGAAAAAAGCGGATTTTACTTCCCTTGACCTTTATTTGCTGTTTTTCATGGAAAATCTCTACAGATCTATTGTGGACCAAAGTAATTTATATACTTGTCAATTTATCACTGCAAGTCCCCAGTTGACCCTTGCTTGAGAATTTTCCTAGAAAACTATTACAGTTCCCGAATTTAAGTCCTTTCTGGGCCTATCCCTCCTCATGGACATTACTAAAAAGTGTACGTTGTGGTCAATGACACAATTCACCATATGCCCGTGTTCTCTGCTTCCATGACCAGAACATCTTGCGGTTCATGCACTTCAACGACAATGAACTCTGTCGTCCTGGAGGGGACTCTGGATACGATCGGCTCCACAAAATTCAGCCCCTCATAAACCACTTCAACTAACAATTTTGCAGCCTTGTTTATCCCCGATCAAGTTGTCTGCATTGATGAGCCCCTGATTACATTTTCTGGCCGCTTGTCTTTCAAACAGTATCTCCCCAGCAAGCGTGCCAGATATGGGGTCAAGTTGTATAAGCTCTGTGACAGGGCAACAAGCTATACATATAGTCTTGTGGTTTACGAGGGGAAAAGACAGCACTTTGGAGAACCTCAACTGTCCAGACTACATAGGGAGAAGCGGTAAGTTTGTTTGGGACTTGGTGTCACCCTCACCCTTATTCGGAAAGGGGTGCCACTTGTATGAGGATAATTATTACACAAACGTGCCACTTTTTAGTCACATTCTTGATTGTGGAATTGGCGCATATGGCACCATGCAATCTAATTAGGTATCTTCTTGGTATCGTTTTTATCAGCCGGCAGTAGGCTTTCATGTAAAAGCAATCCTAGTGGCTAATTATCTGCTAGACTCTTTTTACTAGCAGAGGGAGGGAACACTACCCCCCTTACATGATTTTCTCAGGCTCTCCTGTCCCACCTGGAAATCCAAGAATGCCGCTGGTGGTTCCGCCAGCTGACCATAGAATGGCACCAATCAGCTCTATGGCCTAAGAACCTGGAAGCTCCGAGCACTTCATGACTTCGGTTTCGCCGGAAATAAACAGCGCCATTGGGAAATTTGGAAAGCATCTTATCACACGGATCTTGGTGTGGTCAGATGCTTTAAGGGGTGAGGAGAGATCTAGAGTTTAATAGACACCACATTTTTCAAAAAAGAGTACATGTCACTACCTATTGCTATCATAGGGGATAATAGGATTTTTATAACAACTTACCTGTAAAAATCCTTTTCTTCGAGGGACACAGAGCCACAGTATTTACTGATGGGCACCACTAGGTGATGGACACTGGCACACCCTAGACAGGAAGTTTAGCCCCCTATATAACCCCTCCCCTTTACTGGGAGTACCTCAGTTTTGTAGCAAAGCAACATATGTGTATTATAAAGGGGAGAGACCTCTGTGTCCCATGATGTACTCAAAGAAAAGGATTTTACAGGTAAGCTGTTATAAAAATCCTATTTACTTTTTTGTACATCACAGGACACAGAGCCACAGTATTTACTGATGAGATGTCCCAGAGCAATGCTATCTGAGGGAAGGGAGACGCAACAAAAGTAGGGTGCAATCAGACCTGAGGACCTTGTACCGCTGCCTGCAGCACAATGCACCCAAAGGCGATATCCTCATGTCTTCTCACATCCACCTGATAGAATCTGGTGAATGTATAGACTGAAGACCAAGTTGCAGCCTTGTGCAGATTTTACCCACGAGGCTTGGTAATGCACTGCCCATGAAGCACTAACAGCCCTGGTGGAGTGCGCTTTGATTTTGAAAAGGTGGAACTTTCCCCTTCAAACCATAAGCTTGAACAATTACCTGTCAAATCCACTTAGCAATGGTAGATTTCAATGCTGCCTGTCCTTTTTTAGGACCTTCAGGCAACACAAACAAAACATCCATTTTGCGAATCTAAGCGGTCGCTTCCAAATAGGTTTTGACCGCTCTCACTACATACAGAGAATGTAGTGACTTTTCTTCTGCAGAACAGGGATCTGGAAAAAATGAAGGCAGAACAATATCCTGGTTTAGATGAAAACCAGAAATTACCTTCGGTAGAAAGCTAGGATGAGGACGCAATACTGCTCTAACCTTATGAATAATTAAATATGGATCTTTACAAAAAAGAGCCACCAATTCTTATACCCTTTTTGCAGAAGAAATGGCTACCAGAAAAATGTGCTTCTGTGTCAAATGGACCAAGGGAATATCTTGTATCGGCTCAAAAGGCTGTTTCTGTAATGCCGACAGAACTAAATTCAAGTCCCAGGGGTTCAGGGAAGCTCTAACCGGAGGAATAAGCCGCGTTACCCCTTGTATAAAGCTTCGGACCAAAAAATGTGAAGCAAGAGGACTTTGAAACTCAAGGCCATCTTCATCTCTAACCCCATTCGCAGAAAAGGCAAGGATTCTCCATATGACATACTTTCTGGGATGCCAACCCCTGGATTCACACCAGGAGACATATGCCTTCCAGACTTTATAATAAATGACTCTGGAAGCTGGCTTCCTTGCATTAATCAAGGTAGAAATTACTGGGCCTGAAAGCCCACAACTCTTCAGAATGTGGGATTCAATTGCCAAACCATTACATTTAGCGTTTGTAAGGTTGGATGGAACACTGGTCTCTGTGATAGCAGGTCTGGACGTGGTGGTAAGGTCCATGGGGACCCTACCTCCATCTTCACTATTTCTGCATACCATTTCTACAATCGGGATCCCCCATCTTTGGCATATGCCCAGGAAGATGTCGGGTGAAGAGACCATTCCCCTGGGAACAACTTCTGGCGACTAAGGATGAGCCGAACACCCCCCCTGTTCGGTTCACACCAGAACCTGCGAACAGACCTAAACTTCGTGTGAACTTTAGAACCCTATTAAAGTCTATGGAACTCGATCGTTCACAATCTAAAGTGCTAATTTTAAAGGCTAATATGCAAGTTACTGTCCTAAAAAGTGTTTGGGGACCTGGGTCCTGCCCCAGGGGACATGGATCAATTAAAAAAAAAGTTTTAAAAACAGCAGTTTTTTCAGGAGCAGTGATTTTAATAATGATTAAAGTGAAACAATAAAAGTGTAATATTTCTTTAAATTTCGTACCTGGGGGGTGTCTATAGTATGCCTGTGAAGGGGTGCATGTTTCCCGTGCTTAGAACTGTCCCTGCACAAAGTGTCATTTTGCAAGGAAAAAAAGTCTTTTAAAATCACTTTCAATTGTCGGCTCCTATAATACAGAGAACACTCAATGAGTGTTCTCTGTATTACGGAGCACAATTCATTCATTCATTGATAAAAAAGAAAGCGTTGGGGTTCCTCTAAATTCAATTACCAGGCCCTTCAGGTCTGGTATGGATATTAACCACTTGCCGACCGCCGCACGACGATATACGTCGGCAGAATGGCACGGGCAGGCATATGGGCGTATATATAAGTCCCTGCCTGCCCGCGGGTGGGGGGCCCGATCGGGCCCCCCCCCGGTGCCTGCGGCGGTCGGCATTCCTTCGAGAGCGATCCGGGATGAGGGGGCGGCCATTCATTCATGGCCACCCCCTCGCGATCGCTCTCGACGAATGGAAATCCTCCGTGACATCACTTCCTCTCCTGTAATGTAAACACAGGAGAGGAAGTGATGTATTCTCTCCTCCGTGTCGGTATTTTTCGTTCCGGCACCGAGGAGAGAGGTTCGGTGAGTTGCACCAACACACCACACATACAGTAGAACATGCCAGGCACACTCACACCCCCCCTTTACCCCCCGATCACCCCCCCAATTACCCCTGCCCCCCCAGTCACAGTGACACCAATTGCTTTTTTTTTTTTTTTTTTGCATTGGTGTCATTTGTGACTGTAATAACTGTTAGGGCAGTTAGGGTTAGCCCCTTTTAGTTCTAAGGTACCCCCCTAACCCCCCCCAATAAAGGTTTAACCCCGTGATCACCCCCCGTCGCCAGTGTCACTAAGGCTGGGTTCACATTGCAGCGGTTTGAGAACGGATGTGATTCGCACCGCACTGCAGTGCAAATCACATCCGATCTCTGTGCGATTCGAGTTCAGCCATACAGATAGTATGGCTGAATTCGTGTCGCACCCGCCGCACCCGCCGCAAACTCGCACGGGACCCTTTTTTTGGTCCGCAGCAGAATCGGATCGCATGGGTGTTCACACCATGCGATCCGAGTTTGCAGATCGCACTGCGATATGCGAACTGATCTGGGGGTGTCATTAACATTTCACTGACACTCCCAGCAGTTCGCATAGGGCAGTGTGAACTTCCGCCGGGAGGCATGCGATGCGGGAACCCGCCGCGGATTCGTGGCGTTCACGCATCGCTCCAGTGTGAACCCAGCCTAATAAGCGATCATTTTTCTGATCGCTGTATTAGTGTCACAGGTGACGCTAGTTAGGCAGGTAGGTATTTAGGTTCGCCGCAACTTTTTATAGCGCCAGGGACCCCCATATACTACCGCATAAAGCCCCCTGATTGCCCCCTAGTTAACCCTTTCACCAGTGATCACCATATAACTGTTACAGGTGACGCTGGTTGGTTAGTTATTTTTTTATAGTTTCAGGGCACCCGCCATTTATTACCTAATAAAGGTTTAACCCCCTGATCACCCGGCGGGTGTCATTTGTGACTGTAATAACTGTTAGGGCAGTTAGGGTTAGCCCCCTTTAGTTCTAAGGTACCCCCCTAACCCCCCCAATAAAGGTTTAACCCCGTGATCACCCCCCATCGCCAGTGTCACTAAGGCTGGGTTCACATTGCAGCGGTTTATGAGAACGGATGTGATTCGCACCGCACTGCAGTGCAAATCACATCCGATCTCTGTGCGATTCGAGTTCAGCCATACAGATAGTATGGCTGAATTCGTGTCGCACCCGCCGCAAACTCGCACGGGACCCTTTTTTTGGTCCGCAGCAGAATCGGATCGCATGGGTGTTCACACCATGCGATCCGAGTTTGCAGATCGCACTGCGATATGAGAACTGATCTGGGGGTGTCATTAACATTTCACTGACACTCCCAGCAGTTCGCATAGGGCAGTGTAAACTGCCGCCGGGAGGCATGTGATGCGGGAACCCGCCGCGCATTCGTGGCGTTCCCACATCGCTCCAGTGTGAACCCAGCCTAATAAGCGATCGTTTTTCTGATCACTGTATTAGTGTCACAGGTGACGCTAGTTAGGCAGGTAGGTATTTAGGTTCGCCGCAGCTTTTTATAGCGCCAGGGACCCCCATATACTACCGCATAAAGCCCCCTGATTGCCCCCTAGTTAACCCTTTCACCAGTGATCACCATATAACTGTTACAGGTGACGCTGGTTGGTTAGTTATTTTTTTTTATAGTTTCAGGGCACCCGCCATTTATTACCTAATCTCACTAGTGTACCCCTAAATTTAGGGGTGTCTAATTTCCAAAATGGGGTCATTTGGGGGGGTTTGTGCCATCTTGGCATTTTATGGCCTTCAAAACTGTAACGCCCTTAGAAAGCCTGAAGGCGGTGCTTGGTTTTCGGGGCCCCGTGCGCGGCTAGGCTCCCAAAAAGTCGCACATATGTGGTATCCCCGTACTCAGGAGAAGCAGCAGAATTTATTTTGGGGTGTCATTTCACATATGCCCATGGCATGCGTGAGCAATATATCATTTAGTGACAACTTTGTGAAAAAAAAAAAAAAAAAAAGTTTGTAATTTTCCCGCAACTTGTGGCAAAATATAAAATATTCCATGGACTCAACATGCCTCTCAGCAAATAGCTTGGGGTGTCTACTTTCTAAAATGGGGTCATTTGTGGGGGTTTTGTGCCATCTTGGCATTTTATGGCCTTCAAAACTGTAATAGGTAGTGAGGAGTGAAGTCAAATATTTACGCCCTTAGAAAACCTGAAGGCGGTTCTTGGCTTTCGGGGCCCCGTACGCGGCTAGGCTCCCAAAAAATCCCACACGTGTGGTATCCCCGTACTCAGGAGAAGCAGCAGAATTTATTTTGGGGTGTCATTTCACATATGCCCATAGCATGTGTGAGCAATATATCATTTAGTGACAACTTTGTGTAAAAAAAAAAAAAAATTATTTTTTTGTCATTATTCAATCACTTGAGGCAAAAAAATAAAATATTCGATGGGCTCAACATGCCACTTATCAATTTCCTTAGGGGGTCTACTTTCCAAAATGGGGTCATTTGGGGGGGGTTTGTACTGCCCTGCCATTTTAGCACCTCAAGAACTGAGATAGGCAGTCGTAAACTAAAAGCTGCGTAAATTCCAGAAAACGTACCTTAGTTTGTAGATGTGACAACTTTTGCGCAAACCAATAAATATACAGTTATTGACTTTTTTTTTACCAAAGACATGTGGCTGAATACATTTTGGCCTAAATGTATGACTAAAATTGAATTTATTGGATTTTTCTAATAACAAAAAGTAGAAAATATCATTTTTTTTCAAAATTTGCGGTCTTTTTCCATTTATATCGCAAAAAATAAAAATCGCAGAGGCAATCAAATACCATCAAAAGAAAGCTCTATTTGTGGGAAGAAAAGGACGCAAATTTTGTTTGGGTACAACATTGCATGACCGCGCAATTACCAGTTAAAGCAGCGCAGTGCCAAATTGTAAAAAGACCTCTGGTCATTTACCAGCAAAATGGTCCGGTCTGAAAGTGGTTAAGGGGAACCCCGCATCAAATTAAAAAAAAAAATGATGCAGGGTCCCCCTAAAAATCCATACCAGACCCTTTATCTGAGCACGCAACCTGGCAGGCCGCAGGAAAAGAGGGGGGACGAGAGAGCGTCCCCCCCCCGCTGAACCATACCAGGCCACATGCCCTCAACGTTGGGAGGATGCTTTGGGGGTCTGTGACCCCTCAAAGCACCATGTCCCCATGTTGATGGGGACAAGGGCCTCATTGAGTGTTCTCTGTATTACAGGAGCCGACAATTGAAAGTGATTTTAAAAGACTTTTTTTCCTTGCGAAATGACACTTTGTGCAGGGACAGTTCTAAGCACGGGAAACATGTGCCCCTTCACAGGCATACTATAGACACCCCCAGGTACAAAATTTAAAGAAATATTACACTTTTATTGTTTCACTTTAATCATTATTAAAATCACTGCTCCTGAAAAAACTGCCGTTTTTAAAACTTTTTTTTTGCATTGATCCATGTCCCCTGGGGCAGGACCCAGGTCCCCAAACACCTTTTAGGACAGTAACTTGCATATTAGCCTTAAAATTAGCACTTTAGATTTCTCCCATATACTTGTACAGGGTGTTCCGGCTTTTCGAATTTGCTGCGAACAGCCCAAATTGTTCACTGTTCGCTGAACAGGCGAACAGGCAATGTTCGAGTCGGACATGAGTTTGATTCGAACTCGAAGCTCATCCCTACTGGTGACTTAACTAGTCCACCTGCCAGTTCTCTACCCCTGAAAAGAAGATTGCTGATATGCATGGCACATGCTTTTCTGTCCAGATTAGGATCTGATTTACCTCTCCCTGGGTTGCACGACTTCTGGTGCCCTCTTGGTGATTGATATAAACCACTGCTGTGGCATTTTCGAATTGGATCCTGACAGGACAACCTTGCAACCTGAATGTCCAGGCCTTTAGGACTAGGTACACCACACAAATCTCTAGAAATGTTAATGGGTAAGGTCCTCTCGGTTTTGGACCATTTCCCTTGGACAGTCATCTCTTCCAGAACTACTCCCCAACTCGAAAGGCTGGTGACTGTTGTTACTACCTTCCAGGTAACTGGTAAAAAGTATTTCCCTTTCCGCAGATTCTCGGGTACCAACCACCAACTAGGTTCTAACAAACTATTGGTGATAAGCGCTTGGGAAAATCTAGCACCTGGACTTTTTTGTTCCAGGCAGACCGGATACTGTTTTGAAGCAGTCTTGAATGAAACAGAGCATAGGGAGCTGCTTCGAATGAAGCCAGCATCTTTTCCAACAACCTCATACAAAGGCAAATAGAAGGGCCCTTCTTTGCCCTGACTACCTGAACCAGCTCCTTTATGGCACTGATTTTTTGCCTGGGGTAGAAATACCCTCTTCTGGGTTGTACCTATGACCAGACCCAAGTACTCTTGTTTTTTAACTGGTTTTAAAGAAGACTTCTCTAGGTTGAGGACCCAACCTAGGTATTCCAGGTAGTTGACTGTGGTGACCAAGCTTTGGTCTAAGCGGGCTACCGACCTGTCTATTAAGAGCAAGTCATCTAGGTATGCTAAAACCGTTATACCCTGGGCCCTTAATCTGGCCAGAGGAGGAGCCAGGACCTTTGTGAACACCCAAGGTGCAGTAGCTAGACCGAAAGGCAGATCTACAAACTGAAAATGAAAATTTTCCACTTCGAAATGCAGATATTTCTGATGAGCGGGGAAAATAGTTACATGCAGGTATGCATCCTTGATGTCTATTGATGCCAGAAGTTCTCCTCCTTGTAGGATGGAGACTACTGATCGGATTGATTTCCATGCGAAAAGATCTAATTTTTAGGAACCAGTTTAGATCTTCGAGATCTAGGATGGGTCTGACATCTCCATTTGGCTCTGGCACCGTGAAAAGGTTTGAATAAAACCCAAATCCCTGCTTTTGCATGGGAACCACCGTGATTACTTTTTGTGACAAACGTCGCTCCAACGCTTGAAAGAGAGACTACTTTTTCTCTGGGTCTTTGTAAACATTTGATCTGAGGAAACGAGGAGATGGGAATTCTCGAAACTCTAGTTTGTAACTAGTTATTGTGGAGACCACCCATTTGTCCTGAAAATCCTCCTGCCAGAGCCTTGAGAACTATAGCAGTCTTACCCCCTGTCAGAAACCATGAAACAGACTGATACAGAAGTACAATCAAATCACACTTGTTTATTAATAAAAATAAAAGGTAAATAGAAAAAAGCGTAGTCAAGCATAGCCAGAGTCCAGTAGCCAGATCGGGTAGTCAGCCAGTCCAAAGTTCATTAACCAGATCGGGTAATCAGCCAGGCCAGAAGTCAGGGATCCAAGGAGAGCAACCGCAAGCAGGATAAGAAGCCAGGAGGGATGTCAGCAAACCAGTCTTTGAAACAAACAGCAGGAGATGGTTCCTTGTGATGTGACCAACGCGAAGGCAAAGTGAGCTGGAAGGCTTTAAATAGGCAGGTCAGACAAGCATCATCTGGAACAGCTGGTAACTGTGGAAAGAGAAGAGAGCTGGCAATTAGCCAACAGCTGAGCGGCCAGCCCAGAGGAGGAAGGGCTAAGCCAGCCCTGACACCCCCACTTGAATGAGCGGGGGCTCCCCTTTATAAAGAAGAGTGTTCTGTCTTGTAGATTTTCTTCCCCGGGACTTCTTTTGTCCCTGGGGCTGACTCTGGGTTTTACCTCTTGAACCTGACGGTGGAGGCCATCATGAATGCCTGGAGGCTGATGCCCCTGGCACTGGAGAAAGAGCCCGTTTTAAATGAGGGACGTTTACTCCTTTTCTTGACTTGCAAAAGGGTACTTTTCCCACGTGAGATTTTTTGGATATAATTGTCCAAATCCTCCCCAAACAGCCTTACACCATGGAAGGGAAAAACAGCCAGAAGCTTTTTGCATGGTGTTTCAGCTAACCAATTTTTCAACTATAAGATTCTACGCATATGCACCAACCCAAGCGTAAGGCTAGAGGTCTGAAGGATAGAATCTGATTACGTCAACTGCAAAACACAAAGCCGCTGGCAGATTGGCTGACTCCCGGGCCTACTGTTCGGGGAAAACCTTGAGCACCTGCTTCAAGTGGTCTCTCAAGTATTGACATACCCCAATTGCGGCCACTGTAGGTTGAACTAAATGGAAACATTTTTTTTTAACAGGAATTCCAATTTTTTATCGGTTGGATCCCTAAGCATTTGAGCGTTGTCAACAGGACAAGTCAGACTTTTATTCACAGAGGATATAGCGGCGTCAATTTCCAGTATACCCCACATCTTTCTGAATTTTTCCTCCATAGGATAAAGTGTTGAAAACTTTTTAGGAGGGAAAAAATGTTGAGCTGGGTGATCCCACTCAGAAGAAATAAGCTTTTCCAGCAAGAAATGTACAGGAAAAACATGCACAGCTTGAGGAGGCTTCAGTGAACCCAAACAGGATGTGAGTTTTCCAACCGAATCAGTTACTGGTAACTTAAATGTGGAGCAGACCATTTCAGTAAGAGATTGCACCAGCAATTTCGCAGCCTGTGAATCTGAAGAGGGTCCTTCCCCACTTGATCAGTCTCATCCCAGTCCTTTGAGGGGGGATTTGTCTCCCCTTACCCAGAGTTCCTCTGTTTGAGGGTCCTGGGTGGTAGAAGGGGACCTAATGTCTTTTCTTCCACTTTGTGAGGATGCCATTAAGGCCATTAATCTTTCCTCTAATCCACTTATGGTTAAGGAAAAAATAATATAATATATACAGGGACTGAAATGCCAGAAGCAGTTGCAGCCCCTGACCCCGAAGGCTCACTCTGACCAGCCTCCCTAGGTTCTTCAGCAGGAGGTGGTGCTGCAGAGGAGGGTCCTCAAAGCCTGAGGGAGATCCCTTTGAGCCCCTATTTCGCCGGGTATTTTTACCTCCCCTTCTGCCCATAGTGCCAAGCACAAATGCAGAGTTACTACCAGAAATACACCCACTGCTGAGCAAAATAGTCCTGCAACTGCTGCTGTTATCAAGGCTCAGTCTGATGCTAAGTAAATGCTGCCTGGGAATGCCTGTGTCACCCTCACTCACATACCCCTGTCTGCTCTGTGTCCCTCATTGAGCTGTGTGCAGCTGCAAAAGAGTGCAATTTATAGCATTGTATAGCCCGCGTTGTGGGCATTAAGCCATGCCAACGTCACGCTAATGCTCTACATCCCCTCCTTCCAATCACCCCTCATCTTTTTCAAAAAAGACAGCTTTTCCCATGCGAATTGAGGCCTTTGCTTTAAAGAAAATATGTAATGTTTGGAGGTTCAAAGTAATTTTCTAGCAAAAAATAAATAAAAATGTTTTTCATGTAAACAAAAAGTGTCAGAAAGGGCTTTGTCTTCAAGTGGCTAGAAGAGTGGGTGATATGTGGCATAAGCTTCTAATGTGCATAAAATGCCAGGACAGTTCAACCCCTTTTTGGAAAGTAGACACCCCAAGCCATTTGCTGATGGGCATGTTGAGTCCATGTAATATTTTATATTTTGCCACAAGTTTCGGTAAATTTTTACATTTTTTATTTTTTTTTTTACACAAATGAGTTGTCTCTAAATGATATATTGCTCAAACATGCCATGGGTATATGTGGAATTACACCCCAAAGTGCATTCTACTGCTTATCTTGAGTACGGGAATACCACATGTGTGACACTTTTTGGAAGCCTAGCCACGCACAGGCTCAACATGCCTCTCAGCAAATTCCTTTGAGTGTCTACTTTCCAAAATGGGATAATTTGGGGGGGGTTGTACTTCCCTGTCATTTTAGCACCTCAAAAAAGGAGATAGGCAGTCATAAACTAAAAGCTGCTTTTCAGTCCTTTTCTGTCTATATCGCAAAAAATTTAAATCCCAGAGATGAACAAATACCACCAAAAAACAAAACTCTATTTGGGGGAAAAAAGGAGTAAAATTTTGTTTGGGTACAGAATTGCTTGACCACACAATTACCAGTTAAAGCAGTGCAGTGCGAAATTGTAAAAAGTGCTCTGGTCATTAAGGGGGAAAATCCTTCTGGTCCTTGAGTAGTTAAAGGTGCTGGGACTCAAATGGTAAAATCCTTTTAACCACTAGAGATCCGTGCTATAGCCGAATGACGGCTACAGCGCGGACATGCTTTGCTGGGACGAGTCTATGAGCGGCGCGCTCTGTGATCGGTGAGTCTGAGACTCGCCTGATCAAGGATCCGAGCAAGGGGTCGATCCCGACCCCTTACCATGCGATCAGCTGTCAGCGAATGACAGCTGATCATGTGGCAAAACAGAACCGGTAATCGGCTATTTTTCCTCCTCACGCTGACAGTGAAAAGACGATCACTGGCGGCCGTGATCGGGACATCAGCCCCGATCACGGCCAACTTATCAGTGCCCACCTGCCCCCAGCCAGTACCAGCCAGTTATTAATAAAAGTGCCACCCAGCAGTGCCACCCAGCAGTGCCCATAGTGCCATACATCAGTGCCCACAGTGCTATACATCAGTGCCCACAATCTGCATTAACAATAGTGCTGCACCTCAGTGCCACATATCTGTGCGCATCAGTGTCATCTACCAGTGCCAATCGGTGCCGCCCATCAGTGCCCAGCAGTGCCACCTATCAGTGCCACCTATCAGTGCCACCTATCAGTGCCCATCAGTCCCATCTATCAGTGGTACCTATCAGTGCCCCTTAGTGCCACCCATCCGTGCCACCCATCCGTGCCATCTTATCTGTGCCCATCTTTGCCCATCAGTGCCGCCTTATCTGTGCCCATCAGTACTGCCTTATCTGTATCTATCGGTGCCACCTTATCTGTGCCTATCAGTGCCCACCAGTGCAGCCTCTCAGTGTCCACCAGTGCTGCCTCATCAGCGCATTTCAATGAAGGAGAAAAATCACCTGTTTGCAAAATTTTATAACAAACTATTAAACATGATTTTGTTTTATTTTTTATTTTGCATCTTTTTTTGTTTGTTTAGCAAAAAATAAAACTCCCAGCTGTAATTAAATACCACAAAAATAAAGCTCTATTTGTGGGAGAAAAAATTATAAAAATGTCATTTGGGTACAGTGTAGTATGGCCGCGCAATTGTCATTCAAAGTGCATCAGCGCTGAAAGCTGAAAATTGGTCTGGGCAGGAGGGGTGTTTAAGTGCCCAGTAAGCAAGTGGTTAATGTACATTGATCACAAAGTGGAGTTACTGTTTAGCATTCCATAGGTTTTAGTTGCAGTAATAGGTGACACCATCTAAGCACACATTTTACAAATATAAAAAGAACAAATTATATATTTACCTATATTTGCTTTACAATCAAACAGTGGTGAAAAGCAGAGTTGCATGTAAAGTATAGATATACTATTGTCTTTAAACGTAGTTTGCTTACCTTTCCTGCATGTTGTGCATTACTCTTTGGGTTGTCATCAAATAAGTGATGTGAATTTGTTGTACATATTGTAATTCCAAGAAGAAAAACAATACCCATAAACATCTTCATTGTAGAGATGCAAAAAAAATAATAATGAAAAACCTTAAGGATGAAGAAAATATCTTCAGTCTGAAAATCTATTTAAAATTGTCT